>NC_136069.1:361982198-362718066 GCF_964261635.1 Lissotriton helveticus
AACAACTGTGTCTCTCCAATGACCAAATTATCTGGAAAACAACAGGTTTTTCTAGATGAAATGTGAATCCACAAATGACGTAAACAGATACGGTGAAGTTTGTCCTAGGCTGCTGTAGAAGAGAGCCACACAAGGAGCCTGTTTTAGAGTTTGGTGACAATGAAATATCTTCAAATTTCTAGTGAAAGTGCTAAACAATAGAATAATCTGTTGTGGGATAAACCTGTTGGGCCTCACAAATTATTTCAAATGATCAAGATATTTATCCCAGAATAACCTCAGCTACCACACTAAACTCATCAGGTCCTCCGATGGATCTTGTTCTGTGCTGAAAGGGACCAGACTACTTAGGGGATGAGCAATTTTCATATGAGGACCTGGAATAAGGTAACTGTTAGCATTCATTCATTACTGAATGGAATTTCTCGGACTAAATCTATCTTTTTGGTCAGTAAACGTGTTACAGATAAATTGGCCACAACAAATGAATGAAACAGAACAAAAGAGTAGTTTTTCTCAGTTGGTATCATTTTTTAATTTAAAATAATTTGCATACCAATCTAATTTAGGAATTTAAAGCATTAAATAAGCATTACCGAAACTCTAAATTCCATTTAGAGGAAGTAATCTTCCTCAGCAGAGGAAGATTTTATCATAAGAATGGAGTCTATAGAAAGCAAATGTCCCTCATACAAACCCTATAGTTCAGTAATCGCCAAACAACCAGTTTCAGTTCATGTCCAAGATTGTCTGCCCCTGTCCGTACTGCAGCGACAATGCCACAGCTGTTGTCGGACACCTTCCAGCCAGGAAGATTCCACTACGCAACCATACCAGCTGTCAGCAAACGCAGCATTTCGTCACAGTTCATGTTTCTTTCTGGAAGTCCAAATCATCAGTCCCTGTACCGCAAGGTGGGTTGAGAAGGTGGGCAAAATAGGAACTGCCCCTGTCTGTACTTTGGACAAATATGCGCTATCGATTTCTGATTTACACCCCTTGAAATCACCAATTTGGTCAGACCACTCTGTCCCAATGGTCAGTTTCAGTAGTATGAGATGATGTAGTAGGGAAAAGTATACAACTCAGGAAGAATAAAGTAATCCATTACTTTGCATTTTCTTTAAGACTACTACTGTACTTTATTCATATGATTGGTTGTGACTTTTTAGGAAGTAAGCAAGTTCATGTTCTCATCCTTTGTCAGTTGTTTCTCAAGCGTGTGCTCTAGGAAGTAACAATTTTGTTACAAGTCTAGTTGAGTGAGCTACAAACTTGAAAGGTATCATTGAGTTTTAGAGCACACGTAGAAACTTTACCAAAGGTTCCCATAGGCTTCAGTCTATTCAGTTCATACGTTTATACTAGGAATGAAAAGCAAGTTATTGAGGTCTTCATGAAACACAGCCTGTGCACGATGAATTTATGCTAAAATAAGAATCTCACATTACTGAATACCATACATTAGTCTTTCAATTAGGCAAATTAATGAATCGCATCCACATCTTGTCAGTATAAAGTACCTCTATTAAATATTTTTAACACTTCATTATTGTTTTGCATACTAATTTGCAATTCTCTTTTCACATTATGTGTTAATACATCATTCAGGATTCAAAAGCGCATTTAAAATAAACCTCTACAGAGCACAAGTTATTAAAGCATCTCTTTTCTCTCCAATTTCAGTGCTCACATTGCATGTTCTAATGTTAACGACCATTTTCATTACACGTAACAGTTTTATTCTTTTCATAGAGTTTTCTATGTTACCATTTGTATATTAAATTCATTTATGCATAAAAAAACATATCAATATATTTGCTAAACTTTACATTTGTTTATTTACATTTATATGTCATCACAAATCTACATCTAACATTCTGCATGCTTTTATGATGCAGTATCGAAATCAAGTTTCATTCATGCATTTTCTTAAACGTGGTAACCTAACACACATTTTATCATCTTCATAAACAAATGTCACAATTAATTTTTCACAGGGTGAATTCGTGGAGATAGAAGAAAGATAACATCCATGCTCTATCAAATCCACTGGTGTAATGTCCTTCACTTTAGGGATAGTATATTGAAGGACATTTAATCACCAGATTCTTCTGCAGATGTAGCGACATCTCCAAACAATCAGTGGATTTCCCATTACAAATCTGCTGGAAGCTGAGCGGTAGCAATAAGCATTGACAACGCCAATTTGCCACCCTGCAATCACTTGGTCTCTCAGCTCACGCTAAACTCAATCATGCAGAACTCTCATCCTGCCTTCATACAGGCACCTCTGCCCCTCACACACACACATGCACATGCACACACGCACCCCCCCCCACACACACACACCGAGGCAACCATCTCAATCTGGACTCACAAAAGTGCACTTCTGACCATGCTTTCACATGGGCACCCCTCTCAGACTGCACATATCCATTGATACTGCACATGTACCACTCATACAAGCTGCCTACTCACCCAGCACTCATACAGGCACACCTCTAGTAGCGTAATATAGTCCCCCACTGCCCTCGCAGGCCCCTCAGCACAGTACGATGGCCTGAGAGCTCCTGACTGAGTCTGGAGGGGGGGCCCTCCATGTCGTTTGCATGGGTGCCCTTTCAAGTTTCCTTACTCTAGTGCACACCTCACACCCTGCAGTCACACATACACAGTTCCTACAACTCCTCATCTTCCTCACTGTTTCTGAATGTGTCAGAAAGGCAGTGATTCAATGCAGGGTGCAAAGGGTCACCTGGTGGAAGGGTGAATGCTGTGAAGTGTAGTCAGATGCTCATTAGTTTCTTCTTCTCCCTCCCATGCGGCTATGCAGACAAGCGATGGTAGTAGTGATGAAAGCATTCACCGACCCACCTGGGAGGTTAGTCAAAAGAATTTACTTTGTGGATCTTACTTCATAGTCTGAGCTTCTGGCTCTCTGCTGTGCAGGAGTCACAGTGCACTTGGATAATTTTTGTAGTCTTCCTAAAATGAAATTGAGAAAAAGAAGGAAAGTGTGGAGGGGCATGTAAGAATACCAACAAACCACCTTAAAAAGCAATGGCCACCTCCTTCACCAGTAGCTGTTGCTTCTTTTCCCACCACACTCTTTTCTCCTGAAGTTACAGGACAAAGAGGCTCAGAAATAGGCAACTAAAGGGGGTTCGTGTATGGTTTTGCCCCGGGTAAGGGCAGGGGAGTCATAGGTTTCTAGCCAGCATAGGCAGTGTCACAACTACACACTGATGGATGGCCTGGCTGATTCAAGTGCCCATGCTTCATCCTCTGCCTCTTGCTCACAACAATGCCACAAAAACCCGAATGGATCAGACACAATCACCTCATCACGCTTCATGCAGAAGGTATCTTGACTGAGGGAAACAATAGGGAAAGAAATTATCCCTATAACCCATGCATAAGCCGTATCACACAATGGCAGCAATCTTGCATTAAGGTTTTTTTTGTGTTTTGTTATAGACCATTTATAAGCGCATGTTCTCCATAAGGTCACTTGGCACTAGGGTAACCAGAGGCAGCAGCTGATACCCAAATTAACCATAGGCATGTTGGAATAGCCATGTTTTTAGAAGTTTCATTAAGCTCTCATAGTTAGAAGATTATCTAATATCAGGAGGGAGAGAATTCCAGGTGTGAGAAGCCAGAAAAGAACAAGCATTTGCAATGCAATAGTTCTCACATTTACACGGGTTTAAGCTATTGGCATTGTAAATGACAATGCCTAATATTTTTGTTTTACAAAACATAAATAAAAGGCATTGTTATTTACAATGCCGATAGCTTAAACTCGCTTAAATGCGAGACCTATTGCATTGCAAATGCTTGTTTTCCTTATAATTATTTTTTACGAAAGAACAAACTAATGCAACACTTTACCACAACTAGGACTATTGGTGTTGTCAATGCTTGTGTTTGACTGTAAGATGAGCTCAGAACAGTTGCCATTCCCCTGGTTTCCTTTCAGCTTTCTTTGGCCTGCCACGTTCAAGAAAAAAAACAACAACAAAAAACACGTTGCTTGAGCTCAAACAGGCTTCACAGCTGAGTGCTTTGAAAAATATAGTTAATTTTTGCAATTACTACAAGAGAGTGTTTTGTGGGGGGGACAAAAGCAACATTGTTGTGCGTTGTCTCCTTTTGGGTGAACATATTACTAGTTTCAGAGACAGCTCTTTGTTATTTACCTCACTCTGTTTTCCATGTTGTGACCTCACATGCTCTCGCTCCGTTCTGCAGTGCACTGCACTGTCTTCTCCACATGCAGTGTGTGCACAGAGGCGATGTCCGGTTGAAACCTACACTGCCATGTGAGAGTTTTGGGGACACTCGCTATCCTGTTGGAGAGCTAGACTACTTTGTTTATGGAACACTAGTTTATGGGTCTAATTATAAAGTAACTACAAAGCTGCCGGATCATAACACATTTCTACAGTAACAGCAAGCATTTGCAATGCAATAGGACTCGCATTTGTTGGGGACAGAGGATCAAGAAGGCATGGACAGCTGGAGTGCAGGTGGGGAGGTGGTAGGTGCGAGAATGCACGGACAACGGGAGTGCGGGGGAGGGGAAAGAAGGAATGGCAACGGGAGTGCGGGCAGGAGGGTGATGAGAAGGCACGGACAACGGGAGTGCGGGCGGGAGGAGGGCAAGAAGGCAAGGACAACGGGAGTGCGGGCGGGAGAGGGGGAAAAATTGTGCTCTAAATAGCACTTACCGTACAGTTTAACACTCGAAGTAAAGGGGCCAATAGCCATGGGAAAGTACAAATGACGACAAGGCCATAATAAGATGGGACTAACAAGCCTCCTAATCAATCAGAAGACAGAATTTACAAAGGACAAAGACAGAAGCCAATGAAAAATATGGAGTGAGAGTGAGGGCAGCTTGTTTCCCCAAACTCTACTACTGCATGCCTCGCAGGGCGAGCAGCGCATGCGCACTGCTGCTAAAGCTCGACCTAAAAACTGGCCCCTCTGAGTCTTTTCTTCTTAAATCTTGACACCAGCAGTAAGTTGTGATGAGCTGATCTTAAGCAGCAATTGGGAGTTTAGCGCTATGTTCTGGAGGACACAAAAGCAGGACTTTTGCCATGGAGAGCCTTGAAAACAGTACAAGCTGTTTTAAAAATGATTCGCTGAACCACTTGAAGCCAATGACTGAGATATAGTTTCTGCTCTTCTATTTAAAAGTTCTGAGTCCTTGATTATTGGCAACAGAGCAGTATGTGGCACACCTCTCGATGGATCAGCAGAGGCAAGGGGGGCATTTTTTAAGCAGACTCAATGAAAGGTTTATAGAGATTATTATGTGTGAATAGCTTAAGCCCCTCTCTCAGCAGTGCTTCTCAGAGTACTTTTTATGGTGATCATATAAGGTCTGGCGACAGTTTCCTCAAGGATACTTCTACCAACACATTGCACTTAATCATTGGTCTGTCAAGAAAGTATTGATTACAGTATGTTTTCTGGACCATTAAAGTGGGAAAATTAATATTTTTAGCAGTACTTGTGCTCGCCATCCAAGCCGAATTTAGCACTTAACCGAAAATATAGGCATTAACTAGAGTTATATAAATTTAGAGTATGGGAAATTATCTTTTACGTCTACTAAAAACGGCTTAACTGGGGGCGAGTATTTTATCAAGCATTAGTCTAACTGCTTCAGAAGGCCAGATCAAATGAAGACATGATAGTCCCTCCATGGTTTTTCCCAGATTACTCCCCAAACCGTTTTGATCAACAGATTTGTTTATTTTTTTCTATAATTATTAATGGTCAAATCTGTCCCATCCATCTTACAATCCATAGCAAAATCACTGCAGAGAATAAATCTACAAATATTTAAGTTGCTACGTCTAAAATGTAGTTTTTAAACTCATGGCACATTGAGTAAAGGAACTGAGAAATGCATTGATACATAAGGCCCTATGTTCTTCAAATTCTTTCTGAAGGTACCCGAGGACACAGAGCTGATGCTTACTAGATAGCAGCATCTTGAAGTGAGTTCTATCTTGAAGTGATAGCCATTGTAGATTCTGCAGTGGTTCATAAAGAGAACACCAAGGCTATGCTGTTGAGAAACCTCGGCTTCACCTTCTTTAGAAATGGGGCTGCCGCAATAGTTCAGACCATTTCTGTCATGAAGAATTGCTTGAAGAACTATGCCAGCCTATTCATTCAATTGAGGGTGAAGCAGCAGGAGGATTGCCACTTTGGGTCTTGCAGGAAAAGTCTGCATCCAACCACACTTTCTGTTAGATTCCCAGGCCTAGGTATAGGAATCAATTGGGTTCAGCAAGCCCCAAATACCAAACTCAGAAGAAAAATTACTGCCAGCCAACCATTCCCACCTCATGCATGTCAGAACAGAAGCATGTGTGGGTGAAGACACTGCATCTGGCACCCTCAACTGGCATTACCCATGCCAGATGCCTAGTCACTATTAAATAGAGCACGGTTGATTCTAAAACTATACATTAGTTTGAAACACGAATGCAGGGCCCTGAAAAAGCAGTAACACCCACACAAACTTTCTTTGGTTCCAAAGTTGGTGTTGGGTTTCACCACCTGGCTCAGGAAAGAGGGATTAGAGGCAGGCCACTGACCCAATTGGGGAATAAAGAGACAGGGCTCAGCTGGAGTACGAAGCAAGCTGCCCCGTCCAAGGACTGTAAAGAGGCAAAAGTGTCCTTGCCTCATTGCCTCATCCCTGTCCCTCTCAGAAGTGAAAATGTACATGGCAGACCCTCTGCATCCCATGTATCCCTCCCTAAACTGTAGCACAATGCTGCAGCGCTACTTCGAACGTTTAGTTGTAGCATTAGCTGCAGAAAAGTCAATGTGTAAATAATGCATTGCTTCTTCAAGCAGAAGATCCATTTGCGCTAATAACATAATTCATCGCTTATGTGAACTTATCTCCTAGGTACTAAATCGAACATCATTGCGTTCTTTATTTGGCACAGTTAGTAGAATATCCATACATCAGTATGAATTAGTAATAAAGTGTATACTGTTGTATTCACTACCTTGGAGATGTACTCTCTAGCGATGGTGGTGAAGGAGTCAAAATAACCTTGATATGTCACTGGTCACTTTCTTGGTGATTTATTATCATTGTTTTGTACGGTGCTAAAAGATTGTTATTTTGCTACTTCAGAGTACTTAAATTGCATGCAGACCGGGTTCCATTGATTTACCTATTAATATATATATCTTATATATATATTCACTTTAAAAAAACATAGGTTTCAGGGACTTTATATTTAGTTGGACATTTCACTCGTACAAAACTGGAGAAATTCGGTCATTATAGTTAGTTGAGGTAACTATAACTCGCGCCCACGCAATGCACTGCTGATGACGTCACATATTACATCACTCATGACATGTTCAGTGACATCACTGATGACATCTCAAATGACATCACTGATGACATCATCCAGTGACTGTGTGTTTCTGTAAAGTGTAAATATGTTTTATATATATATATATATATGCCAATGTATATTGAAGAAT
Organism: Lissotriton helveticus; assembly: GCF_964261635.1. Lineage (NCBI taxonomy): Eukaryota > Metazoa > Chordata > Amphibia > Caudata > Salamandridae > Lissotriton > Lissotriton helveticus. The sequence continues at coordinate 361,989,738 of NC_136069.1, forward strand.
GCGTGGGTGTATGAGTGTCTGTATGGATGATTTAGTAGGTGTGTGACTGACAGTATAAGTGAGTGATTAAACGTGTCTTACTGAATGCATGAGTCAGTGACTAAACTGTGTGAATGTCTGTAACAGTATTAGTCTGTCTGTTGGTGTGTAAGTGGCTGCATAGGATGGTGAGTAGCTACGTGAGTCTCTATATGGGTTAATGATTGGTTGACTGAGTATCTGTATGAGTGCCTGAGTATCTGTGTGGGTGGGGGGTGTGACTCTGTGCATAGATTTGTGAGTGAGTGTTTCACTGGGCATATGGGTTCAAGAGTACATCTGTGAAGAGTTGCATGGGTGGGTGAGTGTGTGAATGGGTGTGTTGGTGAGTGTTTAGATGTCTCAGTGGTACATGTGTAAGTAACAACATGTGTGAAAGGCAGTATATGTGGATGTTGGACTATATAAATGGCTATATGCGAGAGTGAGTGATTGTGAGACTGGCTGTATGGATGCTTGTGTCAGTGATAGTATAACAGAGTAAGTATGTGTTAGAATCTGTATAAATAAGTGAGTGGGTGTGGGTATAATTGTTTAGGTGAGTAAATAATAGTGTGATTCATTCTTTGCATGACAGACTATGTGTGTGAGTGGTGGTATGTGTGTGTCTGTATAGGTGTATGAGTGCATATGATAGTGCTTAATTGATGAGTGACTGCATGTACGAGTGACTGTATGGGTGAATGAGTAGATGTGTGTGTAGACCTAGGATTCAGTGAGTGGGTATGTAGTAACTGGTATTGGTGTGTCTTTGTTTTCGAAAATGGTAGTCTGCATTTTAGAGTGGGTGTATCAAAGGTTATATTAGGGTTTGAGGAGGTGCATCATATTATCACGTGGATGATTTCATCTGTGATGTCATCAGTGATGTCATTTGAGATGTCATCAGCGATGTCATCAGTGATATCACTGACCATGTCATGAGTGATGTAATATGTGACATCATCAGCAGTGCATTGCGGGGGCACGAGTTATAGTTACCTCAACTAACTTTAACAGCCGAACTTATCTGGTTTTGTACGAGTGAAATGACCAACTAACTATAACGTCCCTGAAACCTATGGTTTTATCAGAGAATTTCTAAGGTTTTTTAAATGCTAATTTCTCACTATAACGACCCTGAAAGCTTTGGTTTCTTCAGTGAATTTCAAAGTTTTTTTTAAAAGCTAATTTCTAACTATAACGTCCCTGAAACCTATGGCTTTTCATTGACTTTCTAAGGTTTTTTAAATGCTAATTTCTCACTATAACGACCCTGAAAGCTTTGGTTTCTTCAGTGAATTTCAAAGGTTTTTTAAATGATAATTTCTAACTATAACCTCCCTGAAACATGTGTTTTTTTGAGTGAATTTCTACGTTTTTTTAAATGTTAATTTCTAACTATGCCTACAGAGGTAGGACATGTGCAGAAAGAGGAAGAAAGGCGCAGAAAGAAGCAAGAGAAAGGCAGAAGAGGCAACAGAGGTCCAGAAAGACGAAGAAAGGTGCAGAAAGAAGCAAGAGATATGCAGAAAGAACCATCAGAGGTGCAGAAAGAGGCCTTGTTGCAAAGTCATCCTGTGCCCCCAACTTTTTGCTGATGGGTACTGGTGGTAACTGACTCTGACTAACCAGGCCTAGAGCCAGTGCTATGCTAAAAGACACTTAGAATACAGTGAAACACCTACATACTTTAGGGTACACGATGGGTTGGGGTACCCCTGTGATTGGCATGACCTCCCCTGTAAGGCCCTAGCACATAATAGGGCAGGGGGATTAAAACTACCTCTAAAAGTCAGAGGTGCAGAAAGATGCTTCTTTAACCAGTAGTTGCGTTTGCAGAGTGGTAGAGAAAGGGTGCTGGGCCTTCCACCAGCGCTCAGGAATTCTGCTGCGTAGGACTTACAGGAGGTAGCAGTAGGGCTTCTTGGTCCCCAAAGTTTCTCAGAAGTAAAGTTTACTTTATCCCATCCCGTAGTCTGCCAGAAGGCTCGTTTGCAGAGTGGTGGAGAAAGGGGGCATGGCCCCCGAAGAAGTCTTAGCAATCCTACTGTGTGGGACTTGCTGGAGGTAACAAGAGGGGTAGTTGGCCCCCAAGTACATCCTTGGGGCCAACTATCCCTCCTATTACCTCCAGTAAGTACCACACAGCAGGATTGCTAAGTTCTCCTAACAAGCCACTTCCCCTTTGCCCACCAATCTGCAAACACGCTCCCTGGAGCGCTCTTGGATGGGGATTGCAGTCCCCTTCACTGCTGGGGGTCATTAGGGGCCAACTAGCCTACCTCTTACCTCCAGTAGGCCCCAGACAGTTGGATTGCTGAGAGGTGGAAACACCCCTTTCTCCACCACTCTGCAAACACGCCTCCTGGCGCGCTCTTGGTTGGGAAATAAAGTCCCCTTTCCTCATGAGGGTAAATCGGGGCCAACTAGCCCATCATGTACCTTCAGTAAGCCCTACACAGCTGGATTGCTGAGAGTGGTGCGAGGCCACGCCCCCTTTTTGCACCACTCTGCAAACACACCTCCTGGCACACTGCTGCTCGGGGGAAGAGGTCCACTTGTGTCCTGAGGACCACCTCTCAGTAATCCCACAGTATGGGGCTTACTGGAGGTTCCTAGTGGGCTTGTTGGCCCCCAGGGACCCCCAGGAATGTAGGGGACTTAAACCCCCAACTTAGAACGCTCATTGCCCCCAGGACCTGGCCCCATAAAGCACGGGGGCCCATGCTTATTTTTTTTGCTCAGCCGAATTCGCACACCCAGAGCAAATTTGCCCGATTTTTTTTTTTTTAATGCTTTTTTGGGCCCTGGTGTTCCTTGTGGGAGCCCCTAAGCAGGCCTAGGGGGTCAGGGAATTTCTACCCTGCCCCATTTCTTGCTTTCCACCTATTTTGGACTGTTTTCTTCTGACTCGTTTACCGAGTCACAAGATGGCTTCCAACACATTCTGGTTTGGAGTGTTGTTTGCCAACTTGAAGTCTGCTCGCGCTCAGGAGGAGATGCGACTCCTCCTCGGTGCTCAGATATCTATATTTTTATTTTTTTAATTTCTCAGGAACTACTGAACAGATTTAAAATATTTAAAAATAGGTCACTTTCTGAACCAAGAGCTACTTTTTTTGCCAAATATGGTGTAATTCCATTCAGCAGTTCAAGCTGTAGCCTGTTCCAAAATTCCTATGGAAATTAACATGGGGAACACGTGTTTTGGGACCCCCTTTTTTCTCGGCCTTCACTTGACGAATCACCCCAAAACTTTCAAGACGGGAGCTGACTGAAGCTGGTCATTAGTTTTGAAAATTTTGCAAAGATTTGTCAAACGGCGGGCGTCAAAGATATTGGTAAAAGAAAAAATGATTTTTGAATAGAAACAAGGTCCTAACTATAACTACTTAATGGCGACCGACAGTAGGTAATATGTATATGTGTGTGTGTGTGTGTGTGTGTGTGTGTGTGTGTGTGTATATATATATATTCACTGAAAAAACCATAGGTTATAGACCATATATAGTTAGGAATTAGCATTTAAAAAACCTTTTTTACTCACACAAAACCATTGAAATTCCATATATAGTTAGTTGTACTAACTATATATCGCGCACCCGCAATCCACTGCTGATCATGTCACATATTACATCATTCATGACATGGTCAGTGACATCACTGATGACATCACTGATGACATCTCAAATGACATCACTGATGACATCACTGATGACATCTCAAATGACATCACTGATGACATCACTGATGACATCATTCAGTGACTGTGTGTTTCTGTAAAGTTTAAATATGTTTTACATATTGAAAAATGAGTAGATGTAGAAGTGTTGAAATAAAAGATTTAGTAAGTGCGTGACTGACTGTATGAGTGAGTGATTAAATGTGTCTCACTGAGTGCATGGGTTAGTGACTAAACTGTCTTAATTTGTGCATCATTATGTCTGTTGTTCTGTAAACTGCTGCATGTGTTGATCAGTAGCTATATGAGTAACTATATGGGTTATTGATTGATTCTCCAAGTATTTGTATGGGAGACTGAGTGTGTGTGTGTGGGTGGCTGGGAGGTGTATGACTCTGTGCATAGATGTGTGAGCAGTTGATTCACTAGATGTATGGGTTCAAAAGTGCATGTAGAAACACCTGTATGGGCGGTTGACTGAGTGCATTGGTGAGTGAATGGATATCTCAGTGCTACATGTCAAAGTAAGTACATATGTAAAACACAGTACAGGTGACAGTTGACATATATAAATAACTGTGCATAAGAGCCAGTGAATGTGTGAGTGGCTGTATTGATCATTGTGAACTTGTATCAGGCATTGTAAAAGAGAGTAAATATGTGTTAGTATATGTTTGAATAAGTAAGGTGTGTATAACTGTATAGTTGAGGAAATGGAGGTGTGATTGTTTCTTTGCATGACTGACTAGATGTGTGAGTAACTCCATGGATGAGTGACAGTCTGTGAGTGTCTGTTTACACTGAGTGTATCTAAGGTTATATTAGAGTCTGAAGAGGTTCATCGTATTATCATATGAATGATGTCATCAGTGATGTCATCAGTGATGTCATTTGAGATGTCATCAGTGATGTCATCAATTATGTCATTTGAGATGTCATTTGAGATGTCATCAGTGATGTCATTTGAGATGTCATCAGTGATGTCATCAGTGATGTCACTGACCATGTCATGAATGATGTAATATGTGACATGATCAGCAGTGGATTGCGGGTGCGCGATATATAGTTAGTACAACTAACTATATATGGAATTTCAATGGTTTTGTGTGAGTAAAAAAAGGTTTTTTAAATGCTAATTCCTAACTATATATGGTCTATAACCTATGGTTTTTTCAGTGAATTTCAATGGTTTTTTAATAGCAAATAACAAAAGCTTTAAAATGTATTTTTCTTTAAATCAAAAAATATATTTTACACGTTTTTAATACTTTTTTTTTAATTATATTTTTTGTTTCGCTCCCGGTACGCGAACCGGTTAGCTTCCCGTTAGCGCAATTTGGTGCCGCGACCCGGTCCGCGAACCGGAAACGTTCCGTTTGCGCAACTGCTGCGTTAGAAAACAACATCGTGACGCGTCGCGTCAGCGTGACGTATCGCGTTGTCGCGTAATACGTCATATGACGCGCCAAGGTAGCGTACCCGGAAGCGAACTGGTACGCGAACCGAGGCGCGAAGCGCTGCTTCCCGGAAGCGATCCGGGACGCGGCCCAAAGCGCGTAACGTAAACACAACAAGTCATTTGACTCGGTAATAACACTTTTCATTGGTTCATTTCACTTTTGGTTTCCTAATGATGTAAGACTACGTCATGTGACCTAAAAGTAACACTTTTCATTGGTTTAGAACTATTGTTTTTCCCAAATGATGAAAACCCCTCCTTCTTTCCTCACTCTGACTTTCATCTTTGTGAGAGAAAGACCCTTTGTTATTAGTGAGCAATGGCTTCATTAGTAGCTTCAGCTGGTGCTTCCCCACCACCTCCACCACATCCAAAGAAGAGAGGACCACCTGCTGAAGTTATTATTCAGCAAGAGGAGGAAGAAGAGGAAGAAGAGGAAGAGCAGCAAGAGAGGCAATTTTTGCGTGAGGAGCCCAGAAGGTCTCATGTGAAAGTAAATTATATTTGGCAATTTTTTAGTTATCCCCAGGGCCAAAAAAAAGTCAATGCACGGTACGTAACTTGCCTTATATGTAAAGAAAGCCTGTCCAGAGGCACCGAGAAGAAGTACAGTTACGGCAATTACACGATGCATCGCCATATGAGTAGGTGGCATCCTAACAACTACAGTGCTGCGCAGTTACGTGACCAGCAAGATAATCCTCCTTCTATGGCCAGAAGATCAGTTGTGCCGGAAGTGACGGGACCAGAGGCGAGGGAGTTGGTCCCAAATATTCAGATGAAATTCGGGGAAGTGAAACAAGTGTGCGTGCATTGCAATGGGTTCATTTGCTACAGAGAAAGTAGCATCACTCTGATCAACAGAGCTATCAATCAATCAATCATGACATTTGTAGAGCGCACTACTCACCCGTAGGGTCTCAAGGCGCTGGGTTGGGGGGGGGGTGCCGTTACTGCTCGAACAGCCAGGTCTTGAGCTTCTTCCTGAAGGAGAGGTGGTCTTGGGTCAGGCGTAGGTCGGTCGGGAGTGAGTTCCAGGTCTTGGCGGCCAGGTAGGAGAAGGATCTTCCTCCTGTTGTTGTTCTTCGGATGCGGGGGACGGCGGCGAGGGCGTGGCTGGTTGATCTGAGGAGGCGCTTGGGAGTGTAGAAGTTGATCCGGTTGTTGAGGTAGCTCGGGCCTTGGTCGTGTAGGGCTTTGTGTGCGTGGGTGAGGAGCCGGAAGGTGATTCTCTTGTTGACCGGGAGCCAATGCAGATCTCTCAGGTGTCCGGAGATGTGGCTGCGTCGGGGGATGTCGAGGATGAGCCTGGCCGAGGCGTTCTGAATCCGCTGGAGTCTCTTCTGGAGTTTGGCAGTGGTTCCGGCGTAGAGGGCGTTGCCGTAGTCCAGTCGGCTGGTGACGAGGGCCTGGGTGACCGTCTTCCTTGTGCCGGTGGGGATCCACCGGAAGATCTTGCGTAGCATGCGCAGGATGTTGAAGCAAGACGAGGAGACGGCGTTTACTTGTCTGGTCATGGAGAGGGAGGAGTCCAGGATGAAGCCCAGGTTACATGCGTGGTCCGTTGGTTTGGGTGCGGTGCCCAGGGCGGAGGGCCACCAGGAGTCGTCCCAGGCGGAGGGCGATGCGCCCAGGATGAGGACCTCCGTCTTGTCCGAGTTCAGTTTCAGGCGGCTGGTCGTCATCCATTCGGCTACCTCTCTCATCCCTTCGTGCAGGTTGGCTCTGGCGGTGGCGGGGTCGTTGGTCAGGGAGAGGATCAGCTGGGTGTCGTCGGCGTAGGAGATTATGTTGAGGTTGTGTTGGTGTGCGATGGCCGCGAGGGGGCTCATGTAGACGTTGAAGAGGGTGGGGCTCAGTGAGGATCCTTGAGGGACGCCGCAGATGACTTCGGTGGCCTCTGACTTGTACGGTGGTAGGCGGACTCTCTGTGTTCTTCCGTCGAGGAAGGAGATGATCCATTCCAGTGCCTTGTCCTGGATTCCGATGTTGCCAAGGCGCTGTATTAGTGTGCGGTGGCAGACAGTGTCGAAGGCCGCGGAGAGGTCTAGGAGGATGAGGGCCGCTGTTTCTCCGTTGTCCATCAGAGTTCGTATGTCATCGGTGGCAGCGATGAGGGCGGTCTCGGTGCTGTGGTTCGCCCGGAAGCCCGACTGTGAGGGGTCGAGGGATCCGTTCGTCTCGAGGAAGGCTGCCAGCTGTTTGTTGACGGTCTTCTCGATGACTTTGGCCGGGAACGGGAGGAGCGAGATGGGGCGGTAGTTCTTGAGGTCGGTGGGGTCTGCTGTGGGTTTCTTGAGAAGAGCGCTGAGTTCGGCGTGCTTCCAGCTCTCAGGGAAGGTGGCGGTGTCGAAGGAAGTGTTGATGATGTCCCGCAGGTGGGGTGCGATGACAGCGTCGGCCTTGTTGAAGACGTGGTGAGGGCAGGGGTCAGTCGGAGATCCGGAGTGGATGGAGTTCATTGTGCGGATGGTGTCTTCTGTGTTGATTGGAGTCCAGGTGCGGAGGGTGGTGGTGGGTGGCGTTGTTGCGGTTGTGGCTTGCGTTGGTTGGTTGCTGAAGCTGTTGTGTATGTCCGCGATCTTGTTGTGGAAGTAGGAGGCGAGGGAGTTGCAGAGGTCTTGCGACGGGGTGATGTCATTGCTACCGGCGCTGGGGTTGGAGAGCTCTTTCACGATGTTGAAGAGTTCCTTGCAGTTGTGTGCGTTGTTGTCCAGTCGATCCTTGTATGTATTTTTCTTGGTGGCGCGGATCAGTTGGTGGTGTTTCCGGGTGGCGAGCTTGAGGGTGGTCATGTTGTCCGTGGTAGGCTCCCTTCTCCAGGCTTTCTCGAGGGCTCGGCAGTTCTTCTTGGAGCTCTTTAGTTCGTCGGTGAACCATGGTGTTTTTCTGCTGCAGGGTCTGCTGGGTGGGGTTCTCAGTGGGGCGAGTTCGTCCGCGCAGTTGCTGATCCACTTCGTGAAGTTGTCGGCGGCCAGGTTGGTGTTCGCTGAGCTGGCGGGAGGGTGCTGGCTCAGGGAAGCGGTGAGCTGGTCGGCTGTGATCTTGTTCCAGCTTCTTCGGGCAGCCTGTTGTTGGTGGTGGTGGATCGCCGATCTGTTGAAGGTGAAGTGGACGCAGCTGTGGTCCGTCCAGTGGAGTCCTGTTGCGTGGCTGAAGGTGACGTCGTTGCTGGACGAAAAGACGGCGTCGAGCGTGTGTCCGGCGAGGTGGGTGGGGGTGGTTACCAGTTGCTTGAGTCCGAGGTTGGCGAGGTTGTCGATCAGGCTGGTGGTGTTGCGGTCGTTGTTGTTCTCCAGGTGGAAGTTGAGGTCCCCCAGGAGGATGTAGTCGGCGGAGGGGAGGGCATGCGGACTGACGAAGTCGGCGATGTCCTCGCTGAATCGTGTGCGTGGCCCCGGGGGTCGGTAGATCAGGGTGCCTCTGAGGGTGGTCTTCGGGTTGGTGTGGATCTGGAAGTGCAGGTGTTCGGCGGTGGTTAGGGTGTCGTCGGTGTTGGTCGTGATGCGGATGGTGTCTCTGTGGATGATGGCGATGCCTCCTCCCGTCTGGTTGGCGGTGCGGTCCCTCCGGATGATCTTGTAGCCCTCCGGGATGGCGATGGCGATGTCTGGGGCTGAGGAGGCGTTCATCCAGGTCTCGGTGAGGAAGGCCACGTCAGGGGCGGTGGTGTCGAGGAGGTTCCAAAGTTCTACGGCGTGTCTGTGGACGGAGCGGGTGTTGAGCAGGATGCACTTGAGGTGGCTGCTGCTGGTGTTCGGTTTGGTGAGTGCTGGTGCAGGGTGTGTCCGGATGCAGCTGAACTTGCAGGCGTGGCAGCTGAAGGGTCCGTGGGTGTGCTTCGGGGCGGCTTGGTGACATCCTGGGATGCGGCCGGTGTTGAGTGCGATGAGATCGGCGGAGTTGTAGGTTCGTCGGGTCGGCTTCCGTCGGTGGGGGCCAGGGGTCCTGGCCCTGGGCGCGGTCCAGGCGCGGACGGGCGCAGACGGGCTTACCTTTGGCGCGCCTTCGGCGCACAATCGGCGCGCCCGCTGCGCGTCAACGCTGCGCGTTCGCACGGTCGCCATATAAGGCGAAGTGCGCGGGTGGGCGGAGCAGCTGGGAGGCGGGAGCGGGGAGGGAACAGAAGGAAAAAGGGGCGGGGTCGGCGGTAGTGGCGGGAAGCGGGGGCGGCGAGGGAGGCGGGAAACAGAGCGGGCAGTGATTACCGAAGGTAAACAAATCGCGCTAACACGGGAAGAAGACTAGGAAATATGGACAAGCACAAAAGATTGACAGAACAAGCTAAACACGGGGAAAAAAGCCTAAGAGATGCAGACAAGCACAAGTGATTGACAAAACAAGCTAAACACGGGGAAAAAAGCCTAAGAGATGCAGACAAGCACAAGTGATTGACAAAACAAGCTTAACACGGGAGAGAGATTAGAAAGTAAAAACAGGCACAAGCGATTGGCGAAAGAAAACCAAACGGATGGCAGCAGGGTCAGTCGGCAGCGAGGCAGCTAGGCACAGCGAGGGGGCACACGCAGCAGCTGGTGGCCGTGCGGCGCGGGGGTGTCCCACAAGTGGGTCACACTCACCTGTGTCGCACGGTCGCCATATAAGGCCAAGTGCGCGGGTGGGCGGAGCAGCTGGGAGGCGGGAGCGGGGAGGGAACAGAAGGAAAAAGGGGCGGGGTCGGCGGTAGTGGCGGGAAGCGGGGGCGGCGAGGGAGGCGGGAAACAGAGCGGGCAGTGATTACCGAAGGTAAACAAATCGCGCTAACACGGGAAGAAGACTAGGAAATATGGACAAGCACAAAAGATTGACAGAACAAGCTAAACACGGGGAAAAAAGCCTAAGAGATGCAGACAAGCACAAGTGATTGACAAAACAAGCTAAACACGGGGAAAAAAGCCTAAGAGATGCAGACAAGCACAAGTGATTGACAAAACAAGCTTAACACGGGAGAGAGATTAGAAAGTAAAAACAGGCACAAGCGATTGGCGAAAGAAAACCAAACGGACGGCAGCAGGGTCAGTCGGCAGCGAGGCAGCTAGGCACAGCGAGGGGGCACACGCAGCAGCTGGTGGCCGTGCGGCGCGGGGGTGTCCCACAATCATGATTGTCCGAAACGCCCCAGACAATAAATTCTTTTTTTTTTGTTGCTCCTGTTGAGCCCTTTACAATGAATCGTTTTCGTTCCCCCCCCCAAAAAACCCCAAAAAATATAAAACTGTTCAGAAAATACAAAAAAAGTAAAAAAATGTTCAGAAAAATAATAAAAAAAATATAAAACAACAAAAACAATTTAAAAAAAAGTTCTTTTCAGAACTACCTCTCTGTTATAAAAAAATTGGTAGAATATTTGGAACTCTGCCAACCTCTATTTCTTTTGGTTCGCTTCCCCGTTCGCTCTCCGGTACGCGAACCGGGAGCGAACCAAACATTTTTTCAAGAAGAGTAATTATAAGGGAAGGAAACAGACAGTTATGTTAAAAGAAAGACAGCTATAGGGAGTAAAGTAGAGATACTGTTTAATAGATCTATTTACTGAAGAATAGATTTAAGAGAGTATAATTGTGAAAAACAAAATAGATAAGGAACTGAGAAAAAAAAAGAGAGTAGAAGAATAACAAACAAGAGTTTCTTAGAGAATGTGAATGAATAATCAAATTAAGATTAAAACATCGGAATAACAGAGAGAAAAAACACAATGCAGAAAAGAAGAAGTAACAGAAAAGGAATGATTGAAACAGCAAAGAAATGTAAATAACATAGGGGCATATTATCAACATAGGCGATAAAAATTTTGCTGCTTTTATCAGCAGAAATCTGACACTAAAGACGCTTTTGCAGCAGTTTTCTGCCAATAATTACTGCTTTTATCGGCAGAAAACTGCCGCTAAAGCCGCTTTTCTGGAAGAAAACTGCTGCTGAAGCCACTTTTGCGGCAGTTTTCTGCCGATAAAAACACTGATAAATTTATTGCCTGTGTTGATAATATGCCCCTTACTGTGCTTGAACTACAGAGAGAAAGCATAATGAACAAGTAGTGAAAGAGTGATCAGTCAGAAACAGTGAGAGCAATAGAGACAGAGTGAGTGAACAAGAGTGACGAAGTATGAGAAGAGAGGGACTGACAAAAATAGTGGAAGGAGTAGAGTAAGTAAGTAATAGAGAAAGGATTGAGGGAAGTAGCAAAGGCAGGAAAGTGAGGGTTAAAGAAATGAAGTAGTGAAACTAATAGAAGTTAAATGTGATAGAAATGTAACGAAAAGAGTACAAAACATTTACCTTATAATTGTCGTTAACTTAGTCACTTGTAATTTTTATACTTTCAATCTGTGAGAGAGAGAACAAACATTTGAAAAATATTAAAACATGTATTTAAAAATTAGAAAAGACAAGGGAAAAGATTGAAGGACAAACAGTTTTTCAATAACTTTGACACTTACAGAAGCCTCTGCTTCTCCATGCCCCTACACAGTCCTAAAAATATACATTTTAAACTAACAGTATCTTGATGCAGATGAAGTGAGGCCTATCTTGCAATATGGTGCATCTTTTGCACTGCTGCTGTCTCACAACAGTGATGCAATGGCAGCGCAAAAGAGGTGCAAAGCCATCATAAAATTGCCCTTAACATTTTAAATAATTGTTTCAGGATGCCAATAAGATGTGTCCTATCCAGAGGTTTGTTTCAGGTGAGGCCTACTCAGGGTTCCAAATAAAATTTCGAGTTGTTGAAGAGTACAGAGGAGATAATACATGTGAAGGCCTACCAATGAAGTAAGTCATGTCCAGTTCACTCTTGAACAAAGGCCAGACCTCTTCTGTGTCCGTGGACAGACCTAAACTTCATCTGCACAATGTCATTCATAAACTTAGGAAACACAGGTGATGTAATTGAAAAATGTGGAGTTTCTTTTCCTCATTTCACAATCACATCACCTGTGTTGCCTTTGGTTAGGTATCTCATAGTGCAGATGGAGTCTAGCATATCAAAGAGTACATAGAAGTTGAGCAGTATATACAACAATTTTGACATTTACAGAAGACTTAGCTTCTTATCTTGTTGGAGATGAAGTCAGGCCAGTCTTGCAACATGGTGCATCTTTTGCATCACTGCTGCATCGGTTTCATGTGGCACGGGTTTTTTACAGCATGACACATCTGCCTAGATGCATCAATTTGTAATTTTGTCGCCTCATAGCAAATCTTTTGCACCGCCGCTGCATCACAAAAGTGACGCACAGTGGCGCAAAAGAGGCATACACCTATCATAAATCTGTCCCTAACATTTGAAATGATTGATTCAGGATGACGATAAGGTGTGGCCTCTCCAGAGGTTTGTTTAAGGTGAGGCCTACTCAGGATTGCATATCAAATTTATGCTTGTTGAAGAATACAGAGGAGATAATACATGTGAAGGCCTACCAATGAAGTAAGTCATGTCCACTTCACTCTTGAACAAAGGCCAGACCTCTTCTATGTCCGTGGACAGACCTAAACTTCATCTGCACAATGTCATTCGTAAACTTAGGAAACACAGGTGATGTAATTGAAAAATGTGGAGTTTCTTTTCCTCATTTCACAATCACATCACCTGTGTTGCCTTTGCTTAGGTATCTCATAGTGCAGATGTAGTCCAGCATATGAAACAGTACCCAGAAGTGCAGCACTGCATGCAACAACTTTGACACTTACAAAAGCTTCAGCTTCTGCATGCCCCCTACACAGTGCTAATTATATACATTTTAAACTGATGGTATCTTGCTGGAGATGAACTGAAACCTATCTTGCAACATGGTGCATCTTTTACACAAAAGTGACCCACAGCGGAGCAAAAGAGGCGCACGGCCATCATAAATCTGACCCTAACATTTTAAATGATTGTTTCAAGATGCCGATAAGGTGTAACCTATCCACAGATTTGTTTCAGGTAAGTCCTACTCAGAGTTGCAGATGAATTTTAGGTTTGTTGAAGAATACAGAGGAGATAATACATGTGCAGGCCTACCAACGAAGTGAGTCATGTCCACTGCACTCTTGAACAAATGTCAGACCTCCTCTGTCTCCAGGAACAGGCCTAAACCTCATCTACACAATGTGATGTGTAATGTTAGGAAACACAGGTAATATAATTGAAAAACGTGCAATTTGTTTTGCTCATTCCACAATCATATCACCTGTGTTTCCTTTGCTTAGGTATCTCATTGTGGAAATGTAGTCTATCATATGAAAGACTACGTAGAATATGAGCATTGTATGCAACAACTTTGACACTTACAGAAGCCTCACCTTCTCCATGCCTCCTACACAGTTCTACATGTACATCATAAATGCAAACAGTACAGAATTAATTATACATGTTAAATGGTTTATTTTTGCTGTTCTCAGAATGTATCAAATTTCACTAAAAACAGTGACTTGAAGGTATTCATCATATAACAGCGGGGAAAAAAAACACAATCAAAATGATTGTGTTTAAAAAACCCATACAACATAACAAATCAGAATTCAGAACTCCTTAAAGTTAACTTACTTTCCATGACGTCGAAGGATGTCCTATGAACAGCTTACACTCTGTTGTGCTGTTATTACTTTCAGCCCGCCACTTTCTGAAAGAAAACCTCCATCGTTTTGAAAAATATGTTACATACAATAAATGACTTCTCGCTCTCTATCACACGTTTCCACAAGGCCAAATCATGTCAGAGCCATTTATAACTCTTGGAATTCTTGTAAGCCAATCCCGTCATGTTGTATTTCCGCAACTTTCAGAATTAAAATGTTGAAGATCATTTTCACAATCCTGGACTACTAATATCTTACCCTTCTTGCTCACTCATGTTCTACATTTCCTATGACACTGATACTGCTTACTATGAAGCAGACTTACACTACCTCTATGACTACTACAATTATTTAATTCTCTACATCACTTTTAATCACAAAGCAATATAAAACAGTAGACAGCATTGCAGACTTACATTCCCTCTACTCCATGTTTTGATTGGCTGCTTGAATTAGCTTATAAAAAGAAATAGTTTTTCTGAACTCATTCAAAGTGCAGTTATTTTTCCAGGACGTCCAGTGTTATGGTAAGAAGTTATGTCTCTGTACTACACTTATCCTCAAGGCCAAATCATGTAGGAGCCATTAGAACTTCTTGAAATTCCTCAGAGCACATCCCGAGATTCTTTCCCTAAAATTTTGGTTTTAAAAACACCAGGTAAGAATTTTTAAGGTCATACGGCAATTTTTTTTTGAAAATTAAAACAGAATCGTTGCAGAATGACCAGCCATTTCTAGACTTTAAATAAGCTGTGTAATGTCCTGATGTTATTGAAGGACCGTCATGATATATAATTGCTACAGTTACAAAAGTGCTTCCTGATATTGACAACTGTGAAGCCACAACATTTTTAATTAAAGTTGTCAATTTTGTTCCATCAGGCCTACATCGTTGGAACATTAAAATGACATACTGGCCATATGTTCGTATAAATAATGTGGACAACATTTCAGATTTACATTGGCTACATTCCATGTTGTGATCAGCTGCTTTTACTAGCTTATTAAAGGAGACTGATTTACTGTCTGGCAAAGTTAAATATATAAATCGTTCTGAGTCTACACTAGTAGTACTTGATACCCTACAGTTCTCGCAGTCATGCTGCCATTGATAAGAAAGCCCAAACAGGTGATCTATATCTACACCTTCAGCATGCAATACATCAAGCATATACATTAAAAACTCCTGACAATCTTGCTGAATATTTTGAGAGAATTGTGTTTGGCCTGAACATCTGTCTAACAGATTTCGAATTTCAGACACACTTTCTATTTTTGTTCTATCAGTGCTACATTTCTCTAACACAGAATTTAACAAACTGCAAAATCTTTGATCAGAATTGACCACAATCTCTTCTTTTACATTTTCTAGAGAAAACAAAACATCAACCACTACATTAGCATAGCAGTTGACACCAGAACTGTTTTCAAATTGAAAACCAACAACATCTTCAACAGAATCCTTTTTGTTTCTGCTTATAATTTCAGGTTCATCGACTTTTCGTCTTTTTGCTACAACCTCCCTAGTATTGGTCACATTTCTTCGTTTCCGGCCTACCACACGTTTCTCAAACAAAGGATATTGAGGCAAATGTGGCGCATACTCTCTTCTCAACCTATTGTATTCCTTAACACAATCTAGATCCGCACAAATGTTTGTGACATCACACTCAATCAAGTACAATCCCGATAAAGTTCTAACTCTTGACAATGCCACATATGCCATACCCTCCTTGAACACAGAACTGCCAATATTCACCAATGCACTGTCTACACTTAAACCTTGCGATTTATGGATTGTCACCGCATATGCCAAGCAAACAGGAAACTGCTTACGGCGAACATATAAGTCTTTTACAAGCAAAAATCTAGCAGAACAACGACCAATTAGCTGTACTTCCTCAATGCCATCAAATTTAATTTTTAAAAATTTTATTCCATCTCTATTTCTGTATTTCACAAAATCAACAACATTACCCATTGATCCATTTACCAGACCTCTTTCAACATGTAAATTCCTTCTTAAAATTATACGGCAGTTTAAGCACACATTCAGAGTCTTTTCAAAACCTGCAGTTTTAGATATAGTCTTCTCTAATGAATCCAATTTGGATTTCAAATTCTCAGACAAAATAATTGTTGATCCCATATGCTCTACTCTGTCAATAGCTTCCAGTTTCACAATCTCTTGCCTTCCTAAATGCAACATTTTGTTGTTGAAGAGGGCACATTCTGCAAGAGTTGGCATCAAACATATTCCAGATTTCTTCTCAGTAATTTTCTGAAAAATATTCTCAGGCACAACATCTTGTTCTGGATATAAATTTGACAGTAATCGTGCATGTAAAGCTTCTTTCCCATTCTCGGTCACTTTTCCAATTCTAACATCTTGTAGAATATTCTTGTAAACTTCATCCTTCGCCTGACGCATATTTTCATGCAGTTCAGCATAATTGAAGTTTAACCATATATTGACGTTGCCAATGCTCCCTAGGCACTTCCTGGTATCTTCATGCGTGAGCATTTTGAACACAGGTTGCCCTTTCACTGGTGTCAGCTGCAGAAGATCTCCGAAAACAATGATGTGTTTGCCACCAAATAACACATCATACTCTGTTTTGAGAACTTCTTGCATTCTCAAATGCACGAAGGCAAGCATGACATTGGAAACCATGCTTACTTCGTCAATGATAAGAAGTTTCATTTTCCTCAAGATTCTTGAAACTTCACAACAAGCATCTCCAGATAGCTTGTGATATTGTAATTTGTTGTCATGCTCCACTGGCAGCATCAGTAAACGATGTAAAGTAATCCCTTTAATGTTATGTGCTGCCAGTCCAGTTGGAGCGGTGACAACACAAGACAGCGATGACTCAGTCCTTTCCTGCAAATAACATGAAATTGCTTTAATGAGGAAACTTTTTCCAGTTCCCGCTTCTCCACTCACGTACAGTCGGACAGGCTTCAACGACGTACATGAGCACTCTTTCTTCTCATGACTTAATCCATGATCAATTTGCATGGTAACTTCGTCATATATTTTCCTCTGCTCAACGTTGAGTTGTCTTTCCAAGTCTTCTAAGTTAACCGCATCCTCCTGAGCATGTGCCATGGCTCTTTCCACTTCATTCATGGCAGTGGCAGCTTCATTTTCGATAACAGGTCCTCCTAGTGGATCCTGACTCAATGAAGCAGAACTCTGACTGTCCTGAGAACTGTCTCTGGCAATCTCGGCTGCAATTGTTGCTTCCTGCTCGATTTCCGCATTCAACATTTCTACATATTTGGGAAAAGCAGGACATTCTATGGTCTGCTTGGCGGCAGTGAAAGAGTCTTCGTAACAGAGGAAATCTCCAAGCAGTTCCTCTTCTGCACGCCAAGGCTTGAAAAGTTGCAAAAATGCTAAATAGAAAAACTCTTTTTTTCAGGAGATTCGCCACTCAATTTTCGATGGTTTACCAAGTGGCATTTTCTTTGCTTGACCAGACATCCCTCACTTCCAATTACAGCATACACTCCTTTCTCAGTATCTTCTTTGATGTTCCTCTTGAATATGTAATTTTGAAGAACCTCATACAGACAAACATTCTCGAGGTGACTGCTTCGATTTGGATAATATGTATCCAACATGTTGGTCTTCAAAATGTCGGTACTGTTTGGCTCCTTTTCCGCCAAATACTAAATTTCCCGCACAGGTTTCAGAACTCGATTACGCGTTGCAGCAAGACCAAGACTCGCCCAAACGATACTCCTAGATTTGGCATAGAGACTTGCTGAAGACAACCGGTCAGAACATTCGTAAGCTCCGATTTCTCGATGCGACAACATCTTCAGACTGAAACTGTACAACTTCTTACTGAGGCTCTTTTCATGGGAAATGTCCTCCCACATATCCTTCAATTCTGTCTTCTCTTTTTTGGTGATGTAAGATGTCACATACCGAGCCACAGCCATACAGTTATCAGCCACAAACTGTATATCCATGTTAGCATTCCACATGGACAAAATCACTGGGTTGTAGTCGTTGATGTACTTGGACTCTTCGTTCCTCTTCAAATTGTATGTGTTTTTCGGTGATTTCTTCATCACATTATGTCGCAGCGAAGACATCAAACTGTTTACTCTTCCTTTAGAAATCACCGGTCGTGGAAACCCGAAACGACATTTGGTGTAGAACTTGTCCTTGTTTCGGAATTTACGACGACAGTACTTTCCACAACGATGGCTTTGGAAACGTAGAACTTTTTCTCTTAGGCTTTTCTTCTCCTTTGCGTTTGGAACAGCACACGTAGAATACTGTTGTATGAAACTCATCACTGAGTCTTCTGGATCCGTTCCAAATTTAGGTGCATCCTTGATCCACAACAGCATATGTATGTGAGGAGCACCTCTTGCTTGGTACTCCTTTCTCCAGAAGAAATCTAACACCTCTCCAAGAGGTGGATTCTTCTTATTCATGATGAACGACATCATAGCTTCAAATCTATGATTGAAGTACCGGCATACATTGACTGGATCCAAAGAACACAGTTCTCCGGGTGTCTTGAATTCGATGTTTTCGATGTTTCCATTTGCCTCTCGTAGAAATTCAAGTAAGTCTTCCCAGCCATACTCGGCACAGCTCAGAGTGAGGAACCATGTGGGACTTCCTAAGTTCCTCAGCATACATTTTAAATCACCATGACGACGGTACCAGTACTCATTAGTACCACGCTGACACGCCATGAGATTAATCAGGTGAGAATCCAAAATACTGTCTTGGACATTGACTTTATCCATAAAGTCACTTGCCGAGATGTTTTGCATGTGTATACCACTTTTCAAGATGTGGTTCACTGCATATGACAGTCCAGACAGATCGCTTTCAAACAGGAGATGAAACAAATAGGGAATACATTGTCGAAACCTAGCATCTCCTGCATACAATCGCAAAGTCCGGTATTCAGAAGCAGGAATTTGATGAGGTCGCTCATCATATCTTCCTCCCTGACCTGTTGGAAAAAGCTGTGGGAAACACCGAGCTTCCAAACTTTCCTCCCAAACACTAATGGGACTCCCTTTGGCTTGTTTCATTTGAAATAACTCAATAGCATTCCCCATGACTTCCTTGGAATGCAAAGGATGAACACTATAATGTTCATATATTTCTTCACTAGTAGAGGGTTCTAATTTCTCAATTTGACCAGCACACAAATCGCTATCCTCTTCCTCACTTACTTCCTCTTCTGCAACATATATATTCTTATAGTACTTATTATTTTTTTTCAAATACAATGTTGCCTTTTTGACTTTCCTAACATCCACTAAATCTTGCCATATTTTCTTATTCTTTGTCGGAACCCCATTAACTAAGATAACCAGAGGGTCCTCTTCCACTTTTTCTACTCCAATTGTGTTAATGTTTTTCTTCAAATCTAGAGGCAAATAAACAACTCTTCCCTTTAATCCTCTCTGTAAATCTGATGGAGGCAATTTCCCTGTCTTTGGCTCCATTCTTACAATAGCCTGAAAGGGATGGATACTTTGAATCAAAATAGATTCATAAGTATTTAAATCCTTCAATTCAGAAGGAATCTCAACCAATTCCAGATTATTATGAACTGCTCTAGCAGGCATCTGGTTTTGATTTAATTTGTTATAACAATAAGTACACACACGTTGATCCGATCCCAAATCAAAACAATTTTCTACCATCAAGTATGTTGTGAAATCATTCCATTCACTATTATTTTCCCTTTCACTTTTTGCATATAAATCCACTAACTTAGTCTGATTCTTATAATAAGTGCGTCGACAACACACACAAGTGAAATTAGGCCTCTCACTTGATTTCACCTGAAACGTCGCAATTTCCCTCTGAAAATTATCTGTACTGGAAACCTGTACACTATCTTCCACATTACCTTCTTCTTCTTGGTCAATTTCAACATTCTCCTCTTTACTTCCAAAGTAACAAAACTCAATTTCTTCACAAATATTCTTCACATCTATTTCAGAACCATGCAAAAGAGCAGCGCATAATTGTTTAAGCATAATTGCTGGACTCTTAGCATAATACAACATTCTAACTAATTTCCTCACTTTATTATGATGCACTGCTAGCATCCTGAAATGATGAAAAACACTCTGGCATACTCTCCTGGAAAGACAAGCCAGTGAATGACCATGCAAACCTGTCACTTCTCTCACTCTGCAAGGATCTAATTCTTGCAACAACTTCATTTTCTGCTTCAAACTTTTCTTATTAAATGTCCGTACAAAATCACAAAGCAAATTGATGGAATCCTGTCGCACACTGCAAATACTACTACACTTCCAGGTGTACACAGGACCCTTAGGACGTCTTCCTAAAACCTCATTACCTAACACCTCTTCTGTCTCTGTTGTCACAAGTTTTTCTTTTTCAACTGCACAACCATCTTTCACTTCATAAGCTCGACCACTGGTGTCAACTGCATGCACCAAATCATTATCCTGGAAATAACTCTCCTCATTAAAAAATGCCTCACAACTTGAACTATGCATCCATTCTCCGGAAAAAACTTCACAAAAATTACTACGATTAACTATTCTCTTCCATCTACTATTTCTTTTGAAATCATAAATTGCCTTGTTTAGCTTCCTAATTCTATTGATTATCAAAATAAATAACTTACGTTTAATTTCAAATGCCTGATCAATAACTTTCTCAACTTTTTTTTTTCTCTTATAAAAAAACACTTTCTGTTGACCTTTCTTAATATTTTTTAACAAATTGCCAATTATCCTGTTGCGGAACATTCGTTTACGAATGTCCCTAAACTGTTGTTTCCTTCTACTATCATGCACAGAGTTATCTCTTGCTCTAGCAGTAACATTTTTGATTGGCCTTTCCTTTCCGTTTAAAATGCTTCTCTTTTTCTGGACTGAAACATTTTCTGTAGTAATATTTTTTTTACTACAAATATTTCTTATGAATGTTTTTGTGCTCTTACCCGGTGCTTTCTTGGTGACTTGACAAGTTTTTTTGGTAGAGGACTGCTGCATTATTTCATGTACCTGCTGTCTTTGACGTTTTGCAGCCTTTTTAAGTCTATCCTTGGTTGGCATGCTGAAATCTTGAAATGATATGCAGTTGAATCTGTGGTAAAATATAATAAAAAATGTTATTAACCACTATTACCAAACAGTAAATCAATAACAGTCATCAAAAACTTAACACACTACTTGACATTTTTTCATTGAACATTTTTTAGTGCTTTGGAAAATATATAATACACAAATAGCAGAAAAGAAATAGAATTCTTCTTCATTTTACCTCTACTATTTTATATGTGATTCTGATCTAATTTTATGAGCATATTTTAATATTTTATTGAAGACACTAGACATAACCTGTTTTTAAAGGTGTTTTTAATTATAAATCAAACGGTTTACATTTTTACTTTTCATTTATTATAAATTTAAAAAATAAATGTTTATAGTTCCATAGGCTCAAGCACGTCAGCTTCCCAACCTATGTCATACAATTCTGACAAATCGGCATCCTCATCATGTTCTTCATCATCCTGAGAATTTAAATCATCCAATGGATCTACTTCCACTGACGTTTCAACTACAAGTTCAATGATAATGTCATAATCAACTGATTGCTGATTGTCACTCATGGTTGATGTTGTCGTTATCTTTAAAGAAAGAGAACAACAATGAGATGTTGCAGAGTAAGAGACAAATCTCAGAGATTATAATAGTAAAATTGTTTAACAAGAGTAACATTTTGCAGCTATTATTTAGCCATGACCAGCGATGCTGAGGAGGTAAGGCCTATGTCCAAGTTTTCAGTGAACAGGACTCATCTCTTCTTAACCTTGGATAAGCCTCACCAACTCTGTGACCCCTGCTCATACTTAAATGTAAAGGGGCAGATTTATGTTAACTGACGCATTCCCAGGGATGCACCAGTTAATGTGCACCGCTGCTCTGCCACCCATGGTGTGCCTCATTTACAATGTGGAGCACCTTTGAGTGAAAACAGCACAGATGCGTCACGCATCTGTGCCGCAAAAGCAGCACATGGCAGGAATCACGTCGTAAGCGCAACATGTCTACTGCAATGCACAGGAGCAAGCCACACATTGCATGGTGCATCACTCCTTATGCCTGTTTCAAACAGGCGTAATGATTTGATTCAGCAATGCTATAAAGCTGAGTCAGTGAAATCTTCTAAATTTCACTGTGTTAGTTTTACAGGGCTTTCTTGCAAATTAATGCATACCTTGCAACAAAACACCTATATGAAAACTGACGCAGGTTTCATGTGGCACAGGACTTTACAGCATGACACATCTGCCTAGGTGCATCAATTTTTAAATATGTCGCCACATAGCCAATCTTTTGCACCGCCGCTGCGTCACAAAAGTGACGCACAGTGGCGCAAAAGAGGCATACACCTATCATAAATCTGTCCCTAGCATTTTAAATGATTAATTCAGGATGACGATAAGGTGTGGCCTATCCAGAGGTTTGTTTAAGGTGAGGCAAAGTCACAAAAAAAAACCTCCAGCAATGCGCCACCTTTACGGCACAGATGCGTCACGCATCTGTGCCGTTTTTGCCCCATGGTGCGCCGCATTGTAAATGCAGCGCACCATGGGTGGCGGAACAGCGGCGCAGGATGACTGGCACATCCCTGGGGATGCACCAGTCATCATAAATCTATCCCTAAGCTTCTTATCTTGTTGGAGATGAAGTGAGGCCTGTCTTGCAACATGGTGCATCTTTTGCATCACTGCTGCATCGGTTTCATGTGGCACGGTTTTTTTACAGCATGACACATCTTCCTAGATGCATCAATTTGTAATTTTGTCGCCACATAGCAAATCTTTTGCACCGCCACTGCGTCACAAAAGTGACGCACAGTGGCGCAAAAGAGGCATACACCTATCATAAATCTGTCCCTAGCATTTGAAATGATTAATTCAGGATGACGATAAGGTGTGGCCTATCCAGAGGTTTGTTTAAGGTGAGGCCTACCTACATTCATGGGGAAATGACTTAAAATGTCCTTAAGACACATGAAAGCGTTTTTGATTGCCTTTGCAGCATTTTTGGGTCACTTTTAACATGGCTATGTAACTCAAACAATCAAAATCTAAATTTTCCAAGCACAGGTGCGAGCATATTTACAAGGAATTTGCACCACGGGGAAAGGTCTTACATTAAAATGGGAAAAATAACACCAGAGACACTCAAATGCCTTATAAAGAAGCATACACCATTATGTCCTTGTCATAAATTTTAAAAGCATTCCTTTTCCTCAAAAACGATTTTCAAGTCTTAATTTGAAAACACTGCACATGGGGAAATGACTGAAAATGTCCTTAAGACACATGAAAGCGTTTTTTGATTGCCTTTGCAGCATTTTTGGGTCACTTTTAACATGGCTATGTAACTCAAACAATCAAAATCTAAATTTTCCAAGCACAGGTGCGAGCATATTTACAAGGAATTTGCACCACGGGGAAAGGTCTTACATTAAAATGGGAAAAATAACACCAGAGACACTCAAATGCCTTATAAAGAAGCATACACCATTATGTCCTTGTCATAAATTTTAAAAGCATTCCTTTTCCTCAAAAACGATTTTCAAGTCTTAATTTGAAAACACTGCACATGGGGAAATGACTGAAAATGTCCTTAAGACACATGAAAGCGTTTTTTGATTGCCTTTGCAGCATTTTTGGGTCACTTTTAACATGGCTATGTAACTCAAACAATCAAAATCTAAATTTTCCAAGCACAGGTGCGAGCATATTTACAAGGAATTTGCACCACGGGGAAAGGTCTTACATTAAAATGGGAAAAATAACACCAGAGACACTCAAATGCCTTATAAAGAAGCATACACCATTATGTCCTTGTCATAAATTTTAAAAGCATTCCTTTTCCTCAAAAACGATTTTCAAGTCTTAATTTGAAAACACTGCACATGGGGAAATGACTGAAAATGTCCTTAGGACACATGAAAGCATTTTTTGATTGCCTTTGCAGCATTTTTGGGTCACTTTTAACATGGCTATGTAACTCAAACAATCAAAATCTAAATTTTCCAAGCACAGGTGCGAGCATATTTACAAGGAATTTGCACCACGGGGAAAGGTCTTACATTAAAATGGGAAAAATAACATCAGAGACACTCAAATGCCTTATAAAGAAGCATACACCATTATGTCCTTGGAAACAGCTGATAGGGTTTGTAGTGATTACAGATACCCAGGCGCTCTACCTCGAATCAACGTTACAATTCGTAGGAAAACAATGTCTATGATGTGGTGCGTGAAGAGCGAACGGAGTAACCCTCAACCGTTCCAAGAAAATCTGGCAGACCTTCGCTAATGAGACAAAAGCAATGCTCTCGCAACCACAAAGCAGTGTAAATACACAACAAAACAGTAATTTCAATGAAGTAGAAAACAACAACAGATCTTAATGTTCTTAAAGTTTTCCAGGACGTTTATTGGATCCACATTCAGCCGACACGTGTTTCGTCGTGTTCACAAAAGTTGAGTCAACACGACTCTTCAGGGCTGGTAAATAGACCCAGGCATCTATGGGTCGATGCAACACGTAGGTAAGTTGAGCGAAGAATCCAAGTTATAGATTGACAAGTAGTCAGTCTCTATTCGATTCAAAGAGCCCTGGTTTCGGGTTCAAAGTTAATTGTGTTGTAACTCTTCCGACGAGGGCGCTAAATTACTTCACAGAACACATCTGAAGTGTTGGAATTGACAACCAATGAAAATGTTACTTTCATTTTCTACTTTTTTTACCTGACATTTGATTCGTTATATACCTGAATATATTTAAAGGAAGAGAAGGGAACACAGCCATTTTGACTACTACTTCCTGGTGTACATTTCAATTGGATTTTCACTAATCACTTCAACTTCTTTGTAAAGGTAAGTTGTTATTTTAAAAACTGAAGTATATTGTGCACTATCAGTTAATATGGTAAACTTTTTCTGATAGTTATATACTATCCCTCTGTAGTAGTTATAGATTTAGATAGACTTCTCTGTTATAGTTATGGATGGAGTTAGGTTTCTCTTGTATAATTATGAATTTACTTACGTTAAATCACATACACTTTTTTATATTCCTACTTCCACTCTGATACTATACACTGCCCAAAGATAAATTCACTGATAAAAACTGCCTATCTAAAATTAATCCCAACAGTGCCCTATCTCTACTAATATATATTTTTTTTATCCAAATTTCAGGCAACATGGAAGGCGAACAGAAAGTTTCATTTCAAATTGTCCTGCAAGAGAGCAGCCAAGAATTAATTGATCCAAATTATATAGAATTTATGGATGAAACTTGGGACCAAGAACTACTGCAATGTGTGCAAGCAGTAGATGACCTCCTTCAAAATGAGGACATTTTACACACTCAGAGATTACAAGCTATGTTCAATGAAAATAACGACATTTCAGACAGTGAAATGTTAGAAATGTTATTAAATTTTGAAACACAATCACAATAATAAATAATTGCTTAAAAAATAAAGAAATTAAAAAATAATCAACAAAACCAACAATCAATTAACATACAGTATTTGAAAAGTCTATCATTCTTTTTTCCTTATAGTACGCTCCCCAGAACGCTTCCCGGTTCGCGGATCGGGCGCTCCCCACGCAAAAAAACAAAATTTTTTTTTTTTTGCCCTGCGGGGCCCTTTTAAAACCTCCACATCAAACCTAGGGGGTCAGGGAGGATCTACTATGCCCCCTTATGGTCATTTCCCCCTTTGTTTTGGCCTCCTCTTGTCTCTCGAGCCTACCGAGAGACAAGATGGCGGCCGCTCCGGACTGTTTAGAATGTTGACAGACACCGGAGAGCCAATCAGCTTCGCTACGCGAAGTTCCGTTACGCGTCAAGTACGCGAACCGGAGCGCTGCCCGGAGCGCGCTTACAGATATATATCTTTTTTTGAACGTTAATTTCTCAAAATCCACTGGAGCACATATATTGAGACCTAGCAAAGGCACATCGGGCTAACAGTCCCTACAATTTTGCCAAGTTTCGTGCAAATCCATTCAGCCGTTCGGCCTAAAAGTGAGGCCAACCGCCGTATGGAAATTAACATGGGAAAAACGCGTTTTGGGACCCCCCTTTTTTCTCGGCCCCCCCTTGACAAACACCCCCCAAATTTCCAGTGGCTGCTCAGAAACAAAATGTTCCATTTTCCTGAAAATTTCAGCCAATTCCGTCCACAAACGCCAAAGTTATTAGACATAGAATTTTCAAAAATCCCATAGAGAAAAAATCCTAACTATATATACCTACTGGCGACCGCCAGTAGGTAATATGTGTATATATATATATACATAGATAGATAGTTAGATAGGTAGATAGTATTCAGTCTGTCCTTCCCAAATCCTAGCAGTATCTAAGAAATGAGACGTCATGTAACAAAGAACATACAGACTGTCTACATTGTTATCATGTGTGCAACAAGAAACTTAGCCATCATTCAGAAGACTTGTGTGTAAAAGCTAGTACAGGTTTACAGCTTCCATGTCAATTAAAGAGGTTCCTGCTAAACTAGTGCACATCATTACTCAATCATCAGGAGGTGCTACATCCTCCCTATAAAATAAGAAACCATTTCAGTTTGGTCTGTCGTATTCAGGTTTGCTGTAACACATATCTCTCTCAGAGAAACAAACTGTCTCAGAGAAACAAGTATAACTGCTTATCAAGCAGTTTCCAAACAATAGCAAGTCCATCATACCACAGTGAGAAAAAACATTTACAAATAGAGAAAGTTACCAATTTATCGGGAAGTGGACGTCCCAGCAAATTCAACCCAACATCTGACAGTGTGATGCTCTGAGAGTTCTTAAAGAACCCCAAAGCTAAGTCCAGGGATCCACAGGTTTCTGCCCATATGATAAAAAATATAAAAAATAGAGTTCATGATTTACCATACGGAAAATACTAATCAAGTAGTGCTTTTGTGGAAGAGTAGAAAGGAGAACATCTCTTCCTTCGAAAACAAATGGTTCATGGTATAGGTTTGCAAGCCAGTACCACAAAAAACAGGTACTCCATATCATCACAATAAGCTCATACTAACCATGAAAGGTGAATATTTGGGCATGCTTTACTTCTACCCGTTATACCTGTCCATGCTAAAGGAAAGGTTAAGAGTATATATCCAACAGTTAAAGCTTATTAAAAAATGGATTACATACCAGGATAATGGTCCAAATACACTAATAAACAAATGACTGAAGAGCTGGAAAAGGTAAAAATCTGGATTTTTTAATGGCCAAGTCAAAGTCCAGACTATAACCCCATTGAGATGCTGTGATGGGAAATCAAGGGAGCTGTGCAAAAATGAATGCCCATAAACAGTACCAAGCTGAAAATGTTTGTACCAAAGAGATGTTTGCCTCTAGGTATTCCTTTACTGCTGAAGGAAAACATCCCTCAATCAAGGGGTGCACTTACTTTTTCACACAAGGCCAATGAATATTGAAAGACTATTTTGTCTAACGAACGTTGAAAAAGATAGGTTTTATATCTGTTATGTGCCACATGTGGCTAGATTTATATATTATTGGAACTTGGGAAGGACAAGACTATGGTCAGATATGTTTTAATATGTAAACCCATAGACTCCTATGAATGAAAATGGATGAAAAACGACTTGTATAGTGCATGGTTACTCGGCACTCTGCACACAGGTCACAATTATAGAGTGCAGTTAAGCCATCTATTCCTGCTGAAAGAGCCAAGTTTTAATTTTTCCTAAACACTGAGATTGCATCAATTGACCTTAACTCCAGGGAGAGCTCGTTCCTTGCAGAAGGCCCCAGAAAGGATCTCTGGTGCAGTGATCCTGGGGATTCTGGCCAGGAGGGTGTTGGATGATCACAAATTCTCGGGGGGACATAGAAGCTAATTCTTGTCCTGAGGTAGCCTGCACCCATGTAGTGGAGTGCCTTGTGGACAAGAACAGTGATTTTGAATAAAATGATCTTCTTTTTTGGTAACCAGTGAAGAGCCCGCAAATGCAAGTACATGTGCGCTCTCAGTGGAAGGTCCAGGAAAATCCAGGCCTCTGAATTCTTGTCCAACGGTAGCCTATTAATAAGGTGGTCGTGAAGACTCAAATATATGGCATTTTGGTAGTATAGCCTCAAGGTTAAAAGTGCCTGGACAACCAGCTTCCTTGCTAAGAATGAGAGGAAATGGAAAAAACGTCCTTAAAGTACGCAGCAGCCCAAAAAATTAATCTGCTGTCATTTTAATCTGTGGTTGAATTTGACATCCAAATTCAGAACTGTTACTTCCTGATGGCCCGGTGGAGGTAAGTATCATCTGGCCAGAATGTCTGCCATGGCTCTGGAGCATTAAGACCAAAGAATAGTAATTCAGTTTTGACAGCATTGAATTTAAGTTGATGGGAGGTTGACCAGTGGAAGACGGCTGTTAGGCAGGATCTGATGGTTTCGCCCAGGAATTTTGTTTCCCTGCCCCAGGTGAACAACAACTCAGTATCATCAAGTGATCTCTTTTGCTCCCAAGGCTTCAGACAGCTGAGCTAATGGGGTAAGATGTAGTAATGTAGTAATGTAGGGCTCAAGGTCGAACCCTTTGGCACTCTCACTAACAGTTCACAGGACTGCGAAGAAAAGGGAGGGATCCATACCTCATGTCCTCTGCCCTCCAAAAAGGAGGCCAGCCAGTCAATTGCTTGACCTACAAAATTGATGGGTTGGAGATGCGCTAGGAGTTTGGTGTGGGGGGCCGTTTCAAAGGCAGCTGACAGGTCTAACACGATCAGCAACATCTAAGGTGCCTCTGATGTAATCAGCCAACTCCACTAGCGCCGTCTCTGTGATGAAGTTGGCTCTAAACCCGGACTGGCTTGGGTGGAGCAGGTTATTAGTTTCCAAGCACTTGGTGAGCTGCTGATTTACATATTTTGCCCAGCACTTTAGACAGGGCTGGTATTATCGTTATAGGTCTGTAATTGGATTGCTCTCCTGGTTCTGCCGAAGGTTTCTTAAGCAGCGGCAAGATTTTAGCCTGCTTCCAGGAACAAAGTACTGTTGCTGTAGACAGCGATTCGTTAAGCAGCTTATTAGCCAGTGAGTTAATAATGCTTGCCCCTGGGTCTTATAGGTTGGGAGGGCAGGGATCAGCATGAGATCCTGATTAAGAGGGTGTAAATTCGTTTTTACAGCAATATATATTTTTCAGTTATGTCCAGTGTGTTTCTAATCACCATGGTGTAAGTGATCTTTTATATGGATTGAGGAAGGAGTTTTCTAGGCCTCACATGTATATGTGTGTGGAATTTTCTCAGTGTCACATACCTCTGCTCTTCGCTTTGTCCATTTTAAAATTGGTGAGCAGATCTTCAATTGATTTCATATTCATCTTGCTAATACTCATACTAATACTGATATATATATATATATATATATATATATATATATATATATATATATATATATATATATATATATATATATATATATATATATATATGTATATATATTTCAATCAAAAGCCCAAAGGTTTAAGATTAGATATAGTTAAAAAAACTTCATGTATTATTACTCTACAAAACCAACTTAAACTACACACACGTGGGCGAGGGGGGGGTCGCTATGGTGGTCGATAAGCGAACCAACTGTTCTATTATACCCACAGATGATATTCAGGGATGTGAAACCCTGGGCTTCTCGCTTACCCTAACACCCAATCAATCATGCATAGGGTTTTTGGTATATAGACCCCCTGGCTCCTTGGGTCTCTTCTTTGAAGAACTCCATTCGGTTATCTCCACGCTCTGTCTTAGATCCAACCGCTGTCTACTACTAGGAGACTTCAATATCCATATGGATATAGAAGATGCTACAGATAGCATCAAGCTGCTGGAAATTACCTCCTCTCTTGGCTTCATCCCGTATCTTTCGGCTGCCACTCATTGTAAAGGTCACACACTTGACCAGGTATTCTCCACGACCCTGATTGAACTATCTTCCCTCGAACCAGTCCTTTGGTCCAACCACTATTTAGTGGATTTCCAGATTTCACACTCCAAGAAAGCACTGCCCAGTGGGCCTGCTCGCCAAGCGCAGGGTTTTAGGGCCTTTCATAGGGTTTCCTCTGAAATGCTGGTGCAGGCCTTATGCACTCACCCTTGCCAGTTGACAGGAATACTCAAGACTGATCTGGAGCTTCTCCAGTCCTGGCTCACCAAACAATTAGAGGAACTTGCTCCTATCCGAGTCCCTAAGACCAATCAGTCTAGAGTGTCTGCGCCTTGGTTCTTTTCTGCGTTGGCGGAGAAACGGCGGCAAAGCAAAAAAGCTGGAAGAGCATGGCGTATGCATTATGACGCCAACTCTAAAGAAACCTATAGAGCTTTGCTGAGGGTCTATCACCAGGACATTAACGCTGGTAACAAGTCTTACTATGCTTCAAGAATTGACGCTGCTTCTAACTCCTGCAAAGAGATTTTTAGAATAGTCAAGGATTTCACCTCCCCCTCCTGGTGTACCCCCAGGAATACTCACTCTGAGCTTTGGATCACTGAGCTAGCCAACTTCTTTGCGAATAAAATCCAGCTCATTCAAGCCTCCTTCGTTGGAGCTGTCGCTCTGGCTATCAGCGATCTGCCGGTGTCTCCTCCCTTTCCTAACCAAATGAGCCCATCTCTTAGGGTTTTTCCACCTATTACTCACCAAGCCTCTTTCAATTTATTGTCCAATCTAAAATCTGGCTCCTCCCTTGATCCCTGCCCGGCAAAAGTGATTGCACAAGTGGCACATGTGCTCAACCCCCTAATTAACCCTGTGCTTAACCTCTCCTTGAGCACAGGAACGGTCCCTCTGCGGTGGAAACATGCCCTGATACTACCTCTTTTAAAAAAAACTAATCTTGATCCTAAAGTACACGCAAACTACAGACCTATTTCGCTTCTGCCCGCCCTAGTGAAAGTTGTTGAGCAGCATGTGCATCTCACTTTGGCCAATTTTCTTGAATCCAACTATATCCTGCATCCTTCACAGTCCGGGTTCCGATCCAACATGAGCACCGAGACTGGTTGCTTGAAGTCACTGAGGTCATAAGAGAAACTCTGGATGCGGGGGGAAGAGCCATGTTGGTGATGCTTGACCTATTGGCGGCCTTCGACACCGTCCCCCACGACCGTGTCCTTTTTAGACTCTGGGAGATTGGTCTAAGGGGGTCGGTGTTCGGTTGGTTTAAATCTTTCCTCGCCGATCGCCAACAAACGGTCTGGGCTCCTCCTTTCTCTGCCATGATGCCTCCTTTGGAAGTGGGAGTGCCTCAGGGCTCTATATTAAGCCCCACGCTTTTTAACATCTATATGTCCCCACTGGCGGCTCTTGCAGAGACTTTCGAAGCTCAGATCGTGTCGTACGCTGATGACACTCAGCTTCTTTTCACGTGCGACAAAGGTGCAGACTTTAATGGTAAGAACATTGGAGATTGCCTTGAGGCAGTGTTCGGCTGGTTTCAGCTGAACTGCCTCAAGTGCAACTCCCCTAAGTCGGAAATACTTTTTTTTTTGCGGCCCCCCTGATCCCAGCTGGAAGGCCTGGTGGCCTTCCGCCATGTTTCCTCCGACGAGTGACTCGGCTGTCGCCAAAAACCTTGGGATTCACATTGATAATTGCCTTTCGTTCAAACCCCAGATATCAGGTTTGGTGGGCAAATGCTATGCCATCTTAAAGATGCTTCGGAAATGTTTGCCCCTTCTCTCAGTTGACCATAGAAGAGTTACGGTACAGGCATTGATCGGTGCTCGTCTAGACTACGCTAATGCACTTTACCTGGGTCTCCCGGACTTCCTCCTATCTCGCCTCCAAGTTGTTCAAAACTCGGCAGCCCGTGCCATCTTTGATTTGACTAGGAGGGCCTCAGCCAGCGTTCTTCTTACCACTCTTCACTGGCTTCCGATAAAAGAACGGATCATTTTTAAAACAATGACATGGGCTTTCAAGGCATTGCACGGCCTGGGAGCCTTCTATCTCCGGAAACGGGTGAACTTTTACCTGCCTTCCAGGCCACTCAGATCGGCCTCCCTAGCCCTGACCTTGGTCCCCACCACAAGGCGGGCCAGGTGTGGTGGTCACTCTTTCAAATTTCTCGCCCCTCAGATATGGAACACTCTTCCTGTGTCCTTTAGAACCACGGGTAGTCTGCTCCCTTTCAGGAAGTGTTTAAAGACCTGGCTATTCACCCAATAAAGATATCTGGCCCTCCCACACCGCTGTCTAGTGTTGGATCCTAAGCGCCGGGACACTCTTCGGAGTAGCCGAGCGCTATAGAAAACCCCCCATATAACATATAACATAACATAACACGTTATAGTTATAACTTTATAGTTATTTAATTTAAAAAGTTATCATTTATGTACCGCCCAAAACTTATTATAACACAAACACCTCGCTACAAAGTGGTGTCAACTCGAAAGCCATATTAAACTAACCTTCCCCCTGCTCAGCTTATACCCTTTCATATTAACTCACTTAAAGCATGTTAATTTATAGCATTCATAACAACGCTCATGAGATCTCAAATTACATAACTTATGAGAAGAGTGTGCATGATAGAGGTTTGAGTTATAGTTGACTGCTGTCAACTGCACGCTACACACAGTGGAATTCAATGCATGCAAGGGGGTAGGCTGCCTTCAGCGTGTTGGACGCAGGCCAAAGTAAGGTATTACCATACCTAATTTTGCCACGGGGTGTTGGTCGCAGGCCAAAGTTAGGTATTACAATACTTATCTTTGCCAATCCAAAATAACACACGGCCAACAGCAGTGCACAGCTGGGGTTAACCGTCCACAGGACGTGGGCATAGGGCCAGGACAGCCGTGCATAGCCAAAGGTGGTGCATGAGGGTGGGGTTGACTGTCAGTGAGGGGTGAAATCTTACTTTATATTAAAAAATCCAGGAAATTCACTGAAAGACACTGTGGTGGCTAGTGACATTTGAAAGTGGTTGGGCGAATCAGCATCAACAGGTCTTGGGGCTGAAGGAAAAGGAGAACAATTTTATAGCCCTGTACATCGTCTCTGCATTTTACTGGTACACAGATCAAAATTTAAGTAAGCACAGGTTGTAACAAGAAATGGTCCAATGGTTCGAGGAAAAATTACACTTAAGCCAATATCCCCATTTCAATTCATTCTCAACTTTATTTCCAGACGTGTGAGATACAAGATCTTTGTAGTGTGGCATCAAAAGCCAGTAAATCTGACCATAAAAGCTGGCATAAAAAAACAGGCATTATTTACATAAACTACAAATGAAATCTAATATTTAAAAGTGACATTCATGAAAGAAATTCCAGCAGATTTAGCAGAGCCATAATCATAAAAGGGAGTTGGTTTAAATTGTTTCTCCTAATGGCTCAGTTGCTTCGTGTACACTTGATTAAGTGTGATTCACAAGCTGGCGTGTGAATTAATCTGAAAGCTAGATAAATTAAAAAAGCAAACAGCACTAAAACTGCTCATTAGCATTAGCATTCTGTACTTTGCCACTCGATGACATCTAGGATGCCTGTGACCGGCACTCAGAGAGCTCTGCTTAAGCAAACATTTCAAATGCAAAGCGATGTTGTTCTCTAAATGGAAACCAGCTCATTAGAAACTGCATTTTTACTTTTTTGGGTGATTGCAGTGCGTGAAATTGAAAGGGTTTGAAACAGTTGAGATTCATCCTCTTTTCCAGTCTCACATGTCTGCCCTGTTAAATTAGTTTAAATAGGAGTTGGAAAAATGTACTTTGTTTAAATATATAAAAATAAAAGTACTTAGCGATGTCGGTGTGCAGGGAAGACCACGGAGACATGGGATGGTGGGATCACCATTTAATGTTCCCAGAAACCATGAAGCCTGACTTTGGAAGTGAAGAGTCAACGAGCCTAACTAATCCTGGAGCTCCACTAATGCATGAGAGTAGCACCATGATTGGTCTGAGCAGGGTAACACAGCAATCCTTTTACAACTAGAGCCTGTGCCTGCAGTCAGCCCGGCTCATATTTGTGCAGTCTGAAGTGTGCATGTCAGGCTGGAAGACGCAAGACAGCCAGCCAATCCGACTTGCGCACTTGATGTTTAGGAGTGTCATTTCTGCTGCCGATCAGCACTCTTCGCCCTAAAGGAACAATCGCCAATGGAAAAAAATAAAGGTTAAAGTGGCATTATAATTAAATATGGAAATAATGCCTAGGATTACCTTAAGCAAAACTTAGAAATTCTCTGGTAAATACAAATGCTAAAGTAGCATTATAATTAGGAGAATATTTCAGTTAAAAGATAACATTTAAACCAAACAAAGCCACTGAAATGCACAGTCATAGCTTACTCAACTAATTATAACTTGCACCCGTGTTATGTTCTGTTGCACTGCTTATGACCTCACATATTACATTACTCATGACATGTTCTATGGCCTCATTAATAACATTGCCAAGAACATCACACATGGCATATGAAATGAGGTCATTGATGATATCACTGTGATTGATGAGGGCGCAAGTTATAGATACTTGAGTTAACTGTAACTGGTGAATTTAGAATTATTACAATTATTGCAATATCTACTTGATTAATAAGTATTTACCAGTCTCACCAAACCATAAACCCATCTTTCCCAAATTCTCGACTCTCCCATTGGGTGAATCTCTTTCATTTTAGTTATGTTATCAATATATTTATTAATACTCACTCTATTATCGGGTATGTAAGCGAAACAATGGTGAACCTTTATCATATGACAGATCCCCCTTCTTTTGGCAAAAGCATATCTAAATATAGGTGATTTTGAGTCAACACAGATCCTATGAAAAACACCTCTTCATTAATTGTAGTCAAAGCACCTGCTGGGTTAATTACCAAACACTCCACTAAAGTAGACAATTTTCTAATCTTTGCATAATTTAAAGATATTCCTTTAGGAGGAATCAAAACACCAAAGACATCTAGCACTTATTTAGTCACATTTTCTCTCGTCACTCTTCCATGACACACATCCCTCAAGCTTTTA
Source organism: Lissotriton helveticus (assembly GCF_964261635.1). NCBI lineage: Eukaryota > Metazoa > Chordata > Amphibia > Caudata > Salamandridae > Lissotriton > Lissotriton helveticus. The sequence goes on from NC_136069.1 coordinate 362,024,552, forward strand.
ATATTATGGATCTTCGGGGAAAACTAAAACTAAATGACCGGAACCTGCCCAATTCAAAAAGAGTGAAATAAACTGTTCTGTTAGAAAGTGATAAATGCTTTTAAAAATAATATCAACACTAGCTAACAAATAAAATCTATCTATAGTGTAATTTTTAACAACGCACTATTCCCTATATTAGTTGGATTATGCTTTTCATTTATTTTCATTAACATCATACACTTCATTCACATTAAACTCCCTTTCTTCTTAACCTCTCAAAAACATCTCCATTGACCTATTCATGTTAAATTTTCTAATAAAATCACACTAGTCACTCAATTTACTTACGTTATATATAATAGTACTTACATTATTAATACTGTGCAACACTATAACACCTTTGTAAGAAACTAAATTATTGGTTGCAAAGGCTATGAGTCTTTCACAAGTAATAGGCCCACAAAAGCTTATAGCACTTAACTCTCTTAGGATAGTGAAGCACAGCAGTCAAAGGGCTACTCAGGGGAGGTGGTGGGGGCAAGTGATCTCCATTCTCTGGAATGCATTAATGGCACACAATAAATTGTTGCCCAGTCAGTACTACTGCTGATTGTTTAATTTGGGTCTAGATTTTTCTGGAATTTAAAACTCTGTGGAAATCCCACTAATCTGCATTTGAGGTTGTACAACTTGACCTGGAGACAGAATTCCATTTAAATGCTTTGTATTCTGCATTTTATGCACAGGTGCCTGGGGGATGGGGCCATTGAATGTGGCATCCCATTGTAAGGCATTGAAAAGATAGTCTGCTGTATGGTATTCATTTGAGGCACCATTTGAGTACCATTTGCAAATTGTTTTAATGTAAATATACCATTTATTTTCCTATGGCATTCTTTTACATAAATGTGACAAACTCAAAATTACATCTGACTAATATCAGAATTGTTATTAAACTTCTACCTCGAGAACCATTTTCTCTACCTCTTAGGAAAATCTGAATTTGCACACTAGGAATTTGAAAAACTCATTGACCACCTATGTTACAGAATTGAGTCTACACCATCCTCACTGTCTCTTTAGCTGACTTATTTTTTAGGTCACAATAATCTCTACAATTTTTTGCATATGCCAATATTTTATCCACTGACTTTGCTTTACAACACATTACACAGTTGAAACAAATCCTGGTGCTCCTTTTTTTGAGAGTTCATCAATTCAGCTGTGTCGCTTTTTAATCTACATCAATCTGTCATGCTATGCATGAACCGACTCAAATGCATTTTGTGTCTACCTATAATTTTTGACCAATTAACATGTTTTGCTGGAGCCTTTCCTTTGAGATGCTCAATAATCTGAACATATTTGCAGGGACGGCTCCTCCACGTGGATGGAGGAGCGTCGCCCCACTGCTTTCTCGCAGTGCGAGAAGCAGAAGGGTTTGGTTGGGGGCGGGTGGGCAGGTCGGGGAGGAGTGTCTATCTCAATGTTGTGGCGCTGAATATTTGGTCTGCTCCAGAGCCAACCAAGCCAGTCATGCACACTCTCCCGTTTTCTCCATGTATGCTGCTTGCAGCCTGCATGGAGAAAACGGCCTCCCCATGGACGCCTTTGCGGTCGGCATCCCAGCCGATCACAATGCTGCCATTGCAGTGTTGTGATTGGCTTAGGGGAGGAGAGGGAGGCTACCTGTTTCTGCTTCCTGTGAGCAGAGAGATGAGACGCGACATGGGACCAGAGGCGAAGGTACGTTTGAATTAAACTAACCCCCCCTACCAGTGCGACCCCTCGCACCTCCACCCACGAGTCATGCCAGCCGCTAGTGCATATTTGTTCATGACAATTGACAAAGGCTTACAACTAGGATCATTTCTTAGACGTTTTTTCTTTGGCCACAGTTCAATAGTTTTAAATTCATTCCACAAATCCTTAGATACTATTATTGAAAAAAATGCATTCATATCTTCACAAAGCAGTATTGAAATAGTCATAACCCTATCCAGTTCAGTTTACCAGGTTTCTCTCCAAGGTTCAGAAAACCCTTTATAAAAGTACAAAAATCATATTTGCTCCAAGGGACATGCAGATACATTCCTACAGGCACTACTTTCAATGGTAACTCTCTTCACATTCAGAACCACTCATGATGTTCTTCATTTAGCATTTCTGTGACTTTTAAAATCCAGACACCTTTGTGCTTTTCATATTCTCCCATTCTCTTTTTTTTAGTTTGAAATAAGAATGTTATTGAAATAAATATGCAATTATAATGTGAAGAAAAATAAAATATTGATTGAGCATATAATCACAGGTATGAAACACATAAACACCATCATGAAAAGCTATTATTTATATAACAGTATCAGAACACTGTACAAAAAGACCTTAAAGGCATAAAACAGATAAACCAGGTAATAGTTGTAAAGGGCAATTTATAGAGGTTTAGCTACTTTTTTAGTTTGAGGATTGCGTAAATATAATTTTCGGGCCCAATTATTTAAAAACATAGTTATGGGTAGCCATAAGAAATCGCTTTCATTAACAAGTGTAACTGGACAAAATTATGCTTTATCAATTCCATTATTGTAACAAACTCTATACCACCATGCTTGATACCCGAGATGCATCCCTCCAAGACTTTGTAACCTGTTGAAAAGCTACAGCCAGAAGTAAATCTACTATATAAAAAATCTTTGGATCCAGATGACCAATCATCAGAAACATTACCTAGAAAAATATTAATAAAATTAAATGGCACATGAGTGTTTAAAATAGTGTTCATCTGTTGCCAAACCTTCAACCAAAAATCATAAATAAGAGAACATTCAAATAACGTGTTTAAGATCTGCTGAGGGATGGGAACAAGACCAGCAATTAAAAGGGACAGTAGAATCTATTCTGTGTAATGTAACAGGAGTGATAAAAATTCAATGATAAATAAAAAACAAAGTTTGAGTTGTATTAGCTGCTCTAGAAGACTTCATTATTTTGATCCAAATTTTATTCCCAAATGGAATCGAAAAAGTAGTTTTCAAATTGATTCCCCAAAGATTCTCTACCTCTGTTTTATCTCTATTTTTAGGAATAAGTGCCAGATGTTTATATAATTGAGGGGCAGGCGGCAATATATCCAATAGCTTATGAATTTGAGGTGTTGGGAAGAAGGTGTATGATCAACAGAGAATTTGTTATGAGATTTGAGTTACAGAGACTAGGGACAAATATTTGGCTTCATATGAATCTGGGAAAGAAAAAACAACTGTACTACTGAAAAGGGAAGACGAGCACCATTTTGAAAAAACTGGTGTATCCATTTAAAACCTTTACAATACCAATCTTTCTCAAAAATTGTTTTTATTATTTAGTTTAATAGAAGTATTGTACCAAATGGCCAAATTTAAAAATTGATCTTTAGGATTGCTATACGAATTAAAAATAGGATAAAGAATTTTACATATGTTCTTAAAAATCGGATGAGATAGAGATGAGGGTCTGGAAGTAAAGGATAATTATTCCATAAGATAAAAAAGATGGAAAAAGGATTTATCAAGATCTGTCCATAAGGGAGCGAGAAAAGGATTGTTGTCTTGTAATAAAAGAGAAGTTTGTTTGAGGCAAAAAGCTAAGTGAAAGGTATCGAAATCTGGAAAATTACATCCCTCCATGTGCTTTGGTCTTTTAAGTTTGTGGAGCAACATTCTGGGATATTTATTATTCCATAAGAAATTAGATAAAATGTAATATATCCTTTTGTATTGAGAATGAGGAATAGTAACAGGCATATTCGAAATATAGAATAGTATTATATGAGCTATTATCATTTTTATAGTATCTAGGCGACCCCACAAAGATATAAATAAGGGATTCAAACGAGATGTAAATGAAAGTAAAACTTTGTGCAGTGCTTTGAAGTTTAAAGCTATAGATCTTTAAAAGTATCAGAGAACCACAAACTAAGATATTTAATCTTATCTGGATTCCAATAAAAGGAGGAAGAAATGAAATATGCATGAAAACATACATTATTTAGGGGAAGAATTTCAGACTTATCTGCATTTAATTTATAGCCTGAAACAGATGTAAAGTTATCTACTTCTAATAAAAAAGCTGGTAAGGATGTCTGTGGATGAGAGATAAAAAGTAAAATATCATCAGCATAAACAGAAAGTTTGAGTCAGTTGTCTCCATAAGCAAAGCCTGTAATTTGAGGATTAGATCAAATCTTTAAAAGGGTTCTAAGGCAAGAATAGATAATAAAGGAGAAAGCGTACAGCCTTGTCAAATACTTCTACAAAGAGAGAAAACGAAGATAACCAGCCATTGACTGAAATAGATGACTTGGGGGAAGAGACAAAGTTAATAAATGTAGGACCAAACACGAACCAGGAAAGTGTAGAAAAGATAAAAAACTAACTGACACAGTCAAATGCTTTTTCTGTGTCTAGAGAGACAGCTGCAAAAGAAGAATTATAAGATTTAGATTTACTAAGGATATTTAAAAAATAATCTAGTATTATCCGAAAGAGGCCTACCTTTAATTAACCCACATTGTTCTCTCCCAGTTAATTGGGGTGAAAGAGTATCCAAACGAAGAGCTAATTTGTTCGCAAACATTTTATAATCTAAGTTTATTATAGAGATTGGGGAGTAATTTTACATAATCTATGGCCCTTATTGTCCTTGGGAAATAATACCAACTCTTGAAAAAAACCTCCTGATACATGAGAGGATATAAAATAAAGAAAAAGTTGGTGTAATTTGGGTAAGAGGAGAGAGGAAAAAGATGAAAAAAATTAAATGCTAAAACCATCAGGCCCCAGAGTCTTCCCATGTTTAATTAAGTGAATAGTATTAGAGATATCTTGAATCTGAATATCTGTTTCCCATATAGAAAAATCAATGGTATGATGTGAAGGCAAAGGGATTGACGATAATTGTTGAAGAGGATCTTGGGGATCAAACTGGGACTCCAGGGAATAAGGAGTCTGAAAAAGTTGGGTAAATTCCAAAAGTAAATCTTAATTTTTGTATATAGGAGTGTTAATATAGGTTAAAATAGAATCAATGTTAGTATGTTCTTTTTTGATTTTAAAATAATTGGCAAGAAGTGTTCCTGCTTTATTTTGACACCCATAATATTTCGCACTGGATTTGAGTAAATAAGAGTTGACCATTTCTGTAGAAAGTTTCAATCCAAATTTAGCAGTAACTAGATCATTTAAAACGAGTTATAATAAGAGTGCTCTAGTTGTTTAATATGTGAGTTAAGTACTTTTAAATTATTCAAAGCGTATTCCCGTTTTCCTGATACAAAATTAATAATAACATCTCTAGAAGCGGCTTTAAAAGCATCCCAAATAATATAAGGAGCAAGGTCAGGAGATTAATTTTCTTTAAAAAATGTGTTAAAATGTTCAAAAGTGCGTGTAACCTGCAGATCTAAAAGAAGAGAATTATTAACCCCTCCCATGCTGATGACGAGTCAGCGTGTCATCAGCCACGGTGCTTGTGTGCTGATGACGAGCTGAGCTCGTCATGGCCGTTAGAATGCTCACACGCGGGGATAATTCCCCAGCTGTGCTGAGCGTTCTAAGGAAAGATGTGTGGCCGTGACGAGCTCAGCTCGTCATCAGCACACGAGCACCGTGGCTGATGACGAGCTGAGCTCGTCATCAGTATCGGGGTGCTGTGCGTGCCCCCCGCCCCTCATCACTGCAGGGGATTAACCCCGCAGCCAAGGGGTTAAATCCCCTTCGTTTAGTTTAGTTTCCTGAATAGGTGGGAGGAGATCTAAATCCAAAGTGACTGTTGCATGATCTGAAATTATTATGGATCCTATATCAGAGATGATAACATGTTCAGCTAGAGCATTAGAAATAAACATATAATCTATACGAGATCGCACAAAATGAACAGGGGAAAAGAAAGTATACTCTTGAAGCATTGGATTGCACAATCGCCAAGCATAAACAAGTGATCGCTGGGATATTGTCGATGTAATCTAGGAGTGTGCTTGTGAAGGCATACATTTAGTTTTGGACCATCTGTCTATAATGGGATCAAATACCATGTTACAATCACCACCAGCTATAAAAAAAATCATCAGTATCTACTACTTTAAAAATTAAAACTGAACAGCTGAAATCTCCTGACCATAGTATACAACTTATTAAATTCTCAGATCAAAACACAGACAATAGAAGAATGATCATTTTGATTAACTATTATACACAACCAAAGTACCAAATAAAAAGGAAAAAAATATTCTCTTAAGCAAAATAATCTCAGGCTTACGCTGTGCAGAACCCACATGGTGTTTAATAGTGATGGAGATTTTAACTCTAACCTGATATTCACACCGGAAGAAGACGAAAGCTTGACAGCAGATAATACATATTGGTGTGTCCCACAGCAATCTCAAGCTGGGGTGAAGGTTGGTAAGGACCAACTGGTCCAGCAATTAGTAACAGATCTCAAATATCAAGGCATGTGAGTGCTTAACGGGAGGACAGTAGAAGACCGCCTGCCGAAAAAAACATATTATGGCCCGAGGGCTCATACGATACTCGATTATACAATTGTAAGTCTTTCACTAACGCCATTACTGGTCTGTTTTTACATAGACTACACCCCCTTGAGTGACTATGCGTTCCAACACATCAAATTTAACTTTCGGGTGGAAATATTTCAATCTACCAATATACCGGAGGATCAAATAAATACAACTAATTTAAAACGTATAATATTGACAAGTACAAACAAAATGTAGTGGTTTTCAACAATAAAGGATATCCTGGCTGAATTGGGAAGCAAACCTATGAACAAGATTCAAGCCTCGTCACTTTTCTTAGGCAAACTAAAGATGAAAATTAAGGCACCAAAGGTGAAGGACAAAAGATATTATCCAATTATAGATCTCCCGAAAGAGGTGCAAGAACTAAAAGGGGACTTAAAAAGAACACAAAATAAGTTACAATAAAAAAACACAGAAGGGACGGCATTGGAGACATTTCAGAAAACAATACAAAAAGAAGATTTGGGGAAACAGAGAGCTTTTGGACCAAACTGATTTTCAGCATTAGGCAACCAAACTCAAACAAATTTTGGCATACAATAAATCAATTGACTAGGCATCGAAACATCCTTATGTCAAATGTTCAGGAGGTGGAATGAGTCAACTTTCTTTCGCAGAAATTCAAACCGATGCCACCAAACGTACAACAGAAACAACTGACAACAGTAACTTCGAATAAATTAAAATTATTGGATGAAGGCGATTGGCAATTATTACCAACGAAGCTGAGTCAATCGTTTATGCAAGACGTAGTCCCAGTAACAAATCACGTTGTGTATACAGCAGAGGAAATAGCAAACACAACAAACAAAGGCAAAAGCAATGGGGCTCCTGGCCCGAACGGCATTCCAGAAACGATCTATAAACATGCCTCTGAATACTGGAGCTCCCATTTAGAGAAACTTCATGCTGATGTAGGGACCAACAATCAAGTACCTGACAGCTGACAAGGATCGATCATAATCCCCATTTACAAAGGAGGAGAAAGAACAAACCCAACTAATTACAGGCTAATTAACCTACAGGATGTAGAAGCTAAATATTTTGCTTCATTAATTCTGGGGAATGTAATCTGATCTCAATCAATCAAACAGGTTTTAGAAAAGGGAAAGGAACCATCTTGAATATTCTATCAATCAATATGATAGCAGAAAAATGTAAGCGTGAGAAACAGGACGTGCATCTGTGTTTTATAGATTTAAAAGCTGCTTTTGACAGTGTGGACCGGAATCTGCTGTGGGCAAAGTAGAAAGCATGGTAAATACCAGAGAGAATATTTAGGGGTTTCTTATTATTCTACACAGATACCTGGACTCAAGTGAAACTTGGGGATGGTGCTAGAATCTCAAGAAAAGTGTATACAAGTATTGGCCTAAAACAGAGATGTGTACTGGCCCGCAGCTATTTAACCTGTTTCTATCAGATCTTTCTAGAAAACTTGATGGTGCCAGCTCACATTCTCCGAAATTAGGCATGTTACAACTCTCTCACCTTGCTTATGCAGACGACATGTGCTATTGAGCTTAAATAAAGTTGGGCTGACACGGCTCGTTACTGAACTCTCAGATTTTCTGACTGCAAATAAGTTGGAATTTAATTCATCTAAAGCAAAAACAATGCTTTTCATCACTCGACTAGCCCCACAACACAACATCTGGCTAGAAGGCAAACAACTGGAAAAAGTATCCAGCTATAAGTACTTGGGATATTACATAGACGACAAGTTATCCCTACGTGATCAGAAAAATTATATGACACAAAGAGCGGGGGCCTAAATATTTGCATTTAGGTCATTGGCAAAGAAGTTGGAAGGGCCATCCCTAAGGCCATTCCTGACGATTATCCCAGGCAAAGCACTGCCAACCTTATCGTATGCCAGCGCAGCCATGCATGGAAAGGACTCGGAAATGCTTAATACATTAATAATAAAAAAGGTTCTTCAAATTCCCAAGACAGCCTCACATGCGCAAATGCAATTAGAATTTAGTCTAATGAATGAAACACTGGGCAGACTTTATACATATATAAAGGTGTGGTATCGAATCAAGCAAAGCACTGGGGAAAACAGCCTCAACAAATTTGTATGGCAGGAACTGGAAATGCAAAAAAAATCACAGGCCAATAAATCTTTTACCAGTGCATTGGAGGCAACAAGTTCTACTAATCTTTGGAATAAAAAATTGCCTTTCTCATCATTTAAGCAGGCACTAAACAGAGCAGCAAATTTCATTAGTTGGTAACAGATAAAGGCATCGTCTCCCATCGCTCTCATTCATGGACAGTGATTAACAACTACAAATCTCCTAAACCTGCGGCCTATTTAGACACTACGTTCTCTATCTATATTAAAAAACAACCAATGGCACTGCGTTTTGGCAAACTTCCTACCCTGGCCGACGAACCACCTTGGAAGCATATTGAGTCAAAAGTATGCCGTCTTTGTGGCTACGAAAAGGAAGACCTAATTCATCTAATATGCCATTGCAAGAAGCTGCAATTAGAGCGTGTCACTTTTCTAAAGAAAGTCTTCCTGGATAGGGGAATACTTTCGTGTAGAACCGCCATCATTAGGTCTGGATCCATTTGACCCCCAAATGAATTGTAGAATGATAACGTTTTTGCAAGCTCATGATAAACTACTCAAAGCAGTAACACCTTAATGAGATAATCTCAATTTGGGACGGAAGTGACAAAACGAGGAGGAGACTAAACAGGTTGAGCGCAGACTACTCAAGATACATATACCATCTATTGAACAATTGGCATTCATTTTCAGACTCACGGCTAGAAGCTAGATGGATGCCTCTTATAAAGATTGTGAAATATGTAAATACTGATTTATGAATTGTTTTTATACGTCTTACGCTGAGTTCACGAAATGAAGGGAAATGTTATGTAAATTTGTAATTATTTTAAATTAATGTATTATCATCAGTATAAGACATCAATTTAGACAATACCCATGGCCAAAAGAATCAAACTGGATTCGTAGGTGCATAAAGATTAATAATAGTTAAGGGAATTTTATCAATGAGTATGAAAACTGAAACCTATCTACCTTCACAATCAACATCCTGGACAAGGGTCTGTATATCCAGACATTAATGACATAAAATAGCTACTCCAATACGTTTTCCTGAGCCCGGAAAAGCAAAAACATTACCAACCCATTGTCTTTTAAGTGTAGCCACTTCTTTGTCTGAGCAATATATTTCCTGCAGCAAAACAATATCATCTTTAAGTTGGAAATATGGGACAACATCCTTTGACATTTTATAGGAGAACCTAAACCTTTAACATTCCATGAAATAAACCTTAAAGCTATCTACAATACAATAATACATTTAATAATTTTTTTTTAAACGAGCAGTACTAACAATTATTCTAAAAAAACAATATAAACGTGATACAATATAACCATGAAAGTGTAATAACATACCAAAATATATTGCATATAAGGTAGAAATTGAAGTCGGAGAAGAGAAAAGAGAGGAAGGGAGACTAAACGGCAGAAAGAAAGAAATAGAAGAGGTGGAAAAAAGAAAGAAAGTGAAAAAAATTAATGAAGAAGGATACAATCTTGGTAGAATCCTTCAGAAAAAAGAAAACAGAAGAGAGAAGTAAAATAAATAAAGCAAAAAAGGAAGAGAGAGACAAGAACCATATATAAAATACAAAAAATGACATACCCGAAAAAACATGCAAAAGTCGAGGGTGGTGGAGCCACATAAGGGAAACTGCACATCAACTAGAAGTCTTGGGACAGAATCAGGAAGAAGGAAGTACATCATCAGACATATGAGGAGTTACATTAAGGACTTATGAGAAAGGCAGTACCTAATAAAAAGAAGGAAACAATATATTATACCAATGTTAGCAAGAAGTAATACGTGGCACACGTAACCAGGAATGTATTGAAAATAATAACAAGAATTGCTAATATGAGTTAGACAATAGATCTAGCAATTTCTATATCCTCCATTCTACATCCATCCAAAAAATGTTGTAGTTGACAAGGATCTTCTTAGGTCGTGGTTTTATTTTTATAAGTTACCTTAAAAGGGCAGGGGTGTATAAGACCAAATCTGGTGTTGATGTTACGTAGTGCTGGCCTCATATCCAAAAATGTCTTTCTTTTATCCGCTGTTGCCTCAGCATAGTCTTGGGAAAAGAAAAGAGTAGAACCTTGCCAGGAGATTTTACCTTTGACTTTGACTGCTTGTTGAACTTTTAACAGATCTGTGTACTTTAAAAAATACAAAATAACACCTCTTGGTTTGTTCGATGAAGAGGCAGTCTTAGAAGCATGACCCAATCGTTGAGCTTGCTGAATGTTTAGTGTTGGTGTTTTCAGGAAGACCTATAAGTTTTGGAAGAAAGGATTGGAAAAAGGAGAGAGTAGGATTAGAGCTCACAAGTCCCTCTACTAAACCATAAATACGCAATTTGTTGCATCTGTTACGATTTTCAAGGTTTTCAATCTGTTTTTGAAGATGTGAGATCTGAGTCTGCATAGACGGACTTGATTGGCGACAGAATGAAAAGAGTCCACTTTATTCATGTTTGTTACCACTTATTTCTGAGGAAAAAAACATCCTTGTGTTGAAACAAAATGGCAGATGCGAGCCCAGAGGGAGCCCATAGGGAGATGTATCAGCCAGATAAAAGATAAAAATGTGGTTTCCTGCTTACCGCAAAAGGTATATTAGCAGCAGAGAAATGGTCCTGTAGCTTCATTGTGAAGGATGCTGCATTTGCACAGTCTGAGGAAGCCCTTCTGTAGCAGGAAGCCGAAACCTCCTGAACCACCTTGGTGCCTCATGGAAGAGAGGCCATCTCCATCGGCATCCAAACCATGCCCCCACATTCTACCATTCTCCAATTAAGTCAGGGATTTCTCTGAAATTTGCTTTTAATTGTAAAATACCATCTTTTTGTAATTCAGATTCTGTCATTCTGTGATACTCAAATTCTCTCTTAAGCCAGACTCATGCCCACTTCTTCAGTTATTCTTTCAGGTTTTTCATATGCACAACAAGCTTGTGTTCCAGCTTCCAAATCAAAATCATATATTTTTTTCAAAAGTCAGTTTTTGAATGTTACCTTGATAAATATCCAATACTACAAATTCTTCAAAATCTACTGTCTCACTTATTCACCAGCCTCTGCATCATCTTCCTTTTCACTCAATTTACTTATTTCAAGTTCTTGAATCCATATGGGGACCTCATTGTCAGAAGGTTGTCTTGTCATAATCAATAAATCTTTCATAAAGTCATCATCTTCCTCAGAATCACCCTTTCTCTCATCTACAGTTTTATTCTTATTATCTTTGGATTTCTTTTTCTTTTCGAATCAGTAGAAATTAGAGGAAATGCACCCATAAGTTCTAACACTGCATCGCACCATGCCTTTTAAAAAAAAATGCAGTATTGCTCAATCCAATTATGAACAGCCTTACCAACCTGACTTTTCAACGTTTCGTTATCTGCTTTTTTATTGGAACTTAAGTGTATTCATTCACTGTGTTAAAGTTAAATCAGGCTGGCTTCATCTAAAAAAAACTACTTCAAAGTTACCATTTTCGGGAAATATTATTTGCAGTTGCTTGGTACCAGTCATTAAACTTAAAGACAAATATGCACACCATGATTCAAAAGCTTTTCATGTGCACCACTTCCATGCAGAGGTGGAGCTTGCAGTGAATTCTTAGATTTTTTCCCAGTATTGCACCCGTTGTAGATCCAAACACAATATGCATGCACAATTACATTTAATTTCATGCAACATCCCAAACACAGTAATTCATAAAAAGTATTTTTAATAAGCCTGTGTCTGTGTACCAGAACATGGGACTGAAGTCAACTCTCACCACAAAGAGAAAGTAGTGCTTCCAGGCACTACACTATCACACACATTCAGTCGGACTTTGGCCAGCAATAACCTAATCTGGAATCAGTATAAATTACCCTTGTGCACAGATTACATTACCACTAGTCCACTCCAAATTAGACTTCAATCACAACTAAGCTATTAAAGGTCATAAACTTCAACTTATATTTAAACCTGGTGTGCCACCTTTGAGCCTTCCAGGGACAGTTCTATCTAACTTGAGTTTTCGAAAATCTAAACATCTTCACATAAAAAACACAATGTCATGATAAATAAAATATCGACAATGTTTAACTATGCATCATCATCAACAGACCATAATGTGCATATACCACATACTCAAAGCACACACAGATGCAGTCACCAAAACACAACATACATTGCAAAACACACCGCGCAAGATCCTAATAATATGGACAATGTCTACAGGTACTCTAGCAATACTCAAAAAAACTCCTGGATATTTCAACTCTGCGATAACCAAAATTCTTCACTAATTAGTATAACTAATGTTAATTAGCTGAATTATTTAGCCTTTTTTCTGTACAAGCCAGCAAAAACTGTTACCGTGCTAATTAGGAAACTAAGAGGTTCAGTAGGTGGAAACAAAACTATCTGAGTATTACATACACTCAGTCCAAGGATATAAATACAACAACCTATCAACCCTGTGGATTTATAAAAAAATTGTATTGTTACAGAAGGCGAAAGGTAGTTAGTTATATAATCTAAAGAATTAACATAGTCATAAGTATCTAAATAGATCTGTAAATAGACTCACATAGAGTCCCTCTCTAAAGAAAAGCTCAAAAAAGCATGGCTCTCCTCCAAAATAACACATATTTTCTAATATTTTACAGCCAGAAGGCATAGACATTTCACAGTATGGCATTGATAATACATCTTTTATAATATTGTATGTGAAGAAGGCATAAACATTTTATAGCATGGCATTGCGTAGAAGGGTTGGATTAGACATGTTTCATTAATTACAATCAATCAATTTACTTTTTATGACAACACCTCTAATAATTCCTACTTCCTAGGGTATCTATAGTGAAAAACTATAGTTAAAAACTGTACATATTTAATTAAGGGAATGAATTTATACATTCTGAAACATGTATACAAGGAATACAATAGCATGTTCAACTACAGAAGAACTCAGCTAAGTAACCTTGAAATTGTAAAGGAAAGTAGATCTCTCCTTCCATAGCGAACAGAAAATATTATACAATTGTATTGTGACAGACCATTACTAATGCTGTATTTTGTGAATTAGAGAAAGACATCCACATGGAATCATTGTACAGCTAAATAAAAATGCACTTTTGTGTAGCATTTCATTAATTAGTGTCAATGCGGGTTTGTGTGGCTTAGTGAAGCACACCCAATGTAATCATTATTTCCTACCAAATTGAAACATGTCTGCACATGCAATAATTTCTTCTGTGCTCCCCACATGTTCTCATGTGTTCTTCCCATCCTCCAGCTGTTGTTCCACTCTTCCTTGTTTTTCATCTTTATTTTCCGGGATCTTTGGTTAAACAGAATGGTATATGTTCTTCATTATGCCCTGTAGCTCTTGCCACCTATTGCTGCCGTTTGTATTGTTCTTTTTCAGGTGGTTGGCTTTCCTGAGACTCCACGTTCTAGTCTGCATATGTATTAGTCATTATATTCTCTTCTGAAAGCTTTACTTATCTTCATGAATCATTAATTCTGTCACTCTCTTTTGATTCTATCCTCCCTTCTAAGTTATGTCTCACTCTATTTGCTCTTGTGATGTATTTTTGTTTGGTTTTTTGTCTTTATGTGTATAATGATGGGGATTTCCCTAGCTGACACATTAGCAATGGCAGGCCAGGTGAATATGATATGCAACATATGCATTTAAATGCAAATCCCATCAGCAATCATCACAATAGGAGCCAATAATGTAATGGAATAAAGCTTTGTGGAGTCACATTCGATTGATTCATGCAACAGGAAAAATTGAAACTTGAACTCAAAGAAGGCTCTCTGGATGCCAACACAGTTTAGGCTGGAGACAAAATTCAATGGGAGAGTAGATTTGACCCCTTTGCTTCTAGGCCTTTCCCCCCCTGTGCTTAGCCTTTTTCTCGCTATTTGGGGTAGTTCGTGCTTAGGCCCCTGTAACTTTTTGACCACATAAGGTATCCACGTCAAATTTGAGTCCTCTTCTTCTAACATCATCGGGATTTTAAAGGTACCCAGGGTTTGTTGATTCTGCTGGAGGGGACACAGAAATTAGCCAAAATACAGCTCATTGTATTTTGTTTAATGGGAAAAAATAGCTGCAGATGAAAGCGTCTTTTCTTTCCCCTTCAAATAGTATCAACAACGGGTTTGTGGTGCTGAAATCACCAGCTTTCAGGGACTTGCCGAATTTAGTCAGAAAACCAAGACTTTTTGCACGGTTTTGGCATTCTGCTGGGACGTAGCCTATTTTTGCTACTTTTTGTGCTTTCAACCTTCTTCCAGTTAATAGTAAACATGGGTATAACATCTATACATTTCTGAAAAGTAGACAAAATTCTGAATTTAGCAAGGGGTCATTTGTCTAAATCCTTCAAGGTTTTCTTATAGAAACTAACAGATGAAAATAGGAAGAATTGAAAATGAGTTAAAAAAAACATTTGTGCCAATGTTTTCACCTGTAACTTGTTCTAAGTATGACACATTTTTTAAAGCAATAGAGCGTTACATCCGCTGGACCCTTCTGGTTGTGGGGATGTATAGGACATGTAGGTTCATCAAGTACCCGAGGAACCCAGATCCAATAACTGAGCAGCGTCTTGCTATGGTTTTTTATTGTGTACCCGGAATATAGCAATTAATTTGGAAAAATATAAATAGGGAAAACCGGTATGAAAGACATCTATGTATTTCTGAAATAGGAAAAAAATATAAAGTTTGGAAACAGTATCTATTTGCACATCTCCGAAATTGTGGGCATGTGAATTATAGGACATTTTTCAAAGTGACATCTTTTTTTTACATTGTCTTATATTTGGAAGGCAGAAATGCATCAAAATTCAATAGTTAATAACAGTTGCTCTACAATTCTGTGTTCCCCTATGTCTCCTGATATAAATGGTACCTCACTTGCTTGATTAGGTGTAGTGCTCATGACAGGAAACTGCCCAAAACGCAAAGCGGACACACCACATTTTTACAGTGAAAACTGACTCTTTTTTTGCAAAGTCCCTAGCTGTAGATTTTGAACCCTATATTTGCCAGCACCTAGGGAAAACTAGCAAACCCATACATTTTGAAAACTAGACACCCAGAGGAATCCCGGATGGAGTGACTTGTCTGACTCTCAGCAGGTTCTGTTACACAGAATCCCTTGCAAATCTCAAACTTTGTAAAAAAACAAATTTTCCTCACATTTCTGTCATGGAAAGTTCTGGAATCTGCGTGGATCCACAAAATTCCACAGGAGCACTAGTGCTCATGAAGGAACCATTCCGTCATGAGCACCCAAAGGGTTAGTTAGTGATGAGCGAGAGAATCCCTTTTCAGAAGAGATGTGAAACTTCATAAGGGAAACAAAGCAAACATGGTAGTCACACAATCACAGCATTTAACAGATCAGTAACATCATGAAGATAACCATTGCCATTAATATATCTCCTCAACAAAAAATATATGGTCTATATTTAAACAGAAGTAAGAGAATCCTTCTGGTTTTTAAAAATGTATTGTCTGTGTACCAGCTGGGAAAGTAGGCCTTTTATGTCATGGCAAGGAGGCTGCATTATATGCAATTTTAAAAGCCTTTGATCACCTGATAATCTGCATGCATGGTAGCACTAAATTATGACTTACAGGTGGTTGCATTTGACCACTCCTAGAGTGCTTACCAGTGAGAAGAAGGAAGATATGACTTGGATCTTCTGAAAGGGGAGAGGAGAACTTGTTCTCAACTGGGTACCTAAGATATATTACTCCTCTATCCAAGTCATAAGATAGTAGATCTTAAGATCTGAGAAGGTTAAGGGTGTTTAGGTAATGGGATGATCTTTTATCCTTTTCCCCTTCTCTCCCTCTCCTAATGGTTGTGTCCACTCCTCATACCTGCATGTGATACAGGTGCTGAGAGGATTTGGACTCATGCGTTGTTCAGAGAGATATGTGCTGACCTTGTGAATTGATGCATTAAAGTTACTGCATTCTACACCTATCTTCTCTGCCTCATTCCTCACCTTTACAACATCCCTTTCTGGTATGAGAATGGGGTTACCATGCAGAGTTTCTGAAACTGGGTGATAGTCGACACCACTTAGGAAGTTGAGCTACTGTGGACGCATGCTTTTATTTCAGACAGCTCCTCCCACCGTGTGAGGAATCCAATGTAGTGGAGATTGGTATTAGGTGGTTCTGCCCTTCCACAGCTTTACACACACTGATGGGCTGGCAGTAAGTGACTTCAGAAAGGGAGATTAATGGGACCTAGCGATGCCCTGAGGGAATAGAAGCAAGGCATTCTAAGCCTTGCTTTGAACTGTGGCCACCATTTTAAAGCCAATTGACTTCCATGTAAAGAGTGTTCCAAATGAAAGGAACCATTTTGGAAAGGTCGGTGTGAAAATATGAAGTTGTGATTCCATGCCTCCAGTGAACTGGATCTTCAAGATGGCTGCAGTAAATTATACCAGAAACACTGAGGGCGACCGGGTAGTGTTCAAGGACCATGTGATGACCCATCACCGTATGCCCCCTTGAAGAAACTGGAGACAGAGGGAAGGTGTGTAGAGGCTACAGAAGGAACTACGAGAGACGCCGAAGGAGAGGACCAGACGGAAACCCTGGAGAGCAGCGGAGGAGGATAGAAGAGCAGGAAAAGGAGAACGACAAACCTGGAGATTGGGGGGGAGAGGACCCGGAAGAAAAGCACGAAGACGCCAAGGACGGAGAGCCTGAGGCTACTGACGACGAGCCTAGAGGCAATACACTCAAGTCCAGCCATCCCCAGGAGGAGGAGGACGCTGAGACACTGCTTGACATGACTCTCGAGACCGTGGCCTCAGACAAGTGCCGTTGTTACATTTATTTTCACTAGGGAGGTGGTGGTCAGAGAATAGATAGGGAATACCCTTGCTGCTAAATCAAGAAGCGCAACCGCAGAGCACTGGATTGGTGTGGTGATGGTATAAGTGCTTGTTTACTATTTATATAAATTCTTATATCATGTTACTGTTTATTCCGAGGGGCCTCTCCCTTATCTCATGATGGAACCTGGATGGGAAACTGAGAGGAAGATACCCGAACCAAGCAGAATTTCCAGGAGGGAGTGGGAACTCTGACCAAAGAAGTACAGTGAGATAACTATTACTGAACCGCGTGGTCCTTCCCAGAAACTGTTGGGAGACCTTTAACATCTGCACTTATTAAATAATATCCGTACTCTGCTTCCTGATGTGAATATTATTTCTGCTATGGCCCAGAGAAGCCTGACCACCCATTTAAGGGTTAATTAAGAAGGTGCACTATCATTTCAACCATTAAAGAAATAGGAGTTGTACAATATACTGTGACAGATATTTACAGTTATTCCACAAGTGTGAAGTGGTCATAATACAGCTTGAATTCACCTCCAATTTTGACAAAATGCAATCTGACCCACCACAAAAATTCCTACAAGTAAAAGGGTAGCCAGCTGTTCTGTGGAACAAAGTGGGAAGAAGAATTTATGACCAATTTGTTAGATATTGAGGGAAATAAATTGCCAGGTGAGTGCCGAAAATGCATATTATTATACTTATTAGGAGCAGAAGGGCAAGATATTTTCAGGTTACTCCCAAAAATTGGAAGCCCTGAAGAGGAAGATGAGTATGGTGAATTTCAGGAAGCTTTGCTGAGGTTATAGGCCAGATTTAAACAAATAGACAATGGGGACCCCTGGATACATGCATAGGCAGTGATTCAGTGGAAGTAGACAATATGTATCTATAGGAGCTACTCAAACTGCCTGAAACAATTTATTTACATTGGCGAGATATTCCGTTAAAGTAAAGAAATTGTTTCAGGCAGTTTGAGTAGCTCCTATAGGAACCTAGAGGCCAGATTCAAACCTACTATTAGTACTACCTTACAACATTACCATTTCTACACAGGGTGACAAAAAGAAGATGAAACTATTGATGGGATTCTGACTTTGTTGAGGAATCTCTCTAAGACTGCATCGTTGGTGTCAATAATAATGAAATGATTCGAGGCCAGCTCATGGTTAATCCATACAATAAAATAATTCATGAAAGGTTATGGGCGATCCCACCTTGGAAGAAGTTGTTGCGTCAGGCAGAGGCTATCGACCAGTTCATGGGCTGATTCAGGAGGTGAATGAGGATCGTTTTTCTAGAAAAGAATATTGAGGTGTGTTATGTGCAGTGAAAACAAGTAAAAATGAAAATACTAGAGATCACCATTCTGAGAGTAAAACATTCTGCTACAGATATGGCAGTACTGAGTATTTAGCATCTGCTAAGTTGTGCACTGCAATAAACAATGAGTGCAGCATATGTAGTAAAATAGGGCCCTTTGCCAAGGTGTGCAGGCAAAAAAGAAAACAAAGTCCTTGTAGAGAATTTAATATTGTAGAAGGAACATGTGAGAACACAGAAGAGGTTATGGAGAACATGGTGAAGAAAATCATAGTTTCAATGGTAAGAGAGTGAGATGTTGAAGACAAACTAACTTTTATTTCTTGTTTACAGCTTTGGCCTACCTTCCTACTAAGCAACATGCTTTCTTTGTAACCTCTGTAACAATCTGTTTATTATTTTCTCCTTTACCAGCTTAACCTTCCTGGTTCGATGTACAGCACACTGATACCCTGATGGGTCTTGTTCGCGCTGTATAAAACTTTGCCCAAAAAAAAAATAAGGATGAAACCTCCTATGTGTACCATTAGAGTGCAAGTTATAGACTTGCCAGTCAAGGCGGATTTTGGGTCCCCATTCACTATTATATCCAAGTCATATTTTGATGTCATATTAAAATCGTTGGTGTAAGAAATGTTGCCACCTGATATATAAGTATCCACCTTCAATGGGTGAGGGATTCATTTCATTGGACATTTTTATGGTTTAATTTATACTTAAAAGAAAAATATGTCATGATGAAAATATATGTGGTACGCAAAGGTGCAAACGTCCTAGGATGGAATTATCATAAACATCTAAATATAACTTTGGATTCAACTTGGAAGACCCAGTGCTGGTTGTAAGAGAACGCAATACCAAGGGAAAAATATTTGCTCCCTATCCTTAGGTTTTCTGTCAGCAAATGGGAACGTTGCTAGGATTTACGCATTTGATAAAATTGAAGAGCAATGCAGAGCCTGTAAGATAAAGCATGAGGGGAGTATCATTTAGTGCACAAAAGGCACTACAAGAATTGCTGGATCATATGTTGGCAGACGGCATCACTCAGGAAACAAAATCCTCAAATTGGGTGTCACCAATTGTGCTTACTGAGAAAAGTAACAGAGATTTTAAAATATGTTTAGACCTGATGGCTCTAAACAATAATATACTTAAAGACTGACATTCTCATCCCCAATTCAACAAATTGTAATCAATGCTTGATGGGGCAACAGTAGTCTCTAGTCTGCACCTAAGGAACGATTGCTACCAAATGGAAGTGTCACCTGCTTCAAAGCCTTTAACTGCATTCATCACTCCATTTCGGGTTGAATCAATTCAAGAGGATGCAGTTTGGACAAGCATCAGCGTCCACTGTGTTCCAAAGGGTAATGTTCCACATGTTTAAAGACATTGTTTAAAGACGTTTCCATGATGACGTTTTAGCTTTCTCAAAGAACTATAATAAACATGTAGATATCTTATCGGAGGTATTCAGAAGATTATATAAAAGAGGGCTGGTTCTCAGAGCTGACAAATGCTACTTGTTTGGATTATTTAAATCACATCATTCCTGGCAAAGGAGTTTTGGTAATGGCTACAACTAATGCCCCAGTACCCAATAGTTAAGCGAGCTAATGTCTTTCATAGGAAAATGTGAATACTATGGAAAATTTGTAAGGAATTTAGGGGCATATTACCAAGCAATAGCAATAATTATCGCTATTGCTTGGTTAGAGACAAAATTTTACCGCTGTGCTGCGGCGATTTTTATTGCAGATAAACCTTGGTATTACCAAGGTTTATCGCAAATGCGATAAAAAACGGCCGCAATGCATGAATATCGCTGAAAAGTCAGCGATATTCATGCATTACCGAGCTAATGCTCTTAGCCATGTTATCCACCTCCCATTGGATAACATGGCTAAGAACTGCTCAGGGCAGGTGTTAGCTTTTGGAGATATTCGCGCTGAGCGCGAATATCTCCAAAAGTTGGTAATAGGAGATAGCGATGTTAGCGACTGTTTCCAGTCGCTAACATCTTGGCACGCCCACTTTGCATGTCATTAGTGATAAATATCACTGACATGCAAAGTGGGGCCCAAGATGGTCGCTATCTCCTACTAGCTGTCGCTAACTGGTGTTAGCGACAGCTAGGTAATAGGGAGATAATTTTATCTCCGCTTTCTTGGCTTTTAAAGCCAAAAAAGTGGAGATAAACCCCCTTGATAATATGCCCCTTAGTGTCAGGGATAGAGCTATTGCACCTTATATTAAGAAAGGCAATGAGTTTAGAATGAAAAGATGAGCAACAGCAATCCTTTAACCTCATAATAAAACAAAATACTATTGCACTTGCATTGAAACCTTTTGACTATAGAAAGAATTGTATCATCACAGTAGGTGGAAGCTCATTTGCTCTGGGAACAGTTTCACAGAGGACTGGTAAAGTTGAATGGTTTGTGGCATATGCCTCTTAGACATAGATCGGGAGCTTTTTGCCAACCAAACACTCCGGACATTTTGTGTGGGGAAACAAATTCTCGCTGTTCACATACCATGAACCACTGATTAACATTCTTTCTCCAGGGGAAGGAAGAAATACCACAGCTCGTATTGCTTGTCTGAGTTTAAAATTGCAAGAGTATAATTTGCATTTGTTCCAGGAAGCTGGGCCAACTCTAGGGCGGAGCGATCGGTGCCACCGCACTGGGCGCTGACTTGGGGTGGGCGTGTCATTTTCCCAAGTATATTATCATTTTAAAAGCACTTGCTGCTGTGTTGCTGGCCTCCAGCCATTTTCAGGCATAAAATAAAATGTCAAGGGAACTCCGGTGATTAATCATCTTCCTGGAAAGAGACCGGAGGTTTTTCTAGTGGAAGTTTTGACTCGTCCTAAGGTAGCGCAGAAGGGTTAAAATGCCTGCTGCTAATAATGGGTACCTTTCAGATACATGCAGGATATGCATATAGCATGGTCAGTGTTTACGCTCCTCTCCAGATGCCTGGACCCACTTTGATGCAGTAAAGTCTGGGCTTCCAGAGATCCCTAGGAGTATTACAGAGGTGGGGGGACTTCAACATAGTAATATTTCTGTACAGAGATTGTTCGAAAAGGCCTGGCAACAGGCACCCACTGTCTCTGTGGCTGGCGGAACGGGCATCTGACATCTGGCTGTGTGAAATCTGTTGGGTTTGAAATCCGGACAGTCTTATGTTTATCCATATATCAGCTGTTCATAAGACAGGGTCTCTTATTGACCTACTCTTTATGCCTGACAATGTGATCACGTATCCTTCCTAGGGTGATCTTAGATCACTGCTCATTGACAATCTAAATTGGGGGAACCCAACCGTCTAACTGGCTTCTTAATGCATAGTACCTGACAAATAATGAGGCCACGGGTATCCTCTCACTCAAGCTGGGCACCTTCCTTACTTTGAAAGAGGGCTCCGTGGAGTTGTCCAGTACCCTATGGATGGCTTCCAAACCATATATGCGGGTAATTTTGCAATCACACCTTTAGGAAAAGGATAGGCAAAAGCAGAAATGGGTGGAGAAGTTAGAGGACCACATCGCTCACATGGAGCTTTGGTCAGGAGCGAAAAAACAACAAATCCCATCAAGTAGATGTTGACAGGGCAATATTGAGACAAATATGCCTCGATGTGGCATGGGCATGCTATATTGCACCCCAGAGCAGGGTCCACAGGTGGAGTGATAAATCCAGGAAACTCCTCTATTGGTCAGCCACACATAGCATAGTTGGGAGGGTGATCGCAAGCATTGTGGACCCGGAAAGGGGGGAGAGTCGCTGAGGCCCACGAGATTGTCTTTGCGTTCGCAGAGTATTATTACATCTAAAACACAAAGTGGATGAGATCCCCACTGGAGTTTTCTGAACCATTGTTAGCAGTCTTGCTGTTACCCACCATGATGGTTCTAGACAGGGCTGAACTAGAATGGCCAATTACTCTTAAAACGGTGAACAAGGCTCTTTCAATTATGAACCCTGTCAAGACGCTGGACCCTTACGGATTCCTGTCTAAATACTACCAGAATTCTGCAGTTCGCTAATCCTCTAACTGCTGGCCCTCTACAACAAAGCCATAGTAAAGGGCCACTTCCCAGAAGGTCTGAATGTGGCAACCAAAGTGGTTTGGCACAATGCCAGACGACCTCCCAAGGACTGCCTGTACTATCATCCTATCTCTCTCATCAATAGTGAATTCAAATGATATGCCAAGGTCCAGGCCAACAGACTCCTCAAAGTCATCTACAAGCTGATTAATTTAGAACAGTGTTCCCCAATGTAGTACACAGTACTGCATCCATAGGGTGAAGAAGGCCATGGTATACCAACATCAACTCACAGGGCCCGGCATATTCCTACTCATCCATTCAGAAAAAGCGTTTTATTCCCTTAAATGGCATTTCCTGTGGGCCACGCTGAGACACCTTGGCATTGTGTCGGACGTAAGGGCAATATATGTGAGTCTCACGGTGCAAGTACAGGTTAATAGGCTTATGTCATGGGCCTTTCAGATACAGTGTGGCACCAGACAGGGTGCTTGTTGTCTCCTCTCCTTTTTGCCATGGCTATGGAGCCATAGGCGACATGGATTCAGTGCAAAGCACAGGTCTAGGGATTCTAATGGGGAAATGGTGTTGAAGACTGTATCGCCCTATATAGGGACGATATCTTGCACTTTGTGTCCAACCCAGATACTACGGGACTGAGACTACTCCACATGTTATAACAATATGGGCAGGCCTCTGGCCTGCTCATTGACTGGTCCAAATCCCGCCTCCTCCCCCTGACTGGGGTTTCGACATAGACAGCATGGCAGACCCAAGTGGTGATCTGAAGGATGAGCTTCCTATACCTGGGCATCTATATTTCCCTGCTCCCAACACTCAACTGGCCCCTTACGTTGATGCCACTGGTCAGTACAATGCAGGGAGACAAGAAAGTTGGAACTGCCTGACTCTTAACATATTGGGAGAATGGCTTTCGTAAGGGTGATGGTCTGGAGCTCTGGAGGGCTGGAATGCACCAGTCATCTCTATTTTTCCTCTGTGGTGCAGAGGCAGCTGACTTCTTCCATGTGGTTTGAGTCTGTCTGGTGATTGAGGAATACTGGGCCTCTATTTATAGGGCATTGTGTCACTTGCTGATTCGGCCCATTGACTTATCTACCCGAATTTACCTTCTTAACCTTGTGGGGGATCTGCGTGTCAGCAGGAGCAACTCCACTCTGATGGGACTGGGGACTTTGGTCGGCAAAAGATACACAGCCCAGTTGTGGAACTCATGAAACCCGCCCATGGTGGTGGCATGGCAGAAGGCTTTGGACTTGTGTGCAAAATTTTAGTGATCTGCCTACTCTGCAAGAGGGTGCCTCCACATACAGACTTGAGGGAAAAGGTTGAATTACTATGGGTTGCAAAGACTTGTATGTTAACTATGAATGTGATTACTAACTGTCACAGCTCTTTTGCATTGCATGGTTTATGCTTCATTTATTTTTCTTCGCTAATATTAATAAAAATCGTTTTTATAAAATAAAATGTTGTGAAGAACTATATATGTCAATGTTGGCCTTCCAGTAAGGGTCTCGATGAGTCGCTGCATTCCTTTTCATAAGTGGCTTCTGAGTTATGTCAGAATGGCCACTTAATATTCAAAAATTATAAATGTATTCTTCCTGTGGGAACGAGAGAGAAATTGATGAACATGTGTCATGCAGGCCACAAAGGGTATGACTGCATTAAAAAATGTGTTAAGCGAACATTATTAGTAGCCGTAAAAGGATGTGGAGACAGGTCATATGATTAGGCAGTGTCATATTTGTTCATTAGAATATAAAAACTGTACTTCAAAACAAAAAACAATGTTGATTGTGACCTGGCCCTTAGTGGCATGGAAAACAGTGCAGGTGTATATAGTGAGGCACTCCAAAAATCTACCTAGCAGCACACAGTTTGCCATTGTCCTTATTAATTAACATTCAAAGTAGAATGAAGTAATGTTCACAGAGAATATCACAACCATCATTTCAGTCTAATTGGAATTTCTTATGGAGTTATTCAGCAGAGAAGTGTTGCCAGAGGTTATTGATACCAACAATGCTTTACAGTTTGTGCCTTCTGAAATGGCCACGTTCTTGCATTAACATTTCATCAAGCATGTCAAGACTGCTATCTATGACCCAGAATGCAATGGTCAGAATGAGCGCTTCAATAGATATTTGAAAGAAAGCACCCCATTTAGCCATAATAGGGGAAATTTGTAAGAAAGTTGCTCTGTATAGTCTGGACCAAAGTAAGATACAGTGTGCAAACTTCTCAGTCTTCGGTGTAGCCATTATGGTGCTGTTGAGTTCGTGATAATGACCTCCCAGCACCATATACTCTAAATGTCAGCACTGCACTTACAGGGCCCAGGAGTGAACCTGGGCAATGTAGGGGCACAGGGCTCCTGTACCTGCGCCCACACCACTGGCATAGGGCACCCAGCTAGAGGGGTGATTGAGGTATGTCAGGGCAGTGGTGTTGTGGGCATGGCACACAGGGATGTGGGCATGGCACACAGGGATGTGTGCCATGTCGACTCTCTATTTTTTTTTGCACCAAGACACTCAGCCTGCCAATGCAGTGTGTGGGTGTCAGGGTACTGGGCCCTGAAGGGTGGCACAATAAGTGCTGCAGCCCTTAGGGGCCTTCTCTGGTCACAATGCCCTGGGTACCTAGGGTACTATTTACCAGTGTCTGACATGTGGCCAGAGATGCCAATTGGGTTTAGGCTTTAGTACAGGTTTTAGGGAAGGAACACAGGCCCTGGGTACCTGATTGGCAGGGACCCAGGGCACACCAAGGAAAAGTGCATCAGTCATCAGGCAAAAAGTGGGGGGGTTGCTGCAACAGAAACCCACTTTTCTACAACTTTCCTTTACTTTTATCTGTACAAGACAGATTATAGGCCAATAGGATCTCTCCCAATTCTGTCACTGGAGTATCACCTTTCTCATTGCTCAAGGGAAGACACCCTTCTTCTGCCATTTGTCCATGGTGGGTTAAGACTAGACTGGGAACTAAAGGAGAGTCTAATGCTAAAACTGATCTTGAGAGAGCAAGATCCATATTAACTAAAAATCAGAATACAGCTAAAGAAAGGTATGACTCTTTCTATAAGGTTAGCCTTCACAATGTTTCGGTGGGAGAGTATATTAAAATAAGGTTGCCTAGGCATGCAGAAAAGGAAATGAGGCAGTTCTCTAACCCCCTTTTGGTTGTGAAGATCAACAAAATGAGTATCATTACACAAGATGGCAAGCCTAAACAACTTTCTATAATACCACAACAAGGAGGTGTTCTTTTGAGCATAAATGGGGAAATCCACAATGCTGAATGTGCAATTGATGTGCTGTATGCTGTGCCTGAACATCTGACTAGTAGCCCAAGACAGCATGAAAATGCAAGTACTGATGCTATGGCAGAAATTGAAGTATCTGTCAATAACGATGGAAATGATTAACCTGTTGCGGACAAAGTGAAAACGATGCCTAGTACAAGAATTCCTTCTAGAAGAAATGTATGTGATGATTAGAGCCCATGTCCTTTTGTTTTGTTGTTTAGGAAAAGTGATATTATATTCATGTCATAAGATAGCATCTTTGCTGCTGCTGGTCTGACCCGAACCCTTGCATTGGAGTGGCCTGTGGCACCATGGTACAAGACACAACCTCTGACCTTCAGCTCCTGACATGACATAAGATAGCATATCTTAAGATGTGGGATGGTTAAGAGCGTTAAAATGATGGTGTGACCTCTTATCCGTTTCCCCTCCCCCCCTCCTTAGTGCTTGTGCCTAGTCCTCTTGTTCGCATGGAATACGGGTGCTGTGAGGATCAAGAATTAAGCCTTGTTCAGAGAGACGTACTCGGACCTCATGAATTGACACATTAAAGTTACTGCATTCTACACCTAAATTCTGCCTTTTTTCTCATCATTACAACAGATACCTTTAGGGCAGAATTATTCAGGGTCCTACTTAACCAGTATTGAACAACCTTGGCTATGTAGTAAATCTTGGACCACTCCTTGAACTTAGGATGATGAAGGTCACAGGTATAAAAGAAGTGTCCTCCCTCAGAGTCAGGGAAAGTAGACTTCTTCAGAATGGGAAGTTTGTGCCTAGCCTAGTCTTTATCTTTAAAACCTCCCTTCAGTAAGCCTCAAGGTAAAGGTCTCAGGTTGGGTTACGAATGAGACGTTTTATAATGAAGGGCACCATGGTGGACCCCGTACAAAAGGGAATTTCACATTTACGGAATAGAACCTTGACAGGAGGGAATTAGGATGTTTGCAATTCCTAAAACCTTTCCTGGTATTTCATGTACTGGTGAATGTCTCAGGTGGCATAAAAACAGGGCATTTTAGTCCTGCAAAGGCAGATTTTGTCTGCCCATTCCCAATTTTTGATCTGCAATGGACTTCAATTAGGGGAGTCTACCAGGTGTCCAACATTCTCTAGGACTTTGACAAGGAAATATTCAAGTGTTTACTTGACTCCGGTGCTTATTTTCTAAAACAAAACTGGAAGGCCACTGCAGCTTGCACCACACAATGCCCCTGCCAGCTGCCAATGACACCACAAACACAGTTATACCCATCCAATTCTCACATTGTCACAATTCAGACTATTCAAGGCCCCAAAGCTATAAGAATGGATAGGAAGGCAGGTATTCTTCATTGTAAATGTAAATTGAACCAATAAACCGCTGTTTATAAGCGCCGGTGCTGAGCACCAGAAACCACCGTCTTTTAAGCACTGCTTGACTCTGCCTTTAACCTCAGGATCTAAGCGCAGCAGAAAGGAAGCAAGGGTTGAATGTTGGGGTCAGACCAACAAAGTTAGTGGGATCTAATGGCAGGAGAAACTAAGGCCTTACCTCTTTCCAGGAGACCTAAAACATAAGCAAATTGTTCTTATCTGGTGTTTATTCACATAGACTTTACTTTGCAACCTATTATGAATGCTGAATCAGAGAACAAAAGTGCAGCATCAGGCTTGAAAGTTACAGGCACCAATGGAAGGATGCATTCTGAAAGAATATGTGGAACATGGCATGGGCGAGAACTGCTGGCACCCAAAAGGGCGCACTGGGACCAAGATGGCACTACGCAATGAGAAACGTCGAGGGTGACCAGGGGCATGCTGTCTTCTAAAGTGAGTTAATGCAGCCTGAGAAGTGCCACGGGCTATTGCGAGTTGGCACCACTGGAGTTTGTAGAGCCCATAAAAAGTGAGTGAATAAAGTTCTTATGTCACATGTGTGTATAGTTTTTTCTATATGTTTGCAAAGGGTGTGTCGCACACCTTGATGCATAGTCTTGTTTGTGCACTGGAAGAATTTGAGTGCACGAATTAGGAAATTTGGATCTGCTGGTCCAAATGCTGACCACTACTAACAAGAGTGTCTTATCTTAATTACCGCTGCAGATGTATGTACTAAATTGCTAAGTATTGTTTTTTCATATCTGTTTGCTTGTAAAGTTGTGTAAAAAAAGAGAAGATATTTTTTCATTCCCTGCAGCACAGTGGCTAGATATCTTGACCTTGTGCAACTTCCATACTGTAAGATATAAAAGATGAAGTACAGCTCCATGGGTGCACTTAGTAAAACATAAACAGAATAAATCTTGCTTTTCATGTGCTAACCCTAAGGGTTCAAACAGCAGTTTTTCACTCGGAGAAGTGGTTACTGATTTTTGCTTAGCAAGATTAAGTTAATTTCACTAGTGATAATGACATTTGTGCTCTGAATACGAATAGATTAGATTGTCAAACTCATCACAGACGTTTTTGACTGAGACCCAATCCTTTGTGCAGCTTGTAGGGACATTCTACAGGCAGTGGCGACTGCTAGGGAATGGTGTGGGGGGGGGGGAATGGAGGCTATTTATAAAAAGGAAAAGGCAACTTACCTGCTGGTCGCCCTCCGCCTCCTCTCTTCCATCCTCCCTCTTTTCCTGGATCCCAACATCACCCAGACTCCCCTAAGCCAATCATGACAATGCTGTCAGTAGCATGACAGCGGTGTCCTGAACTGCTCAGGCAATGCCTGAGACAGTTCTCGACCCAGCTGTGCAACAGAGCCAGGTGGAGAATTTCTAAATGCGCATGCAGGTTTGGCCAGCCCAAGACGGCTGGCCAAACCGTCATGTGCACCCAGAAAGTGCCCACCACTCTTCCTCCTTCTGATGAGTATCCAGCCCGCCTTAAACTAGCTCAATACTAAATATCAAATGATAATAACGTGGTCTTATTATCATTTTATCTGATTTCCAGAACAACAGTGGGCCTGCAGCAACGGCTTAATTCCTATGTAGCCTCCATGAGCTTCTTAGATTTAAGCACTCATTTTGCCAAACCCTACACTATGGTTGTGGGATTCAAAAATAAAGTACAAAATATGCTTTGGGGAAAGCACTGAAATATTCAGGGTGACCATCTTTCCCAATCTGGGAATTCATCTTGATGAGGGGGGCTCATGGGTTCTCCAAAGGAAGACCAAGAGGGATCTCCTGTCAAGGGCCATAGCGGCCATCTTTGATTTCTCAAAAAGATTGGGAGCAAAGCCTCTCCCAGTGCTTATTAAGGTATATCAAACAAAAGGCATATCTATCTTATGTTATGGAAGGGACATCTCGGGCTACAAGGACACCACTGAATTGCAAGTAGTGGAAAACCAATTTTTAAGACAATTACTTGTGGTCCCACAGTCAGTTTCCACATACATAGTGCATGAGGAGCTGGGTTTGGGGAATTCAGCTGATCACCTAGCCCTCGCTCTTTTGCTGAGATGGGCGAGGATTTGGACTAGTTAAAATTTAGACAGAACTCGTGCAGTCGTTAGCGACTTTGGCTATGGCGAGCCGTATTCCATGGCCAAGTACATCAGAGAGATAGCAATTATATTGGGTCACCTGAGTTACTTGAAAACCCGAAGAGTATTCTCAAGAGGGATCTGGTTTGGGTAAAAAGGCATTTTTTATTATTTATGAGGTGTGAGAGGGACGCAAGAAATCTTAGTATGCTCTCTGTACATGCCCATATACTTTTAAAAACATGCCTATCCCTCAAGCCTTATTTGGCCATGGTTACACTACCTGTTGGATATCGGAGGGGTACACAATTACTATTCCCACTCCAATGAGTGCTACAGTAGGGAAAGTGTTGGATAGCGGAGGGGTAAAAACTACTATTTCCACTCCAATGAGTGCAACAGTAGGGAAAGTGTTGGATAGCGGAGGGATAAAACTTACTATTACCACTCCAATGAGTGCCACAGTTGGAAAGTGTTGGATAGCGGAGGGGTAAACATTAGTATTCCCACTCCAGTCAGTGCAACAGTAGGAAACGTGTTGGATAGCTGAGGGGTAAAAAAATATTATTCCCACTCCAGTGAGTGCAACAGTAAGGAAAGTGTTGGCTAGCGGAGGGGTAACAATTACTATTCCCACTCCAATGAGTGCAACAATAGGGAAAGTGTTGCATTCCGGAGGGGTAAAAATTACTACTCCCCCTCCAGTGAGTGAAACAGTAGGGAAAGTGTTGGCTCACGGAGGGATAAAATGCGCTACTCCCACTACAGTCAGTGCAACAGTAGGCAAAGTGATAGATTGCAAAGAGATAACAATTATATACCCACTCCAGTCAATTCAAAATTAAAAACAAACAAAATATCAACAATAAAAAATATTTAAAAAACAAAATAAATAAATATATATATGTTAAATGTAATATTTAGTAGTTATTCATATTTCATATTTCGTTTTTAATATTAAAAACTTTAAAACATAAAAACATATTATAATGTGAAATACATATCACAGATACCTACAAATAATATATTAAATGAAATATAAAAATATTTTTCAAACACATATTTTGCTAGAAATTATTTATAAACAAAAACATTATTACATACATTTATTCTATTTACCTCCTACTCTATAACACCACACAATTCACAACCCACATCTAAATTAAAAATAAAATGTACTTCCATAATTAACATACTTAATTAACAATTAAATAAACATTATTAATTAAACACAAATTAAAACATATAAAAATGTATTACCTTCCCACCCTTTACAGAACCCCACAGCCCACACCTACAATTGATTACACAATTTCCATATTTAATTTTCAATTAATTAATTAATATTACCAACTAATTATTCATTAATTAAAAATAAATTACTTCCCACCATTTACCTCTATAAACCCCACAACCCACACCTAAACTTAATTACACACTTTCCATATTTAATTTTCAATTAATATTAATTAACAACAAATCATTAATTTATTATAATTAAATTACTTTCCACCCTTTTCCCTATAAACCCACAACCAACTACTTAATTAAAATAAAATTGATAACTACTTAAAATATAACACACACACAAAAATAAACAATACTTATACCGAGAAAATACATCACATACATTTAAAATACATACTAAAATACATAACACTAATTAAAAAATTGATATTTTAAACAACTATATTTTTTAGAACGATATTAATGACTTCAATATTTTTCAAAACAATTTTTCTAACCTTCAAATCAATATTCTTGACCACGATATTCTTGCATCGATATTTCTGACTCACGATACTTAGGACTCAATATTTCTGTATTCCACATTTCCAACTCAATATTTTGTCTGCACACCATAGACTGATTACTGCTTCTAAAGGAGGCACTAGTGATTCTCAAATTTGATACCATCAAACTCTCTCAAACCCAGAACATCTAAATCTACACGGTCAATCATTTGAACCATAATTTAATTTCCCTGTAATGCTTATTCAAAGATTCCACTTTTGGCACTGCACCAACAGCTGTGTCTGGATTTACACATTCGACCAGAGTTAACAACAGTGTCTGGTCTGTACTACAATTCCAATAAGCTATGCCCAAGTTAATCTAGCCCAATGGTCTTGAAACTGTAAGGGGAGCCCCCATAAGGCGGGCGCAGCTCCATACACATCAAATGATTCACGATTCTCATAAGTTTACTCTTGGTTTCTTCCAAAATGTTTTGTAACTTATACTTGTTGTTTTCTATTTTGTGGCCTTATTTTTAAAGGCAGTTAGGCTTCTAATGCCAATGCTCCTTTCAACATAAAGCCCAATGCAGGAACACTGGAAGCTCTGTCTGGAAGTGAGGCAAGGAAACGAGTGTGAGTGGGAAGACTGAGCGGTGTGGCAGAAAGGACTTTGCAATTCCATTGTACGCACTCTCCAGACTTTATAGTCTGTTTGTTAGTAAAAACATAATTACATTTAGCATTTGCATTTTATCATTGTTTTTGCCACCCTCCCCTATTTAATCAGAATATGCTACTATAGAGCCATGTAACTGACGTTTGCCATCAGGTACTGATATTTGTATTCATTAAAACATATTTTTACCCAGCTTTGTTTTAATGTACTACTTGATTGTTTTTTTTCTATCTGATAATGCATGCATTTCCTCTGTTTCAGTATTAATTGTAGTGAAAGGAGAAACATGCATAAATGTGTAAAGTCAGCAGTCCTGCCAAGTTTCCCCGGTTGATGCTTGTTGTGCTGCTACAGTCCAAGTTTTTTCTTTGAATTCTGGAACTTGTAGTCTTGTTCAGTTCATTATAAATTAGGACTACAAGTCCCAGCACTCAAAAGAAAAAACCTGAACTGGAGTACTACATCAAGCATTGACCTGTGAAACGTGGCAGCTTTGTGACTTAAATGACCCGGTATTGAGTGCCTGCACTTCTTTATTTTGAGATGGAGAGAACCAGCACTTCTCAGCAGAGGTGCAATACTATCAATAGGAGAGTACCAGTAGTTCTCAAAAACAAGTAGGCACTCTGGTATAGGGTACCTACACTGGTATCATTTCATTTCAAGCACTGTGTATTGTTGAAGTCAGTTTGCCATGAATGTGTCTGCCCTTCACATTAGGTCAATGTGTACGTTTTCTGTCATATCCGTTGCACATTTATGGAGGTGCCATGCCATGCTAATAGCCAATTCTACTCTATACAATTACCAAATAATGACTGGTCAAACCTTTATACCATTAATAATGATGTCATTATATTTTATCCTAATCTCAGAATTATGACTTGAATGGCATAGCTTTGCACGTTTTCTCCAAACAAATGGAAACATTCACATGACTCACGTTGCCATTGGGCTCTCGAAAACTGTGAAACAGATATACAATTGATGCAGAAACATTTGTCAACTTGCTAAAAAAGGGTTTCTTGTCAACTACTCCATAAGTGTTCAAAAAACTACAATATCCATCATGCAGTTGTAAGGTAAGCCAAGGGAGGCGTTATAAACAGGCTACTCCACTGACTGACAGAAGAAATCCCCTGAGGCAGGTTTTAGCAAAATAACAGGTAGACCCCACGCGGATTAAATAATTAATGAACACCAGTCAAATAATATGTTGAGTAGTTGCTAACACCAATATTTAACTCCAGGTTAGATAAAAGACTTAGCAGTACCTCCAAATGTAAGGACATATCTATGCAGAAGGTATACATACTCATGCAATGTCTCCTCACTTTTGACAAAAAATGTATCTTGTAGAATCATAAAATTCAGAAAGGTAGGTACTTTACAAAACCGGGTGACCATCACAGTACTTGCACACAGAAGTACCCTAAAGATCCAAGTGACTTTGAGCACTTACACAGCTATTTCACACATGTTTCCGTATTTCAAATCACATTGACTTGAAGCAAATCCTAGGGCTGTATCCAAGTCAACCGCCCCTTATAATCGGAGTCACCTCACAATTTTGTTTATGTTAAACTTCTTAATTGTAGACCTCTCGCACTTCTTGCGATACACCACACCAGGACGCCATTTTAAACAGGGGTGAAATGCATCAACATACCTTTCGTAGGAAAGGGAACCCTCACAAGATTAAACCAAGTAACACCTGGTTCCTTAATCATAAAAATGACAAAGAAAGGTCCCAAGGTACGTTTGGTTTGTGCCCTTGGAATAATTCACAATCTGTGGGGTTGAACATTTACAAACAGAAAGAATTAAACTTACCTCTATGTGGCATAGTAGCTTTTTGACTGGTGGTCCAATTTTTCAATATGTTCTATACAAGAAACTCCACCAAGAATTCTGAAGTAATTTCCATGACGATACCTCTGGGGTGGGCACAGGATCTCTGTCATGGGGAATACAAGTTCTGTCATGTTTATTTTAGATAGAGATGGACATTGTGGAATTGTGTACAGCGGGGAACTCAGGTACTGCTGCAAAAGTGAAAATTGATATCCCTGGGAACATTTTCCCTAATGTTTTTGGAGGGGACATGAGTCACTCCTACCCACAGTTTAGTGCCAGGCATAAATGTGGCACCAAAGAGTGCCTTCCTGAAAACACTAGTGGAGCTGTGGAAGAAAAATGATGGCACATGTTGTTGAGACCTGTGAAGAGATCTGAAAGGCTGGGCCTGTTCCCTCTTAGACCCAGGACAAAGAAGTGGACTTCATGGGTCAATTAGCTGATCTCTTATTAGACTGCAGCGACAAACCAAGCAGCTTGAAGCCCCTTTGCCTAAAGATCCCAGCTGACCAGTTTCATTGGACCTGCCTTGGACCCTGCTGGTGGTTTCTGTAAAAGTGAGTCTTGACCCCAGTGCTGTTCCTGAGATCTTGGGACGCTTGGTTGTGCCAACGTGTACTCCTCCTAACATCCTGAAAAACCTGGGGGGTAGAAATGGTTTGGCCCCAAAGACCTCTGGAGGACCAGGAGAAACCTGCCAAGTCATTCTGATGAAGATGCATTGCCTCCAGGCCAAAGATTCAGGTCGTTCGTACTCCAAGATTTTCCGCAGCAGCAAACAAATTTCAGCATGTTGCAAAGAGGTTAGCCGCCTATAGCTTGCAGTCTTTCCCTGCTGCAGGAATCTGGGCTCCAAAAAGTTACTAAGTAAGAATGTAAAAATCTCCCCCTGGCCAAAGCGACAAAATTATGTAGCCATAGAGGGACCTTCCTTTGGTCACAAATTTTGAATATTTCCCACTCTGAGTTTTCCCGCCTAAAGTTAATGGCCTCCTTCAACAGTTATCAGCCTTGGGGAGCCCTTTCCAGCCACAGCCACAGCTTGCTGTCTTACCCTGCTGGAGATTTTTGACTTCCATTTCAGAGACTAAGGTCATCATTAAGAGCTCAGCAGATGGGTTACTCTGCCACAAACATGATGGATACTCTGTTCACTATATTACAAGTGCATTACATCCGATGGTACTTGAAATACGATGGATGGGATATCTGGTATGTTTGTGACGGAGTAACCCACCTGCCAAACTCTTAATTAAGCTCCAAGTCAGAAGGTAAAACTTCTGATGGGGTACAATCTGGTTTCTGTATCCGACCTAATCTCCATTACAGTTACCCTTAAATGCAGCCTATGTCCTGTTCAAGAGAAGCCACATGGAAGTTGGCCCTTAACGCTTTTTGGCAAAAATGTTATTAAAAAAAGTATATCTCCAGTTTCTTATTTGGATTTTTGCCATTTTGGTGTCAATTTGTTCATTAAATTATTCTCTATTGTTAGGCCGAGCCTAGACACCTCTTGCACTGTCAAGATGATCTGTTGTATGTACTTTGTGGGCTTTGACTCCTCCCATCGCTTTTGAATTGTCTATTCAGTTGTCTTACAAAATTCCTTGCTTGCCAGTGAGTGATTTGTCTTCCTGGTCCCTTCTTTGTGCAATTTGTTTACTCCCCTGGAGTATCACCCTAGGACTTGTTGGCTTCTGCTTTTTTCTATGTTACTGTGCTCAGCACGGCACCAGCGAGGTTGTGTTACATGGCTCTTTAAATATGCACATGGAAGTAGGGCAATTTGTGGTAAAAATGTACAGGACCGGCATGAAGGAGCACTTTCTAGCAGTGTGCACGTTTAGTTTCTGTTGTATTTATATGGGACATCCTTGTATTGTTTTTTAGTTTGTGTCGGCTTGTGCTAACATCCAGATGTGAAAGAGAGAACACGCAGTGCCTGAAAATCGACCTCGAGTTTCTGCTTTGTGTCGCACCATTGTTGTGAAATGCAAAAGTAATCTTAGTGGGAAGACCCTGTAATATCTCCTACAGTTATGTTATGGTATGTTAATTTTAATTTGTGAGGTGCAACAGCTACCCAAAAAGGGTTTCCCGGCACCAACTAAAAATGACCAGAAGGAAGGGACGATTATTGGTTAAACAGCCAAGTTTTTACGTTTTTACTGAAATTCTCATATGCAGTTTCAATGTGTACCAGCGCAGGGAGGGATTTCCACAAAGTGGGGCCTAAGTAGGCAAAGGATACACCGCTCATAGGTGACAGTCTAATTCTAGGAACAGAGAACTTCGCCTGAGTGGCAGAGCAGAGCACATGTGAGGGCAAGTAGGGGTGAACCAGAGCCTGCAGGTATTGAGAGGCCACTCCAGAATTGAATTTAAACATGTAGCTCAGGGCTTTGAACTTAATTCAGCTCTCCACCCTGAGCCAATGAAGGTCACGCAGAGAGCCTGAGATTGAAGCAGTTCTGGGAACCTGACAGATCAGTCGGGTGACGGAGTTCTGGCCTACCTGTAGCTTGCTCATCAACTCCTTATTTGCCCCCAGAGAGAGGATGTTACTGTAGTCCAGTCTCGAGGTAACAAGAGCCTGGACCACAGTTCTCTGGGTAGAGCTGGGCTGGGTCTGTCTGCACTCCCATGTGGGAAACATGGAGGTGCAGTTGGCTCCGATCCAGACTTGGGACTGCTTCTTCTCTGGATCCGACTGACTCACCCAGCCCAATTTCAAGAAAATCTCAAAATGGAACAACCTGGTGCTCAGCAACCTGCTTTACTTCCAGACCAACTACCTTTCGGTGGTGGCCGGGGTTTTTGTGGTTGTGGGGTGATTATGTTTTTCGGGCCTGCTCGCAGCATCTACTGCAAGATGCTCTGAAACATGGTGGCCACAGTACTTACTGGGACTTCGGGCCGCTATTAGCAGTAGCCTGCACTGAGAGAGTTATGTCAGCAGTATGTGCATATATATAGCACTTAGAAACGGTGAACGTGCAGGATAAAACTGTTTATAAATGCATTTACAAATGGTAGACGTGCCATATTTAAATTTTCATGGTGGCATTATACAAGGACACATTGATCTTGTTTGCAGGGATGGGGATAGTAAGTGGTTTGCCCAGAATTACTGGATGTTGTGGTGACACCGAGGCTGGAACGGTATTCCCAATTTTCAAACCAGTACAAAAGGGGGTGGTGATGGACGAAGCATCTGAACCAATCAAACACTCACACCCAGTCAAAAGATCTGGGTTTGATCCATCACCGTTCTTTAGCCCACTCTGCCACCCCAGTTCAGACATGGCTATATGCAAATCAGTCTGACCCTGTGCCTCATGGGAACAGTCCAGCCCGAACTGCCAAGCCATGCCTTCCCTGGACCGGAAACAAGCTTCCGTGGACCGGTTTCTGGCATTCAAGCCGTCTTCAGCCCGGCTTGCCTGAATCCAGTGGCAAAGTGAGCAAGGGATTCACGTCGGAGCATACCCTGCCACACTTATGGCGGCCAAAGCGGTACAAAAGGGGATGGTGATGGACAGAGCATCTGAACCAATCAAACACTCACACCCAGTCAAAAGATCTGGGTTTGATCCATCACCGTTCTTTAGCCCACTCTGCCACCCCAGTTCAGACATGGCTATATGCAAATCAGTCTGACCCTGTGCCTCATGGGAACAGTCCAGCCCGAACTGCCAAGCCATGCCTTCCCTGGACCGGAAACAAACTTCCGAGGACCGGTTTCTGGCATTCCAGCCGTCTTCAGCCCGGCTTGCCTGAATCCAGTGGCAAAGTGAGCAAGGGACTCACGTCTGAGCATACCCTGCCACACTTATGGCAGCCAAAGCAGTACAAAAGGGGGTGGTGATGGACGGATCATCTGAACCAATCAAACACTCACACCCAGTCAAAAGATCTGGGTTTGATCCATCACCGTTCTTTAGCCCACTCTGCCACCCCAGTTCAGACATGGCTATATGCAAATCAGTCTGACCCTGTGCCTCATGGGAACAGTCCAGCCCGAACTGCCAAGCCATGCCTTCCCAGGACCGTAAACAAGCTTCCGAGGACCAGTTTCTGGCATTCCAGCCGTCTTCAGCCCGGCTTGCCTGAATCCAGTGGCAAAGTGAGCA
Organism: Lissotriton helveticus; assembly: GCF_964261635.1. Taxonomy (NCBI): domain Eukaryota; kingdom Metazoa; phylum Chordata; class Amphibia; order Caudata; family Salamandridae; genus Lissotriton; species Lissotriton helveticus. The sequence goes on from NC_136069.1 coordinate 362,062,690, forward strand.
AGGGACTCACGACTTAGCATACCCTGCCACACTTATGATGGCCAAAGCGGTACAAAAGGGGGTGGTGATGGACGGAGCATCTGAACCAATCAAACACTCACACCCAGTCAAAAGATCTGGGTTTGATCCATCACCGTTCTTTAGCCCACTCTGCCACCCCAGTTCAGACATGGCTATATGCAAATCAGTCTGACCCTGTGCCTCATGGGAACAGTCCAGCCCGAACTGCCAAGCCATGTCCTCGGAAGCTTGTTTCCGGTCCAGGGAAGGCGTGGCTTGGCAGTTCGGGCTGGACTGTTCCCATGAGGCACAGGGTCAGACTGATTTGCATATAGCCATGTCTGAACTGGGGTGGCAGAGTGGGCTAAAGAACGGTGATGGATCAAACCCAGATCTTTTGACTGGGTGTGAGTGTTTGATTGGTTCAGATGCTCCGTCCATCACCACCCCCTTTTTTACCGCTTTGGCCGCCATAAGTGTGGCAGGGTATGATCAGACGTGAGTCCCTTGCTCACTTTGCCACCTGATTCAGGCAAGCCGGGCTGAACACGGCTGGAATGCCAGAAACCGGTCCTCGGAAGCTTGTTTCCGGTCCAGGAAAGGCATGGCTTGGCAGTTTGGGCTGGACTGTTCCCATGAGGCACAGGGTCAGACTGATTTGCATATAGCCATGTCTGAACTGGGGTGGCAGAGTGGGCTAAAGAACGGTGATGGATCAAACCCAGATCTTTTGACTTTTGACGAATTTCGTTGCGCGCACTGCATCACATTTGGTGATGCAGTGCACACAACGAAATTCGTTTTGTTAATTTATACGTTTACTTACCTGTTAAAGTCCGTAATCCATACATTACAACCCCCCACCCTGACCCTCCCCCTCCCTACGTCATCGCCCTGCAGTTACACCTACCACCGGCCGTGCTGGTTACTACATATACAAAACCACTACTGGTAGTGTCTACAGTGTACATGACAAAGTAATATCTCTTGATGTACTGATATCAGCATTGTCATGGTATTGTAAGTGGAGGAAATAGCTCATGTTAAAAGATACTTTTAACAATTGTCAATGCAAGGATATTTATTGTGCTAAAGTGAAACATAAGCATTCAAGAAATATTTTTTACCTACAAAGAATTTTTTTGCATTTTTACTTGACGTTTGCTGTATTTTATCTTTCTGCAGCCTCATATAACCCTAACCCAACCCAAAGGTACTGGACCGTTTTACATAAGCACCAGTTACATTATACAAGAACAATTTAATTTGCTTTTTTATAGGCACAGGTGGAGTGATTTGCCCACAATCACAGGTAGTTGAGCCGACGCCCTGACTTGAACTTGGATTCCTGGTTCCAAAGTCGCAGCTCCGGCCGTAATACCACATACTCTTGTCTCGTGTATCAGTCAGATATTTCGACAGCTGAGCTGATGCTTTGGTTCTTTGAGCCAAGACAGACACTGGCTCAGCTCTGGTTCAGCTCTCTATGAATTTCACGGCTTTCCCATTTTTTATTAAATTGGTGAACCGCCATGCATATTTACATATCTCTCCCTGACACCTGGGTGGGTGCATTACAATAATCGGGACGAGACTAAAACCATATCTGAAATTTGCACAATTGATTTTTCGTATGCCCAGTAATGAAATCTTCACATGGTGCCCTCGCTGTAACTCACATATTGCATATTTTCCAAATCCCTGGGTACTCCATTTCTGTATCAAATCGCATAAAATGTTGCTATCATCGTTCTATCCAGTGCCTATAGGAAATCATTCCAGGGGTCCCAGTCTTAACCCAGCTATTCTTCCAGACACCTTAGAAAGTGTCTCCAGCAACCCTCTGTGAATGTAAAAAAATAAAAAGCAAGCACTGGTTCCTCCAACAGTCCCACAAATAACACCCAGGTATACAAGAAATAAAGCATTGCACAGTCAGATAAATCAAGTCTCTGAATAAGTTGATTGCATATACCTGTTTGAATGTTTTTAACCAGCGGATAGATACTTTCTTTGTCAGCTGCTGATATAGTATACCAGCTCTTACAAACCTAGGTCTGCTTGTCTAGCCCAAATGTTGTTGTGTGTTGATGAGTACATAAACTGTATGTAAACTGAAAATGGCAGAGACACGTTTTCTAGTACTAGGGCCTCTCTGAGCACTTTGAAGTTGGTGGAATGTGCTCCCTCCTTCAGAGACATTTAGAAGAGAGCCTCTGCCATTCTGAAAGCGTTTAGGGACTGGTGATGCTCTCTCCTAAAATCGAACACTACACCGATTAAAATCATATGCACCAAATATTTGTTATTAGAATACCTAACTAAGCTACATACATGGGGAAATAACTACCTTGCCGTTTGTCCAGGCCTGAGGACTCCTAAAAAGATTACTACAAGACACACAGTTCCAGATACCTTTTGCCAACTGAAGGTTGCACCACCCAGTCCAAATATCCACAAGATAGAAATATTTTTTGAATGTCCATCCAGTATTAGCAATGTTCAGATTTCTTTATTTTTCTTTTTATTTGAAACAAAGCTTGCAGGCAGCCAACTCGTTTCGTTCTTTTAGACAAGAACTGCGTCAGGACTGTAAAAACATTTAAAAACATATATATAATACAATCTAATATCTATTGACATATAAAAATACATTCAAAACACTACTCTAAGACAGAAGACATTTTAAAAATTGATTTGCAAAAATCCATTCCCTTGAACCGAAACATAATATTGCATACACATTTATAATTAAACCACAAGAAAGCTTTCTCTACATTGATATTCCATATTATAAATTTCAGTTACTTGTAAGGATTGTTTTGATATTCATACAAATATGTGTAGTAGATTTAACATACACAATTGAGGCAATTTCTGACAAAAATAATCATATGGCATCTAATAGTAAACCACCTTTTTCATGACTTTTTTTTCATGCAACAGTAATAGACGATTGCAACAATGACCCAGTAGGAAAGCAGAACATAAAACTAAATAGCAATAGAAAGCATGATGCTAACAGAGATACGAGAAATAAAGAAAGAAAGAAAGAATAATAAAGACAATTAAATATACCAAGGAAAAGATTGAATGGTGATAATTAAAGGTTGAAAGTAACCCTACATGCTATATTCACTCGATGGTACACTGTACCTTCATTAATTATTACAGATGTGATGCATTAGGCTTGTGATCGAATTGGCACAGACTCCTGTAACCCAATTAACCTGCAAAGCACATTATCCGGGCAGAAAGTCCTGTCCTTTACTAGAAGATGGGGAACTTTAGGGGGGAGGTTTGAGGGGGTCTCTGAAGCTATTGTGAAGTAAATTTCCCTCAGGAAAAAGTAATGGATTTTAAAGCAGTTGGTATTAAATAACTTTGTCTCTGAATCATTAAGAGGATGGGAGAGGGCAACCGATTTGCATATTAACACAGCATAAGAAATATCATCATGTAAAGGCAAAATTTTCAAAATGACATTCCAAACATCCAACCAAAATTTCATAATAATTGTACATTCAAATAACATATGACGAAGTGATCCAGAAGTTGACTTGCAGTGCCAACAAACATCAGATGGAATCAATTTAGCATGACTTAATCGAGATGGGGTCCATAAAGCGTTAAATAAAATATAAGCATTAGTCTGATAAAGGGACACCGTAAGCCAACCGGAGATGCTGCTGAGCCATATTGAGGACCACGAGTCATCTGATAGGGAAATGGAAAGTTCAGTGTTCCAAAAAGATGATATTGCACCAACATTAGAGCCCTGGAAAGTAGAATTGTTTTTATAAAAAACAGAGACAGCTTTGGAGGATGACGCAACAGCCTTAAGGTAAATCAAAAGGTCGTTAGTGGTGGAAGAGTTACATAAAGATTGGTATTTTGAAAAATCAGAAACCGGGATATCAAACTGTAACTGTAGTTGCTCAAAAGGAATAAAGGCATTGTTATAAAAGACATCTTTAAGATATAAAATTCCTTTTGAAATCCATGAGGACCAAAAATTAATGTTTCTGTTTAGTTTAAGTAGAGCACTATGCCATAAAGACAAGTGGACTGTAGAGAGTAAGGGTAATTCAAAATTAGAGTCTAAGTCATTAAGTATTAATCTAGAAGATTTAATTATAGATGACCGATGAACAACCTTAGAAGCAGAGGACATTGACATCAAAGAAAGCAATGTAAAGGGGCGTACAATTGAGGTTTCAATATCTAACCAAATTGGAGGCTTGACCACATGTGAATTTGAAACCCACAAGGAACTTTGTTTTAAGATAAAAGCTTTATGGTAAAGGTAAAAGTCTGGATGGGCAAATCCTACCTGGGACTTGGGGAGTTTTAATTTTCTGTAAGCAATACGAGGAACTTTGTTGGACCAAAGGAATTTAGATAACAGTTTATCAACATCTTTATAGAATTTGAGAGGAAATTGAGTGGGAATCATAGCCAAAGAATAAAAGATTTTTGGTGCAATATTCATTTTTACAGCCTCCATTCTCCCCCACCAGGTGAGATGAAGGGGAGACCATTTGGACGTTTTGTCTTTGATGTAATCAAGTATAAAATCCGTATTCAATTTTAATGTAGCAGGCAATGAAGAGGCAAATAGAATACCCAAGTGCTTAGGCTTAATGTTTTGCCAAAGAATATTTGCGTTTGGTAGCATATCCGGTGTACAAAAAGCATTTAAAGGAAAAAATTCAGTTTTACTTACATTTAACTTGTAACCTGAAACTACAGAATCATTTGTAATAATGTCTAAGAGGGAGGGAACAGAGGAGAGAGGATTGCTAATAAACAATAACACATCATCTGCATATGCTAAAGTTTTAACAGTGACATCATTTATCGCAACACCTTGAATAGTATCACAGCAGCGGACATAATTAAGAAAAGGCTCAATTCGTAATAAAAATAACAGTGGGGAAAGGGGACAACCCTGCCTAGTACCTCTAAAGAGTGGAAATTGAGTAGACATTTGACCATTAATAAACAAACGAGCAGTAGGGGCAAAATATAAAGCAGAAATCATACGAATAAAATGGATACCAAAATTAAAAGACAATAAAGTTTTAAATAAAAATTTCCAATGAATTTTTTTCAAATGCTTTTTCTGCATCTAAAGCCATCACTCCCGCAGGAGAAGTAAGGTGAGAGCTCTGTTCAATAACGTGTAAAAGCGTTCTGGTATTATTCGCAGAGTATCTATTTTTCATGAAACCAGATTGATCTGGATGAATGATGGAATGAAGGATAGGAGCCAATCTAGTGGCAAGGATTTTAGCATAAAGTTTACAATCCTGGTTTATTAGGGAAATGGGATGATAATTAGAAACCAGGGTAGGGTCCTTATCAGGTTTTGGCAAAACAATGATTAAAGCATCCGTAAAGGAGCCCGAAATAGTACCAGAGGAACCAAAATGGGAAAAAAGGGCACTTAAATAAGGTAAAAGGTGAGAATTAAATTCTTTATAAAGTTCATCTGGGATACCATCCGGGCCTGGGGATTAATTCTTAGGAAGTGATTTAATAGCAAGTAAGATCTCATCACAAGTAATTGGGGAATCTAAAGTTAATCTATCGGATGGAGAAACTTGAGGCAAATTACATTTATTTAAAAAGGAATCAATTAAAGAATCATCACAGGTATCAGGTTTACTATATAAGGTAGAGTAAAAAGTTAAAAATTCTTGGACAATATCATTATGGGAAATAGCTACTTGGCCATTAGCACCACGTATCGAGGTTATTTGGGTCTTATCCTTCTTGATTCGTAAATAATTTGCAAGGAGTTTCCCAGACCTGTTGGCATTAAAGCGAAATTTAGCATTGGATTTTGCGAGTTGAATCCCTGCTCTAGTACTAAGTAGAGCATTAAATTCATAACGAAGCTTTTGTAGTGTAAATTTGTGTTGAGGGTCATTAGAAGAAATAAATAAACATTCATATTTGGCAATTTGTTTGTCCAAAAGTTTAACTTTAGAGTTAAATTGCTTGTTTGCATGGGCCATAATAGAAATTGTGGTACCTCTTATGTAGGACTTAAACGCATCCCATCTATTGACAAGTGAAGTTGAACCTTCAGGGTTAAATAAAAAATAGTCCTGAATAGCTTGTAATAGTTTAGGTTTATGCGTGTCATTAAGTACAATATTCGTGTTCATACGCCACCTATTTTGTTTGGTAAAAATAGAGGAGATATTTAAAACAAAGGAAATTAAGGCATGGTCCGAGATATCAATATTACCTACAACAGGATTGTCAGCTGATTGGAGTAAAGAAGGCGAAAGCAAAAAGTAATCATTCCTTGAATGAGAATTATGGGAATTAGAGAAAAAGGAAAACCATTTATCAGTAGGAAAGTGTATTCTCCAAATATCAGCCAACTTGGTGGATCGAAGGAAAGATTTAAAGGCATAAAAACTTTAGGAGGGCGGAATTTTGCAGAGGAAAGCCTATCTAATAACGGATCAATAATCACATTGAAATCCCCCCCAACAATCAAAGGAACTTGTCCCAACTTCAGAACTTCAGTAGTTATAGCAGACCAGAACGAAGGGTCATCAGCCGTAGGGCCATAAATATTAAGCAAATAGAAGGTTGAGTCATAAATTTTTACCTTAACTACAATATATCTACCTTCTGTGTCATTAAACTTACTAAGAATCTGACAGTGTAACCTTTTTGCAAAGAAAATTGCAACCCCATTTTTCTTCCCCAACGCAGGCGAGGAGACAATATTATCAACCCATTTTTTCCTCATATATTGTAAAATCTTATCAACATGCGTTTCTTGAAGAAAACAAATGTCAGCTTTGCATGCACCCAGGTAGTCCAAGATTTTCGTACGTTTTACTGGATGCCGCAGGCCCTTGACATTAAGTGAAACAAGTTTAATAGAATAAGTATAGCCATTAGGAGTTAGAAGGAAGAGGATAGGAAAAGATTCAAAGGAAGAGGAACTGAAAAGCAGCCATAGAGAAAGAGTAACTCTACGTAGAGAGTAATAAAAGGAAGGACACAAAAGGGAGAAACACAAAGGAAGGGAAAAAGAACAAACAAGAAACAGAAACATAAATAAGAAGATAGAGACGCACACACGTTCCTCAAGCATGGCCATATAAACCGTTGGAGCCCGTGAAGAGAGAGAAGTATAAATGTCAGGATAAATCAGAGTAGACGTCTTCAAGTAACAGGATCATGAGTGTCCATTGACGGCAAAGCTTGTTGTTCCAGAAAGAGTCTCAAATCTTCAGGACGATGAAAAGATTTAGAAAAGGTGTCTTTCCAGATTCTCATCGTAGAGGGATCAAATAGACCATACTTAAAACCAAGGCTTCGCAATTGTGGACGAAAAGAGGAAAATTCCTTGCGAATAGCAACCGTTTCCTTAGCAAAATCTTGATGGATAAAGATTTTACAGCCATCTACTAAGAGAGAGGGAATGTCTCTTGCTGCTTTCCTGATAAGGACCAAATGATGGTGTCGCAGAACCTTAAAAATCATTTGCCTGGGTTTAGTGTGGCGAGGATTCCTGTGTGAGGGAATACTGTGAGCCTTATCTATTTCAAATTTTTCGGGAAATTTGATATTTAGGAGGCCAGGAAGCAAGGACTCTAGATATAATCGACAATCAGATCCCTCAACCTCTTCAGGAAGATTGAAAATGCGAAGATTGTATTGTCTATTACGGTTTTCCAATTCCAGTAGTTGAGTATGCATTGGTACTATTTGACTCACCAAAGGAGTAAAAGCGTCCAATTTATTTTTATTGTCCTGAATTTTGATAGTATTATCAGACACTTTCATGGAGATAGAAGCCATATCTTTGCGCACATTTTTCACTTCAGTGGCAATAGTGTCTGTATTCAGACGCAGCGCTTGGATTTCCTCGAAAATCACAGCAAGGGAAGGTTCAGAAGATTCAACAACCTTAGACTTAGTTGGAGGAGGTGATATCTGCTGTTTTCTTTTATTAGTAGGCACATTTTTATTTTCCATCTTGAGGTGAAAAAACAACCTTTTGCGTCAGAAAACTACAAAAAATAAAAATCACCCCAAATTTTTTATAAATATTTGGGAAAAAGGATGTAAATTCCCCAAAAGTACTGCAAAAGGACTGGTGCAGCAGCTAAACAGGGTCGCCCCCCAAGCAGAGCACGCCGGCAGAAGCTGTAGCAGAGGCAGGGGAGAGGACAGAGGAGCGAGCAGAAGCACTTTCCCTCGACGAAATCGCCCAGAAATAGAGCAGCAGGTAGGGGACAGTGAGAGAAAACAAGCGCCGCTATAAATTGGCGGGTCATGACTAAAAATTAGTCGTTTTCCGGCTAATTGGGCCGGGAGACTTACGGAGCTCCGGCGGTGGCGGCCATCTTGGTCGACGCGCTCGCGCGACTCCTGTGAATGCTCTCTCTTAATCTGTACCTTTCCCCTGCCAGGAGCAGTACCACCAGAACGAGTCTCTGTCTGTCGGTCTTGTGAGCATCTCACTGCCTCTAGATTTCTGTGAGTAGCTGCCACCCTCGCTAGATTTTATCTGCCTTGAACAGTCTGAGGTAAATTTTTACGGTTGAAAAGTTCACAAATGAATAAATACCTGACTCTTTCTCCCATGAAATCTCTTCTTTTTATTTCCTTTCTACTTATCCACAGTCAGCCTGTCTTCTACCTCCTTTTTCCTTCTTCCTTTCTAGCTATATTGCCTTCTATATTTCTTCTTATAATCCTCTCTATCACTCCTTCTGCTGTCACTCCTTCTGCTATCTATGTATCTGGCTACCTATCTATCTGACTACCTATCTGAGTCTCTAGTTATCTATGCGTTATTCTAACGCTCTGTCTACTACCGCTCATCTGCCTTGCACACCTCTTACTTGCTACACATATTTTTTAACCCCACCTCCGAGATCGGTTTATAACTGTACCCAAATTTTCGTCTGTTTCTGTATATGAGTCTGTGTCCATGCAAGATCCAGCCACCCACTCATAATATAAATGTGTACTTCTGTCTGGTATTGTTTCCTTTCAATCTTATCCATGTGTCTTTCTGTATCCCCACCTTTACCACTGAACCTCTGTAGTACCCAAATGTAGTATAAATCTATCTCCCTATTCTGCATCATCCTTGGTAGGCCCGCAAAGGCATGGAATAGGAAGGCGATTGTTCAAGAAAATGTATTAACAGCTTAGTCAAGAATTAGGCTATAATTAAACTACCAGGATAATGTGCTGCATGGCTAAACACTCATAACGTCCCAAAGATAAGACCTATTGACTATGCCAATGCTTGTTGTAAATTGAAGTGGTAATTTTGATCAGGTTGTGTTTTTAGTTTTTTTAACTATTTTGTTACTTTTTAAATCTTCACACATTTCGTAAATTAAGCCTGATCCATAGCTACCAGATCAGGTTTAAATTATTGAAACCTTTACAGCACCTAACAAGACGGTGACATTATTACTTCTGTTGGACTCTTATCCACACCAACTAATAATCTACTTTCTCACACTGGAGAAAAGTTGATCCTCAAAACTGAAGATTTTTTTTTTTAAACAAAATGGTGCCTTCCACGATTAAATTAGTTGTATATTGTGGCCAAGGATTGTAGGAGATTGTCTATGGGCCATAGAGCATTGTTCTGTGGTTTACAAGTATATAGAGACTCCACATCAAAACTCATCTTAGCCAGTGCCCTACCTGCTGGAATTGCAATTCTCATGTTCCTAACCAAGCCCACATGCTCTTTTATTTATTTATTTTATTTGCGTGTTTGTATCGCGCTGGGATCGACTCCCGAAGGAGTATCTCCGCGCCTTTGGCAGCCATAATGCAAATAACGAGTACTGGCAGTGAATGCTAGCAGTTTTGGAATAGGAAAGTTTTTAATTGTTTCCTAAACGGGAGGTGGTCCTTACAAAGTCTCAAAGTTAGTGGGAGACTATTCCATAGGGTTGGGCCAGCAACTGAAAGGGCTCTGTCTCCTTGTCTTGCTTTTTTTGCTCTAGGAACACGCAGCAAGGCCTGTTCGCTAGATCTCAGAGAGCGCGTGGGTGTGTAAAGAGAGAATTTATTGGACAGATAAGCAGGGCCCTTCCCCTGTAAACATTTAAGTATTATACAGCAGGTTTTGAACTTCACCCTCTGTTTGATGGATAACCAGTGCAGCATGGTCAGAAGGGGTTTAGAGGGGGTGCGAGGGGGCCGGTTTAGAACAAGGCGAGCAGCGGTATTTTGTACCACCTGAAACCTGGAAATTACTGCTTCATTTGCTGACAGTAGTAGCCCATTGCAGTAATCCAGGCGACTCAATACTAGAGCCTGCACCAAGGTTTTTCTAGTAGAGTCTGGCAGCAAAGGAAATACTTTCCGTAGCATCCCAATGATATGGAAGCAGGAACCCACCACTTGGTTGCCATGTTGTGTTAGGGAGAGCTCCTGGTCTAATCGGACGCCGAGGTTTTTCACCACCTGCTTGGGCTTGGGGACTGGGCCCAGATCTTGAGGCCACCAGTCAGGGGTCCACAGAAGTTTAGCCTCACCGAACAGCATCACTTCCGTCTTAGCAACATTACATTGCAGGAAGTTAAATGCCATCCAGTGAGTCACTGCCTTCATCCCCTGAGCAAAGGAGTTCCTAACCTCTTCCAATGCCCAATCCTTCAAACATATTGTATAAGCAAAACATTCAATATAGACCCCCCCCCAAGAAAATTTTCCTATATCTTGCTAGGCTTTCTAGACCCAAAGATCAAAGATAAAAATGATTGTTATCTGTTAGATCTTATGCTCACTGCCTGTAAAATTGTCCTCAACAAGTGGAAAACTTTCAAAGAAGTCTCTAATAGGTTGTGGCAAGAGTGGCTGTCATTCCTCAGAGGGGCTGAAAACATCTCACTTCACGTCTCTCCCTGGTGTAAAAAACACAGGAATTTATGGAGGTCCCTTGATGCCTTTTCCCTCACATACGACCCGCTGTGAAAATTAACTCAATCACCTAGAATGCACTGTGCATGGACTGCTATGTCCTCTGTGAAAATTGTGTACGATTGACCACCTGTTTTTCTTTCCAGCTCCACTGCGACTTCCACGGTCATGCACTTAAGTAACTTGCTGTTTTCTACCTCTTTTGTATTGGTCCTGGTTTTTATATGTTTGTTCTTTTCTTGAACATTCAATAAAAACGATTTGAGATAAAAAAAAAACTCATCAGGATGTGAGTCATGGGGCTAAATTCTATGGTGGCTATGAGGGATAGTATGCATTTGGTGTCCTTCATGTAAGATGGCATTATAGTCACCAATGGTCATAGGAACCAGTCTGTGAATTGTGACAGCGATTCTAGAGCCCAAGCCAGATACAACGGGCCTGATATACAAAATTAACTTAAACTTTTGAGTAAGTTTACTACTTTTTGGAATTCACAAACTCCAAACATAAATGACTAGAAATAAACAGTAATAAATCCAGCGCTAGACATGGCCAAACACTGGTACTTCAACACCCTCTCATAGCAAATAATAGAGGTAGTGACTTAAAATAAACCCCCTGTAGAAAAAGAAAGTTACATTAAATTAAATTATTGAAAATGGTTAAAATATGAATTCATGTTAAAAATATATCAAAATAGTATATATTTATTATTTATTAAAATATTTTTTACCGTGATAAGATGTTTCTAAATTAAAATTTCTGAAAAATGATTTTAAATTAATTTAATACATTTCTATTAATTAAAGCTTTAGCTTAATACAAGTTACTAGTGATAAGGTGATTTTTTTTCGGCATTACCATGCAGCGCGGCGCTCTCTCCAGGAGCTGGTCACGGAGCACTGCGACCGCTTAACCAGCAGCCGCCATGTTTTACCCCAAGACCTCATAAACCGAGGATGATTTTGGTATAGCTGCGGAGACTTTGCCGGACCTTAATTTCTCTACTGCTTTTACCACTAAAGGCGGGTAATTTTGTTTCAGGATCCTCGGCGATGCAGTGCTGTTTTCCAGGGTTCGACGAGACGTCTCAGGCAGTCCGCTTTCTGTATGCATGCGGAGCTACAGCGCGGGGCGGGGAGAGCGTTGGAAGCAGTCGGGTAGGTCGGTGTTGTTTGCTCACCTTCCCCGACAACCGGTGTGGACACGGCTCGGTCTGTTTATTAGGGAGTGGAGTCCGACGGCCGTTGTCTTCTGATTGTCTCCAGCGTTTTCAGTGGCGGTGCCCACTCTGTGAGGTGGCACTCTCAGTTTTTACTCGGGAGGAGGAAGACGTCTACGGCGGGGTTCGCCTTCGCAAAGCTGAGGCAAAAGACGGGGTTTTGCACCACCACCACCCCACATTGAGGATCCCCGAATACTACATTGATCTCAGCTTGCAGCAATCTCCACAGGAAACAGCATTAGAGGAAAAACGAACACCACAATTGCGTCTCTGGACAGCCGCGCTGGAGCTGAGGAGAGGGAGGGTTTTGAGGAGCCTGGGGCAACCTTATCAAGCAGTTTCTTCTGCTCTAATCTCCCGCGGTCCCCCAGGGAATACAAGCTCCCAGGTAAGACAAGGCTACTCTCTTGCTCCTACAGCAGAGGTGGAGTCGGATACTGTGGATAAAGTGGAGGGGATATCATCTGGGAAGAGCGGTAAGGAGTCGCTGGTTATAACAGACCCTCTCACTGTTACATTGTCAGGGCAAGAGGGGGTAACAGTGACAGTAGTTGCCCCTGAGATATCAGGAAAGGTGCTGCCCTCCCGCAGTAAGGCTTACGGCAAGAGTTACGGCAAGAGAGGACGGAAGAAGCAAGCTGTGTTGCTAGAGGGAAAGGGTGGGGTTTCGGGTCTGCCTAGTAGGGGGGCCGACCTTACTGCAGCAGTGGAAGAAAAAAAAATCATAAATACAGAAGTTAAAGGCAGAGGCACTAAGCACAGCTCGGTAAAGAGTCATAATATCGAGTCTTTTATTTCGACTGGACAGAATATCGAGTAAAAAATATAGAATGGACATAATATCGACTAGACATAATATAGACAACAAAAATATCGACTAGAGAAAATTAATATCGAATAGAATGGACATAATATCGAATCAAAAATATAGAATGGACATAATATCGACTAGACATAATATAGCCAACAAAAATATTGAATTTAAGGTAAGTTAATAATAATTTTTATTTTTTGTGTAATATAAGTCTGTAGCGGGTTGTGGGTTTATAGGGGAATAGGGTGGGAAGTAATTTAATTATAATTAATTAAATATGTTAATTTATTTATTGATATTTATTTAGAATTAATTGTTAATTACTTATTAATTGGTAATTAATTAAAATATAATTGGTAATTAATTATAATTGATTAATTGATAAATATTTTAATTTTAGTAATTTATTTTCTGTAGCGGGTTGTGGGTTTATAGGGGAATAGGGTGGGAAGTAATTTAATTATAATTAATTAAATATGTTAATTTATTTATTGATATTTAATTAGAATTAATTGTTAATTAATTATTAATTGGTAATTAATTAAAATATAATTGGTAATTAATTATAATTGATTAATTGATAAATATTTTAATTTTAGTAATTTATTCTCTGTAGCGGGTTGTGGGTTTATAGGGGAATAGGGTGGGAAGTAATTTAATTATAATTAATTAAATATCCTAATGTATTTATTGATATTTATTTAGAATTAATTGTTAATTAATTATTAATTGGTAATTAATTAAAATATAATTGGTAATTAATTATAATTGATTAATTGATAAATATTTTAATTTTAGTAATTTATTTTCTGTAGCGGGTTGTGGGTTTATAGGGGAATAGGGTGGGAAGTAATTTAATTATAATTAATTAAATATGTTAATTTATTTATTGATATTTATTTAGAATTAATTGTTAATTAATTATTATTTGGTAATTAATTAAAATATATTTGGTAATTAATTATAATTGATTAATTGATAAATATTTTAATTTAAGAAATTTATTTTCTGTAGCGGGTTGTGGGCTTATAGGGGAATAGGGTGGGAAGTAATTTAATTATAATTAATTAAATATGTCATTTAAATTATTGTTATTTATTTTGAATTAATTGTTAATTAATTTTTAATAGGTAATTAATTAAAATATAATTGGTAATTAAAATAAATTTATTAATTTTGAAATTGTAAATTAATTTATTGTTAATAGGTAATTAATTAGTATGAGTAGGCAATTTTTATAATTAAATCATTTTATTTTGTATTTATAAATAAATATTTAATATTTTTTATACACAAGTAAAATATTTTATTTATTTGTAATTGGTATTACTATTTATGTTATTTATATATATTTGTGAAGTATTTACTTTCCCTATTATTGCACTCTCTGAAGTTGGAATAGTAATTTTAACCCCTACGCTATACAACACTTTCCCTACTGTTGCACCCACTGGAGTGGGTATGCAACGTTTACAACGCAACTTTTACTATGCACTACCATTACAACGAAACTTTTACAACGCAAAAACTTTTACAACGCATACATTTACAAAGCATGTTTTTACAACGCAGATACCTTTACAACGTAAGTATTGCTAAGTATATAATTATTTTTAAAATGTTATATGTTTGGGTTTTTGGGTAAAGGGGTATTTTTAGGGTTCAGGGTCAGTTTTCAGTTTTTGGGTAAAGGGGTATTTTTAGGGTTCAGGGTCAGTTTTCAGTTTTTGGGTAAAGGGGTATTTTTAGAGTTCATGGTCAGTTTTCAGTTTTTGGGTAAAGGGGTATTTTTAGGGTTCAGGGTCAGTTTTCAGTTTCTGGGGTAAAGGGGTATTTTTAGGGTTCAGGGTCAGTTTTCAGTTTTGGGTAAAGGGGTATTTTTAGGGTTCAGGGTCAGTTTTCAGTTTTTGGGTAAAGTGGTATTTTTAGGGTTCTGAGTCAGTTTTCAGTTTTTGGGTAAAGGGGTATATTTAGGGTTCAGAGTCAGTTTTCAGTTTTTGGGTAAAGGGGTATTTTTAGGGTTCAGGGTCAGTTTTCAGTTTCTGGGGTAAAGCGGTATATTTAGGGTTCAGGGTCAGTTTTCAGTTTTTGGGTAAAGGGGTATTTTTAGGGTTCAGGGTCAGTTTTCAGTTTCTGGGGTAAAGGGGTATTTTTAGGGTTCAGGGTCAGTTTTCAGTTTTTGGGTAAAGGGGTATTTGTAGGGGTCAGGGTCAGTTTTCAGTTTTTGGGTAAAGGGGTATTTTTAGGGTTCAGGGTCAGTTTTCAGTTTTTGGGGGAAAGGGGTATATTTAGGGTTCATGGTCAGTTTTTGGGTAAAGGGGTATTTTTAGGGTTCAGGGTCAGTTTTCAGTTTTTGGGTAAAGGGGTATTTTTAGGGTTCAGGGTCAGTTTTCAGTTTCTGGGGTAAAGGGGTATTTTTAGGGTTCAGGGTCAGTTTTCAGTTTTTGGGTAAAGGGGTATTTGTAGGGGTCAGGGTCAGTTTTCAGTTTTTGGGTAAAGGGGTATTTTTAGGGTTCAGGGTCAGTTTTCAGTTTTTGGGGGAAAGGGGTATATTTAGGGTTCATGGTCAGTTTTTGGGTAAAGGGGTATTTTTAGGGTTCAGGGTCAGTTTTCAGTTTCTGGGGTAAAGGGGTATTTTTAGGGTTTAGGGTCAGTTTTCAGTTTTTGGGTAAAGGGGTATTTTTAGGGTTCAGGGTCAGTTTTCAGTTTTTGGGTAAAGGGGTATTTTTAGGGTTCAGGGTCAGTTTAGGGTTTTTGGGGTACAGGGGTACTTTGTAAAAATAAAGTAAAATTACATTTAAATTACATTAATTAAATACAATTAAATAAAATTAAATTATATTATAATATTTTAAATTAATTTATATTAAAAATAATATTATATACTTACCAATACTTATGTTGTAATGGTATGCGTTGTAAAGGTATATGCGTTGTAAAATCTTGCGTTGTAAATGTATGAGTTGTAAAAGTTTTTGTGTTGTAAAAGTTTTGATGTAATGGTAGGTGTTGTAAAAGTATGCGTTGTAACGTCATACATCCCTGGAGTGGGAATAGTAATTTTAACCCCTACGCTATCCAGCGCTTTCCCTACTGTTGCACCCACTGGAGTGGGAATAGTAAATTTTACCTCTACGCTATCCAACACTTTTGCTAATGTTGAACTCACTATAGTTGTTACAATAAATTTTAACCATTTTCTATGCTACGCTAAAAATGTTATATATGTTTATTTAATAATATGTTTATATATATATATATATATATATATATATATATATATTATTTTTGGTGATATAATTTTTTTAATTATAGAAATTATTTATTAAAATTAAATTTTTAAAATAATTTTTTCTAAGTTTATATTAAATATATATATTACTATATTAGTTTAAACTTAATTTTAAGACATTTAAAAAAATCGATATTTTGACAGTCTATATTTTTGTAAGTCGATATTTTGGAGTCGATATTTTGGTACTTACCTGTTTGTAGATAGGGAGTCGATATTTTGTCACTCGATATTTTTCACTCGATATTTGTGTATCTCGATATTTGTGACGTCGATCTTATGTCAGTGATCCCACAGCTCAAAATCCAAGGCAAAATCTAAAACGCAGATATCTGTGCCAGAGAAAGGCTCTAAAATTACTCCCTCCTTACGCTCTTATTTCAAAGCTGTTCCCCAGATATTACATCTTTCAGGGGATCAAGCAATGTTATCTGAATCCGAAATAGAAGCCTCTCACCTGACAGAAGTATGCAATATGGCCTCTTCTCTTCTGGGACATGATGTTGAGGTGGATCAAGAAGGCATCAAAGAAGGGGTCATAGAGCACGAAGCCTGTATGTTGGGTTTAGGAGGTGGGGGGGAAATTCAGCCTCCACAGCCTCCTCAGCCAGATAAGGAAAAAAGTCCAGAACCACAGGCTTTTTTCGCTCAGGTGGAGTCAGAGCGGGGGACGCTACCGGTCACCCCTCTAGGAGACCCAGACTCAGACGTCCTGGTTGTTACTAGGGCTGCTGTTAGCGGTTCCAATGAAGGAGCAATGGCTGTCGGGGGAGAGCTCATTGATCAGATTGAATGCCCCGCTGAATCTCCCATGGATCAAACTAGATTCGAGGCTAAAGATCATATAACTCCAGCTTCTATATTAGGTATGTTTTCAGCCCTCACGATGGAAATAAGAAATGGGTTTGCGGAGTCTTCTGCGAATCAAGCTGAAATAAGAAGTTATTGCGAGTCCCTTGACAATAAAATTGATGGGCTCACTATTAGAACTGGAGTCCTTGAAGAGACAACAGCGTCATTATCTGTCTACTTGAACCAGGTGAAAACTGATATCCAGAAGCTTTCCAGAGAGGAGCAAGCACTTAGCGATAGAATGGAGTCATTAGAAAACAATGCGAGGAGGGGGAACCTCCGTATCCTGAACGTACCAGAAGGCTCTGAGGGTTCTGACATTAAGCAATTCATAACAGTATTGTTGAAAGAGTCTCTGAGTTTAGATCAGTCATTGGTAGAGCTAGCTCTGGATATCCAAAGAGTACACAGGGATCCCTTTAAACGCAATGCCCAGAGAGTAAAACCATGCAAAATCTTGGTTAACTTTCATACGTATGTATTGAAAGAGCAAATTCTTAATCTGGCGCTTAAGCAAAAATCTCTGGCTGGGAAGGGGGTTTCTTTCTTAATTAGGTCGGATCTCTCAAGAATTACCTTGGAGAAACAATGGGAGTTTGGGAGGCGCCTGGAGGCCTTCAGAGCACTGGGAGCCACAGCTCAACTTACATTCCCTGCGGCCATGAAAATCATGTATAACAATAAGATGATCAATATTAGGTCAGTCCAGGCAGCTGATGATCTCTTGATGCAGATGGGAAGTAAAAATAAAGTATGAATAGCAGCCTAGTTACTTGATTAGAGAGTGGTTTAACTCCTAGTTTCAGTAATAAGCTTTGGTGCTAAATCTTTTTATGCTATCTTCCTCAGATCTAATGCATCCAGTTCATGCATCCAGAGCACGCTAGTGTTAAAGCCCTTAAATGATATTAAGGGAAAATATAATGATTATGTATTACCAGGTGTTTTTTTTTTTTTCACGTATTAAGGGTGGCGTATTTCTCCGGGAGTTCGCGGAGGGGCGCTATCAACCGGACATCGTTCCGGTTAGAAATCGCAAGGGTTTTCCTAGGGTTGGGAGGAGAGAGGGGTGGAGGCACGTAGCTAGGGTAGGTGGTGGGGGGTGAGAAAAATGGAAAAAATTCCTCAGTAAGCCAAGACATGTTAGAAAGGAAGATGGTTTGCAGTTTTTTGGAAAGATATTTGGGCAACAAGGGCAACAAGGAGTTGTATCAACCTCATCTGCCTGTATCTCCTTTTTGTTGAACAGTTATGACAAAGATGGTTAATATAAAATACTTCTCCTGGAATATCAATGGCCTGCGCACCAAACCTAGGGCAAATAAAATCATGCAATACCTGCGAGATATGGAGGCGCAGGTCATTATACTCCAGGAGACCCATTTAACTCATTTAGAAATGCTCGACTTGATTAAGAGAAATAGGTGGATAGACTTCGCAGTTTCAACTACTCAGAGTACAAACACTAGAGGTGTTTCTATAATCTTTAAAAAAGGGGCCAAAGCCAGGCTCTTATCTCAACTGGTGGACCCAGGTGGCAGATAGGCCATCGCATCGGTGATGATAGCAGGCTCTCAAACTACAGTCTTGGGCTATTATGGGCTGAATCAGGATGACCCATCTACACTGGAGGCTATGTTTTCTCAGCTGCTGTCTTTCCCAGAGCCAACCATCATAGCGGGAGATTTTAATGTGGTACTGGACCCGATTTTGGACAAATCTCCCAATAGTCGATCCTTAGTCTTATCTAAATCTATGGTAGTGCTACATTCTGCAATGAAATTATATGGATACCTAGACATATGGAGAGAAAGGTCCGGGCGCCAGCAAGGGGTGTTTTTCCAGAACTACAAATACAAACACCAGTCAAGGATTGACTTCATTTTAATCAGTCGTAGGCTGGCGGATCATGTTAGATCCATCGAGTATCTCCCAATACATCTTTCAGATCACTCTGCAGTACTAATGGATCTAGCTCAAGGAACGGAGAGATTGCTCTCGAGATGGTCCTTCGATCGATCACTTCTTTCTTCTCCTGATGACATGGTATATCTTAATCTAGAGTCACACAATTTTTTTTGGGATAACAACGACTCATCAACTACTAGGATCATTTGGGATTCGTTTAAAGCGTTTCTGAGGGGGCTCATAACAGGGAAAGTATCATATGAAAGGAAGCAGTATAAGGAACAAATTTCTTCGATTGAAAAAAGGATAATCAATCTCCAAAGTCTCACCGACACTAGTAGTGGGGCAGATGAGTCCATCATTGATACTCAAAGAAGCGAAATAGCGACTCTGAAAGCCAATCTAGGTACAGTATTAAATCTTAGATTGCAGCAGAGATGGGAGGCAAGCAAGTTGGCCCACTTTGAATACAGCGAAGGAGCTGGTAAACTGCTTGCTTGGGAGACCAAAACAGACCAGGCCACTATTAATGTGAGTAACAAGTCTTTAACATCAGACGTTGAAATAAGGAAGGCCTTTAAGGAATTCTTCGAAACTATCTATAGGGAGGACATTGGAACTCGTCCAGAGGAGGTCATCGACTGGCTAGGGCGCATCGATTTACCCAGACTTACGAATGTACAGTCCCAATTCTTGGACAGCGCCATTACTGAAGGAGAAGTTAGGGCCGCCATAAAAAGAAGCAAGAAGGGAAAAGCTGCAGGGCCCGACGGGCTACCTGCAGAAATCTATAGAATTCTAGAGGCTGAGATAGTCCCCTTTCTCACTAAGCTGTTTAATCAAATTCTCCTTGAAGGTCATACCCCCCGACATCATGGGATAATGCATCAATTACGGTTATTTTAAAACCTGGGAAACCTAAAGATGCCTGTGAATCATATAGGCCAATATCAATTTTAAATGTGGACTATAAGATCTTCACAACAGTATTGGCCTCTAAGTTAGCCCTGGTAGCCCCGTCAGTTCTTCGTGCAGATCAAAAGGGGTTTGTAAAGGGGCGACAGTTATACGAACTGACGTATGAGTTAATAGGGGCAATACATACAGCGGTCTCACAGAACTTGCCCCTGACTGTCCTCACGCTGGACGCAACTAAGGCCTTCGACAGGGTCAATTGGGTTTACCTATCGGGGGCCTTGGCCAAGTTCGGCGTGGGTGAGGGATTCCGTCGAACAGTTGGTCTGTTGTATCGTAGCCCAATAGCGAGCCTACTGATTAATGGGGAGTTGTCAGATCCTTTTTCTATAACCAGAGGGACACGGCAGGGTTGCCCGCTCTCCCCCCTGCTGTTTGACTTTTACATTGAGCCTCACGCGCAACAACTGAGGAGAGAGATTGCCATCAGACCTTTTTGTCACAGAGGGTGGGAGAGAAAGGTAGCTCTATATGCCGATGACCTGCTTATCCTCACCTCAGATGTAACCACGGCTCTCCCTGTAATATTTGAAATCGCTCGAGGTTTTGGTCAGATATCGGGGTACCAGATCAACACTTCCAAGACAGAGATGTTGGTTTGGAACGATGATGTGAGTGCATTGGAAGTACAGGCGGGTGAATCAATGCGTTATTTGGGCTTAAATATAATAAAGGATCTCAACAAACTTGCTATAGTAAACCTCACAGCAGTCGCTAAAGACTGTAGAAAGTTGATGCAATCGTGGTCCCACCTACAATTGTCCTTAATTGGGAGAGTAAACTTGATTAAAATGTCCATTCTGCCCAAAATCTCATTTCTTTTCAATACCATCCCTCTTTATTTTGATCAGACATACATATCTAAATTACAGTCAGATATCACTTCTTTTATCTGGAACAAAAAACTACCGAGAATTGCCTGGAAGAAGCTTAAAAGGCGATGGGAGAAGGGGGGCTTAGCTGCCCCAGATTTAAAACTATACGCTTGGGCGTTTCAGCTGTCTCATATTCGAATGCTCTTAAAAAAGCCGACAGACCACGGGGTAGGTCTGATGTTTTCAGCCATGTTGGAGGGGGAAGGTCTCAGCCAGTCGGGGTATCTATTTAAATTTGGCAACCCAAAATTCTTTAAAAAGATCAAATTGAAGGTCCTATATGGATTAGCGAAAATGTGGAATGAGTTAACAAATTCAATCAAACAAGGGTACTTCTGCGATAAGACACCGCTCTGGGGGTTACCTGAAAGCCCGGCCTGGCTAGAAGACACCCTAGCCATGCCTTTGAAAGAGGCAGGCCTTAAAGTATGGGGGGATCTATTCTATGAGGGGGATTTGCTTTCATGGGAGCAACTCCAGAATAGGACAGGGTCAACCATTTCGAGGTTTAAATACCTACAAATGAGTAGCTGGACACAGGCTTATAAAATTCCACCTTTAAAAAGAAACAGGGGGGCGTGGCTACGCAAGCGGCGATGGCGGTTGCAGCTTGATAGAGCTCCCGCCGGCCCGCCATTGATCCGACGATTTATCCTGGTCCCCGAGCCCTTGACCCACAGCCAAAACGGGGTTACGGATACCGGAAGTGCCTGTGACCGTCCAGTGTGTCCAGTGGAGATCCTGCGCATCCGAGCGGCGCTGGGCGGCTGAGTGCGTAGTGCGGCCTGGTGGACTGCGGCGCAGCCGGGGCCTCGATTGTTGAGCTGCCGGAGGGCGGGCTGCGGCCGGGGGTCGGCGGCGGCGCCCCGCGTGCCCGGGGGCAGAGAGACTGCTGACGGATTGCTCCTCCGGGGCCTGGCTGAGCCCTAGGGCGGCGTGGACGCTGCGGACGGCCCGGAGCGGCGGGGGCGGCCTGGTGGCCCGAGTGCAGCCGGGACCTCGATTTTCGCGGCCTGGTGTCTGGGGCCGGCAGCACACGGGGGAGACGGGTGCCCTGGAGAGCCCTATCGGCGGCGAGTGTGCCGGAGCGACTGCACTGCATTTCCAGCAGCAACTGTGAGTAGTGGGGGCCCCACTTATCCTTCCCCCCCCCCCCCGGGCCCACGGACCAGAAGGGACGGCTTCGCTGTGGCATGTGCAGCATTGAGTCCACGCTCCGACTAGACGAGCAATACTGGCCACGGCGAGCCACGATCACTGGCGGCTGGTGTGGGGGCAGTGACTGAGATCCACACGGCGCTGCATCCGTCAGTAAGCCGGCCCGAAGTGCCCTGTCTAGGATTTCCAGGGGCCGACGGCGGCCGAGTGGCCCTACTGCCGCTGCCATCATGACCAGAGGGGGTAACAACTCTGCTAAGCAAGTCACCATGGATAAATTCACCGGGCCTAGTGGGGGCCCCGGGCCGTCGGGGGGTGGCCCGCCTGGAGGAGGACCGGATAACGCGGCCCTTATGGCGGCCATAACCCAGTCACGGGACACACTGGACGCCAAGATAGGGGCCGTTGGCGCAGATGTCACACTATTGCGCCAGGACCTGAGGAACGCAGTGGCTCGGATCACGGAGACAGAATCCAGGGTGTCAGTGGTGGAGGACGATGTGAGCAACCTTAAAAAGAGAATGGCGGCGATGGAATCGGCACAGCGGATTACGGCGCTCCGTGTGGAGGATGCAGAAGGGCGGGCGCGCCGTAACAACCTCCGCTTCCTTGGATTTCCAGAGAGCTGTGGGACGGGTGGCATGGAACAGTTCCTTACGCAGTGGTTAGAATCATGGATGCCCCCGGGGACGCTGTCTGCATGCTTCATCATTGAAAGGGCGCACCGTGCCCTGGCACAGAAACCACCCGAGGGCGAGCGACCTAGGGCGGTGATCGCACGGCTGTTGAACTACCATGACAGGGACGCCATCTTGAGGGAAGCCAGAAATAAGGAAACCATCTTATGTGAGAATCAGAAGATCTTGATCTTCCCTGACTACACCAAAATCGTCCAGCAGCAGCGCCACTCCTTCATGGCAGCCAAGGCAAAGTTGAGGGGCCTTAAGCTACAGTATTCCCTGCTGTATCCGGCGCGCTTGAGGGTGATCTTCCAGTCACGGACGCTATTCTTTGATACGCCGGAAGACGTGTTCAAGTGGACCGATGAAACGGTACAGGTCAGATCGAATCCGCAACCAGGGCTCAATCCGGGCTCCCCTGGGGGCTCGCCTCGGCCACAGCGAGACCGACCGTCTAGACATGGCCGACCCAGACGTTCCAAATCACGCAAGCGAGCGGCCTCGGCCGACGGCACACAGCACACTGCTAGAACCGAAGACTCCGAACAATCTAGCACTGATCATTGAAGCCTTCGGGGCCTCGGCTCCGTGCTCTGTTACTGCGACTGCGAGTCCCAGATGGACGCACCTGGTCGCCTGAGTCCTGCTAAATTGATGGCTGTATCGCGGCCCTGTGACAGTACTACTACTGTCTACTGAGAATAGATGAGACTGTGGGGGGGGGGGTTCGGGGACTGCGTAATGGTGGCTGCCACTCTCCCGTTGTGAGAGGGACACCGAGGGGAGGGGGGAGAGTTCGATGTTTCTTATTGGGATGTTGGGATCCATTGGTATGAGTGGGCCTGAGCCCGCTGTTTCGGTCTCGGGACTGCTCATACCGCGACAGATACTTCATGGTTCTTTGAGGTATAGGGTGGGGGGTAGCGGGGGTCGGGCGGTCAGGGTTGTGGCCGCTGAGTTGGGGGTTGGGATTGTTGGGAACTGTGGGGCAGGGGGGTGGGTGATGTTCTTTGGGGTAGATGGTACAGTGCATGTGTGTGTTGCTATAATGTCTCATGTGGCGCGTGGTGGGTGGCGCTGGAGCGGAGGGCTTATGTGGTGGACTCCGAAAGACTATGGCTGATTCGATTCATCGGACTACTGAGGACTCTATGCGAGTGGTCACGTGGAATGTCAGGGGGTTGCTGGACAAGATCAAGCGTGGGGCGGTTTTGCGATGGGGTAAGAGGGCGGCGGCAGATGTATTATTACTCCAGGAAACTCATATGATGGGCACGAAGGCACTGGGCCTGCAGAGGTTTGGCTACCAACATGTTTTCCATGCCGGGTTTACTAGGGGATCCAGGGGAGTGGCCATATTGATTCACCGTAGGATGTCATATACTCATGAGAAACAATGGATAGATCCACAGGGTCGCTACTTGTTTGTGAAAGGCAAGGTGGGCGCAGAACCTATAGTGTTTGGATGTGTGTACGCCCCCCCTCCCCTGCAGTGGGCCCTGGCTGAGAGGCTGTTCTCTGTGTGGGACGATATATCTGGGCCAATGGCAGTAATTGGGGGAGACTGGAATGACGTAATGGATGTGTGCATGGATCGCCGGAGGCGCCTGGAAATGGCTGAATCTCCTTCCCCCTCCCCTCCGCCCTCTAGACTGTATGCAATGAGTGAGGGGCTGGGCTGGGTGGATGCTTGGCGACATCTGCATCCTGCAACCCGTGAATATACATACGTGTCGGAGGTGCATGGATCATTTTCGCGCATAGATTGTGTGTTTTTACCCCGGGAATGCCTGAGTAGGGTGCTGACCGCGGCCATTTTGCCGAGGGGCCTCTCCGACCATTCCCCAGTCTCAGTTAACATAGACCTCATGCGGACACGGCAGCCATTCCGGTGGAGGATGTCCTCGTGGCATCTGCTACAGCCAGCCTATACTAAACACTTGCGAGAAACCATAGACCACTACTGGCGGGAGAACCTGATAGAAGGGGCGGACGTGGAAGTGGTATGGGAAGCGATGAAGCCTACCGTGCGTGGTGTGGATATCGCGTGGTGCTCGGGGGCCCGTAGGCGGCGCCGGGAACAAACTGCAGTGGCGGCTGAGCGGGTGGAGGCCCTAGAACGGGAAAGCCGCGAGGGTGGAGATGAGATCGGGCTCAGGCTGCTTTTACAAGCACAGCAATCGTATGCGTCCCTCTTGATGGATGAAGCCAGACAGGCGTGGCTGGCCACCAGGAGTAGTGTGTATCAGTGGGGGGACAAGTCGTGCTCCATGCTCCACCGCTTGTGCCAACACGACTTTCAACCCCTTGTGCTGCCGGGCATCATGGACGGTAATGGAGAGGTCCTGACTGACCCTGGCGAGTTGGCGGCAAGCTTCGCCTCGTACTTTGAAGCCCAATACGCCTCTTGTGACCGATTGCCTGAGGGTGCCTTAGACCAGTTTTTTGCGGGTTTACCGCCCGTACAAGTATCGGACGAGACCAAGGAGCTCCTAGATGCACCCCTCACAGCGGAGGAGCTGGGAGACGCTCTGGGGCAGCTTAATGCGGGTAAGGCTCCTGGACCGAATGGCTACCCGTGTGAATTTTTCAAAAAATTCCACGTACAGCTAGGGCCACACTATCGCCGAGTTCTTGAGGTTGCGAGGACGCGGGGCACGTTGCCTCCCGATTGGCGCCATGCCGAAATAGTGGTATTTCAGAAACCTGGTAGGCCCCCGGGTAGCCATGACTCGTACAGACCTATCTCCCTCATCAACATAGAGGCAAAAATTTTGGCCAAGGCCCTGGCGAACCGCCTGGCTCCGTATATTACAGATCTGGTTCACTCTGATCAGGCGGGCTTCATGCCCCACCGGGCAACGCGACACAATATTAGACGGGCACAGGCGGCGCTAGGCGCTGTTGGAGCCGTGGGGGACCAGGCGGCACTGCTGTTGGCCGATATCAACAAGGCTTTTGATTCGGTCAGCTGGTCATACCTGTTTGCATTACTGTCGTGGCTCAACCTGGGCCCGGTTTTTCGCTCCTATATCGAACTGCTCTATACGGACATCACGGCGTCGGTGCGAGTCGCCGGGGCGGTGTCAGAGAAGTTCCGCGTTGGCCGAGGGACAAGACAGGGGTGCCCTCTTTCCCCATATCTTTTTGCCTTAGCAATGGAACCCCTAGCGGCCAGAGTTCGTAGAGACGCGTTGATACGGGGCTTTGAGTGGAATACCACACTGTCGGATAAAATTGCACTATACGCGGACGATGTCCTCTTCTTCCTAACCGATCTACAGCACTCCGGCCCACGTGTCCTGGAGGTCATGCAACTCTTCGGAGAGGTGTCGGGTCTGTACCTCAACGTCCGTAAATCTACCCTATGGGTAATACAGGGAGATATGGTGACGGATCCCTGGGCTTCGGAACTGCAGGTGGCCACTGCTGGCCTGAAATACCTTGGGGTGTTCCTTTCGGACTCAGTGGACGCGGCCTGGGAACATAACCTCCTGCCCGTCTGGGAGCGGGTCCAGGCGGATATTAAAACTTGGTCCAGAATGCCTCTTTCCATTTTTGGCAGGTCGGCTATCTTTAAGATGGTTGCACTGCCGCGCCTACTCTACCAACTACAGAACCATCCGTATCCTATCCCGCCCCAGTGGTTCCGGCGGGTTGAATCAGTACTGGGCCGCTTCCTTTGGGCTGGTGGTGCCGCCAGGGTGGCGCTGCGCACATGTTTCCTGTCCACGTACTGTGGGGGCCTGGCCACCTCGGATATACGGTCATACTACCAGGCCGCCCATCTTCTTGTTCTAAATGAATGGTGGTATGGGGACGGTGGAGATCCGGCGTACGCTCTAGAACGTGCGTTGATGGGGGATAACTCGCTCCACACTATTTTATACTCGCCCCGGCTACGTCGGCCGTTGCCGAAAGTCACTCAACTTGTATTTGGGATATGGCGGCAGGCCCTGCGTCGCATGGGTTGGTGGGGTAGACTGACCGCGGAAACGCCGTTGTGGCGTAACGGTTTGCTGCCAGAACTTTCTAAGTTATCAGGCTTCGATGGATGGGACTCGATAGGGATATCGCAGCTCGGTCACGTGATGTCCGGGACGACTCTCAAATCTTTCCAGGCTCTTAGTGCTGAATTTGGTATGCCCCAATCTCAATTTTATCGCTATTTACAACTTCGACATGCATTGACGCCCAGTATAACTAATCTTGACTCGCTCCCAGAATTCAGCCCGATCGAGGCGAAGGTGTTCATGGGCGACCTTGGAGACAAAAAAGTATCGCGCATTTACCAGACCATGGTTGTACATTGCTCTTCCACTCTTCTTCGGCTGAAGGCGCACTGGGAGGCCGATGTGGGGCCGCTGGATGAGGATGACTGGCGGGAGGCGTTAGAATCCCCGAGGGGGGCAGCTATAGCAATGCGGTTTCGCCTCATACAGTTCAAGATTTTGCATAGGGCTTACTATACTCGAGAGCGTCTGTGGAGGGCAGGCCTGATTGAGTCCCCGGAATGTCTGAGATGTGGGGCGGCAGTGGGTACATTGCTCCACACGGTATGGTCGTGTTCGAAACTAGCTGGTTTTTGGAGGGGTGTATGGGGCTGTCTGTCGGAGGTGTTGAGCTGGACCCTTCCCCGTACCCACCGCCTGGGCCTGTTGCACATCCTGGAGGGGGTTGGTGGTAATGTCTATAAGCGTCACTTGCTCCTCCTGGGACTGATGGTAGCCAAAAGAGACATGGCCCGAGCATGGAAGGAAGTGAGCCCCCCCCCCCTGGCTGCGTGGAAGGCAGGCTTAGATTTTTGTATGGGCCTGGAGAGGCCAATCTTTGAGGCACGGGGTTGCCCTCGCAAACATTTCAAGATATGGAAGCGGTGGGCAGACTATAGAGATTTGACACTAGACCCCCCGGAGGACCCGGAGGAAGACCTATAGCCCAGTCTGCCCCGGAGAAGTCCACTCCCACACTCACACTTGCTGCGCAAAGTGATACGGTACATATGGTTCCCACACACATGCATGGGGTTAGGGAGGGCTGAGGGAGGGTTCGGGGAGTTGGGTAGGTAAATTCTGAAATAAGGAAGATGGGGTTGGGGTTTTCTGTACCAATGGTTCCGCTGGTTCATTGCTTCAATGCTCAGATTTATCTTGCAAATGTAACTACAATGCCTGGTGGTATCGTCCTGATTGTGGGATGCCACTTTCATCCACATGCTCATCTTTATCAATAAAATCGTTGTGAAAAAAAAAAAAGAAACAGGTTCTTTCTTGGAGGGTACAGTCAATTAATAACCAACTTAGTGAGTACTGGTCCATCTAAAAATGAGGTCTCAAAATGGTACAAACTCCTACTTGAGGAATCTGATGGAGAATTTACGCTACCAGTCCATCTGTGGGGTGCCTTAACAACGGGTCAAGATCTACAAAAACTTTGGTCCACCTCATTTGAGCTCTTAAAGAGTATAGTAAAACCCTCATTGCTTCGCAGAAATCATCTTTACACCCTCCATAGAGCGTATTACTCTCCCCAGAGACTATCTAAATTTGCCTTAGGGAATCCAGTGGCATGTCCAAGGTGTGGGTTGCTGGCAGCATCAGACACTCATATGTTTTTTGAATGCCCTCGGGTTGTTACATTCTGGGAAGCTATTGGTAAGACTCTTACAGCATCGTTGGGTTTCCCTGTTATTATTGATCTATCGTTAGTAATTTTTGGGATCCTGACAGGATTGCAAGGAGCAGCTAGAAGCCTAGTGTTTTACACGGTCCTCTTGGCAAGGAGGGAGATCTGCAGGAGGTGGAAGGACCCCCTACCTCCTTCCCACGGGGACTGGTTGGCATCTATTCTACAGACGGCCCGAATGGACCTAGCTAGACTGGGGAATAAAAACAAAAGAGCCTTCTGGCACATGCTTGTTTAGGCACAATAAAGATCCGGGGTTTTTCTTTTTTTTTTTTTCCCGGGTCCAATGATTACACTACTATGGTGCCCATGTTTCAGCCATATGTACAGCAGAAAGCCGGTCGAAGCCCGGCTCAGAACATGCTGTGGGTTTCCCCAATGGTAGCCAATAATGAGACTAAGCTAGCAACAGCTGTGGGATGCTGGGTCCCCCCACTCCATAAGATCCCATCCAGTATACTACTGAGACAGCGGTTCTATGGCTTGTTTTAGATGGCTTTCTTCTACCATGGTGGATATGAGGACAAAAAAAAAAAAAGATAAGGTGATGGGAGTCAGTTCAACCATCATCAAACGTCTGTTCTGCATGAGTGATAGTCTTGGAGTGAAGGTGAAAGTCAGATTTGGGTTCTCTGTTTACCCTGATTGGCAAAAAAGAGTTGTAACAATTTAATGTCGTCTTAATCAAGAGTCGTCTCTTTAAACTTTGGCCTATTAAGGAAAGCCTGTTGATGTGGTGTGAGTGTTTGATGCCACAATTAAAATCAAAGACATCATCACAAATGGTATTGTATGTGTGGCTACGTCTAGTCAGTTAGGTTGGTTAGAACAGCATAATCTAGGGATAGTGCTTGACCCTAATAACTCTTAGATAGTTCTCCTAATAAAAGATTGTTGCAATGTGTGTCCTGTTAGTTTGTTTGTGTGGATCGAAAGCTTCCCAGACATGTTGCAGGACAAGTTCAGAAAATTAAGGGGATTTTCACAACATCTACAATTGAAAATAGATGCCCAACTAGTTATACACAAGGCAGGGACAGTACCCCTAACTTTGAGAGCAGAATTGAAGTATGAATCGGACAAACTTTGTGACCGATAGAAAGTTGGGAATAGTTGGCCCTAGTAGTTTTGGCTTGCAACGCAAAGGGCAGTCATGCAGATGTGTGAATTTAAAGGACTTACACTCCAAGATATGGATTTATAGCCATCTACTTTCGAACTTTACTGCAATGTTGACCCCCTTAAAAAATGCCAGGATTTGATGACATTAGCTTCTCCCTATCAAACTGGTCTTCATCATGATTCAATGCATCTTGCATCCTTATTCACTGAAAAAAGTGCATTTTTTTCAAGCGTATACGTTTTGGTTTAGCTGCTGCTTCTGCAGTTTTTCAGAGTGTTTGAAAGTTCATTTAACCCCTTCCATGCTGCTGTCGGCCATTGGCCGACGGCAGCACTACCTGCCCAGTGCTGCCATTGGCCAATGGCCGACGCGGCCTCGCCCGTTTTGCGGAAGTGCCGCACTTCCGCAAAATCGGCGGCGCATGAAACGGGTTAAAGTACTAGCTTAAGTCATTTGTTTTTAAGATGACGTTTTTTTATTTTTGGTTCAGACAATGTAAATCATGATTTTAGATTTGGCCAAGTTTTGGAGATTTTGAGCGCTACATTACTTACTTTAAAAACTGAGGAATTTCCTGTGCCAGAAAATAAAGATCATCTTAAATATTTAATGGAATTTGTGAGTGTTATGACACATTTGTGCACACATGCACTGAGAGAATGCATAATATGTGTAGGTAATAAAAAAATAAAAAAATGTCTTGAGGAAGGACTGCGAGCAGGAATTCGACTTAGTGAAGAATGAGGTTGCCCAGTCCATTCCATTAAAACCATTTGACACACTGGATGCCAGCTTTATCATAACTGACACTAGCCAGCGTCGTTTAGGTACTGTGTCACTTCAAAAACTGACTTGAAAGAAAGTCGTTTTTGAATTTTCTTCACAAAGTCAGAGAGGTGTGGAAACCGCATATGGTCATCAATAATGAAACAATAGGATGTTGGTTGGGCATTGGCAACTTCAGGAGTCCTGTGGGGTACTGAGTTTATAGTTTGAGTTGACCACAATCCATCAGTTGAGTTATTTACTTTAAGGTTGCTAGCAAAACTACTCCCAGAATTCCGAAGTGATAATATAGGTGGCAGAAATATAATTATTGGATTTAGTTAATTCTGGGGCTTGCAGAATGTTTTGTATTAGTACAGGCTAGTCAATGGGATGATAAGGATTGGTTAGATTAAATTGCAGTGTGTATTATGCATAACTTCACCGAAGATGCCATAATGGAGTCAGATTGGATGGAGGCCTTAAACAAGGTTGTGGATTAAGGATTGGGTGCCTCAAGGTTGGCCTGGGATTAAGAAAATGGATAAAACAGTAGGTAAGCATCACCAGGTGCTGATTGAGTCATTTAGGGTTGATGTCATTGTGTTGCATCAAGACGTATTGGTTGTGTCTTCAAACATGAGGGCCATGATTTTCTGTTTGACACAAAGGGTCACATAGGTATGTTTGCAATGAAAAGAAGAATATGAGGGTAATCTTGGTGGCCTGGTCCAGAAAGGTGTGTAAAACATTATGTACATGAGTGCATGCCATGCACCATTAGTGACAAATCTCAGATCAAGTTCTCACTCTTACGGGTACTGTACCTGTTCCTAAAGGGCCTGGAGCAAACCCGGACTATATATTAGTGGTTCACAAATGGAGTTTGTAAGTTAAGCAATGTAGTGGTAGATTCCTTTTCACATTGGGCATACATTTAATTTGTGAAGTGTGTAAATAGTCTCAGTCCTGAAGAGCTTTTAGAGTTTGTGTCAGGGAGGGGATATAAGATTAAATTGTGACCAACAATTAAGTTCCATTTACTTTGTTTGTATGTAAGGGTTTTGTGAAGCATCTGGGTGTGAAGCACACTAGGACCTCGCTGTAACACCCAAGGAGCATTGGTCGTGTTGGCTATCAGAACTAATTTTAATGCTTACATAGATTTTTCACCTTTTGTACTACTGAGAGAAACAGTACCATCTTTTAAGTTCTTGAGATCTTTATTGGGAACATTTTCCATACCAACGCATAAAGTGGAGATGCTCTCCAGAAAAAGGAAGCTTGCTTAATCTAATTATGCTGAAAAGGAAGAAATGGAACTTCTAATGGTGATATGATGTGGTGAGAGTCAAAGTGGCAGGCATTTCGCCTAAAGACATGTCCATGGTTTCTGTTCTCAAATGTGTGTTTGTAACAAGGGATTATGTGGTGCAGTTGTTGGAAGGCAAATGGTGAAACAAAGAAAGATCATTCATTGTGCCTGTAAAAGAATCCGTAGAGCAGAATAGTAAGGTTGATGTGAGATAGGAATGTGTAGTGAAAGGTCATTCACAAGTATGTATTTTCTAAATGTTAAATTATGAATGTGTCTAGCCTGTAGTTGGTTTTGTAGTGGGATGTGTTTCTCTGCCATGCAAAGTGTTGTGTATCCGGGCCATGTTGTGAGAGTGTCGGAGTAATGTATTGCTGTTTATACGTTAGTGGAAAGATGTTTTGCAGCTTTAGCATTGTAGCATTAAACAAACTTTAAAATGTACAGTGCTTACCTTTGGATGAAGGACGGTTGGGCAATTTGTTTTCTGAGTCTCCATCCGTCCTGTCTTCAAAATCGGTGCTTAATAAGTTAGTTCCCGCTAGTAAAGCACTGGAACATCTATCCAGTAGCACATGGAAGCCATTGTATTGTATCTTTTAGTTCCTTCTGCACAGAACTTGCATGAACCCCAACTTGAAAGCAGCTATCATGTAGCAGAGTATGGGAAAATCATTCACAGCCTTTCCTAAAGTGAGTGGCAGAAAATGTACAATATGTATACATTACAATCTATCTCACAAGCCCTGTTACCCTCATCAGAAATTAAGCTAAAGGAAAAGGTCTGCATTAGGCCTGTTATATCTATTTTTAGTAATTGACACACTCAAATCCTTTCAGTGCACAAACATGTTAAGGTATGTGGCACATAACATTGTCAAATATATAAAAACAATATGCACTCATGCTACACTTAGGTGGCCTAATCAGAAGAAGGTGGGTGTGTGGAGGGATCCTAGATGACAGCATGATCGTGGAGAGCCAGGAGTCAGGGCTGAGCATCTCAAGCAAAAAACAGCACAAAACCTTACTATAATCTGTAACTATGAATGCTAATATTTACATAAGAACAGCCCTGTTCAAAACGTCACATAAATGGAGTCAGATGCATGTACTGGTCTGGAGAGAAAGGAAAGACTACTTATCTAGCTCAAAGGAGAAATCAAAAGTGCTTCTCTCCAGGGATACTGGGAGTTATGTTTATTCCATTGTATCACTGACTTCAATTGTGACCACTACTGCTGGGAGTTGCACTTAAAGCAGCTGCTGTAGCGCTACTGGGCGCACAGTTTTTCTTACTTGTCTATCTATTCTACCACTCTCTTGATTTTGTGCCAAGAGGGGTTGTATATAAAGAGTCCCAACAGTCACCCAAAGAGGACCAGGAATTGGATAACTGGACAACAAACTAGAAATCAGATTCATGTAAATTACTCCCAGACCAATTATATAAAGATATAAGATTACCACTGCAAACCCAAATCGCCTAAAGAAACATAGGTGAGCCAGAGTCATACACACCAGGAGCTCACTTAAAGCTACTCAAAACAATATCATTAGTACTTGATACTTCGAGATCTTTCTAATATGATCTCTTCTGATCATTAGTAAACCTAAATTGGGAATACACATTCAAATGGAAGGAAGTAAATCATGATAAACGAGTCGATATGGTAATTTTAGTCGGGTTTGTCCAAATGTAAGGAAAGGCAAATGCAACAGTAAGTTGCATCAAGTCATAGGACAAATTGGTCAAAATCTAATAATTATATACCAAAGCTCAAAAAGTTAGGAAAGGACATGAACATGCCAGTTCAAGCAGCCTCCCGGAAAATGAAAAAAACACTAGGCACATATGGCATATGTGTCAGTCTGAAAAGATAGCCAGGTGAGTCTGCATCAGGCAACTCAAGTTTGCAAATTAAGTTCTGCAAAGTCTCTACCACACGACTCAGCAGAACTCCAAAAGTAAGGAAATAGCCAGCAGCTTATCCATCAGAATACAGCCAGCCAGGGTCAAAGATCCAGCGAGAGAAAGAGAGAGACACCGTCTGTTAAATTGGGCAATATTATATTCTTAAAGTTCCGTGGGTTACACCTAAATAAATAAATAAATAAATAAAATAAAAATTACACCTCCTGGATTTACCTCATCCGATCAGACCACTCAGTTCATTTGTCAGTTCAAGAAGACACAAAATGTAGAGAAATAGGTGAGACAGTTACGCAGTCCTTAAGCAATCCAATATGTGAAACATTGGAACAATGCTCCTTTAGCAAGAGCACATAAGCAAGCCAAGAGGACTGTTTCCCAGGCAAATGATCCTCACTGTAATGAAAAAAGTAGCAATATATCTTGTACAGTACGTAAGTACTCAGGAAAGAAAACACTCCTTCGTGTTATTTTTTATATTGAAGAATTCTCTCATGAGTAGTGGTTTCAGCAAGTCCAGAAATTTCACATACGCAGTTAGGCCCACATTAATTGAAGCTAATATAACGTAAAATCCGACTCAGCTTCTACGCCCCCACCCGCCAGCTCCGCTCCGCACCCCACGCCCTCGCCACTGCCCCCCGTATCTGTAGAGTGACCGCTGGTGGCCAATCATTCTCTCACCTCGCCGCAAAGACATGGAACACCCTCCCCATCCGCCTACGGCAGACCCAAGACCGACTGACTTTCAGAAGACTCCTCAAAACTTGGCTTTTCGAGCAGCAGCAGCATTCCCTCCTCCCTCAGCCCCTTGAGAACCTCACGGGTAAGTAGTGCGCTTTACAAATGATTGATTGATTGATTGATTACATTCCTAGGGAATATAAAGATGCCATCATTCCAGTATAAATCTGATGCATTTGAAATCATGTAGTATAGATACAAATAACATGTGTCAGTATGCTATACTACTACTTTTCGAAATGTACTAACATTTAAATGTATTTCAAACCATAAATTCAGAAATTTGTTTTAGGTGTATAACATTAGTACATATGTGAAATACAAGCTCACGGAGGTGTTATTAATTAGGAACGTTCATTTCGGTGCACATTTTCCTCACACAAAAAGGTAATTTGTTTAGTAAAATTCACCATCCTAGATTAAATCATAATATTTTATTATTTCTCAGTAGTTATTTGCCCATATACATGATAATAAACAATGATTAGAGGTAAACTCCAAAATGTGAGAGCTCATTTACACAGTTCCTAGCATGCATTAATGAAATATAGTACTTTGTCAATTAGTAAATCAGAGTCTTTATTATCATCTAGACTACATATTTTCTGCATGCTTTTACGATGCAGTAACTAAAAATTATCTAATTTTGTCATGTTTTCTTGAACTTATAGTTGGTACAGGTTTATAATTTTTCTCTCAGAAGTGTCATCATTGATTTCTCATGTCATTAAAGGTTTAAGTGTGATTCACTCGCCAACACGGTAAAATTCATTTAATCTGTGTCTCATTTCAAGTTTTTTTCTCAGTGTCTTGACATAATATCGAATATATACTTGGTGTTCTCGTGTTCAGATATATTATGGTTTATTCCACATTATTTTAATTTAGAAACCGGGCTGGCCCAAAATCACTTTTTTTTGGTTGCCTAAAGAACATAGACCCAACATTGCAGGGAAAACCCTAGCAAAGGTCCCTGTGTCTTTTGCCCTAAAGCTTTTCCTTTCTAAACTCACCCAAATTCAGCAGCACAGAGCTTCATACTGCTGCCTCAATACTCTGTCTGAAGCCCCTGTCGGGATTTGGGGGCCCATTTTGATATCGGGCGGATCACCACTGCCTGCATGGCGGTGGCGATCCACCCGAGATCCTTCCCCGCCCGCCACCCATTTCCCTCCCGCCATATTACTATGGCAGGGGGACCGTGGCGGACAGAAAGACCGTCCACCGCTTTTCCGCCCGGTCAACAAGTTGACCGGGAGGAAAAGAGTTTAATATGGTGGCGGTGTCTGTTAGACACCGCCAGCCATATTAGGATGGGGTGGATACATGCCTTTCTGCCGCCACGGAAAGGCATGCGGGGATTGCTTGCGGGACCCTGTTGCGGGCCCCCAGAAACTATGGGGTGCACATGGGGAGTACCAATGGTACCCCCCTGCAGTTCCATGCACAACATGGCAGGCACGCACGGTGCCTGCCGTGTTGTGCATGGAACTGCACGACATGCCTTCCTGGCATTATGGCGGGCAGTGCTCTCAGCACCGCCCGCCACAATGACAGGAATGTAGGATGTGCCCGCCACTGTGGCGGGCGCTTCCTAATGGCCCCCAGTGGACCCCCGCCCTTATGGCGGGCAGTCCCATTTCACGATAGGATGGCGTGCGGACAAAGTCCGCCCGCCATCCTAATGGACCCCTACTGTCCCAAAGCCTGCTCTGTGTTCACAGTGATATCAGGGGCAATGGGCATAACTTATCTTGCTCTCCTCCTCTGTATTCCCCGGGGCTTTGTACATAACTGCTTCACCTCTTCTTCACCTATGATATACCCTGTAACGTTTGGTTCGCACTAGTGCAACAACTGGGGTTTTTACTAGGATGACTGATTTGCAATGGCCCAGAGGTGTTCATGTGAAGAAAAAAAATGGGGATTATCAGCCTGATTCATGTACATGCCGTTTTGCGTGTCCCTAATAGCGAATCATAGCGATTCGCTATTGAGGACACGCAAAACGGCATTCATGTAGGAATTGCTACTTAAATAGCGATTCCTACATGTTCTTTATTTGCGAGTAGCAATTTGCTACTCGCAAATACTCCCCATTCATTCCTATGGGCCAAGAGGCCCATAGGAATGAATGGGGATTTGCGAGTAGCAATTTGCTACTCGCAACTAAGATAGCGATTTTAAGGGTGCCAGGGGTGTCCAAAGGACGCCCTGTAGAACCCCTAAAATGCACTTTTGGACAGGTGTTGCGCACACACATGTCCAAAGGACATGTGTGTGTGCTACATGCAACTTTGAAAAATGCTTTTAAAAGCATTTTTCTGAGTTTTTGCTATTTACCTACAGGTCTGACCTGTCGGTAAATAGCGGCCCCAAAAGTCCAAAATCGCTATTTTGTTTTGTGTCATGAATAGCATTTGAGGAATCTCTATTAGAGATTCCTTAAATGCCATTCCACGCAAATATGCGAATTCTTACATAGCGATTTTTGCATTTGGTATCATGAATACCAAATGCAAAAATCGCACTCGCAAAGGGCCAGATTCTCAGAATCTGGCCCTTTGCGAGTGCAATTTACCTACATGAATCAGGCTGTTAATGTGGTATTATGTGTTTTCTAATAATGAACCAGTCTAACAAGCAATCGTTAGAATACCATTGTCAATATTTGCGCAACTTAGAATTTGTTTCAGAACCCCAGATGTACATTTTGATATTATTAGCCTGAAAAATGCTA
Organism: Lissotriton helveticus; assembly: GCF_964261635.1. NCBI lineage: Eukaryota > Metazoa > Chordata > Amphibia > Caudata > Salamandridae > Lissotriton > Lissotriton helveticus. The sequence goes on from NC_136069.1 coordinate 362,099,712, forward strand.
ATATAGTAGGACCGATCCTCAGGATTCTGCTGAACAATTATGCAATTTACTTTTTGTGCTCCAAGTACTGTGAGAAGCTTTTTCCTTTCTTGTCTAATACATGAGAAAGTCTAGCCTTTATGATGTTGAAGTAATACATATTCTGGACATTGATTAATGATATTATAAACTTTTTTTCACGAGATTACCTTTCTGTGACATGCAGGTGGTGAATGACTGATAATGAATTATTATGAAAGGCACGATCAGTAAATAATGCAATGCACAACGTGCGCAATTATACTAGGCAGCCACCTTTGAAAAAGCTGTTAAGGCAGGGTGAATTTTCCACACCTTCAAATGGACTTTTAGAGTTCAAATGGAAATAAAAATCAATAAGCAACATCTGGTTAAATATATAAAGAGGATGATCTATTCAGCGTGCTGCTTTTTCTGACAGTTATCATCAACCTAGACTTCAAAGAATATTATGTATTCCTAACAATTTAACTTGTTCACTTAAACTCCTTGCTTTGCTGTATTTAAATCTCCAAAAAGGAAAAGGCAATGTTTATTTTCCTAAACTTGATTATGATTGTCATTATATTTACTGCACCTCTGGGTGAGGTAATTACTGGGTGTGGCAAGTACCTTCTCGTCTGAATATTCAGTGGAAATTGGTTAATTACATGCAGAATTGGAAAGTTTTGCCCAAAAATCCCAATGTTTAGAAACTTTCCCAAACTCTGTACAAAGAGGAGTCTTTGCTCTTTAATTTGGTGTTAGAGCTAGCCCTCTGTGCAGGGTCACCCCCAAACATTTTGCTTTTAACCCTCTACTTTTTGCTGAATTCATGTTTGTTTTTTATTGTAATTTCCAAAAATGCTACTTTTGGAAAATTGGCATCTTCCTAGCCATAGTCCTATGTTGCCTGCAGCCTGTCCTGGGTCACATGACTGGGTGTAACTGACAGACTATGTGAAATCCCCCCAGACAGTCACACAATAGAAAGATGGAGCTGAGCACAGACCCACTTGCGACGTGCAACTAAATAGGGAGTGTTCTACCTTCACCCAAGGGACCTATCACCTTCACATTGTCACTGCAGCCAGCTTATAGCCAGGCAGGGGAGTCAGGAAATTCTGTGCATTTCAAAGCCATTGTCTAGAAGCTTCTCCCACCTTCCACAAGGAGGGCACCAAGTTATAAAAATAGAACCTCAGACAGCAACTCTTTAGGAGACCTTAGGAGGTACTCTCAGAGGTCTGGCTGCTATCGGCTGTGCACTCTGCAGGCTGTTTTGCTGTACCTGGAAGGCCTTGTTTGCTGCCTGGAGCCTGCCTTAATTCCTCAGAGGCCAGCCATGTTGTTGAGCCCTGTATCTTTATCTGAACCCAGGATTCTCAGAGTGACTCCAAGGGCTAATTTGCTGGCCTCCTGTTCTGAGCCACAGCCACCATCTTGTTCCCGCACCTGGACCCAGCCTGGGTGAGTCATGAACCCCCAAATGTTGTCCCTCCAGTCCTGAACCCTTGGTTGTGGTGCTAAATGTGCCCAAATAGCCAAATCCCAAATACTGAGGATTTTGAAAAGTTTAGGCCAGAACATGGACTGGCATGAGACCGGGACCAACCTGCTCGCCTATCTGCCCGAGGTGCATAGCCATTGGATTGACTTTGGGGCTACTCCTGCACGCTTTTCTCCACTGCAACAAATCCTGTTCAGTGGTCCTTCACCAAAGGGGTATCGGCCTCGTGTAGCTGTCTTCGGCTAAAGTCCTCTGCCTCATCCCACTAGAGATTTTCGACTTCCTAAAATGAGACTAAGTACGAACTTAGAAATCTTCACCAGAGATTCAACCCAAGGCTCCTCAACACAGAGGCTCCCTCCTTGGATACCTCCTGCAGCCTTGGCCCTCTGAACTTTACCTCTCTGAACACTTTTTCCCAAACTTTCTTCTAAGTTCAAAGGTAAGCAATGATCGGGCCCAATCCACTTCTTGTTTCCGAACCATGCTCTTTCACCGTTGGCCATCTTGTTTGACTTTCACATAACTAGATGTCAGCGGTTGGCGCTTTGATCTTTTAGGTGCTAGTTTTTACCAAAACCTTTAAAAATTCAAAACTCCAGTTCTACTGATTGGATTTTTGTCGTTTTGGTGCCAAATAATTTATTAAAATGTCCTGTATTGTTCTGAATTGATATTGGAATTTTCTTATTTTGTGTTTTCACTTTAGTACTGTGTGTGTGTGTGTGTGTGTGTGAGCTGCAAAAATACTTTACACATTTCCTTTGAGTTAAGCCTGACTGCTTTTTGTGCCAAGCTACCCAAGGTTAAGCGCAGGTTGATTTAGTGACTTTTTGTGGCTCACCATGCAAAGCTTTTTGGCTGTTGCTTGACCATGGCTCACATTCATGTCAACCAACAACCCAGTTTCTCACACTTAGGGGCCCATTATGATAACAGGCGGATCGCAACCGCCCGTATGGAGGTGGCGAGTCGCCCGCTAAAAATCACCACCCACTCCCAAATTCCCCCACCAGATTACCATGGTGGGGGGAAGCCCGGCTGACGTAAAGACCGTCTGCAGGTTTTCCGCCCGGTCGCAGACTCGACCGGGCGGAAAAGCTGCTAACATGGTGGCGGTGTCTGGGAGACATGACCATCCATATTAGCTTGTGTGCATGGATGTGCAGGCAGGCGGTTTCTGTCATTGGGAGCCTGTTGCTGACCCCCAGGGACTCTGGGGTGTGGGGGTTGCACATGGGGGGGTACCTATGGTACTCCCCAGCAGTTCCATGCACAACATGGCAGGCACCGCGCGGTGCCTGCCATGTTGTGCATGGAAGTGCACAACATGCCTGCCTGGCATTGTGTGTTGAGTGCACCGCCAGCCACAATGTCAGGAATGCAGGATGCGCGCACCACTGTGGCGGGCACATCCTAATGGCCACATGGGACCCCCGCCCTTCACAACAGGATAGCGGGCGGACTTTCCTAATGGGGCCCTTAGCATTCTAATATGTCCCACACTTAAGAATTCAGCACCATACTCCTAATTGTGATCTCAGCATCAATTCTTTCCCCTTTGCACTTTCTTTTTAACCAATGTAAAGGGTCACATTATTCAATCTGCCTCCTCTTCACCAACTCCGGATTGTATAGCATACATTCGAATATTAGAGATTCCTAATTTGCATAGGCCACAGCACATCCCTTTGGCCAATGCCAAGCTCCTATTACAAAGATTTGCTATTGGGAAAATAAATCCAGGGCACTTACTGAATGTCCAACACCGAGATGGTGTATACTTAGCATATATCGCACAATGCACACTTGGAGAGGTCATTTAGGCCTTAGTTGCAAAGTAGCCAAAAATCCAGATTCTTGTGAAAATGGGAATTTGCGAATAAATCGAGATTGCGAGTTAAGCAGGCATCCGGCACCACAAACATTTTTCCGGGCAACCTTTTGCCAGTAAAAGCATAGTGGAAATTAATGGAACTTGTGTGAAAATCTATACACAAAACACCGATTATACAGGCGCTAGAGGGCGCACAAGCTGAATGGCCGCACTTCAGTGAGGCTCCAGCAGCCTGGCACTAATATCCTTCGCTTATCCTGTTGACCCTGCTCCCACCCGTCCGAAACTCCCCTCGAGTGAACTGCAAGCACCGCTGGACACTCGTTGCAATTTTGGTGGCTCTACCTCCTTGGGTGACGAAGTTAGAGCCCCTTGAAAATCCTGCCCGAGTTGCGCCCTGCCGCAGTGAAGCCCTGAGGCTGCTCGGGCGCCTACGACACTCCGGGGCTCACCATGAGGCGTGCAGGCCTGCGTGACCGAGACGGGCGGCGCTCCTCGTCATATGGGCGGAGGCGGGCCCTGCCTAGCACCGGGAAGTATACCGGTAAGAGACATCTATCATATGCTGCTTGCTGCGACTGGGAGGGCTGTCGGACGCTGATGGCGGTGCCTCCGCCTTTGCGACACCCGGAGTTTGTTGCTGCGGCTGGCGCATTCCCATAGCGCCGTGGCGGCCGCGCGGCTACCTTCACACAGTGTGTCCCAAGCCCTGGACTGTAGATGGTATTGCGGAGTGCTACAGCCGAGGCTTCCGCTGCGAACACACCATCAGAGCTGGATTGTGCACGTGTGTGCCTCCCATTGCCCGGGCGCCTGCAGTGGGCCTCGGGGACCTGCCGGCTGCCCTCTGCTGTGGCCCTGATTCAAGCGCTCGGAGCCCTGCCGCCCACGCCGGCTTGTAAGCCACGCTTTACTTCCCGGTGAACCTCCCCTGTGACCGCCGCCAAAAATTTCCTTACTGACCTGAGGCACAGCAGATACGGCGCACCTACTGAATGGCGCCATATTGACGGAGGGAGGCCATTTTGTCCTCGCACTGCACCAGGTGGGATCAGCATATTACTGGGACGGAGCGCTTATCTCTCCTTGGCACCATGGGGAAACCAGACAACAGGCAGCCCAAACTGCAGTTTGAGCCCGCGGTGCAAAAGAAGGTGACAAGGAACACTGTAGATAGCGGGCAACCTCGGAGTCCGTCTGCGGAGGTGTCCACATCGGCCCACACAGTACCGGACATTGCCACGGTGCTGCAGGAGATGCGCCAGGGCTTTGCCACTGTTGTCGATAAAGTTGATAGACTTTCCGCCAGAATGGACGGCATAGTCCAGAAGATGGATGTCCATGAAGAGCGCATTACAGAAGTGGAGCACCGGATGTCCGAAAATGACGATACCACGGCGGCGCATACCTCGAGGCTCTCAAGAATGGACAATGTGCTACGGGTGATTGCCGCCAAGAATGAGGAATTGGAAGCGAGAAGTCGGCGCAATAATATCCGCGTCACGGGCATACCGGAGTCGACCAACACAGGGAAGATGGAGCTCTACATTGAAAAGATACTCATGGCGGCGGTGGGGGCGGAGGCCCTCTCGAACCAATTCATTGTGGAGCGCGCTCATCGCTCGCTTGGACCTCAACCCAAGCCTGGAGCTCCGCCGAGACCCATAATTGCGCGCCTGCTCAATTACAGAGATTGTGATGCGGCACTGCGAGCGGCCCGGGCGAACCAGAACCTCACGCACGATGGTGTGTCGTTCTCTATTTACCCCGACTTTACCCCAGTGGTACAAGAGCAGCGGAGGAAGTTCCTGGCTGTTAAGAGGAAGCTTAGGAGCTTGAACTTAGACTATGCTCTTTTATACCCAGCCAGGTTGCGAGTGACCCATCAAGGCACACAACATTTCTTTCTCAACCCACAACAGGTCGAGGATTATCTTAAAACTCTGCCTAAACAAGGAAGACGGCCTGCGGATGCTGAGGGTCAACACGACTTGAGTTATGAATAGGCGACGGATGGCCCGGTGCTGCTGAGAACTCGCACGCTACTGGAACGTGGTAAGTACCCCACTGCATGGTTGGCGCTCTCACTGTGACCAGAGACTGCAACTGATTCCTGGGGTACCAAGGACGGGTGCTGGATTGCAGGCGGTAACGTATGCCAGGCCACCACCCCCTACTCCCCCTCCCCCTCCGGATAGAGACACTGGGGAGTGCACTTGCACGGAGCGGGCGAAATGGGGGTGGACGGACGTGCACCTCTGATGACCCCTAATGGGTATACCCCAATGATCTTGACTCTATTTTTTCTGATGTTCAGTTGTTTTGGTTGCTTTTTGGGTGGGGGGTGGGTTTGGGATGCTGGCGAGTTGGGGATGCTTCAGTGGGTGGGGGGAGGCGGGCGAGATGCAGTGTATGGGAAGAATGCAGACGGCAGAACGTGGCTCTCTCTGGTAGGGCCGTATAGATTGTACGAGCAGAGATGGAAGTCGGTTGCTGCTGTTCTTCCTGCGTGCAATGTGTTCCTGTTGGGACCTCTTGGAGGGGGCGGGAGGGAGTTACATTTGGGGGGAATGTTTGGCTTATGTTCTTAACATGTGCACCGGGTATCAAAGAGTTGCTTCTCTGTCTTGGCCGGGGACGTTTTGATTGCGTCCGGGTGGTGGAAGGATCTGTTTTGAGCTGTGTGGGTTGTGTGTTGCAAAGGCATATCAATGAGGACCGGGGCGATGCCCTTGAGCTGGTTCCCCCGTTCTCCATGGAGACTGCTGGGCGGGCGGGACTTGAGAAGAGTTTGCTACTTGCTGGCGGTGGATACACCCTGCTAGATGCCTTGATTTCTGGTTTCTATATCCAATTGCAAACATGGGTGACACAAATTTGAATATCATCACGTGGAATGTGAGGGGGCTGGGTGATCATAGAAAACGAAGGCAAATTCTGAGCTATCTTGATCGACATAAAGCACATATTGCTTTCCTCCAGGAGACGCATTTCCACCCTCATAGACCACACTCTTTTGGAAAGAGATGGGCCTCGTATGCAGTCTTCTCCTCATATTCCACATATGCACGGGGTACGGCTATTTTGATTAAAAGAAATACACCTTTTCATCTAGCAGGCTCAAGGGCGGACCAGCAGGGGAGATATTGCTTGATGTGGGGCAGACTGGGACATATGGCTGTGACACTGGCCTGTTGTTATGGGCCTAACGTGGATGATCCACGGTACTTTACTGACTTTAGGCGGCGATAGTTGAGACCGGGCCACAACACCTCATCTGGGGGGGGATTTCAATACAACCCTAAATCCCGTTTTGGACAGGTCACACCCCGCCCCCATCACTATACTAGTGGGAGGGAGGTACTCCGTGCGACTATTGATGGTAATAATCTCATAGATGCATGGAGATCCTGGCATGGGGCACTGGGTGAAGATACACATTTCACCGCGCAGGCAAGATCTTGGGCCAGACTTGATTACATACTCTCGACACCACAACACTACACATCACTAGTACACTCGACATACCTCCCCAGGACATATTCCGATCATTCACCTGTCCTCATCACATTGCGAGGGACTGAACTGGGCCCCCCTGTTACGGCATGGCGTATGCAACCCTCGATGCTACTGGACGCGGTGTTCCAGGAAGAGCTTCGAGAGGAATGTCTAGAATTTTTCAAACGTAATAAAGACTCAGTCCAAGATGTCGAAACTATATGGGATGCCTTTAAAGCCACACTCAGGGGTCTCTGCATATCTAAGGGCTCCGGGGTGCTCAAAAGCATACTGAATAGATTGAAATCTCTAGAGTCGGACCTCGGGACCGCGGAAGAGACCCTCCGAGCGAACCCTGGGAGTACTACACTAGCTATAATACGGGAAAAATTATCGGAATATGCTGATGAAGCGGCACGGGAGGTAAAGTTCAGGAACAAACACTGGGTGGCCAGACGTTATGGGGAGGGTGAGAGGCCTGGGAAGGCCTTAGCTGCAACGATAAAACTTATGCGTTCACCGACTGTCATACTCGAGTTGGAAACTGCTGAAGGGTTGTTGCTCAGGGACACCGTACACATATTAAATGAATTCGTTCAACACTATAGTACACTGTACTCCTCATCCAGGACAGGGGAACTGACACTAGATGACTACTTGGCAGATGTATCATTGGGGTGGCTGAGTGATTCACAACCGGCTTTTCTGAGTGCCCCGTTCGAACTAGATGAAGTCAGGGAAGCTATCATGCACATGAAATCGGGCAAAGCCACCGGGCTGGATGGCATTCCCATTGAATTCTACAAGACCTTCATCGACTTCATGGCACCAGTACTGCGCGAAGTCTATGAGGATGCGCTGGAGGTTGGCCACCTCCCTGCCTCCATGAGAATCGCTCTCATCACGTCCCTACTTAAGCCGGGGAAGCCCGCTACTCATTGCGATTCGTATAGGCCCTTATCATTGCTGAACTGCGACGTGAAGATTCTCGCCAAATTGATAGCGACGCGCCTTAGCCTTTTATTGCCTGACTTAATACTCCCTGATCAGGCTGGTTTTGTCCCGGGCAGGGCGACATCGCACAACCTCCGCACCTTTTTCTCTGTCTATGACTCTGTTCACGAAGACTTGCCAATGGCGGCCATTTTTTTAGACGCCACTAAGGCGTTTGACTCGCTGGAGTGGGATTATGTATTCCGGGTGCTCGAGCGTATGGGCTTCCCACTTATCTTCATCTCCTGGATCAGATTATTATATACGCGCCCAGTGGCCAGAGTACTCATTAACGGGAGACTGTCTTCGGAATTCCCTGTATCAAGGGAAACTAGGCAGGGTTGCCCCCTTTCCCCACTCCTGTTTGCCATAGCCACAGAACCCCTTGCGGCTAAATTACGTCGACATCATCGGGATAGTGCATTGCGCTGTTTTCAAAGGCAGATACTCATTTCGATGTATACCGATGATATTACCCTCTATGTCCGCCACCCAGGTGAGAACTTGCACCCCATCCTCAGAGAATTCATACGGTTTGGAGCTCTCTCTGGCGTCCAGATAAACTGGAAAAAGTCGTGCATTTTCCCTCTCACCACCTCGACACGTGAGTTTCCATTGGAGTACCCGCTTGCTTGGTGTGAGGGTGATTTTAAATACCTGGGAATACATATTGAAAAAGACAGAGAGGCACTGATCCGAGCTAATTATGGCACGGTAATGAATAAAATCAGTGATAATATTTCCAGATGGATAACCCTTCCCCTGTCCATGGCTGGGAGACCCTCATTAATTAAGATGGTGATACCCCCTCAGCTCCTATATCTTTTTTTGAACATACCGTTTCATCCCGGGGCCTATTTTTTCAGACTTCTGCGCACAGAACTGCTAAAGCTGGTATGGGGCGGGAAATCACCTAGACTCAAATGGGAGGTCCTTATCAGGCCTTACTCGCAGGGTGGCTTTGGGATTCCAGATTTTGAACTTTATTACCGCGCAGCCCAGGCCCACTTTGCTTACTTCTGGATTCGACAACCTAGGTATATGCCCCAACTGGCGGCTGAGCATTGGCTGGCACACCCGACTCCGATTGAAGGTGCGTTATACTCACCGGTAGAAGGTAGAGATAAAACCCCCAACACTGCATTGAGCACCGTGACAGCGTGGCATCATATATGTTCGAGACTTGATCTACAGCTATTGTATGCCCCACTATTGCCTCTGACTTATCACCCGCAGTTACCACTGTTACAAGAAACTGGCTTTCAGAAGCTGTTGAAGAAAATACATGTCCGAACATGGGGGGACCTATATCATGATGGCACCTTCCGTACCAAAGACCAGCTCTACGAAGGGATACAGCCGACAAGCTGGAAGTATTTTACTATATCCGGCTCCGGCGTGGTTTGCAGGCGGTAACTCCCGACTTCCCACGCGAACCTCCTGTGCTTGTCCCGCTACAGAACCTTCTTCTGCAGGATAACCCCAACAAACTGGTAGCTACGCTATATAAATCGGTCCGCGTCAATATGGACTATACAGAGTTGCCTGCCAGGGGGAAGTGGGACCAAGAACTGGCTGTGACACTCACTGACAGGCAGTGGGATTTCTATCTGCAACAGATGGAGCGCAGATCGTCTAGTAGTAGATATAGAATTATTAATTACAAATTCCTACACAGGTTATATCACACACCAGCGCGTCTGCACAGATTCCAGTTACGTCCTACTGACACTTGTGACAGATGTGGGGCCCCGGGGGCAGACTTCTTACACCTTGCATGGGGATGTGAACGGATTTACAGCTATTGGGATCAAGTTTTTCAGGCCATCTCCAAAATGGTACACATGGTGGTAGACCCAGCTCCGATAATGGCGCTGCTGGGCTATGTTGAACCGCTTCATGCGGCCCACCGCAAATATGTGGCACTGGCTATGCTGCTAGCCAAGCGTAGGGTGGCCTGTAGGTGGGGGAGGGGAAGGGCCCCCAAATTCAAGGACTGGATGCGGGACATGGTGTATTGTCAAGAACAACTGCATACCTACTCTGAACTGTTGCCGGTTGCCTCCAGGCCCACTGACATATGGGCTCTGCTGCAATGCTATTTGCTAGAGGTATCTCCAGAGGACACCAATGATTAAGGTTGGGTTGCTGGGATGTTGCTGTGGGGTCCCTTGTTCATGGGGAGATGTGGAGATGAGTTGTGCAGACGCTTGCTCAGCTGCTGTTATTATTGTTCCCCCCCCCCACATCATCACCTGTGGACCACTCCTGCTACGAGTGTGGTGCCTATCTCCCTATGTGGCCCTGTAGTACTGTCTGCCCTATGACTTGGATGTGGTAGATCACTTGGTCGCCTTGCATGACGCAATGAACTGCTCCAGCTCTGGTATGACTCTCTTGAGATGTACTTTATGTGTTATCTCCCGCATTGGGATAGGCCAACCACCATACTGGCGCACGAACCTCCCCTACTTATGGATGTGATACCGCACATGTTATGGTTTAAAAAACAAAAAGAAATCAACTTAAAAAAGCGAGATGAATTGATTTGCTCATGTTTAATATGTACACTGTCATCATGTTTATACAGCGTCTATATCGCAATATCTGTGCCATGTATGATATGCATTTGACCATCCTGAAGTTTCACACCAATAGCGGCCAGCCTCAGGGTTGTAGGCATGACGCTGTGTATCCTTGACAGTACTTAATAAACGTCTTGCAAATTAAAAAAAAAACAAAAAAAAAACACCGATTTTTGAGGTTATGTCTTAGTCCGAGGCCATTAACTTTAAATAAGAAAGGAAAGGAATCACCCACCAGGCAAATGCTGCAACCTGTGGAAACGGTTTTTACCGGTTGCAGTATTTCCGCTCTGATTATTGGTTAACTTGTAATGAGGGTCATTTTCAGTGTCACAGGGAGCTTTCACATTAGTGTACAGTGACAGACTCCCTCCTGCGGATGGTACTGTGCACCATCCAGGAGCCATGCTATTGGTATCTGCTCTTAGACTTTGCTGTCCAGAATACCACATCAAGTGTTGCTGAGACCACATCACAAAAACTTATGAAACAGCACTCTGTGGGCTGAATCACAAAATACGCTGTACCAGAGCAAATGAATTGTGGTGCATTTTGCCTTCCAAATAATGTGTTTTCATATAACAGCGGGTTTCAAAGTTACTTCGTAATAGTTAACGAGTGCTTACTGCAGCAACTGATACACTGTTGAATGTAGGAGCACATTTGCATATCGATTAGCCCCATGCAAAGAAGAAATTCAACTTTGATGTGTTTATGCCCCTATTAACAAACTATGCACATGAGAAAAGTGACCCTGGAGAACAAAATAATGTTGTGCCACCTGGGATGTGATGCATTTGTGAGAGTGCACAGAGGGTCCGATTAACCTACTCCAAGTTCAAAGTCCAAGCTCCTAGTGTGCATATCGTGATATACTGATGACGAAGCCCTGTGTTACTGTCAGTATTTGTGCATGGTCAGTGGAACCCCGAAGGCTCCCACGAGGACCGCATCCTCCTTCCTTGGGACACCTGGTATATGTGTCGGAGACTGGGATATTTTAAGGTGAATGTGTTACACCAAATGGTCTATACATGGTACCCTGGATCCAGATGTGCACTTGGCCAAATCAGTGCAGTGTATCTTCTGAGCATTCTCCCATGCATGCACGAAATGTCAAATTTAGCGATGCCACAAATTTGCACCGCCCAGACAGGTGCAAGATACACCTATCTGGGTGTATCTATCGTAAACCAGGGCCAGGTGCTCTTTGTTCTATTCCGGCCCTGAAAAAGACCACTTTGATTTTTCTTCAGGGCCCGCCAAAAGTGTGGGGAGAACCCAGGATGGGGTAACAAGGAGCAGGTTCACCCGCCACTCCTGCACAAGTTCTTACAGTCACATTTGAGCAGGAAGCTGCCAATTTTGAAAAGGAGCACACGGCCTGGAGTTAATTTAGGTTACGTGATTTACTCCTATAAACTGGGTCTACTCCAGTGTTTGTAATGCAGCCCTTTGCGTATCCTCTGGGCCTTATTATAAGGTACAAAGACAATGATATAAACAATGGTAGTGATCAGCTTGGTCAGTTAGCCTGAAAATTACTAATGAGACAACAATGACTATAGTGTTAAGTATGATATATATTGTAATATATTTTTATGCATGTATTGTTATGTATTGATGTTGCACATTTCGATGTTGTTAACTATTACATGTATTTGTGTGTGGTCATGTCATAACCATTATATTTGGTGTGTGATTTACATTTTGCATAACTAATGTGTGAGTTGTGTGTTGTAATGTACCTTCTACTTAATGCTCTCTCCGTACAGAAGTTCTCTCCTTGCTGCTCAGCCTATGATGAGGTCAGATAGAATGTTGATTGTGTTTGTATTGGGAGAGTGAATCAGTTGGTGTGGATGGGCTGAGCAGTGAAGAGCCTGCTCCTGGTGGGGCACTTTAAAGGATCTTACTTGTAATATCTTATACCTGTAACTAAGAAGTGATCCTGTGAATAAAGCTGAGAACTTATCTACATCACCTGGTCTACGCAGCATTCTTCATTGTAAAACTGGCGACGATTTAAAGAACCTGCGTGTTACTGAAATGGACTTTTGGAATTGAAAACTAAAGGAACTTCAAGTAAGTCAATTGCAACTCATGCATTTGAAGAAACTTGGCACTCCTAATGCCCCACCGGTGACCCTGTCATCGGTCGCCCACAATGCAAGGTGCCAGTTCCTTCCCTGTATTAGACTGTTTAACTTGCTGTAATCTGTATTGGGTGAGCATTACTACTGTTTACTGCCTACAGCCTGGGGAGAAAGTGTCAGCATGTAACTGATTTGGCTTAAGGAAATTTTATGCGAGCCCTCTTCATTTAATGTAAAGGATCGGCAACTGGACAGCCTGCCTGGGGCGTTTGATTTTCCCCTCATTAAAAAAATAAAAATAAATACAGGCTTGGTATTTTAACACGCTCTATCTACAAATGCGGTGTCATATGCTATTAACACATCTAGAATTCGTGCTTGGAGAGACGCTTTGGAGGAGATAGTTTCCGCATTCAGTGGCAGTGAGTTACCCTTGAAATTACTAGTGCATTAAAAGCGTTTTAAAAACTTTGAATGCCTTTCTCCTGTGCCATGAGCATGCAGTTTGGGGCAGTGTGTACACTTGGGAGAGATTACCGTTTAAACTGTTTCAATTATGAATTCAGCGCGTGCTTTTCATGACTGTTCCTGCGCACGCAGTCTTACCTGCCTCTCGGAGAGCTGTGATGACGCCATGGATCCTCTCTGACGTTGTGGACTTCTGTGCTGCGTCGAAGCATGTGTGCTAAAAGGGTGAGAGTGCGTTCAAGGGAATTTATTTAGAGAAGCTTGAATTATTTTAACCAAATTGAAGGGATGAATTAATGATCCCTATGTGAAATCAATCTCTAACTATAAGTCAATAAAACTCACATAACAACATGCAACAATTAAAAAACCACAATTACGTAAAGCACAAACACAAACAAGGTGTATAGAAAAGAGGATTTTATCAGAAAATAATTCAATCAATATATACAGTAAAAGCAATAATAGGTCTGTAGGTATATAAATGATAAGTAAATATACAACACAACAAGACCTACAAACACCTATCCACAAAGTACAATAAATGATACAAAAGGAAGAGGTGGAGGTCGACGTTTCGGTCTCTTTAGAGGATGCTTATCGAGACCATCTTCAGGACTGTAGTCAATTTAAAAACTGTATAATGACAGGGTGTACCCTCAAATGAATTCAGGATATCGAAGTTAATTCAAAATGACGGGCTTCAAATCTGTAGGGGATTTCAGAGTCTTATATAGGCTACCACAGCTAGACCGCATGAAGAACCGTGTACATATATAAATCGTGGTCCACGGTCAAAAACGACACGCTGATACACATCCGGCTTTCAGTGTACTTTAATTTTCTACAGCGTATCTAATCTCAAAACAGCAGGCGAGTTGGATAGCGATGTAACCGTCTAACAATGCGCGCATTTCACCATTTAGGCGGGCATTCAAATTGATTAAATCGAAAAACTCAGTCCAAGCTTGCAAGTAGTGGAGGTACGTAATAATTATCCCATAGAGCCGCAACGAAGTTCTGCATAGGTCACAACAACAGCTGTACACCCTGTCATTATACAGTTTTTAAATTGACTACAGTCCTGAAGATGGTCTCGATAAGCATCCTCTAAAGAGACCGAAACGTCGACCTCCACCTCTTCCTTTTGTATCATTTATTGTACTTTGTGGATAGGTGTTTGTAGGTCTTGTTGTGTTGTATATTTACTTATCATTTATATACCTACAGACCTATTATTGCTTTTACTGTATATATTGATTGAATTATTTTCTGATAAAATCCTCTTTTCTATACACCTTGTTTGTGTTTGTGCTTTACGTAATTGTGTTTTTTTAATTGTTGCATGTTGTTATGTGAGTTTTATTGACTTATAGTTAGAGATTGATTTCACATAGGGATCATTAATTCATCCCTTCAATTTGGTTTAAATAATTCAAGCTTCTCTAAATAAATTCCCTTGAAGGCACTCTCACCCTTTTATCATAATTACCCAAGCCCTCAAGGGTATTCTGGGTTGCTCACTGTTTGTAACTTTGAAGCATGTGTGCAACAACGTGTTAGAAGCCACCCGGCACGACGTGCGCTGTGTGCCGCCATCTTGTGGTGTGCCGCCATCTTGTGGTTGTTGCACACATCTTCCTTTCTCTTTCTCCTGTTTGTTTGCTGCCAACCACGGTGTGTTTTCATTCTTGCTGCAATAAAAAAAACAAAAAAGCGAGAAACGTTTTGGAGAAAGAAGGTTTTTGGCAGGGTGGATTCCGGGACTACACAAGGAGTAAGCTATCTCCGTTATTTGAACAACGCAAGGTCTTTTGGTGAAACGTGACAGACTGTTGCCTTAAAGGAAAAGACTTCTATTCTTTTATTTCAAAGCACATACAGTGCAGAGAGGTTCAAAAGTTACGCTCGTAAGTCTGTACGTTCTATTGCCTCATCTATGGTATTTTCAGCCACAAATTGTGTGATCCTGGGCACATTCGAGATTCATTTGGCATTTTACAGGGAGTTTGTGCCTCGGGTGCTGCAAACCCTGGACTCTGGATTTTGCTAGCATATGGTGTGCCATTCGGTTGCTGCAAACCCTGGATTCTGGATTTTGCTAGCATATGGTGTGCCTTTAAGAAGGACTACATGACTAGGAATTTCGGGTGAGTAATCGCTCTCCGGAGTAAGAGACTTTCTTTTCTTCATTTCATTAATGTGATGTTTCTTTCTGTTTTGTGTTTTTGTATTTGAGTGTTTACAGTATCTCTCACTTGTGTCTTTTCTGGGCGTAGGTTATGGGGTGGTGAGTGCACATTAGATGATGTGTTCTTTGTTATGTGAGTGTTATGACTGTACGCTAGATTTTCTACTTTTCATGTTTTGATCAGTTTGTTTTGGGTTCAAAGATACCCTAGATTGTCATGGGTTTAAGGATACCCATAGTATGTACAAGAGTGTTTTGGGGTTTAAGGTTACCCTAGATTGTCACATCATATGTTTGCCTTGAGTTTAAAGAAACTCATAATATGTTTGCCTTGAGTTAGAAATACTCATAATCTGATTGTTTTGGATTTAGAGTTACCCATAGAATATTTTGACTGTGTTCTGGGTTAAGGGATACCCTGGTTTGATTTAAGTCTTTGGACTGTGCATTTTTGGTTGTGCATTTTGGGTTTGGTGATTTTCATAATAGATATGCTTTGGGTTTAAGCAGACCCATAATATGTTTGCTTTGGGTTAAGGGATACCCATATAGAGTATTTTTGGGTTTTATTACCCTGTCTTGGTTTGGGTTGTGTCTTATTCCATTTATTTGAGGGAAAACCTGTTCTGTCATTGGTGTGTGCAGTTGAGGGTTGTAGATCCCTGTTCTTCCACAGTTTTGTGCCTTAGTTTGTTTAGCATTGGCTACTCATTATTGTACCTGCAGTTTGGGGCGTGAGTTATGTGGATAGTTTCCACTGGTTTTGAAGAATGTTTTTATTTAACTTGCATTCTTGTTGTTTGTGATCATTATGAAGGGGAGATGGGTGTAGTATCTTAGTTATCTCATACATCCTCCTTTGCCCTCATTTGTATGTTTGGCAACGTTCATGCATTTGTTGTTATGATCATTATAGCAAGGGGGTGATGTATAGTTTTGTTATTATTGCATCCTCTTTTGCTGGAACGTGTGTTTTATCAACTACGTGTGTTTTATCAACTTCACAAATGTTGATTGTTTTACATCACTATAAAGGGGGAGATGTGTTGTAATGTACCTTTTACTCAATGCACTCTCCCTACAGTGGATGGGCTGAGCAGTCAAGAGCCTGCTCCTGGTGGGGCACTTTAAAGGATCTTACTTGTAATATCTTATACCTGTAACTAAGAAGTGATCCTGTGAATAAAGCTGAGAACTTATCTACATCAACTGGTCTAAGCAGCATTCTTCCTTGTAACATTGTGCAGATACAGATGCAGCCCTAACTTGAAGATTTCAGTGGTTTTTTTTTGGTTTATATCCTAACTATAACCTTTCTTAAGCTGCACTTCCTAAGTGAATACTAACCATGAATTTGCTCTCACCCTGCTTTTTCAGTGAATATCTTTTTTTTTTGTGGTATAGCACAACCAATCAAGGCGTGCAGGGGCTGGCGCCCACCCCACCATGGCTAGCTAGCTACTGCTAGTCATGTGTAGTGGGGACTGGCTGCAAAGCCTGGTCTATGGGAATTACCTGAGCTCATCTCACAGCTGGGTCATATCCCCCCAGCACATGGTCTTCGCCCTTTGTGCTTGTCCACAGGGCTGGTGTGGATGCTTTATAACGATGGCAGAATATCAATATTACTTAAAATTGAAGTCTTAATATTGTGGGGTACCACAATATCAAAGATCAAAATCAATGCTAAGCATATTGGTTTCTTTCTTAACAATAATATTACAGTATTACAGTTTCTTAGTTTCTTATATTTTATTTTAGTTACATTTGTAATTGTGTTTTGGGGTTATTGGTTTTTATGATGTAGGATTTGGGGAGTGTTTTAATTTAATAGTTTGCATTTTTTATTATTTTAATCATAATTATATATTTTCAAAATATTTATTTTTTAAGTTTAATGTTTTTAATTTGTTCAGGATATTAGGTTTTATAGGTTTTTTGGGGGAAATGTTTTAAATGAATGTTTTCATATATTTAAAAGTAATTGCATTTTGATATTATTTTGTATTCTTTATTTATTATTTAAATGTACTTTGAGTTGGTTTATGTTTCAGGTTGTTGGTATAACAGGGGTTTTAGGTGGCTAGTGTTTTAAAAAATGTTTTTTTTAAGTATCTGTGTAATTTATTTGGTAACCATTTCGTAAGGGCAGCTGCAACTGTTTAAGTCAGTCTAATCTCAGAGCTTGTAGTCTGCAGACCTGTCTTTTTGTGCATGGACCTGAAATTGATGACATGAGAAAAAGCACTTTCATCCAATAGGATTTGATTGTTTTTTTAATTTAGCCCATAGATGGTCCTTGAATCTGGGTTCTAGGACCAACTTAATCATGAATCAGACATCTCTAACTTCCTAGGCCTTTCAAGCCCACCCAAAACATTTTTAACAGTTAATTTCAAGAACAGTTCTACTTTCATGAAAAGACTAGGATGATTGTGCTCCTCATTGTTTTCTGTAGCAGATAGCACATTTCCTATGGAAGTTAGAATGAGAAGAGTCAATCTTTTGACACAAAAATACAAGGTTTAAGTGAAGTTATAATTAGCATTGGCTGTAACACCTAAATGTAGAGTTAAATAAAGTAGGTTTAAAAAAATGTCAGAACCTTAGAAACTCCCAATGACAATGGTTAGAAAAAGCATATCACACTCTGTGAATCTTATTATATGGTTTAAGCTGTGGTATTTTCACATGTGTTTATTTATATAAAAAGCATTTAACCGCAACCAGAATGAAAGGGTTTAAACGTATGTAGTAGGTGAAGTCACACTGAAAAGACCTTGTGACTATTAACAATTGTTTCCCTGTGTAAATAATTGTAACATGCAAACTATAAATCAGAGAATTGGTCATTCCATGGTGTGGTTTGCAGTGTAAAGTTTGGTAAGGGCCCACACTCTCATCTGTCATTTTCCCATTCTGTGATTTATCAGAGATTTACTCCACCCTAGGGGTGAAAAAATCCTCAGTCCAAGATGGGAAGGGAATGGATCACCACAATATGTTCTTGGGTGTAGGGTATGAGCTCCCTCTTTGGGGGAAAATGTATTCCCATAGTGAAAGAAATGGACTCCTACACTATGTGGGATTCCACACAGGGGAGGTAGGACCCTGTGGCACATGTCACATGACATTGCTGGTGGCATGCCTGTAAACTTTGCACCTCTCTCAGCTTACCAGTAATACTACAGAGAATCCTAGTGAAAAAGAAAAAAGTATATAATAATGTTCAGGCATGGATGTAAACCTCCACCGTATAATTTTATCTTTCTTTTGCCAAATAGTGCCCAGACTGTTCTGTGTTCTTCATTTAAACGTAAAATTATGTGTAAATGGATAACCGAGAGCCCTATTCATTCTTTTGTATTGCAGAGGGTGCTCTACATTACTTATATTGCAGGTCAAAGAGCAACGAAAATAATAAAGTAATGTTTTGAATTTTTTTATCAAATACCATACTTTACTCTTTATAGTCATACATTTACCATGATCCTTTCCTTTTTACTTAACCCCCCCACCCTTCATTGCAAATTGCTTTTAGGTTTCACCTGCACAGCACTTCAATCAATCAGGGAGATTATAAGCGTTCTACTCATCCGTGAGGGTCTCAAGGTGATTGGGGGGGGGGGCTGGAGGCAGGGGGTGGTCCGCAGCTCCGTTCAGCAGAAGAGCCAGGTCTTGAGATCCTTCTTGAAGGTGTTCAAGGAGGGTGCATGTCTCATGTTGATCGGGAGTTCATTCCAGGTCCTGGCCATGATGAAAGAGAAGGATCTTCCCCCTATTTTGGCTCTGTGGATGCGTGGGGTTTCGTCGAGGACGAGGTTGGCGGATCGGAGGTTTCTTTTGGGTACTGAAGTGTTGTATAGCGTTTTAGGTCCCAAGGAAAATTTTCCCGATTCATGCCCTTTTATTGGTACAATTCACATTGCCCTTATATAGGCATAGAAATCATACCCATATTTAGACATATCCCATGCAGTCCAAATACAGGCATGGCTACTTCCACTAGTTCCAAAAAGCCACAACGATTTCTTGGAAAACTCGGCTTCAGCAGTCAGGGACATCCCCTTTCTTGAATATTGATTTGTCCTACAAATCATGGCGTTTTCAAAGAACTACCATTCCATTGGGGTTCTTTGGTGACGTTATTATGTCTGACTTTACGTCAAACCTGGCACCTTCAAGGTATAAATATGCCTACATTTGCCCTAGCAAACACACGGTGGTTTGGAGCAGTTCAACTATCTACTTGCCCGATGCAGCTCGCTACAGCAAGTGCCGAAGGAAGCCGACCCTCCAGCTGACGTCTGACAGAGAGGCTGCCTTTCTCTTGCTGAGAATCCAGCTCCATTGTTTCCAAGCTCTTCTTGCGGGGTGTTGGGGATTCGAGTCCGGAGACAGAGATATCAGACCTATTTCATTCTAAAACCAAGGTACGGAGCGTATTAGACCCTAAGAGAAATCTTGCATAGATTCTTGGCAAAGAAACTAAACCTATGCTACACCATACTTCTTCCCTCGTACTATCCTTAGGTTAGGTACATTGGGGTAGGCGTATTTTAGAAGCACCAGTTGAGTACTTTTTAGCCTTTGTTATTTATGTATGTATTTATCTATGGTTTAGAAACCATACAATGCTTTTACAGTATTATTTTATAGTACTCTTATTACTGTACGCATTATACTTTGCAACCAGTATTACGATTGTAGCAGGTCATTTCTTTTGCATGAGAAAGAAGAATGTTCAATAAAACCCTTTTATTGAAAACGCCCGTCTCTCTATTTCTCTGCACCTCTGATGAAACGAAGCATGCACGATTGACTGAGTAAAATATGTATCTATTCTTTCCACGACTCTGAAGAGAAACAAAGTTGTCATGTTTATGCGGTTGTCAGAAACTAATCCCTTCTTGTGTATTCGAGAAAGTTTCTAGTGACCTTTGAGCTAGTTGGCACTCACAATTAAGTCTAATATATTCAATAGAGACCTGGTTGACCTCAGTCCTAAGTCACATCTATAGGATATATTATTCCAATGCGCAGAGCCTATTGGGAATATAGGAACTAAACTACAGAAGGGTGATTCTCTCGTTTAGGTATTGGGGTCCAGTGTTGTGTAGGCATTTGTAGGCGTGGGTCAGTATCTTGAAAGTGACTCTATTCTCGACGGGGAGTCAGTGGAGCTTCCGTAGGTGTTGGCTGATGTGCTTGTGTCGAGGGATCCTGAGTATGAGTCTGGCGGCGGTGTTCTGTATTGTCTGGTGCTTGCATAGAAGAGACTTGTTTATGCCGGCATATAGGGAGTTACTGTTGTCCAGCCTGCTGGTGATGAGTGCGTGGGTGACTGTCTTCCTTGACTCGGGGGATCCATTTGAAGGTCTTGCGAAGGATACAGAGGGTGTTGAAGCATCTGGAGGTGACGGCATTCGCCTGTCTGTTCATGTAGCGGGAGAAGTCGAGTACAATGCTGAGGTTTCTGAAGTGGTCTGTGGGGGCCAGGGGCTGCAGAGGGCGTGGGCCACCAGGTGTTGTCCCATGGCGATGGGGTGGTTCCTAGGATGAGGACTTCTGTCTTCTCCGAGTTGAGTTTTAGCAAGCTATTGCTCATCCAGCTGCGACATCATGCATTCCTTCCTGGAGGTTGAGTCTGGTGATGGTGGGGTCCTTGGTTAGGGAGAGGATGAGTTGGGTGTTGTCGGCGTAGGATACTATGCAGAAGACGCGCTGTTGGACGATGGCAGCGAGGGGGGCCATGTAGATGTTGAAGAGGGTTGGGCTGAGCGATGATCCCTGTGTGACTCCGCAATTGATTGCCGTGGGCTCGGAGCGGAAAGTTGGCAGTGTGATCCTTTGGCTTCTGCCAGTGAGGAAGGATCGGTTCTATACGAGGGCGGGTCCTTGTATTTCCACGTCATGTAGTCCGGTGGTGAGTGTGTGGTGGCAGATGGTGTTGAATGCTGCTGACAGGTCGAGTAAAATCAGGGTTGCAGTGTGGCCTTGGTTGAGGATGGTGCAGATGGCGTCTGTGCCGGCAAGTAGGGCGGTCTCTTTGCTGTGGTTGCTGTGGAATTCGGATTGAGAAGGGTTGAGGATGGCATTGTCTTCAATGAACCTTGTCAGTTCTGCATTGAAGGTCTTCTCAGCGACTTTCACCGTGAAGGGGAGGAGCAAGATAGGCCGGTAGCTTTTGAGGTCCATCGGGTCTGCTGAGGGCTTCTTGAGTAGGGGCTTGACTTCTGCGTGTTTCCAGTCATCCGGGAAAGTGCCGGTCAGGAAGGAGGTGTTGATAGTGTGTCGTAGTTCGGGTGCAATGGCGGCCCGCTGTAGATGTGTGGTGGGCAGGGGTTTGTGGGGGACCCTGAGTGGATGCTTTTCATGGTCGAGGCGGTCCCTTTGGTTGTGATTGGTGTCCAGGAGGAGATGGTGGGCTGGCTGTTGTTGTCGGAGGGCAGAATAGATGCGGAGTCAGGTGTGCGGTCTATGAAGTTGTCATAAAGGTTTTTGATCTTCAGGTGCAAGTAGTGTACGAGCTTGTCGCAGAGGTCCTGGGAGGGGGAGATGTCTGTGGCTTCACTGCGGGGCTCGGTGAATTCCTGGATAACGCTGAAAAGTTCCTCAGAATTGCTGGAGTTGACAAGGATTTTGTTGTAGATGAAGGTCCTTAAGGTGGTTCTGGTGTGTTGGTGGTATTCTGTCATGGCATCCTTGAAGGTGGTGGGCTTTTCAGGTGTCTTGACGTTTCTCCAGTTCTTCTCCAGGTGCCTGCAGGTGCATCTGGCATCCTGGAGGTCGGTAGTGAACCAAGCGGCTTTCCTGGGGCATTGTCTGTCGGAGTAGTGTAGCAGTGTGTGCTTGTCAGTGCAGTTGGATAGCCACGTGCAGAGTTCCCTGGCTGTGAGGTTGGCTTTTGCGGTAGTGGGGGGGTGTTGTGGTTGAGGGTGGTGTTAAGTTGAGTTGCTCCTCCTTAACACTGCCCCAGTTCCTTCTCGGGGGCGTGGAGCCTGTTTTGGAGGTTTGGGATTGTCGACGATGAAATGTACGCAGTGGTTGTCTGTCCATGGGGGCTATGTGGTATGACTGAAGTGGACGCTTTTTCCTCCTGCAAAGATGGGATGGAGGGTGTGTCCTGTCTTGCGGGAGTCGGTGTGGTGACAAGTTGTTTCAGTCCGATGTTGGCGAGATTGTCATGGAGGGTGGTGGAGTTGGGATCGCTCGAGTTGTCGAAGTAGAAGTTCAGGTCTCCGATGAGTATGTAGTCCATGGTGGCGATGGCGTGCGATGAGGTCTGTAATGGTGTTGGCGAAAAGGGCCCGGGCCGGGGGGTCTGTAGGCGAGGGTGCCGTGGAGTGTGGAGATGGGGCTGATCTGGACGTGGAAGTGCAGGTGTTCGGCAGCTGGGAAGGTGTTGCTGGAAGTGGTGAGGCAGAGGGAGTTTTTGTGCGCAATGGCGAGGCCGCCTCCCGGGTGGTTGGGGTGATCCTTCCTCTGGATCTTGTATCTATCCAGAATGGCGATGGCGATGTCCAGGGTGGAGGAGGCGTTGGTCTAAGTTTCCGTGAAGAAGGCAACATCGGGTGAAAGTGTGTCCAGGAGGTTCCAGATCTCCACAGCGTGTTTGTGCATGGAGTGCACTTTGAGGAGCATTCATCTTAGGACGTCGCTGGTGTAGGCGGCTGGGGGGGTGGTGAAGGTTTGCCGGTAGTGGCGGCAGGAGAACTGGCAATGGAACGTGTTTGGTGTGCATTGCTGCCAATTGTTGTTTCTTTCCGGTGTTGAGTGTGAGGAGGGTAGCTGAGTCGTAGAGGTGAATGGTCTGAGATCTAGGGTCCCTGGCCGCAGCCGGGTCACGGATGGGTGCAGACAGGCTTGCCTTTGGCACAGCCTGCCATAAAATAGGGGAGGCGGAGGGACGAGCAACTGGGAGGCGGGAGGCGGGAGCCAGAACTGACAGGGAGGAGGGGGCACAGGGCAAAGCAGCGGTGGGCTATAAAACAGGCTATAGTGCAAAAACAGGAAAGAAAAAATGCAAAAAACAGTGGCATCAAGTCTACAACAAAATTAGCAGAAAAAGCAGACCAGGCACAGCAGGCGGAGTGAAGTCAGCACGAAGCAGACACAAGCCGTACCTGGACAGCCTCGAACACCTCCCAAGAGGAGGTGAGCAGGGTCGGCGGTGAGTGTGCAGGACAGCAGAGCTGCAGGGAGAAGAGCAGTTTCTAGACTGGGAGGTCAGAATACTTGCTCGCGCTCCCCCGCAGCGGCTGCCATAAAATAGGGGAAGGGGAGGGACGAGCAGCTGGGAGGCGGGAGCCGGCATGGGGAGGGGCCACAGGGGAATGTAAATGTAAATGTAGTTGAGCTTATATAGCGCACAGCTACCCGCAGTGGGTTTCCCGGCGCTTGCTTAGGGAACCCTTCTTGGTATTCCCCTGTGAGATAGCAGGGTATCCACAAGGTGAAAGTCAGGCATCCCGCCGCGAGGGGCCGTTGTGGAGATTAAGCAAGCTATTGCCCAGAGTCGCAGAGTGTGAACCCGTGAGTCGAGGAGGCACCGGGGCGAGAATTATCGAGTCTGTGGAATTTTTAGCCCAAGACCCGCCGAGGCAGGGAATTGAACCCTGGTCCAGGACCGATCTCAGCTTCCGGGTCTGCTGCCTCTAACCCCTGAGCCACACTTCTCCACAGGGAAACCAGCGGTGGGCTAAACAACAGACTAGAGCACAAAAACAGGAAAGAAAAAGGCAAAAAACAGTGCAGTAAGCCTACAATGACACAAGTACAACCACAATAAAATAAACAGAAAAAGCAGGCCAGGTACAGCAGGTGTAGTTGAGTCAGCATGGACCGGTCACAAGCCGAACCTGGGCAGCCTCGAACACCTCCCAGGAGGAGGTGAGCGGGGTCGGCGGTGAGCGTCCAAGACAGTCGAGCTACAGGGGTTCCTTGACCGGGAGGTCAGAAGACTTGCCCTGTGCTTGTGATATCTTTTGTAAGTCAAAAAAAAATAATCTTAGCACTGGCTTACAATCCACCCATTACTAACAATACGGACACTGTGCAATCACTCTCATTTTTTGGTTTCTCCTTTCAGCTGCATCAGGGTCATATCATCATCTTTCATCTGCTGTTCCCTGGAGCTTAGACCAGGTGCTGTTTGCTTCTGGTGGTAAGCAGCCAGTGTCCTTCCTCTGGCCACACGCTTCCAAGGTACTTAAAAAAATATATATTTCTACGCACTCCATACCGGTGCATGAGTGTGAACTCAGTCACCTCTCTTTTTTTAATATAGCATGAACTCGACCTAAAGGTATTGGAGTGCTTTACATGACAAGCCAATTGCATTACACAAGGACAAATTCATTTTTAGGCATAGAGAGATTAAGTGATTTTCCCAGAACCCCAGTATCTTGAGCCCCCAGCTACAAAGATGACCGCTCTTGTCATTATGCCACATCCTCTCTCATATTCTTGATTCTGGCTATCTTTGGTGACCTCAGCAGAGGGGCTGACATTGGAAGAAGGGGGATATATTGGTCCATGCAGTTTTTCTAACTGAGGGCCTTATTATGAGTTTGGCAGTGCGGGACAGCCCCGCTACCGCCCGGTCAAACCTATATTTGTATCTTCTGCCAGATTAGGAGTTTTCTCCTGTCTGGCAGCTGTTTCTTTGGTGTTCCCAGTACCTGCACAGCAAGGACTGCTGAGGTCCGTGCAGTGCAGGTACTGGGGTGCATGCAGACAGAGGGGCACAACATGTGCCCCCCTGCATGCACCCCACGGCGCAGAGGCAGAAGGGGACTATGTAGGGCCCCCTTTGTTTCCTCAATGCTACACTTTTCATGGCAGTCAAAACACCATAAAAAGTGTGGCGTGAGGAAAATCACAGCAGCCCACCAAGCATATTGCGGCCTCAAGACGCGTCAGAGATCCCTGGCAGTTGCCATAGTCCCAGGGCGGCTTGACCCTCCTAGTCATAATAGGGCGGTCAGAAGACTGCCATTGCTGCGCCCCCACGAGTCTGGCGGTTCGTTGGCCACCAGACTCGTAATAAGCTTCTAAGCTTGCCCGCATTGGCCCCTCCGCCCTCAACAAACAGACAGAATTAAAAAGAACTACAGATAGTTCTAGTGTGTTCGGACTCACGGGAGGGGTGGTGAGGAATTTTGCAAACAGACCTGTTCTTTTCCACAAGGGACTCATAAGTTCTTACTAAACAGAAATATAATGTTTTAATTCTTCCTTCCACCCCTTGTCCCTATTGCACTTCTCATGTAATTGCACCTACTGCTTTCCCTAGGTGTATTAAATCAAATGGTTCTGTAATTGTACTGTCTGAGTTGTGAGTGTCTCTTCCCAACTGAGCCTATCATGCACCAGTCTACCAATGACATCTGACAGGCGCTTAACAATGCTAGCAAAGGCATCAACATAAGACCTCTGAGACTGGCTGCTTCATCCCGACTGTTTCTTCAGAAGCACCAGAATGTCTCACAAGTGACCGACTCTGTCCCAGCCTTATCGGCCCAAGCAACTGACTCTGCCCCAAAATTACTAGCATCTTCTAAATCATCATACTGTCTCACGAGTGACCAACTCAGTCCGGCCCTTCAGAAGCAGCAAACTGTCTCGCAAGCGACCAACTCTGCCCCAGTCTTTCTGGCCCTTCTGGAACAGGTCTGCCTCACAAGTGCCCGACTCTGCCACAGCCTTAGCAGCCTGTTAAAAACACTAATCTGTCTAGAAAATGACTGATTTTCTGCCAAAATGACTGCTTCTTCCAAAGTACCAAACTGCTGCATAAGTAACTAACACTTACCAAGTCTGCCCTGACTTTTTGGCCCATCAGAGGCACCATTCCTCTCACAATTGACTGAGTTTACCCCGCTTTACCAACTCTTGTGAGACACTAGTCAGCACTAGTCCCTCTAACAACTGAGCTGTACATTGGAAGTTACAAGTGACTGCTTCAGCCCCAGCCCCACTGGCCACTCAGAAGCACCGGTTTATCACATGTGACTGCCTAACAAGTGACTGCTTCGGCCCCAGCCGTACCGGCCGTTCAAAGGCACTGGTTTACCTCTCATGTGACTGCCTGTGCCCCAGCTCCACCGGCTGTTCAGAAGCACCAGTTTATCTCACATGTGACTTCCTCAGCTCAAGCTCTATGGCCTAATCAGATGCACCAGTTTATCTCACATGGGACTATCTTACAAATTACTGCTTTGGCCCCAGCGCTGCCGGCTGTTCAGAAGCACCGGTTCATCTGTCATGTGACTTCCTCTTCCCCAGCTCTACCAGTGTGGCTTGTTATGCACTGGGCTTAAAGTTAAAAACACGAAAAGTGCTATTACATGGTCAGCACTACATAGCGTTTTAACCAAAATAATTTTGAACAATGTGCAACATGTCTGAAAACTACATCGACAAAACCGATAGATTTCACCGAAGCGAAACCTATTGGCTTTGCCAGTGCTTCTTGTATTGTTTAGCTAATGTGTATGCAAAGGCAAAAATGGATGAAATCGTAAAATGTTATCTGAAATTTGAGAAAGCGATTGAACAGACAATTTTTAGGGATAACATCTGTGGAGCTTTTTCTGTCTTTCTGTAATATACAAGCTTATATTGAGAGCTTCTGAAGTGGGCATTTTCTCCTTTTAGGATACTAACAGCAACACAGTAGAATCGGTACCTGACAAGACATGACATCCCAGACATTGAAAAGGGGGCTGATGTATCAAAGGGCTTTACTGATCGTGTGTTGATTGTGAGTTGCCCTGGCATAAGGACGCCTAGGTGCTCTATATGAGCATCACCTTCTGTGTTGTTGACAAGCGTGTTCTCGGTAGAGATACAGGAACCCAAAATAGAACACACTTCCGGTTAGAGAAGCCAAACAAATTTACAAGGAGCATAGTATCGTCATTGGCATCCTTTCTCACCCCTCCAACATAACATACATGCCAATAAATAAGCACACAACACAATTTTTTGTTTGGGTAAAGTTGCTGCAGGTTTATTACATACACCGTTATGTAATAGGTAGGTTATCTTACGGGCAATCCAAGGGCAGGCAACCAACTGGGCTGCCTGCCCACCTGATGAGCCAGGCAGCACTGGGGCGAACCCCACCTGTGCTGCCCTTACTGGTGATCCTCTTCCCGGATCACGTGACACTGGGCACCTTCTTACTCACGACCCTTTCAGGGCGGAGCGGAGCATAGCAAACCCCCCCGGTTGTTCAGGCCCACAACCACCCAAAGGACTAGCGGGGCGCCGACACGGTTTTCCAGGAACCTCCCATGAGGCTCCTAGGATTTGGCTCTGGCACCCACCATGGTGCCGCGCAGAGGTACCCTTCTGTACCCCTTTGCTTCCAGATCTCCCTGTAACTCTGCCACAGCTCTGGAGGTGGCCACCATCGCCACCAGAGCCCCCAACAAAACAGCTATAGTCTTACCCACAACGTCTCCTGTCTAGAGCCTCCTGCAACTGTAGATGAAAGTAAACCATCCCTACTGGTGATAGATGGCCACCATATATATCACAATGGCCCTTGACAATAGCCTGGATCAGCTCGTGTCTAATGAAACCAAAGGCCCTGTAGTCCTGTGAACTTGTGCCAAGAACTGTTCACCCTCATGCTGGAAAGTTCCACTGCATCGCATGGCCCAGCCCCGTGCCAACTCTGGGAGGGATGATTGCAGGCACCATGGCTCACATTGCCCCATCTATTTGCTGATCTCACCTAGCTGCCGTCCTTCTAGCACTGTGTGTGCCTGAACACCTGCGTGCCCCATCTATGGGACAGCAGCCCACTTGCTAGGTGACCGCTCCCCCAACCCACCTGCCTACTTTGGCTGTTATGGCGAGAAGGATTATACTTAACATTTGCACAGTCCCTTTGCTTGCTAAATCATGACACACAGGAAAGTCCATAGCTAGGCGAATGTGACAAAGAGCAAGGCTTCCCTCCAGCACTTCCCCTGCATCCTATATTCCTTATGGGAATTTTGCCCGCTCAGCTACCTCTGTGGTGAAACCCCCTAGGACTACCGGTTTAGAGAATCTGTCTGATTAGCACAGTGCGCACTGTCTGCAATATGGTGCCTAACATTCAAGATTGACTAAGTCCTACTTTACCCCTATCCTTGAATTCCCAAATAGGTGGGGGGTGGGGGGGTACCCACTGCCAATCCGGAGCATCCCCAGTGGTGGAAAATTACCTGCCCTTTTAAATGTTAGTTTTTGTTAAGCACTAGACGTGCGACACCTTGTTACCCCATTTATTGGGACAACAGCACACTATGTTGGCTGACCGCGTCCACACCCAGCATGGCTAATATAGCTGACTGTGCTGAGCTTTTGAGCTTACCTGCATCAACAGGTCACATACCCTTGGTTCTGAAGTGCACTTACTTCACTCCGTTGACCAGACAATTGCACAGACCCCTTTAAGTGCTAACCCTGTGAACACCTTATTAGTATCAAATCTGGTTTGAACCATGTATGTATTGTCCCACTATTGGTGACACCTCCTCTTTTGTGTATTGACAACTTACGCAGCGCACCCCGCTTGCTTAACTGCCGTCAGATCACAGATGCCAGTACCTGCTAACCATCTCTGACCCTGGATGCTTAATTCGCAAAAGTGTCAGGATCCCAGATTCCTAGTTTTATGTTTAGCGCAATAATTTAATTTAATTTAATTGCGGGTTTATATAGCGCTAGGAATCGACTCCCGGAGGAGTATCTCCACACTTCGACCGCTGGGGAACCCGTCCTGGCTCACCCTGAGAGATGGTCCCTGATGGGTATCTCTAAGGTGCGACCAAGCATCCCCGGCAGTCTGGGGGGCCGTTGTGAAGATGAGGCAAGCTGATGCCCAGAGTTGCCGAGTGTGGTTTCTGACTAGTGTAGGCACCGAGGCGAGAATTATCGAGTCCGCTGACCCTGGTCCACGACCCTGCCGCGTCGGGAATTGAACCCTGGTCCCGGGCCGTTCTCTGCTTACGGGTTTGCCGCCTCTAACCAGTGAGCCACACTTCTACACCTTCAGCGGATCTGCTGGGAGGTACCACCAACCGGCCCTTCAAGGTACATCTACCGTGGTGTTGACTATCAACATATGTGGGGCACAGGTCGCAGAATATGCCCCTTCCAGCCTCTGGTTCAAGTCCATAGAAAGATAACCCAGGGGTCAGACAAGTCTGTGGGAACCAGAGGGTAACATTATGTGCAAATACCTGCAGTTTCCTGAATATTGGGAATGGCAGATGGTCTATAATACCCTGCCTCCATTTGGCTCTAACGGAGTGTTTACCAACGTTGTTTGCGCCCCAGCACACTTGTTAGATGACAACTCCCACAACCCGCCTGCTGCCCTGGATAAATCGTGGGTGAATATGTCTTAACTGAAGCGACCTGTAGCCTGCCCTTGTTTGCAGAGGGCCCTTTTTAGCTGCATCAACCAGACATAGCAAGACGAGACGAGCTTGCGAGCCCCACTCCCCCACAACTAAAATTAAACATAGTCTATCAGGAGCCGAGGCACTGCCTTCGCAGCACCTCTCCTTGCGTTGTGATTGCCCAGAGTAAGTGTAAAATTACACTGTCCCACCAATTGGGCTGGTAACCGAAATGCCAAGAAAAACAGGACCTCGGAATTAGATCCCCGTCTCCTAGAGTAAAACAATAATTATCCTGTGCCATTATCGGATATGCCAGCAGCACCCAATGCGCTATCCACCTGTTGCTATGCAGATGTCATCTAATTCAATGACATTGGTGACGTATTGACCCATTCTGCCTTTGTGGTCAACAAAGGCTCTGCATCATGGCGGAACTAGCCAATGGGGCCACTTCCCCGAAAATCGGCCACAAACTTCCATAATCCCGCCATCCAGACATACACCCGGGGGGGGGGGGGCAAAGGCGACTCTGGTAAAGGTGAAAGAACATGCGAATTCCATCCTTGCAACCCGGGCATAATACTAAGTTAGAACCGCACATCTCTATAAGCAAACAAAGGACAGCTAGACAAGGTGGACCTCACTGGAGTGCCCCACCTTGGCCCCCTGACATGCACCTATCTAGGGGTTGTGGGGGCAGAGAAACAATGACCACTGAGTGGTCACTTGCGACATCGATTGGGTCGAATGCCCAGGCAGAACTGACATTGACACCTACATGTTCCATGGTTTAAGTCTGGCGCCATGAGACAGCGTCTTAAACAAGAACCGGTGGACAGCCGGCCCACTGGAGTCAGTGGTCTGTCCATTTCTCCTCCGAATTCTCCACTATGGGGGCTCCAGATAATCTCAGGTGTGAGAAAAGTCTATCTAACATAGCCAACCTATGTTTTATACGTGTGTGACTGCTCCCCCTTATGATACGACCAAACCAAGGCTAAAGCAATAGGAGCATGAGGCCTTAAGCAACGGGTGTCTTTGTGTACTGGAAATATTAATTAGCCACACAAAGAACAATGGAAATCCCCTTAAATGCGAGTCAGCAGAACGTCAATGCAATAGTGTTGGATTTGAAACATAGGCGCCATCCAAAACTACTGATTCAAATTAGCGAAAATAGTTTTATGAAAGAAAAGCATTGAACGAATCGCTCATCAAAGTCAAAGGACATAGCAACCGCTTTGGCATACCTTGCTGAAAAGGATAGAGCAATGCCCATTACTTGTATTAGTGAATGAAGACATCATTCATTCATGTTCATCCAAAGTAAGAAACACTTATGGCATCGCGGTAGTACAAATTAGTTTAAAGCACCAATAATCAACCCCAAACTGATATACTGTTTAGCTCCACCCCGGGCACCCTGCCTAGTTACCGCCAAGGCAGGCGCACCGCAACGCCAACTGAAGACAGAGTGGCGTAATTTCTGACCTAGAGGTGTTCACGGCGACACATACATAGAGACGCCAAAATGTGTGCGAAACTAGAATCAGTATTCGCCCGCGCTACCTTGCAGCAAGGCAGTTCAACAGAAAACCTGACACTTGTGCCACTATATGCCTTGACTCACGTCTGGCGGCCACTTCCTTTTGCACAATACCTTGCTGCCAATCCTATTTACTCCACAACTACTAACCCTGACACTCGTGCAAGTGTGACAAGTCCGCCAGTTAAAAGCCCTCAAAGCTATAAGAATGGCAATAGTGAGTTTAATGTAAATTAAATTAATCAATGCCTGTTGTGTTCATCTCTAAAATAGACAGATCGCGCCAACTCGTGGCAGACTGTCTCAAGTGCCGGTGTGACAATTAAGTGATGTGCAGCGCACCACAAACCCCCCCGGACAAATTACACCGGTGAACTTTATGCTGTAATTTAGCATTAGTAGCCCATTGCCCCACTTTCTCACCTGTAACGCAACCCCTACATCAAGCCGGAGCTATTGACGTTGTCAATGGCTATTGGTTACATACATAAATAAGAACTATGGTCTAGTTGGGTGAATATTGAAAAAGCTTCCCAGCTGATTTCAAGCCCAAACCAGTGGCACACCCCAGGAGGTGTGTACCCACCGCCTCAATGAGCCTGAGCTCGCCTCGCAAACCAAACTTGCTAAGACAGCCGTTGACTCTCTACCAGCAGCCTGGACACTCACACCGAGTGCCTTGAATACACTCAAAAGGCATCCTTCTACTCTCTAATACATACGTCTCTGGCTTGTTTTTGCCATCTGTCTCTTAATCCCTAATAGGAGGCTTATAATACCTCGGAAGAGCAACATCAATGAAGATGAGGGAGACATACAGATATCTCTAATTTCACCCCTTTGACCATCAAGAACGCAAAGAAGACCAGGTTTAAGGCTGCTTTTGTGAGACATTTTTGAGTTAGGGGTGTGCATTTGTGCCTGTGTGTATGTTTGCGACATGAACATACAAGTGATACTTTGGGATATTTTGGCGAAAATAGTTCTTTGAAAGAAAAGCATTGACGATCCCAACTCACTTTCCGGGAACACAGAAACTCTTCCAACCTAACTGCAACAAGCTGGGCATGACCAAGTATAAAACTCAAAATGTACTACGAGGGCCATAACAGGTATTAGGCAACTCATCCCTTCCATCTAAAAGATGAGTCATTAACAAACACTAAGCCTAGAGACTCGTGCAAGGTGCATCAACTATTAGCCATCGTCCCCTCTTCACTGAGACAGCATAGACAAAGAATGGTTAACACGCACCAGTCCCATGTTCCTCCTGCTAGTACACAGTAACGTCTCGACCCAGTACAACCAGGAAGCCAAGTAGCTACTTCTCAATCCTCTTGCCCACTGCTTTGTTTAGTACGGAGTTGTCTGGATATGCCTGTGCAGCAGGGCAAAATGACCAACAATTCACTGTGAATGCGGTACATGCGTAAGGGTCATGAATGAATCCATCAACTATTTCCCAAGGCATCTACGTTCAACAAAAGCACCACTCCAACGCAAACTGAAGCCTCCCATGTCCAAGGGCATCACAAGCAGCAGGCTCGCAATCCCCCATTGGTGCTCTGACTGCCCCCAATCACCAGGACTGTGGATCCCTTGATCACCACGTATCCCAGGCCGACCCGAGGCGATGCACATTCCCACACCGGAGATGATGTGCACAGGGGGCCTGCAGCAGAGAGTTTGCAACGTAAAATGAGGCCTTTCTCATCGGTCGGCTCCTCCCGAAATCATGCCCCTCCCCCTCCGCTGGCACCCCAAGCAGCATGGTCCTGCGAAACCGGCGTTGTCGCTGCAAGGAGCGTGCCACCTTGCAACCCGGGAATCTCGGTCCCCGAAACTGGAGCCAGGAGGCCCCGCGGTGGGGCCAGTGCATCGCACTCTCCTCGCATCCCTGAATCCACTGCCCTCCAAACCGGCACAAAACCCCGGGAAAGGCGAGCACTTACGCTTCTTCGCGTGGATCCATTCACTCAATCTGTGGCATTTTCCGAAAAGCGCGCATTAGATAAACAACGCCCCCCTAAATCCGCCCCCAAGGTGGAACGAGTCACGAGTGGTGAACAGGAAGAAAATAGACTACACCACTGCTATGTAAACTCCTGCAGGCCAGGACACTACTCTCAGTAATTCACCAGCTCACGTGCCCCGGGCAGCCTTGGAAACCGGCACCACCAGCATAAAGATGGTCGCCAGGAGGCAATAGAAAGCCTCCCAATTGGGGAGGAGGGGTCTGGGATCACCATTTGCAAACATGGACGCAGTCTCATGGCCCCTGCCGCTACATCACTTTGTGTCACGCACGCGACAAGTAACAATGCGTCCTGATCAAGATCACGGGTGCAGAAGACGCCACGCTCGGTACCAGGCTCCCCCGCCCCTTTATTTTGCAACTAAAGGCTTATTGCAGTGCATCAGAGGGCAAGGGTCATCGGCTGAAAGCCAAAGACAGCGCAGCATGAGACATGGCAAAGCAAGCGCGCACCATTCCAAGGCAGGGCAGGAGCCCAGCAGAGCTATTGTTGCAGACCCCTGCTAACGTTTGAGGGAGGCCAGCACATCTCAAACCTGAGTCTTTTAGAAACAAACGAGGATGGAAACGCCAATGAGCTATTATAATTATCCGCATAGCTCCTTGGTGATCCCTGGACCGCATCAGGCATGCTGCCTGGTCACACCCACAGCCGGTGATCTGTACCCGGTGCACCCCCTTGTGCTGGGCCCATGCACCCCCTCACCTGGCTCCTACTGGGGGGGGTGAACAGGGGCGCAACTAGATCTTAATTTCGGGGGGGGCTAACATGGCAAATGAAGGGGCGTGGTTAATGTTAATCAATGGGGCGGAGCTAAAATGGCAGATAATCAGGATCGGTTAATGCTCAGGTCAAGTTGAGAAAAAATGTGGTGATTTTTGTTAATTTGATGCATTTATATGCTATTGTCTTATGAAAAAGGAACAGAATGTACTGAATTAAAAGGCCAATTTAATATATTTTACTACAAAGCACTTTAGGAACACAATATAACCAATTTCCACAGAAAAAATATTTATTTTATTAACTTCATACAGACTTATATTAGCATAGGCAGACAGTAACCGTTTACATGCTTTACACACTACTCAACTGATACACATGTGTATTCATACATTTGTATCCAGCATTTTGAAAGCCTCACAGCTGCCATCTTGGGCTCTGGGGCCATACCCTTAGTATGCAGGAACAACTGCTTACAATACTGAGGCCAAGCTGCCGATATTTCTATGTGGTATACACTTTACCTCCTATGCTCATACAGTATCACATACTATGGACATCGCTTACAAATCCATTGCGTCATTCCATGCCATTGGTAGGAGGAACGCCTTAAGTATAGAAGTTTAACAACAACACAATATGATACATAGCAAACAATCAGCATTGGCATTTGAATCAGTATAAGCGTGCGTGCACATCGCATCTGACAAGAGCAATCTAACACGCACCTCTTGCCTCTGTGAGGGGGAAACCATTCCAGCATTGGTGCCATACCTACACTCTATGGTTCAGTATAAGTGAATTACACAGATCCACAGTCTACGGTCTATGCTGGTGTGTGGCTACACAAATATTCTTCTAGCGGGTCCCAAATATCACAGGGTCACGACTGCACTGGCACAAGTTCCCATTAGCTCGTAAGCTGCTCCTGGCAATAGCAGCATACTTAAGCCGTCTGTCGCCCGGGGCAGGGTGCTCAGCCCCCACTTCATGGCCACCCTTATAGCTAGCAACAACACGAGCGCAGCCAGTTTGCGCATGTCCAGGGGTATCCCCTTCACAAAGGCCAGCAGTGCCGCCAGGGGTGAACACTCAAGCGGAAGTCCCAATATGTCACACAGTCAAACAAAAATCTCCTCCCAATATGAGGCAAAGCCCGGGAATGTCCAGACGAGGTGCAGAAAATCTGCGGCTAGAGCAGAGCACCTGCCATATCTAGAGTCGTCTCCCAGCCCCATTTTGTCCAACCCAACCGGGGTGCAGTACATGTGATGTAAAAAGTTTACGTGTAAGAGTCTAAGTCGGTAGTTTGGGGATTGTGCCCATGACTGTGTGTAGCAGTACTACCATTAATCATCTGTTAACAGACGTGACTGCTTTACTGTTAGGTATGCGTACTGGCCCGTGGTAAATCGGTGTGGCGAGGGAGTCTTGAAAAACATTTCTAATACCTGAAATGTCGGGGGGCTTTCGGAAACTTTGCATTTCATGTACGCATAGCATTTTGCACTTGGCAATATGTGTAGGTCCCTGGCACCCCAAAACCCATACCCACCCCAAACCCTAAAATTACCCCCCTGGAGCCCCAAAACCCGTACCCGAGCTGATCCCTAAAATTACACCCTTGTTCCCCAAAACCCGTACCCACCCTGAACCTTAAAATTACCCCAGGCACCCCATAACCCATACCCACCCTGATCCCTAAAATAGCCCCCTGACACCCCAAAACCCACACCTGCCCTGAACTCTAAAATTACCCCTGGCACACCAAACACATACCCACGCTGAACACTAAAATTAACCCTGTGGCACCCCAAAACCCATACCCACCCTGAACCTTAAAATTACCCCTGGCACCCCAAAACCCATACCCATGCTGAACAATAATTTCCCCTCTGGCACCACATAACCCATACCCACCCTGAACCATAAATTTCCCCCTGGCACCCAATAACCCATACCCACCCTGAACCCTAAAATAGCCCCCTGTCACCCCAAAACCCATACCCACCCTGAACCTTAAAATGACCCCTGGCACCCCAAAACCCATACCCATGCTGAACCATAATTTCCCCTCTGGCACCCTATAACCCATACCCACCCTGAACCATAAATTCCCCCCTGGCACCCAATAACCCATACCCACCCTGAACCCTAAAATAGCCCCCTGACACCCCAAACCCCACACCTGCCCTGAACCCTAAAATTACCCCTGGCACACTAAACACATACCCACGCTGAACACTAAAATTAACCCTGTGGCACCCCAAAACCCATACCCACGCTGAACCTTAAAATTACCCCTGCCACCCCAAAACCCATACCGAACCATAATTTCCCCCTGGCACCCCATAACCCATACCCACCCTGAACCCTAAAATTCCCCCCTAACAACCCAAAACCCACATCTGCCCTGAACCCTAAAATTACCCCTGGTACACCAAAACGCATACCCACGCTGAACCCTAAAATTACCCCCTGGCACCCCAAAACCCATACCCCCCCTGAACCCTCAAATTGCCCCCCTGACACCCTAAAACCCACACCCACTCTGAACCCTAAAATGACCCCTGGTACCCCAAAACCCATACCCACTCAGAACCCTAAAACTACCCCCTGGCACCCCAATTCGTAACCCACCCTGAACCCTAAAATGTCTCCCTGGCACACTAAAACCCACACCCACCCTGAACCCTAAAGTTACCCACTAGCACCCCAAAAAATGAACACTACATTTGCATATTTGGAGGGGACTGTCCTCTGACGTTTCCATGTGTGGGTGCTCTTGGATGCAAAAATAGAAAGATCCATGGCCCTGTTCACCATTCATCTAGTGAGCAGTGCAGTGGATGTGAATTCCATCCAAGTGCACAGACAGCAGGGGCAAAGGGATGGCAGTGCAGGTGACGCTTTTCCATTGTAAATTCATTTCTGCTGGCGTCATAGCCCAGGGTTTGCTGTCTGTGCACTTGTATGGAATACACATCTATACAAGTGCACAGACAGCACACCCTGGGCTATGATGCCAGCAGAAATTCCTTTACAAAGGAAAAGCGTTGCCTGCACTGGCCAGCCATTTCCCCCGGCTGTGCACTTCACACCCCATGCTCAAGTGCTTAGGTGAAATCCCTGCCTTCAGGCAAGGCTTTCACCTCAGTGCCACTCTAAAGGAAAACAAGAGGTGGGGGCAGGGGGGTTCACTCGCTGAAACTGTTCAGAGGCTGGCTCTCTGGCTCGGGCTGCCGGGCCTCTCAGAAAGGATAAAAAAAATCACATTCTCGGATCGGATGCGTTTGTGAATCATTTCAGTGCATCTCATCTTAGCCCGGCCAGAGGAGGCGACGGGGGGGGGGCTGAAGCCCGGCGAGCCCAATGGGTGTTGCGCGCCTGGGGGTGAACCCCGATGCTGGCAAAGACCACGTGGGGCCCGATGGAAGCGGGCCTGCGGTCTCCCCGCACACCAGCTGCAACACACTGCCATTTAATATTGGTTGAGGGATCCCCGAAGACTGCACTCAGCCCTACGATTGGATGGTGGCATGCCTGTTAACTTCTGTGCTGACAGAATGCTGGTTTGCAGCCTGTACTGGCCTGTACTGGCTTCACAGTCGTGTCATTTCCACCTTCCTTTAGGGCAGCTACCGGTCTCTGTACGAGCATCTTTCATAACTTACGCAGTCGCACCCGCTCTGTGTTCTGCACCCCCGCAGCTATTCACTTGGAATATTCCCTGCACGATACCGGCGCCCCAACCAATTCAGGTGAGACTGCTGCATCGAGTAGTATCCTGCTTAAAGGGCCCGCCAGACATCGGACCAGTTTTGGTACAGGATGGGGCTAGGCTGCTTGGGATTTAACTCCATCTCAGATGCCAGTGCAGAGCTGGAAGTGCAGTGTTGCACAGATACTGGCTGTGCTCCCTCCCCTACGGGCATTCTGCAGCCTCGGAGCAGCACATAAAAGATGTTTACATACGTACTGACTTAAGTACCACCGCTGGGATTTAAACCTGTGTCGGGACCCCTGCACGCGGTCTTAGTCTACTGAGCCACCGGACCCAGCAAAGGGCGCTACCTGCACCACCGCCAACCGTGGCCGCGACCTGCTCGCCGTGTTCCTTCACACCACCCGATCGGGAGCCACCAAGATCACATGCCTGTGAGGAGAATGCGGGGACCTAGTCTGACCGGATCCGGATGCTACCCATGCCCCAACCCAACCCAAAGCATTGGGGTGGAGACCCAGGGCCCTTGTTGTGTTCACGGTTATTATACGCTCCTGACGCTCCCAGCGTTCAACGTGAGGTCATGTGACTTCCTATAATAAACAGGAGCACGCACGCAGGCACGTTCATTCGGGTGCGGAGCAGAGAGCCAGCAACAGTTCACTCAGTGTCCGCCTCTGTTATTTCTAGGCCACGTGTTAGGCCTGTAGTTGTCCTAGGTGCCCCCTGAGTGTAGGGTCCCCCAGCTACGGCCCCAGGGTCTCCCGATCTGCCCCCACGACACAACAATTGGCGACGAGGGTGGTTGATCGAGCCTTCGCCACGTGTAGGTGGGGCCAGCCTTCCTGTGCGGCGGCCGCGAGTGTGCAACCCTGCTCGCGGTGCTCGTGCCACACGACCGCCTACACGCTGTGCGTGCACTGGGACACGGAGCAGCGCCATTCGGGCGTGCAGGTGAGCCGCCTTCCTGCCCCTCTCTCCGGCCCGCTGGGCCCCCGGTCCATCTCGGATCTCTGCGAGGCGTGCCCCTGCTGGTTCCTCGGCCGGCAGGGTTCTGGTCGGGCTGCGACATCCCTGGATCAGCGCCGCACGCGGCCTCGTGGCCGGTGCGTGAAGCGCGCTCTCCTCAGACACGGACGGCGCTCTTCCATTGAGCCGCGCCCAGTCTTCTCCCACGCATCACGCGGACGCGGCGGAGAGTACTATCACTCCCCGGTCACGCTATGGCTACCATTCCGCCTATCAAACCATTTGTGGTGGAGGGGTCGCCGTCATCGTTGGCCCCTAAGTGGAAGGAATGGGTAGATAGACTTTTGGTATTCTTCGAAGCCACGAAAGTCCACAAAGAACAGAAGCGGGCCATGGTACTTCACTTAGGTGGCAAGGACGTGCATTCCATTGCCAGGACACTAGTAGAGGCCACCCCACAGACTCACCACACCCTCATCAATGCCCTGAACGCTCATTTTGAACCCATGGCCAATCAGGACTACGAAAGATTTGTATTCAGGCAAGCGCGGCAATTGCCCGAGGAGTCGCTAGACACATATCACACCAGGCTCAAGAGACTGGCGCTGTCCTGTGGGTTCGCGGACACCAAGGGTGTGCCTCGGCCAAGTTGAGAGAAAGGATTCTGGAAGAGTCGGGCAAGCCGCTCGCTGATATCCTGACCCTTGGTCGCACCAAGGAACTGTCCAAGGCACGAGCTGCCCACATGGAGGCAGCACTACAAGCACCGGTCAAAGCTGAACCGGTCAACAAATTACAAGTGCAATCACAGTCCAAGTGGACCAAGAAACCTGCGAGGACACAGGCAGGCACGTCTGGTTTCCCGTGTGGATACTGTGGAGGCCCAAATCATCCGGCGCCGGAATGTCCGGCGCGAGGGAAGCGTTGCTCAGGATGTGGCAAGCTTAATCACTTTGAAAAAGTATGCCGCTCGAAGAAGTTTCACAAGCCCAGACAAGCAGTGAACGCAACACAGGAGGGTGATCGGAGTCAAAGTGACATGGACGACGACGAAGAAGAAGAAAGAATAGTACACAAGGTTCACATGATAGGTACAGCAGCACGTCGGACCAGGACACTCCCACAATGCTCACTACGAGTGGCGGAACAAGACAGGATGGCTGTGGTGGACACAGGGGCCACCATCAATCTCATGAGTGTCGATTTGTACAGAACAATGAGTCAGCCCCCACAGCTGAACCCCTCACCCATTAGGGTTTTCGCGTATGGCCAGGAAACGCCCCTCAGAATCAGGGGGAAGTTCCGGACATCCATCACACATGGGGACAGAACCATCAGAGCCAATGTATTCGTCTCGGAAGATGGGCAAGGCATGCTGCTGGGATGCAGGGCGGCCGAAGACTTAGGCGTTGTTACCTTTGCATTTGGGGTCCATGAAGAGTCGGTGCAGCAACTCATAATGGACTTCTCTGACATCTTCCAAGGCATAGGACGGTTCACAGGTCGTGAGGTACACCTCCATGTAGATCCGACAGTGCAACCGGTCGCATTGCGCCACCGTCGCATAGCATTCCATCTCAGGCCTTTGGTGGAAGAGGAGCTTAGAAAACTGGAAGCAGCAGGCATCATTGAGAAAGTAACCGGCCCCACCCCCTGGGTATCGCCCATCGTGGTCACAAGGAAGCCCAAACAACCAGGAGCTGTTCAGATCTGTGTGGACATGCGCCTTCCGAACCTTGCCATCAAACGGGAGCGCCACATCACGCCCACAATCGATGATCTTATTGGGGAAATGGCCGGAGCCTGTTGGTTCTCAAAACTGGACCTTCGGTCGGGGTACCATCAACTGGTGTTGGATCAAGAATCGAGGAATATTACAACCTTCTCCACACACGTCGGCCTCAGAAGATACACCAGACTCAGTTTTGGAATATCCAGTGCAGCGGAAGTGTTTCAAAATGTAATCCAGGAACTGATTGCAAATATACCTGGGGTAATCAACGTAAGTGATGATATCATGGTACATGCAAGAACCATTGGAGAGCACCACCAACGACTGGCACAAGTATTCCGAAGGCTAAGAGAGGCCGGACTAACCCTACATCGGGAAAAGTGTGAGTTCCTAAAGCGGAAAATAGGATTCTTTGGGTACACCTTTTCTGCAGATGGAGTTCAACCTGACCCGGAAAAAGTCAAAGATGTGCAGGATGCTCAACCACCCACTACCGTCACTGAAGTTCGCAGTTTCCTAGGGATTGTCAACTACTGCGGACGGTTCATTAGGGATTTGGCCAACCTGACAATGCCCCTGAGAGAACTCACGAAGGACTCCACTCCCTGGACATGGGGGCCAGAGCAAGAAAAGGCATTTGAGAGCATCAAGGCAGCCCTATCGGACGACACCACTTTAGCTTTCTTTGACCCTCGAAATCCTACTCTGGTGGCCGTAGATGCCGGCCCTGCAGGTTTGGGCGCGGTACTAATGCAGAAACCGAGGGATGAGTTGGACTGGAGGCCGGTAGCATATGCAAGTCGCTCACTCACGGATACTGAACAACGATATTCCCAAATTGAAAAGGAAGCCATAGCCATACACTGGGGCTGCAAACACTTTCATCTGTACCTGTATGGAAAGCCGTTCACTGTCATCACAGATCACAAGCCACTGGTGGCCTTGTTTGCGGGGACCTCGACGAAACCACCACCCCGCATAGAAAAGTGGATGCTACAATTACAAGAGTATAACTGTACCATTGAGTATCAACCAGGTGCCAAGAATCCGGCTGATTATCTGTCACGACAT
Source organism: Lissotriton helveticus (assembly GCF_964261635.1). NCBI lineage: Eukaryota > Metazoa > Chordata > Amphibia > Caudata > Salamandridae > Lissotriton > Lissotriton helveticus. The sequence goes on from NC_136069.1 coordinate 362,141,099, forward strand.
CCCCGGCCTGCAACGCCGGAAGAAATGGAGGAGGCTGAAGAAACCGAGGCCTATGTCAAATGCATCATGGAAAGATCGTGTCCACTCTCCATCTCTGTAAGCGAAGTGGCAGAGGCTACTACCCAGGATGCCTGCCTCCAGAGGGCCAGGGAAGCAATCCAAAAGCGCAACTGGCACCGGGCCAAGGAGAGTTGGAAGACACTCACTCCAGAGGCTCAACGAACAATGGAAAGCTTATACCATGTGAAAGATGATCTCAATGAAGACACTACGGGTTGCCTACTGAGGGGACATCGGCTGGTAATACCCTGGGCCCTGACGGAACAGGTGGTTCAGTTGGCTCATGTTGGTCACCAAGGAATAGTCAAGACTAAGGCACGTTTGAGAGCAAAGGTATGGTTCCCTCTCATGGACGAATTAGTGGAGAAAATGGTCAAGTCATGCACGGCCTGCCAGGTCATGGGGGATATCCCGAAGGAGGCACCAATCATAGTAGAGCCTCGTCCGCAAAAACCATGGGTGCAGGTCAGTATGGACTTTGGCAGTCTCCCAGATGGACGACACACCATGGTGGTAATTGATAATCATTCAAAGTACCCGGAGGTTGAAATCAAACATAGCACCAGTGCTGCCGAAGTGATCCCCAAATTAGAAAAGATAATAGCAGCTCAAGGAGTAATGAGAGAACTACGTACTGACAATGGACCACCGTTCCAAGGACAAGAACTAGCCACCTATCTGAGCTCATTGGGAATAAAGCATCGCCGGATAACTCCTCGCTGGCCGCAGGCAAATGGGGAAGCGGAACGATTCATGAGAACTCTAAACAAAGTAATAAGAATAGCACATGACAAAGGACAGTCAGTGGAAATGGCTATATTCACGTTCCTTCGAAGTTACCGCCAGACACCTCACACCACCACTGGGGTGGCTCCGGTTCACAGTCTCATGGGACGAGTAACAATGGACTCCATACCCCATCACCCCAGGTGGGTGCCGAAGACGATGGATGAAAACAAAATTGCGAACGGCAGACGCCAAGCATATGCCCAAATCAGCCAAAGACGAAGAGCCACGGAAGTGAAATTCCACAGAAATGATGTGGTGCTGTTGAAAAACAGAGTGACCAGTGGCAAGTTCCGATTAACTTACGAACGAGGTCCCTGGCGGGTGATCAGTGTGAAGGGTACCCGAATAACTGCCATGAGAGGACGAGAAGTCGTGACCAGGAATGTATCTCATTTCAAGCACTTTCACAAAGAACGGAGTCCAAGGGCAATTCCCCAAGCAATCACAACACCGGAGACGGATGTCAGCACCGGAGGTGATGACTCCAGGGTCAATATGGATGAAGCGTGGAGAGACATCTCTTCTGAGGAATCTGGTGGCGAAGCAGAAGAGAGAGCGAGTTAGGCTGGCAATCAGGAGGTGTTGGACGAAGCATCAAATGACTTTCCATCCACAGGTGGGCCCGCTGAAGGAGCTGTCTCAGGGCGAGACAGTTCGCAATACAGTCTGAGAAGAAACCCAGAGCCCTCAAGTCGACTGCGAAATTATTTCATGTAAGACTGTTCTAGGTCAGTGCCTTATCATGGTTGAAGTTTGAAGCTGCTACATAGACACTGCCGAAGTGGCCATAATCAAGGTGAACTGTTTGACGTAATCGAGTGATTGTTTTTGTTTTTCATGTTTTAGGAGGAATGTTGTGTTCACGGTTATTATACGCTCCTGACGCTCCCAGCGTTCAACGTGAGGTCATGTGACTTCCTATAATAAACAGGAGCACGCACGCACGCACGTTAATTCGGGTGCGGAGCAGAGAGCCAGCAACAGTTCACTCAGTGTCCGCCTCTGTTATTTCTAGGCCACGTGTTAGGCCTGTAGTTGTCCTAGGTGCCCCCTGAGTGTAGGGTCCCCCAGCTACGGCCCCAGGGTCTCCCGATCTGCCCCCACGACACAACAGGCCCTGTTGCCATTCAGTTTAGCGTGTAAGTGCAGGCGGGAGACAGGCAACGGCCCCAGAGAAGGACAGCCAGCTCTCCCCTGCCATGGGTGGGGCAACCCCTGAAGCTGTTCGCTCCGGGGGCAGCATGCGGGCCATCACACGCAAACCTTTAAGCCCAGCTCAGGCAGGCATACCTGGCGGGGAGGCATTAAGCCTGCATCAGTTCTGCGCCCCCCACTCCCTGCTCAGCACAGCGCTAGCCCGATCCAGGCTGGGCGCTGCTGTCTTGGACCACCAGGAGCTTACGCCCCCCCCCCACTGGCGGGACGTCGCCCGGTCAAAGCAGGCCACACTCACACCCAAAGGGAGGTGGGGGGGTACTTAAACACTCACCGGATTATATGCAGCTCCTGGGGAATAGTACGACAGAGAGCAGACACACACCGGCGTGTCAGGTGCTTAAAAGAGGGTGCCAAAATTGTGGGGGAGGGATATATACCCTCCCCAAGTCCTGGCACCCAGGAAGGGATGCCCCTTGCGCGCCGCAACCAGGCTGGGGGGACTCCACCCAGAGTCCCTGCCCCTGATGGGGGCAGGGGTGGGGGTGCCTAGGCGACACTAGAGTGCTGACCTCTCTAGTGGCCCCCTGCGGGGGCCTCGGCCAGCCGCAGGTAGGTCAGTGCAGTATAACTAGTCTTGTTTCAAGGTTTGCTCTTTTTTTTTATACATTGTTTTCTCTTGTATACTTATTCAACATTTAATAATGCATGTAGTTGTGCTTATTTTTTTTACCTCTTTCTGAAGATAATGTAACCTGTCAAAAAATGTCTCCTGTTCTCTTAAAACAGATCTTCTGTTAATTAACTATTTAGTTTCTCTTAAATGTTTTTGTTATGCCCTTTCTATGAACATTCTGATTAATGTTCATCATTTGACATTTACATGTAAAGGGCACTCTTCAATCAGTAAACAACTGATTAGTAAGAGGCTGTTTCCTCTTGGCTACTCATAAATAATGTCAGGTGCAGAATCCATGCTCCATGCTCCCTGAAACTGCAAACAATCGGAGATAGTTTTCGCTGCCCGTAATTCATCCATTAGTGTTTTAAAACTAGAAAGTAATGAAAGGGGATATAGATGGTGCATAACTCTAAGTTTAGCAAAAACAAAGGGGATGATGGACGGATTGTTAAACAATACAAGCACTCACCCCCAGTCAACTGATCTGGGTTTAATCCATCATCATTCTTTAGTTCACTCCTCCACCCCAGTTCAGACATGGCCATAAGCAAATCAGTCTGACCTGTGCCTCATGGGAAACAGTTCAGCCGGAACTGCCAAGCCATGTCTTCCCTGGACCGGAAACAAGCATCCTGGGACCGGTTTCTGGCTAATCCGCCGTCATCAGCCAGGCTAGCTTGAATTCCGTGGCAAAGTGAGCAAGGGACCCACGCCTGGGCATACCTTGCCAACTTAGGGCGAACAAAGCAAAACCAAAGGGGATGATGGACAGAGTGTTGAACAGTGCCAGCACTCACCCCAGTCAACTGATCTGGGTTTAATCCATCATCATTGTTTAGCTCACTCCGCCACCCCAGTTCAGACATGGTCATATGCAAATCAGTCTGACCCCGGGTCAAGACTGATTTGCATATGGCTGGGTTCAAACTTGAATGGCATGGTGAGCAAAAAAACGACGGATTTAGGCCCAGATCCCTGTACTGGGGTAAATGTATGAATGAATGAAAGACATCTTATATTGCGCGACTTAGCCCAGCGGCCATCAAGGCGCCTAACAAAGAATAATTATGATATAAGAGCTAAGTGCCAGATTACAGATATGCCTCGGCGAAAAGCCATGTCTTTAATGCTTTCCTGAAAAACAAAATAGAGGGTTGTGCTTTCAGTTCAGGGGGGAGGGTGTTCCACAGCTTAGGGGCCAAGGAGGAAAAGGCCCTTCCTCCCCACCTAGCTCTGCGAACCCGAGGGACAAACAGAAGATTCTTGCTGGCGGAGTGAAGGTTTCTGCTGGGAGCGTATGGAATCAGCAGAGATTTTATGCCTTCAGAGCTTTCACCAGACAGGTACATTTACCAGACAAGGTACATTTACTCTAACTGCATTACGGACTCGCGCATGCTAGCGCTGTGGGGTAGACGCGCTTCGTATTTTAATACCCGTTTTGTATTTTTGTTATTTTATTTTTCTATTATTCCCTGCTTTTAATACAGTGCATCTTTCCCTCTTACCTGCACATAATTGTGGCTCCACCGCTGTTTTAGCGGGTCCGGTTCTGGGGGTTTGTAAATCGTTGTGGATTGGCCCCCATCTTGGGAGGGGTGGTGACGCTTTAGCGCGCCATCTGCTGCGGTCTAGTTGTGCTGCCTACACCTGGCAGCCCTACTTAAGGCGGTTCGATTCCTTGCTCTGCCTGGACAAGGTACATTTACTCTAACTGCATTACGGACTCGCGCATGCTAGCGCTGTGGGGTAGACGCGCTTCGTATTTTAATACCCATTTTGTATTTTTGTTATTTTATTTTTCTATCATTCCCTGCTTTTAATACAGTGCATCTTTCCCTCTTACCTGTACATAATTGTGGCTCCACCGCTGTTTTAGCGGGTCCGATTCTGGGGGTTTGTAAATCGTTGTGGATCGGCCGCCATCTTGGGAGGGGTGGTGACGCTTTAGCGCGCCATCTGCTGCGGTCTAGTTGTGTTGCCTACACGTGGCAGCCCTACTTAAGGCGGTTCGATTCCTTGCTCTGCCTGGACAAGGTACATTTACTCTAACTGCATTATGGACTCGCGCATGCTAGCGCTGTGGGGTAGACGCGCTTCGTATTTTAATACCCGTTTTGTATTTTTAGTATTTTATTTTTCTATTATTCCCTGCTTTTAATACAGTGCATCTTTCCCTCTTACCTGCACATAATTGTGGCTCCACCGCTGTTTTAGCGGGTCCGGTTCTGGGGGTTTGTAAATCGTTGTGGATCGGCCGCCATCTTGGGAGGGGTGGTGACTCCTTAGCGCGCCATCTGCTGCGGTCTAGTTGTGCTGCCTACACGTGGCAGCCCTACTTTAGCCAGTTCTCAGAGCGCAGCGGTATCGCGCAGCGGGCGTGCCTTTGCTGCGCCTGAGTCGTGCCAGAGTCCTGCCTGTCTGCGCCCATCCGCGCTAAGGCGGCGCTAGGCGTGTCAGCACTCTGCCTGAGGGTCCCATCCGTAAATGCTGCCAAGGTATGTTTACTCCCGGGCTGATTTGCTCGGCATTAGCCATTCTATTCCTCGCTGCCATTATGAGCCAGTCAGTCCTCTCTGTGGCCCGCATACCTGTAGTTGTAGGACATTGTCCCTCATTGCCCCCGCTCCGATTCGTGCCATTAGAGAGTTTGTCCCGGCTAAGCCCCCTGCCAAAAGGCCTTTGGGTCCCCAAGACAAAATGGTCTGGAATTTGAACATCAGATCTCTTCCGAAGCATTGTGTAGAACTCAATGATCTTATTAGTGAAGAACTGCCAGATGTATTTTTTATGATGGAAACATGGCTGCAAGATGCTGATGTGGCTGCTATTAATCTTGCACTCCCCTCTGATTACTCAATTTTTATGCATAATCGGTCCTCTCGGGGTGGTGGCATTGCTGTAGTTGTAAAATCTTGCTATCCATGTGAATGGAGGGTAGTGGACCTAGTGGGGTGTGAATGTGCTTTTTTTAGGATTTCTATTAGCCATCAGTTCACTCTATCTGGTCTCCTAATCTAGCGCCCTCCTGGATGTGATGCTGCTTTTCGAATGGCTCTCCCTGATTGTGTTAGCTCCCTGGCATTGGGATGCGCCAACTTCTGCATTCTTGGAGACCTGAATCTCCATTTTGACTGCACTCATATGCCCATTATCAGCAGTATTTTCGCTGATTTGGAGGCCCTTCAGCTTAGTCAACTGGTCACCACCCCCACTCATTCGGGAGGACATATTCTCGATCCTTTTTTTACTAATTTAACTGGGGTCAAGGTAATCAGACCTAGTACTGTAGCCTGGACTGACCATTTTTTGGTGAAAATCTCTTTTGTGATTAATGAGCATCCGCTTAAGCCCCACGACAAAGTAGTGATGAAGCGTCACTGGAAGAAACTCAAACTAGAGGATTTCCATCATCTTCTGGAGGTCAACCCATTAGGCTCTCACTTTAGTGTTGAAGCTGGGTATGACGCCTTCTGTGATTGGGTTTCTGGTGCCTTAGATGCTCTGATCCCTGCTGCCTGGACTAAATGCCGTTCTAGAGCACCCAGCCCATGGTACGATAGTTCCCTGGCTCTGTTAAAAAAAACCTGTAAACAGGCAGAAAGGGAATGGCGAAAATCTTATGAGGCTGGGAAAAAAACTGCCTATCTCGCTAAAATGAAACTATATCATAGAGCGGTATGCAGAGCTCGTGCGGCCTATTATGCCCAGGAATTCAGAAACAGCCCTAATCCATCTAAGCTATTTTTGAAAGTCCTTAAGGACCTGACGGCCAAAAGGGCCATGGAAGCAGAAGTCTGCTCTGTGGACCATTGTGAAAATCTGGCTGCTTTTTTCAGGGAAAAGGTTCTGGCTATTTATCGTGCCTTCCCTATTATTAATCAGGGAGACGAGCCTCCTAGTCCTGTTTTTACTATAGGTGAGGTTTTATCCTCTCTACCTAGTTTATCGATGGAGGTATTTTACAAATTGGCCTCTAAAATTAAATCTGGCTCACCAGAGGACCCTCTGAAGCCTGTCCAGTTCAGAGAATCTGCTGCTGTCTGCCTCCCTTCAGTATGCCATCTCATTAATCTCTCTCTCACTTCGGGCATTGTCCCAGCAAAATGGAAACAGGCTGTTGTGACACCCATTCTCAAGAAGGCTACCCTAGACCCCTTAAACTTGAGAGCTATCGCCCCATCTCCCTCCTTCCATGGGCCGCGAAAATTGCGGAAGCCCTTTGTGAACGCGGTATTGACTGAACATCTTGAGAGGGAGTGTATTCTGGATTCCTCCCAGAATGGGTTCCGAGCGGGTCATAGCACGGAAACCGCCCTACTGTCTATGACGGAACATCTTCGTTCTGTGCTCGATTCCGGTCAGACTGCGGCACTGATACTTCTCGATCTCAGTGCCGCGCTTGACACAGTTTCATGTTCTTCTAACTTCTGGAATAAAAATTTGCCTTTCATATCATTCAAGCAGGCACTAAATAGAGCCGCGAAACTTCACTCGTTGCTTACAGATAAAGGTATTTTTTCTCATCGCTCCCACTCTTGGACTGTGATCAATAATTATAAAACAAAAATGACTAATGGCCTTGCGTTTTGGCAAACTTCCAACTTTAGCCGACAAACCATCTTGGAGGCACATTGAGTCAAAAGATTGCTGTCTCTGCGGAAACATAAAGGAAGATTTAATCCATATAATATGCCATTGTAAGAAGCTGCACATGGAGCGAGTAACTTTTTTGAAGAATGCCTTTCTGGTAAGGAGAATACGTACGTGCAGGACTGCTATTATTGGGGGCCTGGATCCAACTGATCCCCAAATGAACTGCAAAATGATAACGTTTTTACTAGCTCTTGAAAAACGCTTGAAAGCAAACGCGTCTATAATGAGTTAATATTATTAAGCCCCTTAAGCACTGCGGACTAAGCCTGAAGGAAGTCTCTCATTTACATATGTAAATACAAACTAATGATAGTTTTTTTTTAAGGTTTTAGGAAAGATAACGATTGAAAGTAATTTTATTGAAATTTTATGTTTACTGTTTTCGTTGTTTTGGTTGTTTTAAGCTAACATTGACCAAACGTTGTAAAGAAAATCTGTTATGGTTTTTATTAACTAAACAATAAAATAAATTATTATTATTTATGAATTCCAGGCCCTCAAGCAGGGCAGACTCTGTACTGTATCCCCCACGAAAACCCAATTGGGAATCATGTAGCAAATGGTTGGATTCTAGGAAGTGAGATAGTTGCCTGTTAATAATCTTTTCCAAATGTTTAGATGCTGTAGGCAGGACTGAGATCGGTCTAAAGTTGCCTAATACCTTGGGGTCTGCAGAATGTTTTTCTTAAGAAAGGAAGCAGCAAGTCTTGCTTCCAGCTCTTTGGAACAAAGCCAGTTATGTTTAAGATATGATTTACAACAGGGGTGGCCAATTATAGAATGGCAGGTGGGCAAGGATCCAAAGGGATCCCAATTTCCATTTTTCAAGCTATGCTGCTGATTCCTTTGAGGATATTTGGTTAAACCTAGTAAATAGAGGATCAGGATGAAAAGAAAGCTCGACACCCTGACCCAAGGGAATCTGTACAGGAGATTGTTCATAGACTGCTTGAAATTTCTTTAAAAAGAAATCAGAGAGGTCTTTACATAACTTTAGATGCCTCTATAATAGAGGAAGCAATGATTTTTTTAAAGTCTTTTGGGTGGCAGCGTTGTAGCTGTCCAAGGCGTTTTTAAAAAAAACAAGGGAGACCCAACAGATAGCTAAGCACCATGGGTATAACAACGTTATAGTGAACAAAACGGTTCTTAGCTCATTTCGAAATCAACACAAAAATGTTGTATAGAAACACAATGGAAAACTATACACGTTTATAAAATTTCCAAACCCAGCCGGGAAAGGATTTTATTTTATAAAGAAACAATGTTCAATTCAGTAATCAATTCGTAATCACAAGACACAAGCCTGTGTCGTACATGAAAAGAGGGAAACAGAAAGATAGCATAAGGGTGAAAGGGGTGTCTATCAGGCAAAGAGCGAGAGCAAAGACAGGGTACTGTATTCAAGTAAAAGATCAATCACAGTATCTCCTGGAGTGGAACATAAACAATCTTATTGGTCAATGTTCATAACCATAAACCCACTCATGGGTGTCGACGTTTCGATCCCTATTGCTCGAAAAGATACATGGGATCATCATCAGGACATTTATAATGAACAAAACATGCCTGATTGTAAAAGAAGCCTGTTCAGGAGAAATGAAAAAGAAAGGATATTTTTAAAAAAAGAAAAGATATTTTTTAAAAAAACCAGAGTAGTTTGCAGACACATGCCACAGATGTTACGAAATCGCAGTGTAAGGCCAAGTGCATGGTGAATGTGACTTCTTGAAACAATAATGAAACTTACAACATTCACAAGTTCCTCGGAATCGCAGTGATGTGCGTAAAATGGCGTGATCGTGTACTCTTGGAGTAGGGATTGTGACTAAGAATTGTCATTGATAGAACAGTGGTGCGGAGTGAAGTCAAGGATGGCCTAAGTTGCGAGTGTGGTGGGCCGTGTGATCACCTCAGAAACAGCCTGCTTATTGACAACAATCAAAATGGGAGGGTCCACGTATTCACAAAAAGGACAAAAGTAGCACAACCTCACTATATGAATAATAAGGCTGGCCGCCAATAACGTACCAAGAGGAGAAATAAAACAAAGCGGTATCTTCGAAGGACCCGACGCAAACGGTGAGTCAGGATACTTTCACCGTGTCGGTCGTTTCTATACGCGGCAGTGGCGCTGAAACCAGAAAGGCGCATTTAGTGAGGACGAGACACGCGTTTGATAGCGTGCTACGGGGCAAGTGCTGTTGGCAGCGGCGGTGAAGCTTACCTCAGGTTGGAAATTAGCCGGAGTATATTTTGGCTAAAGTAAAATAAAATTGCGTGTAGGTATCATTAACCATACAGCTGGGATCCCATCAATGGGGATTTGGACGCTGCAAAAAAAGGGAGTACATCAATATCGGCCAGCGGGCGGGTAACATCAAAGCATCGCGGGTCATATCTCAGCAAGTACTTACTCAGTCCTGATGAGGACTCGTCTTCACGTTGCTCCTCGGTCGGTGCCGGATGCAAGTCAGTGGACTGCAAGAGCGCGCCAAGTTCAAAGCAAGCCACGCGGGTCACATGACCTTAGACGAGGTTGCTCAAACTTAAGGGAAGTGCTGTCTAATACGGGGGCCATTTTGTAATAGCTAAAAAAGAGCCAGGTGTGCTAGTGAAAACCAAGTGATAGTGCCAAAGTGAAATTTAAAAACGGAACAACATGATACCACACAATTAGTCAGTAGATTTACTTCACAGAAAGCATAATTATCTTTAAATTTAAAGTTCGTCATGGTGTCCTGGAGTATCAATGTTCAATGTTAACCCGAGGGGTTTTTTGTCATTACCGGGTTAACTCATGAATTCCTTGTTAATGGTTCAATCAGAGTAGCGTAGTCCAGTCCTCACTTCGATTGAGCCCAGTCCTGATGGTATTGAATTGAATGATGGATTTCAACTCTTCTCGGTTTAACAACTGCTGTAGGTTGCCGCCTCTCTGTGGTAGTTTGACTGTTTTCAGGACTGTCCATTGGAGGTCATCCGCTGTATGCTTCATGCTGGCATAGTGTTCAACAAGGGGTGCATTTGCAGTGCCACACCTAATGCGGCTTCGATGCTGACTTATTCTGGTCCTTATCTTTTGGGTCGTTTGGCCCACATACATTTGCGGGCATGGACAAAGAATCGCATAAATCAAATTGTGACTATTACAATTTGTGAACAATACAATTCCCACATTTCACATGTCCCCTCAGACAGGCACAATTGAGTCTAGCTGGGGGCTGCCACCAATGAGGGGACATGTGAAATGTGGGAATTGTATTGTTTGTAATTTGACACTTGAGGGGTGCACTTTTAGTCACAATAACATCACAGTTGATTTAAAAGACTTCACAAATTGTAATATGGACAGTAAAGATAATTATGCTTTCTGTGAAGTAAATCTACTGACTAATTGTGTGGTATCATGTTGTTCCGTTTTTAAATTTCACTTTGGCACTATCACTTGGTTTTCACTAGCACACCTGGCTCTTTTTTAGCTATTACAAAATGGCCCCCGTATTAGACAGCACTTCCCTTAAGTTTGAGCAACCTCGTCTAAGGTCATGTGACCCGCGTGGCTTGCTTTGAACTTGGCGTGCTCTTGCAGTCCACTGACTTGCATCCGGCACCGACCGAGGAGCAACGTGAAGACGAGTCCTCATCAGGACTGAGTAAGTACTTGCTGAGATATGACCCGCGATGCTTTGATGTTACCCGCCCGCTGGCCGATATTGATGTACTCCCTTTTTTTGCAGCGTCCAAATCCCCATTGATGGGATCCCAGCTGTATGGTTAATGATACCTACACGCAATTTTATTTTACTTTAGCCAAAATATACTCCGGCTAATTTCCAACCTGAGGTAAGCTTCACCGCCGCTGCCAACAGCACTTGCCCCGTAGCACGCTATCAAACGCGTGTCTCGTCCTCACTAAATGCGCCTTTCTGGTTTCAGCGCCACTGCCGCGTATAGAAACGACCGACACGGTGAAAGTATCCTGACTCACCGTTTGCGTCGGGTCCTTCGAAGATACCGCTTTGTTTCATTTCTCCTCTTGGTACGTTATTGGCGGCCAGCCTTATTATTCATATAGTGAGGTTGTGCTACTTTTGTCCTTTTTGTGAATACGTGGACCCTCCCATTTTGATTGTTGTCAATAAGCAGGCTGTTTCTGAGGTGATCACACGGCCCACCATACTCGCAACTTAGGCCATCCTTGACTTCACTCCGCACCACTGTTCTATCAATGACAATTCTTAGTCACAATCCCTACTCCAAGAGTACACGATCACGCCATTTTACGCACATCACTGCGATTCCGAGGAACTTGTGAATGTTGTAAGTTTCATTATTGTTTCAAGAAGTCACATTCACCATGCACTTGGCCTTACACTGCGATTTCGTAACATCTGTGGCATGTGTCTGCAAACTACTCTGGTTTTTTTAAAAAATATCTTTTCTTTTTTAAAAAATATCCTTTCTTTTTCATTTCTCCTGAACAGGCTTCTTTTACAATCAGGCATGTTTTGTTCATTATAAATGTCCTGATGATGATCCCATGTATCTTTTCGAGCAATAGGGATCGAAACGTCGACACCCATGAGTGGGTTTATGGTTATGAACATTGACCAATAAGATTGTTTATGTTCCACTCCAGGAGATACTGTGATTGATCTTTTACTTGAATACAGTACCCTGTCTTTGCTCTCGCTCTTTGCCTGATAGACACCCCTTTCACCCTTATGCTATCTTTCTGTTTCCCTCTTTTCATGTACGACACAGGCTTGTGTCTTGTGATTACGAATTGATTACTGAATTGAACATTGTTTCTTTATAAAATAAAATCCTTTCCCGGCTGGGTTTGGAAATTTTATAAACGTGTATAGTTTTCCATTGTGTTTCTATACAACATTTTTGTGTTGATTTCGAAATGAGCTAAGAACCGTTTTGTTCACTATAACGTAGCTGTCCAAGGCAGCATGATAACTTGCTTCAGGCTCTTTATAATAAGAGGATCTCCGTCTCTACTCTCCCTTTCTCAACCTTTAACACATCCGTAAAACTTTTGGGGATGGTTTAGATCTTTTGGAAGTGTGGGATTTTAGAGTAGCACTAATACCCAGGTCACTGAACAGCCAATTATTAAAGCCAGCCACGTCATATTCCAAAACACCCCAGCAATTTTACGGAATAGACTGTAATGTCTTCATAAGTTTTGAATTTCGAAAGTTTGTCCAAGGTCTAGATGTTTTACGTATCAGCTCTTGTGAACTACAAGAAGCTGTAGAGAGAACATTAAAAGGAACCAAAAAATGGTCCTAACCAGATCAATTTCAGTAAGGTTTAACCAGGACTGACGTGGGGTTCAATAAAAGGAGATTGAGAATATAATCCTGTTAGACCTGGCATCCATGATGTGGTATTTCTATAGCACAAACCTAGCCAAAAGGCTATACATGGTCAAAGACAGGTATAAAGTCAATGAGCAATAGTAGAGGAAGCTGGGTTGTCAATAGTTAATGCATTGTGATGTAGTGTTCTTAAAAGAGGTGAATTTTTTTTAACTCTTTTCTAAATTATAGCAGCTTTGGGTGGTCCTGATGAACATTGAGATTTTGTTCCAGATCCTCACTGCAGGGATGGAAACAGCCTGCTGTTTTTTTCTTCTTTTGAAGGCGGCTTTATATAAGGTCTGATGGTGTCCTGGTTGCTGGTGTACCAAGAACCACCAGAGGTGGTGAGGTTGTCTGAAAGATTATTGCAGATGCTGGTCATGATGACTTTGTAAATCATGCAGCTTATTTTGAAGATGGTATGGGCTGAAAAGGAGAGCCTATGGAATTTCATCAGGATGGGGTTGATATGACTGTATTTCTTCAGGGCTTGATGGGACATGCTGTGGCATGTGGGATGCCTGCAAGGGGTGCCATTGTGGAGCCTGGGAGGCCATGGAATAGGACATTACCACCATAAAGATGCAAGAGAATGAAGGCTTGTGTGCTAGCACAGGGAGAGAGCAAAAGAGCTGAACTGCACCACTTCTTTATAGCTATGATGCTGTTCTGCTCTCTCCCAGTCACATTCCCCAGCATAGCAACATGACTTTCATCACTGCGTTGAGTGATTTATTTGTAAATCTGTGCCTACGTGCTTAATAAATTGTCAGCCACTAAAAATTGTAACAGATGGCATGAAATGGATGAAAAAACAGACAGCAAGACAAACTGTCTTTCCCATAAACATGTGTCACATGACACCCATGCTGACAATCCTACATCAGCTAAATGCTTTAAGCTCTTAATCTCCACTCTGATGCAGCACTTTGCACTGTGCAGATTTCCTGTGCAAATTCAGGTTCAGGTTGCACTCTGATGGATCTGTATTTCCAGATGGGTTAGAAATACTTTTATTTGATTTGTTAAAATCTGAAAAGGGTGAGACGTACCACCATGTGGAAAACAACATCATATAAAGTGAAGCATGCCCCCATGTACTGGGCAACATTGATCAAATGTTCATAATACATAAAAACAGAAAAAGACGATAAAAAAGGCGAAACATGCCCTCGTGTGCTGGGCAACATTACGCAAGTGCTCATGTTGAATAAAACCAGAAGAGCTATTTTTAGAAGGGGAAGGATAACCCTTACATTAGAAGATTGGAACCACCAGAAGATTGTTATAACAAATATGCAGCACACGTTAAAACGATTGCTTGAATAAGCATGACTATCCCCTCTGTCTCAAATAAAGTGCTTAAAATGACATAGAATAAAAGGGGAGAGGGAGGAAAGGAAGCTGCAAAGAGCATCAAGAAAGCTCTGGGTCCGGGTGCAATACGTCCATGTTTTCCAGTTCCTGTTTTGCTTCAGCCTTCTTTTCCAGATGGAGGCTACCACAGCAACACATATTGTTAGAACTGGGATTTTCTGGTTGACTAAGGCTTACGCCAAAACCAGGCAGAAACCACCATTCTAGTCAAGGCAAGGGGGTCAAATGCCAAGATAACCCCTGCTGACCCCCTTGGTAGCTTGGCACGAGCAGACAGGCTTATCCCGGAGGCAATGTGTAAAGCATTTGCGCACGCACACAACAGCAACAACATCCTAGGCACACCACAAAAGGAACTCCACACAAGGTTATATAAAAATAACTTTTGTATTGTCAAAACACATCAGATAGTAATCACACAATATACAATGTGCCAACTGGCACGGGCAATATTCACAAGGGATTATTTACACCAGGACAGGGCCACGTTGGCCACTGTCAGAATCAGCACTTAGTAGAACTAGCACTTAGAATAACTGCAACACAAACTGACAATTGTAGAACACCACCAGTAACTACTGGTAAAGGTAGGTACACACTACGCAATACTAATAACCATAGGCATAGATCACGCATGGACACATAACCTCTCTAGTATAACATACTAGGCAAAACAAACTTCTAAGCATGAGCACCTTTAGAAGTATAACACTAGCATAAAGGCAAAGCACATTACGCAGCAGTCACATTTAGGCCTAACCAGTAAAAATACAGTAGGCAATCTCTCACTAGTCTAAACACATTAGACTCTGCCTCCTAAGAATAAATCACATTTAGGAGCGTACCTCACAGTGAAGTTAACTCTCAATGACATAAACCTACATAGGTAAAATAACCTCATAATCATAGTAACATCACATTGCGCAAAAATCACATTAGGCAATTATCATTATAAGCTTAGTAAAATCACATTGCACAGAAATCACATTAGGGCCTTGCGCCCTACCCAGATACCAGCCCCCCTGGCCAACTGGCCATCTCAAGAAGGGTCTCAAATGCCCTGTGTCCAGAATATCAGGGCGTGCTGCCACGCAGCGCCAGCCAGGGGTGCGCCACAGGCGCAAACCTAAACGTTGCAGCTGCCCACTTCTTGCTGGGCAGCTGGGAACAGTAACAGGGCCTAAACGTTGCAGCTGGCACTAAGTGCTGCACAGCTGTAGAAGGCCTGGCACCTATGTGCCATCTCCTTCCCACACAGGAACTCTCTCTCCCATGGCGCCTAAACATTGCAGCTGCCCACTAAATGCTGGGCAGCTGTAAACTCAAAACTGAGACTGGGGCTCTCACTAGCCCCTCAGGAACGAAACTGACCCCAACCGTTGGAGCCCTCAAGGCTCTGGAAATAAAACATGCCCCTAGGGGCACTCTGGCTCCTAAACTCATTGTGTGCCCATCATAGACAAAGCACTGGCCCTCTGAGCCTACTGCGCCAAAACGTGGGAGCGGCCCGCTGCCATCTGGGGCAGCTCAGGAAAAAGCACAGTGCCCTCTCTGGCACCTCTCAGGGAAACAATGGGGCCCCAGGAGCACACTGGCTCCTTAATTAATCCAATCTGGCCCGGGACGTTGGAGCGCACTGGCTCTAGAAACAACTTGCCCCCACACTGGGGCACGGAACATGGGGTCACGGGTCCCTCTGGCTCTCCAAGACTGATTGCCCCTCGGGGGAGCCCCCGGGGCTCGAGAACTTCTGCCCGCACACGATGGAGCGGCCCACTGCTAAATGGGGCCGCTCTGACTGCCACCGGGCCCTCACTGGCTCTCTGTCCTCCTTGCTGGGGCGGCCCTCTGTCAGATGGGGCCGCCCAGTACACAAAACAGAGCCCCCCCCACGACACTCACCGGGTCTGGTGATCCCTCTCCTTCCACCGGCCCTCAGCGCGGAAGCACCTCCTCCTGAGGCAGTGGCGCTTCTCTCGGCGGTGCGGCAGTGGGCGGGGCTCTCTCGCTCCTGAGAGGGCCTCGCAGGGACCAGCTGTACCGTGCTTCACCCGTAGCATCTCCTCCACGCTGCAGGGCTCCCTCCGAGCCCTGCCGAGCCGCCATGCTTCTCCTTCCTCTTCCGGTCCCGCCGTGGCCCCGTCCCCGCACAGCCGGACTTGCCTGACTTCCGGGGCGGCCGCGGCGGGGACTGCCACCGAAATCTCAGAGTTTTACCCACACAAGGCTGGGTGGGCTCCTGCGAAGGCTCCGACAAGCGTGGTGGGCATCCGCTCAAAACAAACATCGGGAAGGCGGCCATGCAGGGTGGGCACCTGCGCAATTAAATTTAAATAAGCGAGGTGGGCTCTCGCAAGGGAACCCAAGGCAAGCCCTGTAAAGGGCCTGCAGCATCGTGCTGCACAGCCCACGCTCCTCCTTCGCTGGGCCATCAAGGGACAGTGAATCCAGCAGCGCTAGAGGCAATCCCAGTCCTGAGGCAAAGAACAAAGCCTAAAGTCCCCAAGGTCCCTAAATAAGGACATAGGAAAAAGGGTTCCAGGGCATAGTTGGGCCCAGGGAGGCAGTCCTCCTGGGAAGTCCTCCTGGGCCTCAGCAGCAGCACTCCCTGCAGCAATCCGGATTTAAAAGCAGAACAGCTTACATGGGGTCACAGCCCCTTTTTATACAGCATTTCCCTTTGTCTGTGTCTGCAGGGTGGGAGCAAAACCAGGCGCAGCTGGTTTGGGAGCACTCTTGATGAGCTCAGCCACCCCTTCCATTCATAATCAGGCTAGGGTCATCAGTCCCACCACAGGGGACGTAGACAGCATTGTGTGGGGAAAGCCCAGCCCTATTCAGGTCCCAGGTGCACCCCTCCCTCACATCAGCATGCTAATCTCTCCATTCACCACCGGGGCAGACCCATCCAGACTCCTGGAGCCAGGCTCACCAGCCAGCTACAGCAAATCACACGCCAGCCACAAATTACACAAACATGCCAACTTCCAGAAGTGTCCCTTCCACACTAGACACAATCATGCTGCATACATCATTTCGCAGCATTCAATCTCACGAGTTCGCACATACCAAACTCGTACCTGCACTCCCCACACATCAGGAACTACCATGGTCACACATATTCCCCATGCATTCCTATGGGAGGGCAGGTCATTCACCACACATACACAGATAGCTCACGCACTTTACACTGTACCACAGTGAAAAAGTGCGCAGAGGCCTAAAATCACTAACACCAGGTTACCGACACAGGCTAGGCAAAAAGCAAAAAGTTTCGGGGTGAACCTGCCAAAAAGGGCCGGGTCCAACACATATATTGAAATATTATCAAGCACATTTGGCCCCAAAAAAATGACAGAGCGCATTGGATTTGCAATGCAGGTTTTATGAAAAGATTAGCAAAGTTTCAAATTCACATCATCAAATTATTTGTATGAGAATAGCCAGTGCATGTATGCATTAGTCAATATAATTCAAAGCAATTCAAAATCACAACTGCAAACTTATAAAGTTGTCTCAAAATAAATCAGAGCAGACTCAGTTTTCTCATGAAAGGAAATCCCTACTCAGCTAGGGAAAGGACAGGAAAGTTTGGGAGAAGTCAAGGAGAAGGTGTCAGTATGAAAGGTCAGGGTATATAAATCAAATAAAGTGTTGTCTAGCAAGGAGGAAGGCATCTGCTCATAGGTCACCTAAACTCCTTCATGCAAGGGCAAAATGTATATGCTCTAAGGAAGCTAAAAAGGGTCTGCATCTCAAAGAAGCTAAAAGGGTATCTGCTCTAAAATGAATTTAAAAGGCATCCATTCTGAAAAATGTCAAATGGGAATCTTTAATAACATGCTGCAAGCACATTCTTAAAATGTCATAATTCTAACAATATCAGTAGCACCTAATTTCTTAGAACAGCCAACCAATCAAGTGAGAACAGAAAAGATCTAGTTCCAGTCTGATTAAAAAATACACCTTTCTCACAAGCAGGCTTCGACTGTGACCCCCGAACTAGCAGATAAAATATACAGGCTGCTCACACTGTCAGGTGCAGCTAAAAGGCCTCTATTCAATTAATAAATAGGACAACACTCTCAAAAACAAAACATTCTTTACTGCAGGAGAAATGAGAAAAATATGCATTACACGTTTTTAATGTTGCTTCAGCTTTTCAACAAAAGCAGTGGCTGCCAGCACGGATCTGGGGTGGTGGGGGGAGTTGAGGTGAGGGGGTAAGGAGGTATGAGTCTAAAAAACAGAAACATTCGCTTACCTCCTCACCACTCTGTCCCACGTCGTCTCTCCTCCGCCGAACAGACAGGAAGCAGCCAGGCTCCCCTGAGCCAAACACAACGCTGCAAGGCAGCATTGAGATGGGCTCCTCTAAACCAAGCACAATGCTGCAATGGGGCACTGTGATTGGTCTGAGGGCCGTGGTTCGGCGCTCAGACAGGAACTGGGGACCTGGGCATGTTCTCCATGCTGGCTGTAACCCAGCCTCCATAAAGAACATGCAAAGTGCACATGACTGTTTGGCCGGCCTGAGAGGGCTGGTCAAAGCATTATGCACACTTTAGTGTGCCTACCACTACTCCCCTGCTCTGTCACCTTTCTTTTATGCCTTAGCGGAGGAGCCGCCGCTGAATAAAAGCGCACTTTTTGCAAGTAACAACTAAGATGAGCCCTTTTTAAAACACAGGCCTACGTTAACCAGAATCAGTTTAAACATGGAAAATGTACAGAAAATACATTGCCATGTGGCACGCTACCGTTAATATAAAAAAGCAATTCATAATGACAAATGTCTTTAATATGAAGTATCTGATATTGAGACAACTGGGAAACAAAAGTTGAGCATGAAACAAAGCTTTATTTCAACAATGAGAGCCGGTGACAAAGTAAAGCTGCTACATCCAGCATAGAACCATAAAGAATGGTGGTATCTATGCCACGACACTCCATGGGTGATAACTGATGCTCCCTTCACAGACCCAAGCACCTTAAATAGGTAGCCAACGCATTCATGCCTTATAACCTATCTATTGCTATAGTCATTACCTTTACCACCTCTAAGTGTTCACATCTCCCCATCACTGCTGTTTATGCGTTTTATGCATGATTGTTGTGAATCAGTATATTTGATGCTTTATGTCATTGTGTAAATAAATATATTCACCTCAGCATTTGAATAAAATGTAAAAATACATCTTTTAATTTTGTACCGCCTTCGAGGGTTACAGCGGGAATATCTGCTGGCTGCAAATGAGTTTCTTTATTATATTGCTACATACAAGGGACACTTACCACAGGTTCTAATTCTCCTCATTCATGTCAATGTTTCCATTTGGTTAAGAGGAATGGGAGAGTATTCATGATTGATTCAAATTCTGACCATAAAAATTATCACAATTTTTCCCCCCCAATACTTCAATCAAACTTAATGGATATGTTGTGAATGATTGTGAAGGTGTACTCCTGCAATCTCAGATCCCATCTTTCAATGGGGGGTGGCATCTTGGCCTTGGGGTTACCAAAAATAGTGACAAGGGCTTGGTGATCCGTGATCATGGTAAAATGTTTGCCAAAGATGAACACGTGGAAATGTTCACATGCCCACACAACCGCTATGCTGTCTTTCTCGGGCTGCGAGTAGACTTTCTCAGTATCTGAGAGGCTGCGGCTGGCGTATGCCACGATGTGGCGTCGCTCCGTGTCGTTGTCATATTGAGCCAAAATGGCGCCCAGACCTACAGGACTGGCATCCACAGTTATTTCCGTCTTCCTTTTGGTGTTGAAATAGGCCAGATTATCCGCTGACTCCACTGCTTGCTTGATTTCTTGGAAGGCCCTCTCACACGAGGGGCTCCACACAAACGGTTGCCCCTGTTTCGTGAGAGCACGAAGGGGATGACTAATCGTTGCATAGTCCTTAATGTATCTGGAGCAGTAGCTGGCCATGCCCAGGAATGATCTGACGTCGCTGACATCTTGAGGGATCTTGGTGGTGTTGAGCGCAGTCACCTTCTCGGGGTCAGGCTTCATCCCAGCTCCTGAAAAGACGTGACCAAAGAACTTGAGTGTTGACTGGTGGAACTCGCACTTGTCTTTGTTCAACGTTAAGTTCGCTTCCAGGAGAGCATGACACACGCAGTCCAGGGCTTGATCATGTTCTTGGGTATTTGATCCATACACCAGTATATCGTCACTGTAATTTAGGGAATTCGGGATGTACCTGATGGTTTGACGTATCACCTCTTGAAAGATTTCCGCTGCGGAAGAGATTCCGAAACTTAGTCTTTTGTAGCGAAAAAAGCCCAGATGAGTTGCGAAAGATGTGATGTATCTCGATTTTTCATGTAACTCCAATTGATGATATCCCTTATTGAGATCTAATTTGGAGAATACTCTGGCTCCATTTAACGCCGCTATCATGTCGCTCAGGTGAGGCCCTGGATGTCGTTCCCGTTCTATCGCGGTGTTGGGGAGCCTCATGTCCACACATAATCACTTTCTCAGGGGTACCCTTTTTGGGGACGATCACAACTGGGGACACCCATGGTGTGGGACCGTCCGTTTTCTCAATAATGTCCGCTTGAAGCAGTTCCTGAATCTCGTCCTCCACTGCCTGTTGTAGGTGAAAAGGTACTCGGCGTGGATGTTGAGCAATAGGTCGCACCTGGTTGTTTATATGTAGGCGAATCAGGCACTTGTTCATTTTGCAAAGTCCATGGAAGAGCTTGGGAAACTTCCGGACAATGTCTGGATTGTCATGTACTCGGTATTATATTTCGACCAGTCTGAGTCTCTCAGCCGTGGGCAAACTGAGGAGACAATCAGCCTCCGGTCCATGGATGACGTGATTGTAGGCTTGAATTGCTGTGGACTCATGTTTAAGTGTTGTGGCGAACTTGCCCAGACAGTGAAGTGGTTTTTTCGACATCCAGGTGAACACTCTGATGTGCGCAGGGCTTAACGTAGGCTGCGGTCTCATCTTGTTGTATTCAGTCACTGGCATGTAATTTAGCGATGCCCCACTATTAAGTACAAATTTAGTGGCGTGAGTCCCCACTTCAATGTCCAGCGGAGGATACTTTTTTAGTTGATCCGGGTCTGCCACCATGCAGACGTATTCGTTGGTGTATTTTGTCTCTCGAGAACTCGACCTCGATTCCCTGGACACTGACCTTCTGGTCCAATGAGAGCTGTGAGACTCTCTGCTGGAATGTGACGAGCCAGAGGACGACACTGCCCTGTCTTGCACGGCCTTTGCGTGGTGTCGCCTTTTATCCGTCCGAGATCTAGTTTACTCACTCTTCCTCTCCGTGTTGTACACTCCACACATGACTTCAAAATGGTTCATGCGCCCACATTTCCGACACTGTTGTCCCATCGCTGGACACGTGTCTGTATGTGGGAAATCGTACCCGCATCAATAGCATTTCCTTGGATGTTCTGGCTTCCTGGTATAGCTCGATCTCTTTCCTCTCCTTCTCGAGTCGTGGCATTGATAACTCCGACGTGTGTGTCTAGACGCTGGACGAGACTTTCTCTGATGGTCACCAGACCTTCTCTGAGGGCCAGAGCTTTGAGTCAGGTACGCCTGCTCCTTTTTCTCGCCCCGTCCTGTCTCCATGACCTTTGCATGCTCTTCTGCCTGGTCATGCACTCTCCTCATCTCCTCCATCTCGTGGAGGTTATGACTCTTTCTCAGCGGTCGCCTGCGAAGGGTCTCTGAATGACAACCATCGATGACTTTCAATCGGAAGGCATCGTCAGTTGAAAAGGAGTCAAAATTGCAATACTGTGATAGTCGACGCAGTCGTGAGATGAAGGTGCTCATCATTTCTTCTTTATCTTGGCGGGTCTGATGAAACACATACCTCTCGTAGTCCACATTTCTTTTGTGTACAAACTTTCTGTTGAGTGCATCACGTACTTTATCATAGGTCCCTTTATCATCTGTCGGTAGTTCTTTGATCACTTTCCCAATTTCTTTGCCAACAAGATTGCGGAGTGCAATTAGTTTGTCGTCTCCTGCGACTTTCGACCCTTCTAGGTAGTCTTCAAAGTCTTCCAGCCACTCCTGCCACCGAGGGCCCATGCTTCCACCTGCCCCAAGAGTCAACGGTTCAGGGGGGCGTAAGTGTGAGATGATGGGCGCAACAGGGGCAGCCACGGCCGCGGCTGCACCACCTCCGTTTCTGGCGGGTGAAGTTGACATGGCTGGAGTGACGTGGTAACAACACACACGTGTTCTTTAAGGGTGTTCACCCCCCTTTTTTTTCACTTGCACTCGCCAATGCTTATCTGGCAATTATTGCTTGTCTTTGCACTCACCAGTGCTTGTTTTGTAGTTATCAGTGTTTATTTGAATTTTGAGATGCTTGTCCAGCTTCAAATATGAGCTGCCTGACTTCAAAATGGCCGCTCATGTACTTCACAGTGGATGTCCTGCACAGCTGCCTGACTCTAAGATGGCCGCCACACATCACCCACGAGGCTTGACTTCTCATGCATCCTGCAGTTCACTCGGTCTCATGGGGCACTCACCAAGAGTCTGTTGCTCACACACCAGGTATTTGCAGCTCAGCTTTGACTTCCAGGCCACTTTCACCTTCCAGGTAGGCCAGGAGCGAGCTCCGTTCACGTTCATCTGCCCCTTGCCGTTCCTCACGCATCGGGGTGAGACCACTATGTCGGTCTTTTCTTCCGGCGCGTCTGCGAGGGTCACTGGCTATGTCTGGCGCTCCCTCAGGACACTTCAGGAGGGCTGAGGTGGGCTCTCAGTACCTTCTCCGGGGCCCCATCTACAGGGCGCACTCGCGACTACTTTTGGCACGAATCAGCGCATCGGTTGCTCGAAAGGCACGTTGCACTCACGCTGTTTCACAGAGGGCAGCAGCTCATGTACCGCTGGCCTAGAGTTGTAGGCGGCGGCTTCCTCGGGGCACACGTGTCCTGCAGAGGACCTTTCCTTACTTCGATGTGCCCAGGGACAGGACGCTTCTTCTTGGGTTCTGGGGATGATTACTTTTCCATCCCACCCTCGTCGCCAGTTGTCATGTCGTGACATGAAATGATGACAGACAAATGATTATCTTTTGAGGAGCTTTATTCTATACCTCCTTCTACGTGCCTGTCCCTACTCTATCTGCCCTTTCCTGTTCTTACTCCGCCTCTTCCCCCAGCACCGATACTCCTCCCATCCCAACTACTAGACTGCACAACATTACACGGCCCTATGCTCATCCACTGGTTCCTTAAGGGCAAGAGCATATTATTGATTAAGATCTGAGCAGTGCTGAATTTTAGTATTCATAAGTGAAGAATTCAAGTCAGTCACAAACTACTATCCTTACATTTGATCTCCTGCGAGAAATTTGGAGGAAGGAACATGCAAATAAAAGGCCCGGGTTAGCAGAGATAAAGAAGAGTGCTAATGCCCAAAAATGTAGTTCAGCAAAAAATAAGGGAATGAGGGGAAACGTCTGAGGGAATAGCATGCCATAGGTGTTGGATCTAACAAATAACAACAAAATAAAATACTAAAAAATCAACACCTCACAAACACATCTCTAGAAATTTTAATACTAAACATACACATTTCCATTTGAATTCAAACTATATTTTGTACAATGATGTTGTTGACAAACGCATACAAGATATACTTATCTTCTATATTATGTACCAAAGTAGTTTTGCTGTGACAATAGTTGTTCCACGATGCTGCAGGAAAACAACATTTAGTACATTCCTTTGCAGGCTGGCAGAAGGAACCTTTTACTGTCTAATGCATGTTATGTTTTTTGAAGTGCAGGTGGAAATATCTTTCCTTCATTCTTGCACCTAATATCCAGAGTCTGCACAGTTGATCAAAGTCTTAGTTCAAATATATGGACGCTTTACCAAACTGTCAGCGTTGGCAGCCGTGACAGATGTCAAAGACCTGAAAAAGCCCTATTTTGACGAGAGCTTCTGGAACAATGAATAGTTTTGCACACTTCCTGAGCCCAAAATAAATCATGAGTCACAGAACTGAAATAGATCTATCACATTTCTTAACAGATTTGAGTCTGTTAATTCACATTCAATTTGGGTTTCTTGTAGATTGCATGTGCCAAGCCTAATCCCCAAATATAAAGTTACCGTTTTTAATAATGGCATATGGATTGTAGCCAACAGCTTTCAGAATGCAGGTGTGTGTGTGCTGGTTATACTTTATAGCTTGTATGCGTGAACCTATTCTGCATAACTCCAATAAAACAGGATTGGCTTCACTATGCTTATACTGTCTGCTTTCAACGGGTCTGCTGATACTAGTTTTTTAAGGCATCAGTGACAGCTTAGCTTAATGAGCTGCACAGTAACACCAGTTAACACATTGAGAGCACGGGAGACTAGAAAGAAGAGAGAGCAAACTACTTTGACCGATCATTAGAATTCCACTGCTCTCCAGGAAAAGTTATTGGGTGTGGAAACTGATCTTATTTTGAACTGGAATATTATTAAAGCGTGACATAGCAATCACTTGGAATTCAGGGTATTCCGAATTCCAGGAAGGGACATATTTTAATCAAACAGATGGCTCTTTTTCAAAACCTAAGACTTTATTTTCTTTAAAAAATCCTTTTCTGTTTTATAATTTGTACAACATATTTTTGATCAACTCTCTGATCCTCCTCCATTCACCTTCCTCACTTGTTAGATGTGTTTTGGTATAAAGCCCTTTGCAGACTCCATTGCAGCCTACTTCTGAACAGGGTGCTTGATACCGTACACACATGGAGAGTGTTTCAGCTATTTTGCTTCAGCTTCTTTTACACTTTGTGAAGTAAGCTATTGTGTAGGAAAGGTGCCCAGTGACATCACTAGTCGCCTGTAATAAATTATTGCTAAAGAACAGGTAGGCCATATTTCTATGTTCATTCCTGTGAGCACAATCAAGGAAGTCAAATGGAGTCTTGCTTGAAGTGCTCATGAACTGTTCTTTTTATTTCTTTCTGATCCGTCTAACCAATACGTGATTCGGCAGGATTTCTCGCCTAGACTTCTCAGGGCTAGAAAAACATATACAATATATATATATTATAAATACATGTTAACACAATTTACAAAGAACCAATGGTATCACCAGAACCCCAAATTGATTATGCCTTCAAACCACCTCGTCAAAACTCAACAAGACGCGCAAACTGAATTTGAATGGGTATAGGGTAGTACGTGTGATATGCAAAAATATCAAGTGTTGCCCGGGGTTGTGGCCAAATTTCCCAACTGAGCCCCCCACCACTAATACACTAGTGACAGTACTCTTTGGCACAGGGGAGGAGACTCATCTCTCACATATACCGAGCGCTCCGTAATGACGTACCACTGGAGCCGCTGGGGTTACAGCACAACAGGGATATAAATATAATACTTTCTGAGCCTCTGACTGACGCCGAATGGAGAAAGGTCCACGAAGAGGTCCCTAAAGTAAGCGCTAATACACGATTCAAACTACTTCACTACAATATTATACACCAGGTATATCTGACCCCACTCACCCTACATAAGATCTACCTGCACCGTGCAGACACTTGCCCCAGATGCACCACTCGGGAAGCGTACTTCTATAACATGATCTATGGACACCCCAAACTCGAGCCGTATTGGGAGGGAGTGGTGACATGCTTAGGGGAGGCAACGTACTGGAACATACCTCGGGAGGCCAAGCAGGTACTATTGGGCTTGCTGCCTAAGCCAAAGAACAAGACACTATGGGGCTGATTCCGATCTCGCTCGGAAGGGCACTGAACGTGATCCTGCTGGAAAAAGGATGAGCCATACGTGTATTTTCCGCCCGACTCATACAGCTGTACGAGTGAGCAAGTGCGATGCGAGCAACGCGAAATTCACTGACCGAGTCATTTCCGGGTCCGAACCGCTCCGTACGTCTCGTCTGTAAGTAAACCGTGGCATGCAATGGATGCGATTTACGACCGAGCCAGTACGATGCACTCCTTGCAAAGCGGGTGCAAGCCGAAGTGTCCGGCTCGCAAAACGTTCAGGAAGTTGCCTTTGGGGGTCCGCGTCGGACCCCCTGTCACCAGCAGCCCTACGACTCACACAAGGGTCTCCCCAACACAGGCATGTACGGTGCAGATGGCACCAATGTGTACCCACTGTAGGGGGCACCCTTGTGCGAGACGTACCCATTCAGTCAATGGGAGCCCATGTACGCGTCGTTCGACCGGCTCTCATTGACTCCTTTGGGAGTCCGACCGAACCGAGTCTGGAAGCATACGGCCGCATCGTACTTGCTCGGTCAGACTGCAGGACTCCGGCTCGGTCGGAAAACATTCCAGGTCCGGCTCGTCAGAGTGCTTTCCGACCCAGATCGGAATTGGCCCCTAAGTAGGAAATTTGACAAATTAGGGCTGGTATTAGCTAAAAGGCGGATAGTTATCATGTGCATGCAACATCAGTCCCCAAAACACAGACTGGCTCCGAGACATGAAGGAATGGGCTATGGCTGAGATGGTAAGGATGAAACTTGTGAGAAAAGATGAGAAGGCCGACAAAGATAGAAAGGCACAGCTGATTATGTTGACGGATCTCCGGGGGCGGGGGGCAAGAGCAAATTACACAACAAGATGAGTAGAGGGAACTCTCCAGAGGGAAGGAAACACGCCAGCCCAGAATACGAAGAGGGATGATATTATAGTAGAGGGAACAACACATATTGTAGGTGATCATACAATCAAGAAACCATTATTAGCAGGAACAGGCGGGGAAGGGGGGGAGTTGATGTTATTGTTACTATGTTTATAGTTATACGAAATATTGGCAATAAATCTAGGATGCCCGACAATGTACAGAGGGTCTGTATAGGATATGGAGGGCATCCAAAATGATCCAATGAAGCCTGTATTGTTAATGACATAGATGTAACCAGATTATGTATTGTATATTGAGTTAACTTGCATTAATGTATTCTGTAAACTAGACTAAATGCCTATAAAAAAATGTAAATAAAAGAGTAATAAGAACATTGGAATTTTGGGAGCTCCATTGAACACAATACAGTGCTTGGGCTTCGTATGGCCATTAGAAGCCTGGAGCATCAACCTTCCAATGTTTAACAAAGGCCTCATGGAGCCCGAGGGGATTTCAACCCCCTCGGGCTCAGTGAGGCTCTTGATTTACAAATTAGAACATTCTGCCCTCTAGGGGCAGAATGTTTTAATAGCTGTAGAGTTCTCTCTAATGTCCTCTACTGGCTATTAAGGGCTTGCACCCTTGTTAAAGGACTAAACCAAACGCAGGAGCGGGCCTTTAATGGCTGGTAGAGCTCCCTATTGCAGGCTCTAAGGTTACATTGTAACACTGGAATGTTGAACCCTCCATTGAAGACAATGGAATGCTCTGGGCTTCTAGTGCCTGGTAGAAGCCCGGAGCATCAACAATCTAATGTTTGTTCACAGCTGCTGCTGTGAACAAAGGCCTCACAGAGCCTGAGGGGGGTTACGGAGCAGAAGGGATTTCAACCCCTTCAAGCTCCCTGAGGCCTGTGTGTTACAAATTTGGACATTCTTCCCTCTAGGGGAGGAATGTTCTGATAGCCTTAGAGCCTTTTGCAGCGGGCTGTACCAGGCATTAAATGCCCATTCTCTGAACACTGGAGCGGGCCTTTAATGGCCGGTAGAGCCCGCTACAGCGGGCTCTAAGATCTATATTAGAACTTTGATCAGTGTGGAGTGCTCCTTTGAAGACAATGGAGTGGCTCTGGGCTTATAATGGCTGATATAAGCCTTCTGCTCCAACATTCCAATGTTTGTCTCTCTGTTTCTCCCTTTTTAATGTAAAACATTCTACCCTTAAGGGGTGGAATGTTCTAATAGCCTCATTACCCTTCTGCCTCAGGTTATAAGTGTTATTAAAGGCCCTCACTCTCGTTATAAGCCTTTGCCTGTGGATCAGGTCTATAACTCGACTTCAGGGCCTTTAACAACTGGTATAGCCCTAGGCAGCGGGCTAAAAGTCTATAATGTGTATCCTAATTATATTTAATTCAAGGTCATTTCCATTATTGACCCACAGTAATACGTCAAGTGCACACTTATCATATGTGAATGGTCCAAAAAAAAAGCACTATTTAGCTGTGCATTAATCAAAAAAGACAATTAACACACTTGGAGTAGGTTACTCATTTTCCATAGAGCATTAGACATGCCAACTACTGATGAAACTAGTCAAACACCCTACCTTTGTATCAAAAGGTCTGCAAGATTTACATTTGTCACTACAGTAATCACACAATCTATGTACTCTAAATGCTGTGGGGTAATAAGAACCACTTCATGCAAGTCTCAGGGGCCAATTCACAAGGGGCGTCCACACTCGTGGCGGAGGCCCCCCAATCGTGGCATGGAGGGCCCACACTCATGGCGTGGGCTTCCAATGGGAAGTACAGTACGGAGGTCCCACCATGACTGAGGGACCTCTGCCACGAGTCAAGAGGCCCTGTGTGATTCCGGCCGTCAATATGTGTTCCTTGATTGTGCTCACAGGAATGAACAATGACTTTTGTGGCTTTGCCTGCATTTGCAGGGTGCTTGGATGGTTGCCCTTCCTTCAAGTTGGAGCGAATTGAGGACATTTCGAACTTATTAAATAACAGTTGTTGCTTGGTATTGTCATGCCAACATTAACCTTCCTTGACAACCTAAAACCCTATGAAATATTTCTATGACAGGCCAAGTCAGTTCATACATGTAAAAATTAAATGAAATAGAAAGCATTCTAGCGAGTTTACAAAAACTTTGGCTGTCTTTCTTTTTTTTCTATAGGAGATAATACAGGATGGGCCAATATATTTGAATCAGTACATGGAAAGCCCCTGCAGCTCGATGATCCACAGGAATGCGGTAGGTGATCACTGAACTAAAATTAAAATGATTTTATTATCTACAAAACCAGTATCAGTTTTATTTTTAAGATTGAAATAATATGCAGCTTGTTGGTCTATACGGACATAATGCCTTTGTTATATTTAGCCTGTCTCTTTTCTGCCTGTGGGATTTCATAATCTTAATAACCTATCTTTTAGAATGTACTGTGTATTTTTATATGGATGTGTACACTCAAGCTAATTTTATTTATTCTATTTTTTATCTTGTTGATTTCCCTAAAGGAAGGAGATGTGTTATATTTAGCCTGTCTCTTTTCTGCCTGTGGGATTTCATTGTCACTCACATGATATCACCACTGGAACGTTGGGTGACATCATGGAGTGTTGGGGGCTTAGCCTGGTGACAACTGGCAGTTGGAACCAGGCAGGCTGAGTGACAAGCAGGTCACTCCTGGTGGGTCTTCTCTATATCTTATTATTAACATCTTGAAGACTTGACTATCTTGAATAAAGTAACCTACATGATACCAGGCTCCAGCATCTATTTACAACAGCCTTCCTAATAACATCATTAACATCCTTGACCTAGGGCAAGGGCTTGCATCGACTCAGGGTAAGAGAGAGGTTGGCGTCAACATCCACATGCCCAAATTGCCAGATCCCACAAAATGGATACTGAGGTCAATCTCCTCTAGGCAATGGCACACAGGAACAGAAGGATCCAAGATGATCTTGAAGAAGTCCATCAAGAGTGCGCATTGATCCTAGAAAAATGTAATCAGGTGATCTACCCCTTTAGTACATCAAGGGAAGAAGGAAGGTATCCCACTGCTGCCCCTACCTCTGATACAGGCGGGAGTAATGTAGTAATCAGTCTTTCATGGAAGGTGTCTTAAGTGTCCTCAGGTTCAGCACCACTGTTGTGATCTACTTCAAACCATGTATATATATCACCAGTTATTTATTTCCATATAAGAATAGAATGCTATGGTGCTATTGATGGGGTTCCAGGCTCTAGTAGTTACTTGCTGGCTGGAGGAGGGACCATCATGCATAGAGAGGCATATCTTCAGTTAAAGATTACTTGAACATACTGAATTTGGAAATGTACTCATTGTAGCATAATTTTGGTAAAGATTTGCCAGTACAGCAGAGGTAAAGATTTCCTAACATTTCTCTCTATGCATTGATGTTAACGGACTGATGCATGAGCACCAAGGTGCCGACGACGGTCGGTGATCAGTTAAGTGTGGGGGACAAAGGCGCTTTACTTATGAGGCATTTGTGGGGCTTAATTTTTTAAAATATAGGTAATTCCTTTTTAACTGTGCCTCACACCTGTGAACCGCTCGAACCTGCTCTACGAAGGCCGAACTCACCTGCTGTGTTAATCTTCAAGTGCTAGCAGTAGAGCGCTCGGCCTCAACAATGAGGAGCCATCTTTGAGCTAGAGCAGAGGAGCACGAGTAGTGAGTGGAACGCACAGCCTCAACGACGAGGGGCCATGTAGAGACGACTCATGGTAGGCGCCAACAGCATTGTTTCTGTTTGGGTACTCCATTCCCCCAGACACTCGTTAACTGCTTGAAGGCAGTACAGGCAGCAGAAAACAATGTGATCAGCATCGACATTATTAACGACATTTAAGCATGCCACTTTCGAGGGTTACAGGAAAAGCACTTGAGCAACATGTATCAGCTTGCCATGCCCAGCCAACTGCATTAAAGAAATTACATCTGCTCACAGGTCTAGATTGCTGGTACCTTTCCATAACAACTCCTGCAAAATATACAAGTGTTAAAAACATAAAACAGAGATACTTCAATCACACACCTACCCCTTTTCTTAGCTCAGCCAGGAATGGCACCCGCAGAGTGGGTCAAGTGGGTGTATAGGTTTGATAATTATTTAAAGGCACTGGATGGGGAGTAATTCAGGTTCACCCGTAAAAACGCAATTCTTCTAAGTACATTTGGGAAGGTTGGACATCATATTTTTAAATACTTAGGCTATGCGTTGAACAACGAAGGGCAACCTATAGAGCATGTGTACTTTCAAGCCAGGGAAAGATTGCAGATGAGATTCGCCAATGGCCGCAAACATGGTGATGAGAAGGTACAAATTCTACATGCAGCCACAAAGAGTAGGTGAGTCTGTAGATGACTTCATAACAAGGTTACGTTAACTTTCAGTCATATGTAAATTTGGAACAATGAAAAATTAAATGATAAGAGTTCAACTCATAGTACAATGCAGGAGCAGAAAAATGCAGGAACAGTTATGGGTCGCTAAGTACCCATCTTTGAAAGGCACAATTGAGATTGCAACAATTGCAAAAATACTGCATGAAGAAAATGGAACGGGCAGACATCAAAGGGGGAATTGGAGTGTAAGCATTGGAGAGGGTGGACGAGGAGGAAGCAATAACCTCTAAGTGGGGTGCCAAAGAAGGAAAAGGTGTCCTCAGCAATAAAAATGTGCAAAAGATGTGGATACAAAGGGCACTTTGCTAGGATGTGTAGGGACAATGACAAACGAAAGGTGGCAGTGTCAATGGAAGAAAATCTTTCTGTAGACAATGGTGCAAGACCCAATAGAGTTTTGTGTGTAGGGGAAATCAGTTGTCTGAGTTGGGAGAAAGAACAGGCCCAAAGCAGAATGTACCACAGAGGGAAGAAAAGTGTAGTGAATTGGTAGATTCTGACTCATTCTACACAATTATACCCAAGAGTATATTCCTTTCCAAATGGCCTCATGAGAGTTTGCTACCAAAGGACATTAGTCAGGGAGGATATTAGGGTGAGCAGATGGACATCATTTAATACATGTACATAGATACTGATATCTGGAACTGGCATATCAAAGGTAAAGGGTAAGTATCAGAGTCCGAACCATATATTTTAGGATGGTTTCATTAATACGATCTTCACATAAGAATCGGCCCACCTGCGCCGATTCAGGTGATGTAGTGGAAGACTCAACTTTGAGGGATATTTCAGAGGGAAGAAAGGATGTATTCAGAGAAGAGATGGGGCAATTGAAAGGGTATGTGCACAAGATAAAACTTAAACAAGGAGCCATGCCATTACAACATAACGTTAGGACGGTACTGATCATGATGAGAGAGTAAGTCAAAAAAAGTTGGATGAAATGTTAAAGAATGGAGTTATTGAACCTATTGAACATCTGCTTGAATCTCTGCGGAAGTAATTACGGAGAAAGCAGATGGGAAAATTGTGTTTTTGTGTGGACCTTAGGTGTCTCTATCAGAATATTTGCTTGTGGCAATATAATTGGCACCCATACCGCAAGATAAAGACCAGTTGCTGTCTTGAATTGATCAAATATTATTCAAAATGTGTCCAAAACTTTGCTAGCAAAACGAAATGTTTGAAAGTGCTGATGAGAAAGGGAGTTGATATCTTGTGGGGAATGGACCGACAAAATTGTTTCCAAAATATCAAAGAAGAGATCTGTAATGCAGGTATTCTTATTTCTTTCAACACTACGAGAAAACAATTATCACAGTAGATGCCAGTGTCAAAAACATGGCGAATTAGAGAAACCAGTTGCAACTGAATGTCATTACTTTGTGATTGAGAGAAAAACGTTGGCAGAAGCATGGGGAGCATAGTATTTTAGGACATATGTGTAATCAAAATATATTTTTCCCAGGAGCAATAGAGAAGGGTTCTGCAAGGCTTGCCAGACTGGCCTCATGCTTGCAGGGCTATAATTATACCATTGATTACATACCCAGGTGTAGGAATGTCAAAGCCGATTGTTTGTCACAGATTCCGTTGGATTGGAAGAGTGTGGATGAAGAAGGTGTGGGAAGAAGTGTAAAGGAAGGAGCAGTGGCAAGTGTGGAGGATGTCATTCGGTGAATTCATGGAGCTGTTAGGGATTGGAGTGGTCTTGTGCCATGAACAACGATGATGTGTGGATGGTGGTGCAAGAATTGATCAAGAAAGGTGGAGAAGGGAAAGGGCCTTGATCAATGGACTAAGGCCTTTTAGTAAAGTATTGGACGAGCTATCCCTGGTTGCTGATAAGGTCGTTATGCGAGGTGACAAGATTTTACCACCCAAAGATGTTCAGAAGAGGTTGTTTAAGATAGCTCATGAGGAGCATTTGGGCAAACAGTTATAAAGAAAAGGTTGAGGAGGGAGTTTTGTTGGCGGAGGATGGACAGTGATGTGATGTCATGGGTGGAACGTTATGTTGAGTGCATGGAATGTGAGAAAAGGCTGAAAGTTGGTTCTCAAGCAGATTTAGGCTGCATTAATGATCCAAGTCAGGTATGGCATAATGTTTGTCCTGATTTTATTGGTCCCATGTCAGGTGTCAAATGTGAAAGAAGTTTTGCCATTGTTATGGCGGACGTCCATTCGAGACAGGTAATTGAAAGGTTTCTTCCAGAAATATCTACCAAAACCATGATCAGTGTGTTGCGTGAGGTCTTCCAGGAGGAGAATTTTCCTGTTGTCCTAACTACTGACAATGGTACCCAATTGACGTCCGATATATGAGAGAGTTTTTTAGAGCTTGTGGAATTAGACATTCATGTACAGCATTGTTTTATCCCCAGGCCAATGGTATGGTAGATAGGGCAAACCATATGGTTAAGGGTGCTTTGGAGTTGGTGTTATCTAATAGGTTGGATGTACAGGAAGTGGTCTCAGACTAGATCAATCCCTTTTTTGTGTGATGAGAGGGAGTAAACCTGCTACCAAACTTACTCCACCATGGATTAGAGATTTGATAGAAGTAAAGCGTTTGTCAACGAGTTGTGAGAACAAGGAGAGGTTTCATCCTGGTGTCTGGGTCAAGGTGCGTTTGGGACATATCAAGAAGGAAGTTAAGCAAGTTTCCTGGACAATTCCAAGTTAAAGAAGTTATCAGTTTCAATTTCTGTCAATAGAGAGAGATGGAACCTCTGTAGAGTAGCAAAGTATGTCACTTCTAAAGTATGGAAGGAAAGCAAGCGGGCAAAGGAGGTGAAAATGCTAACGATGAGTGCAGTGGGTACATGTTGATGCAGGATCACCAGGTAGTGAGTGGCACAGGATCATATGACAGTTTTCACACTTCTGGGCCAAGCAGTGACAGTTTGGATGGAGGCAGACTGTATAGCGATATCGACGGTATGGTAAGGACACCCAGATTCCAAAGACTTCCACGTTATCTGCAATAGTATGTATGATGAATTTGGCTTTAGCAATCTACTATTTACATTTATATTTTTTAAAGAATAGAATGCCCACTTTACTTTTATCTATTTAGTTGTTTATATTTATATTGTTATTTAATGAAATGTGTGAGTAGCATATGGTGTGAAAGAAAGAAGATATATTGCATTCTACTTTAAGCCATTTATGTATATCACCAGGCATTTATAGCTATGTAAAATTAGAATGCTCATGATGTTATGGTTCTGTTTTTATGGTGCTATTGGTGGGGCTTCCAGGCTCTGGCAGTTACTCGCTGGCTGAAGGATGGAGCACCACACATAGAGAGCCATAAAGATTACTTGAATATACTGAGTCTGGAAGTCTACTCATTACAGTAACCACCTGAAAAGTTAACTAGAGATCCATATTGTTTCCAAACTTTTAAGCTCGTTGTCAGTTGCCTTTTTTAGAAAACCCTCAACAATTGCCAACTGATGAGGCTAAGGTGACTTTTATGTTATTCTACTTTACAAAATACACTTTAGTCTGGGTGACTCCCGTATTTTGAAACCAAAGCACTTTGTTATCGAGTTTTGGAACATTCATGCAACAGTTTATTGTTGTTTTTGGTAAAAAACAAAAAACAAACGTAACTCCACTTATGCTGCCTCACTTAGCCTTAAACAAGGTAAGGACATTATGTTATCCTATATTAGACATTTAAAGTAAATAATTGCTGAGATAGCCTCGACTGATGAGCCTGCAGCTGCGGGCTTCAGCCAAGGCCTCTGTGAGGGTTTAAAGGATGTTTTTTCTTTAATGGTCAATAGACCAGCAGCCAGTACTTTACTTATTGGTCTCACTTTACGAATTGATGCCCAACATTTTCAGAGAATGCATGAAAGACATTGCAATGCAATTGAGAAACATTCATAGAATATTATCTATGTAAGAAAAGAATTAGAGAATAAAGGAAGGCCTTCACCTTGAATGGCATTTTTTTAGAGAATGCCCACGCCTAATATGAAACTCGAGGTCCTGACTATAACGGGGTAATTCTGAGTCGAAATCTTAATATATTCTGAAGTATGCCTCCACCAGTAAAGAATTTGGCAGAAAGAACTTTCGACTCCAGCTGCAGATTCTTTTTAACTAAAGACCGCTTTTCACATTGGCTGTCATTGATTTTGGTGGTTCAGAGAACTTTATGTACCAGGTATTCCATGAAAGAAATTGCCCTCCAAAAACAGAGTAAGGAAACTCTGGAATCTATTTTGAGGAGGGATGGGAAAACCTTGATTATGGAGTAAGTATGCTGGAAAAATACTTACTTAGAACTGGTTTTTAACAAATGCCATTTTCAGTCCATTCAATTTGTCCACAATGGAACTCCAGCTATTGACATTGTACTGAGTTTATGTTGACTTTAAAAACATTGCCCTTCTAATGATTGGCAAGAACAGATCATCACTTTTTCATCATAAGATTGCTATCACAGTCCTTTTCCTAGCAATTGATCAGAGTCAGTACTTCCTTTAACCTGCTGACCAGCACAAAAAGAGAAGGAACAACCACAGATACTAGAAGCTTTTGAGGATTTACACAATGCATTTAGTAATAGAGAAGTGGATCGCCTATGCATATGGGATCCTGTTTTCAATGTTTATTCTTGGAGAATTCCAGAGGGAAGCTTTCAATGTTTACCCAACTTTTGAAAATCAATGGTTATCAGTGCTTCTATATTTTAGCAGCAAAAAGGTTTGACGAAGACAGTGTTTTACCAGTGTTTACAAAACATTTTTGCCTTTATTGCCGTAACTTTCACAGCGATTCTTTATCTATGCCGCCTCTCTACACCTTGTCTCTGTCCTTAAGAAGTTTCTATTTATGATAAAACATGTAAATAAATAGAACAAGGCCCAGTGATTTCAAACTTTACACACTTTTAAGCATTATAGCTAAAGCAGGGAACTCTCCCCTTGCCTGGTCACTGGTGCCCTCCAGTGCTAATCTTAGGTGGTGTTTGGTTTCAACTGTAACCTGAGACGTTTTAAGGCATGGACAAAGTGGTCGCTGGCCCAGGGCCCCAGATTTTCAAGGGGCCCCCTTATGGAGCCAGCTATGTTCTGTAGAGAGCATTACCCTGGTGACCTTGGGTAATTCTTAAACAAATTGTTTCAAATACCGTTTTACTTTAACTTATTTTTAATGTGGGTGATGTGAGAGAGTGTATAAGGGACATTTGGAAGAGAAATGCTATGTTTAAGTTTTGTGCAACATACATAAAAAGGTTATTTTGCTCATTAGAACCGGCAAAAATCGAAGCCAGCGAGGCAGGCTTTTTTACAATCACGGCAGATAGGAGCTATGTCATCAAAGGCTATTTAATTTATAGACCACCGGGCCCTAGCGCCCAGTTTGCATCTAGCCTCAGGGAACAAGTAATACAACCAGTACTCTGGTACTCCAAAGTGCTGGTGTTGGGAGACATGAATCTGCACTTTGACGATATGGACAATTCCGTAGCGCAAGAGCTCTGCCAAGAACTGGCCGCGTTACAGTTGATGCTGCAATCCTCCCGCCCAACCCACCAACAGGGCCACTTATTGGATTCAATATTTGCTAACTGGGGGTGTCTAATGATTGAAAGCCCTATCGCAGTGCCATGAACAGACCACTATCTGGTCCAGTTTAGCACTGCGATACCTAACACCCCGCCTATGAAGAAGGCAGGGGCTGGGAGACTGCAGAGGAAATGGGCAAGGTTCTCTGCAGCGAACTTCAATTACGCCCTTCAGATGGGAGGGCCACCAGGAGGCAATGATATTAAAACTGCATGTAGTGTGCTAGATGAACGGATTACTGAGGCACTTGATTTATTAGCCCCATGGTCCGAGAGTGTACCAAGGAGAGAGTCAAAATCCGCTCCATGGTTCAATGAAGAACTCAGGTGAGCTAAGACTTCGGGTAAACGCTTGGAGCGGATATGGAGGAAAGACTTTTCCAAACATAGGAAGACCGATTATAAAACTAGCCTTAAAATCTATCATTCACTCATAAGGAGGACTCGAGCTGCTTATTACAACACTAGGATAGAGCTGGCTGAAAACTTGTCCAGAGAGCTGTTCGTAATTTTTAAGGACATATCGTCAGAATTCTTTGCAGAGAAGGTAGCAAAAATGTATACCACCTTCCCAGATGAGGCACGCAACGGAAATAGAGAGAGGGCAGGATTGCTCAATGTGGAGGAGGCACAATGCCTCTCCAGATTTGACCTGCCATCCTGCGGCGAGCTAAAAAACACGGCCTTAAGCATTAAGTCAGGGTCGCCTAGGGCCCCTACGAAACCCAAACCTCTGAGGGAGAGCATGGCAATACTGGTACACTATATTAGGCACCTCCTTAAACTCTCTTTTGAATCGGGGGCGGGCCCACATTGGTGGAAGGAAGCAGTTGCCATCCCCATTAAAAAAAAGCCAGGGGTGAATGAGAGCCAGTTGGAGAACTACCGACCGGTCTCGCTCCTGCCATATTTAGCTAAAATTGCAGAAAAAGTGGTCAACACCTAGCCGACCGCACACTGAAAACCACCATGGGAGCACACTGCTAGCCTCTCCTCCGGATCGCCAAAGAAGGACTACACCCCTGCCTGGCTCTCTCTGGAAAAGAGAATTCTGGGAGGGATGGAACCCGTGGCCTTACTCACAGCAACGAAACACCCCGCAATAGAACAAAACTCAATACTAAGGAACACAAGGCGAGCCCTACTAAGAATAGATAAACTACTAGACACCAGCATCAGGCAGACGCAACTAGAATCCCTCTGGCACAACCCTAAAATAAAATACAGGAACAACACACTAGACATGCCCACTTGGTACAGACACGGCATAACCACGGTAAGCCAGCTACAGCATAAGGGAACCCAAGCCACCTTCGACACACTCAAGGAACAACACAAGTTTGAAAGCGCAGAGCTTTATAACTTCCTAAAGATAAGAGTAGCAATCACCAAAGCAAACATAACTGTTCACACACCCTCAATATTGCAATATGCCACAAGCCTAAACATTACAGGACACCAAGTTGCACACATGTACAAAGCCCTGTGCCCCACTACCTCTAAACTTAACAAAAGAATCACAGCCCATTGGGGAACAGTGGCAGGGAGGGAACTAGCTGACAAGGAGAACGCAGACCTCTGGTCATCCACATCAAGAAGGAAGGTGACAACAACACTAGATCAGACAAAATTCTGGCTGTTACACAAGGCCTACTGGACCCCAGCCAGACTAGCGGCCATGGGTATTAGAGAAAACGACTCCTGCTGGAACTGCAACAATCAGAAAGGGGACCTGGCACACCTCCTTTTCCACTGCATCAAGGTCAGGAAATTTTGGGACTCGGTTAACACACTGGTAAACGAAGTCACAGGGGCCACCCTAGCACTTGACTTCCACCATCTAGCACTGGGATACACCGACCCTTCCATAAGATCCGATACGGACAGAGACCTGATTGACCTCCTGCTCACAGCCGCGGTCAAGACGGTCTTAACAAACTGGAAAGACACAGCGAAAACCACCTTCAAAGCCTGGTTTAACTGGGTCATCTTCCTGCGGGGGGCTGACAACATGACATCCAACAATGTACCAAGCGCAGGGAAGAAAAGTGAAATGTGGCTCTCGCTGGACAACTACCTGTCCTCACACAAGCCACCCTGAACGCCAGACAGACAACAGGGAAACAAGCCCCAAGCAAGATGAGACACCACTGAATAGACTACTATGATCGCCTACTCTGATAACTAGCCGGGCCTCTCTACTCTCTACTCTCTACTCTCACTACTCTCTTTCTCTATACCTCTCTCTCTACGCCACCGGGGGAACGGAAGACAATTGGACAATTCAGCAAGGAGGAAGGGGGTATGCCAAAAGGAACTGAAGAAGAAGTGAGAATAAAGTGCACAAACGGCCGCAAATCACTACCTAACGTCCCCCCCCCCGGGGGCCCCCTCTCCCTTGTCTCAGTTATCTCCCATGTATATCCTGTATATCCTCTGTACCATGTAAATATAATTTTCAATAAAACTCTACTGAAATAAAAAAAAAGAGTATCGAAAAAAGTTTGTGTGTAATTCACCAAAGTTGGTGCAAGTAAGTACTTGAATTTCCAGCATCTCTAGACACGAGACATGGCTCGTGTTTCGGGATAGTATCTCTCATCAGTAGAGAAAAGTTCAGGGGTGGATGAGAAGGCCGCCAAACAACTGTCACAGGCCTCGATGCCTCTTAGGCGCGCAGGTGCATCTCCAAAAGCTCGTCAGCTTGGGGGCTCACGGGAGCCCTTTAACAGGAAAACCACAATGGGAGCACACTGCTAGCCTCTCCTCCGGATCGCCCCTCTGCATTATGGTATATGCAGTGCGTCCAACTTGAAGAGTATCGAAAAAAGTTTGTGTGTGATTCACCAAAGTTGGTGCAAGTAAGTATTTGAATTTCCAGCATCTCTAGACACGAGACAAGTACTTACTTGCACCAACTTTGGTGAATCACACACAAACTTTTTTCGACATTCTTCTAGTTGGACGTACTGCATATACCATAATGCAGAGGGGCGATCCGGAGGAGAGGCTAGCAGTGTGCACCTATCGTGTTTTCCTAGCCGACCGCACACATTAATAAGCACAACCTATTACACCCCACACAATCGGGTTTCCGAGCAATGTACTCTACTGAGTCAGCCCTGCTTGTGTCAACCAAAACAATTCGCAGACACGTAGACGAATGCCAGACGGTGGCTCTGGTACTGTTGGCCTCAGCGCCGCATTCAATACCGTTGCCCACCCACTGCTTCTACATTGCCTCAAAAAAGGAGGGCTGGATGGACTTATTAGCCCCATGGTCCGAGAGTGTACCAAGGAGAGAATGGTTCAATGAAGAACGCAGGTGAGCTTAGCCTTCGTGTAAACGCTTGGAGCGGATATGGAGGAAAGACTTTTCCAAGCCTTTGGAAGACCGAATATAAAACTAGCCTTACAATCTATCATTCACTCATAAGGAGGACTCGAGCTGCTTATTACCACACTAGGATAGAGCTGGCTGAAAACTTGTCCAGAGAGCTGTTCGTAATTTTTAAGGACATATCGTCACTTGCTGGAACTACGGCTCCAAAAAGCAGCTTAGTGGATTGAGGTCCTTCTTACAGGATCAAAGCTTCCTAGTATCTCAGAGTCCGTATTATTCGAAAAGCATTATGCTGGCTCAAGGGGTCCCCCAGGGCTCCATACTCAGCCCCACCCTTTTTAATCTATATATGGCCTCTCTGGCAGACATTATTGCGAAATACAGCATTTTTGTCCTGTCACGCAATTAGTGGTGTCACTATCTCAATCCCATGAAGAGGCAGCCACCAATTTCTCCACCTGTCTACAGGAACTGGCGGTCTGAATGTCAAGTAACTGCTTAAAGTTAAACGGCAGCAAGAACGAGGTTCTAATCGTGGGGAAGGCGCCTTCTATATGGTCCTCGGCGTGCTCGGTGCAGACTTTTGGCCCCTCTCCCTCCCCAAATGAGCAGGGTAAGAACTTGGGGATGTGGCTAGATTTGAAGCTCTCCTTTGATCACCACACCAGGATTGTGGCCGGGAAATGTTTCAGAATAATGAAAGGCCTTCGGAAGATCCTAGATGTGCTCCCTGTAGCTGCCAGGAAAACTCTAGTCCATGCGCTGGTAACTTCCCGCAATCTGGGAGGCTAGCTACAGCGCGGGAACATACTAGTTAGTATAACCAGGTGCTTTAGAAACTCATTTATTATTATTTTTATTAGCATTATTATTATTTTAGCTCAAAACAGGACCTCTCATATTTGAAATTGGAGGGCGTCACAGAGATTATTTGCAGTTATATTAGTGAGCTGCTGCTGTTAAATATTGAAAACACAAGTCACTATCGATAAATATTAGATGTAAACACATTTAAAATTTGGATGAGTGTGCTTTTGCGCTGTCAGTGACCTGGCCAAAGAGGTCATGAAAAATCTGAAATTGAGGGGGGCGGAGCTAGCTCGCAACCACAATGGCTGCTTGAGCCGAGAGCTCCCACCATCCGCTACAACATCCACCAATAATCTTACAGCTGCATCACATTTACACCCCTAAAAACAGCCTGGGGAACCCCTGAAGTTCGGGACTACTGTGCGCAGAAGGAGCAAGCCGCCTACCTACTCCCTGGGCAACACTGCGGCCGGCTGCTGTCTCTGGCCGGGCCTTGCTCTGGAGGACTTGGCTGCGCTGGGCCTGGTGCCGCCCGAAGACCTTCTCTCCTCTCTCCGGCCGCTGAGGTGACGCCGGACCACGGTGGGTGGCATTGTGGTGACCGCTGTCGAGAGGGCACTCTTTTCTGCGGACTGGTCTCCTGGGTGCCCCTGCCTGTCTCCAGGGGGCTCCCGTTGGTCGGTTTTGAGGCCGCCTGCCCTTGATAGCCGCTGGAGCGACCTTGCGGGACCTCGAGGGGCAGCGCCTGGGGGAAGGAGAAATCCGTGCACGTCGGCGGTCCCCCGCCCCCCCCCCGAAACTCCGGAGGTAGGGCCGTCGTACGGCCGGAGGCCCACAGGACGATCCGGCTGAGCCCTGCCGGGGTGCCCTAGTGAAGGAACTGCACACGCTACTCGGGACCTGAGAGCTCTCCCGGGGGTCTGCTGGGCGCCTGCGCTGATTCTCGAGCACAGCCGATTGCTGCTGCCGCTGGAGGCGGGTGACGATGGGGCCGTCCCCATGTGATGCAGGTATGAGCCGAACTCAGGATCCGGGCATGCTGGAATAGGAGCTGC
Organism: Lissotriton helveticus; assembly: GCF_964261635.1. NCBI lineage: Eukaryota > Metazoa > Chordata > Amphibia > Caudata > Salamandridae > Lissotriton > Lissotriton helveticus. The sequence goes on from NC_136069.1 coordinate 362,183,085, forward strand.
GGCCCAGAGTTGTACTGGTGAGTGAGCTCCGGGGGAGCGTGGAGGCTGCCTGGGAGGTCTACAGACTTGTGCCCCATTCTGAACCGATTCCCAGCTGGGTCTTCCTAGCTGCTGGAGAGATTGAACACGATGGAGCCCGGCATAAAGCATTGTGCGCTGCCCTGGGCCTTTGTTGCTGGATTCCTCTGCAACCGGCCTGTACGTGGAGGCGGCACAAACTATGGGACTGTTCTGCGACCCCCCCTTCCTTCCCACACAGATGCCTGTCAGATAAGGAGAGGTCGGGCGGCTTGACTGGTCAGGACATGGCTAATACAGTTAACCGCTGAGGCCTAAGGTGCCGCCAGACACTGGAACACTGCTGGAACCACAGCGCCCTGCTTTATAACCGGATCTGGCGCCGGCTACACAGTGAAGTGCTTCCCATGGTCGCAAGTACTGGGCAGTGAGGCTTGAGGGGAACAGAGTCTTACTGAGGGGTCCAGAGACACTATCCTTTGGTGTACTAGATCTATACAGCGACACCTTCCCTGGTGGGACAACAACCGACGGTGCAGGTGCGCTCTTGAGACATGCGGGCCGGACTGTTGCATTCTTGAAGAGGAGCGAGGGGCAGCCCTCTGTCAGACTCCCCCCTCTGCACTGGGCCGTTCACTTCGCCACTACCCTGACACCCGAAAGGACCTAGACGCGACGATGAGATGGGGTGCGTAGATAGGACGCAACCCAAAACTATCGTTCGACCCTAAGCGGTCCAGGACCGGGAAACCCCCATTGAGGATGGAGCTGGTGGGCAGGAGCAGGTGGTCGACGACCAAGGTCAAGATATCCGCAGCTTGTTAATGACAATGGAGAAGAATCTCCTTGGGCACCAAGATGGATGCGCTCACTTACAGGATGGATCGAATGGCTGAAAGACTGGGCAAACATGCGGAAAGGCTGGACATGTCTGAGCGCAGGCTGACGGAGGCGAGGAAGCACAAACTGTCCTTGACACCGGGCACAAACAGTTGGGCAAGGTGCTTTAGATCCTTCAGGATAAAACATAGGAACTAGAGGCGCGCTCAAGACACTGTAACCTGGGCATCACGGGCCTGCCGGAATCCACTCCTACAGGGAACATGGAGCTCTTCATCAAGAAGCTTCTGAAATCGCTCCTGGGAAACGCCTCCTTCTTGGGAATGTTCGTGGTGGAGAGGGCACACAGCTCTCTGGCTCCAAAACCAAAGCCCAGCGCACCCCCTAGACCGATCATAGCTAAATTACAGGGACAGAGATGTTGCCCTTCGGCTTGCCCGTGAGAAACAACCGCTACGATTCGAGGGGGCGACAATCTCACTGTTCCCGGACTTTACAGCTAGAGTACAGGAAGCGAGACGCTTTTTTGTCCCCATGAAGAGACAACTCAGTGATCTTGGAGCTGATTACGCTATGCTGTATCCGTCAAAACTGAGGGTCAACCGACAGGGACGTTCGCTAATTTCACTGACCCTAAAGCCTTACAAAAGGCACTGAAAGATTGGATGAAGGAACAACGATCATCCCCGGAAAGGCAACTCCTAAGTGAGGCAACGGAAGGTGCCCTCGAAGAGCAAGACTGATCGCTACATGAGGTGTCTCGCTGCTGAGCATATTTAGTTATTGATGGGTGCAGAGGGGTTGTCTATATGGGGGGCTTGCTTGGGGTGTGAATCATTGAACATTTATGTACAATACCCCCCGGACCCCTAGTCTAGTACTGATCTGCCTTACCTACATTATGGGAGACGAGAGAGCTTCTCCCTCATTTAGGGGGGTTCACCCAGAGACACTTTGCACCGTATATGTTATATTGAACTACCTTGGGGGGCGGATGGTGAACACAATGGTTGGATTTGATATGTCTTCTGGGAGATAGGTTACTTCCGAGTCGGAATGGAGGGGGCTTTTTACAGTGTAGGTAGCCTGAAGCCTCATGTCGCAGGACGCCTTCCTGAGGTACGCTTATGTTCACTCTTTGCAGCTGAGAATATCCCTAATTGGCAGAGTGTGGAGAGTGGCCCTTGCTGGTCACAACCTTTCTTTTTCGCTTTGCAAGCTACATCCACCCCTGAGTGAATCACACCTGGGATGTTTCTTGATGTTTGGGATGGGGCGGGGGAAGGGAAGGTATCGCAGCCAAGTTGGGGTTGGGCAGGCGTGGGAGGGGATTAGGGGGAGGTGGATTTGTTGGTTCATGTTATGCTCATCTCTACTGACTATGGGCCCTATTCACAGAACTAACTTAAGACAAAATCCTAAACTTACTACCATTTTGGTATTCACAGAAGACACTTACTCATTTCGGTATTCACAGAAGTTAGGAGTCCTAACTTTAGGACTCCTAAATGCCTTCTGTGAATACCGAAAGTGCTAAAGTTAGGATTTTTCTCAGTTTTGGAGTAGTAAAGTTAGGACTCCTAACTTTAGGACTCCTAAATGCCTTCTGTGAATACCGAAACTCCAGCATTTTTATTCTTACAGCTACTGGATAATGAATATTGTATAGGCATTAAGACTGGCCTTTTAAAGAGCATTCTGAGGAAGCGGAACACTATAACTTGTTAGCTATTTTAAAGGGAAAAAGCATTAAGGGCTTTATCATGATGAAATTTTAGCTTTCTTTGTATGGAATATTTTTTTAAGTATTCTTATGAACTTGTTTTCTCAAATTGTTGCTTTTATGATTTTATTAATCTGCTAAAATCGAATAAAGCATTTTCTGATTCATATCATGTACTTTACTTTGTTTTTCCGATTGACCATGCATGTTTTGTGTTCATATGGGAATTCATGCTCTGACACCGTGGCACTTACACATAGCATTCTGTGCTGTGCATGATTGGGCCCTGAATTTATTGAACATGTGACTTGGTGAGTCAAAGTTTAATTTCAGTGACAGTTATGTATGCTTAGCTGTCTGCACACTGGATGTGGCTTTTGGATCTATGCCAAGTTGGATGAAATGTGAAGTCTTTTGTGGTAATATGGCTCCATGCATTTTGAGAAGGATGGCAGGGTTCATGCACTGTCTACCTACCTGTTCGGTGACACAGTGGGGGGAAATTTCTGCCACATGGCTATGAGTGGAAGGGGTGTACCTTCCTGCTGGGCTGTGGGACAAGGTTGCCTGGTGGAAGTTGTAGTGCTGGCTTCCCACCCACACACGCCCCTCCATGTTAAGATGGCTACCTACCTGTGAGGTGGAGCAGAGGAAGTGAATAGGTAACACATGGCTCTTGGATGGGGGAGTAATCCATCCTGCTCAGGGGTGAGACAAGAGAGAATAAGATGGCTACCTACCTGTAAATTTGAAGAGAGCAATGAAATGCCTGCCACATGGTTGTGGGTGTGGGGGGGAGCGCTCCATCTTGCTGAACTGTGGGACAAGGGGGCCTGGTGGGAGTTGTAGTGCTGGATTCCCACCCACAGATACCCCTCCCTGTTAAGAAGGCTACCTACCTGTAAGTTTGAGGAGTGCAATAAAATGGCTGCCACATGGTTGTGGTTGTAGGGGAGAGTGCACCATCTTGCTGAGCTGTGGGACAAGGGGGCCTGGTGGGAGTTGTAGTGCTGGCTTCCCATCCACAGACACCCCACTCCGTTAAGATGGCTACCTACCTGTAAGTTTGCAGAGTGCAATGAAATGGCTGCCACATGGCTGCGGGTGTGGGGGAAGTGTTCCATCTTGCTCAGCTGTGGTACAAGGGGGCCTGGTGGAAGTTGTAGTGCTGGCTTCCCACCCACAAACACTCCTCCCCCTAAGTTTGAGGAGTGCAATGAAATGGCTGCCACATGGTTGTGGGGAGTGCTCGATCTTGCTCAACTGTGGGACAAAGGGGCCTGGTGGGAGTTGTACTGCTTGGTGCCTGTACACATGCCCCCCTGGCAATTTTGCTAGCTACTTTTGGGGTGATTCAGAGGGAGTAAATGTTAGATCTGTGGGACATGTGTTGGGAAGAGTGGGTTGTACATAAGTGCATTTGGGCCTAGGAAGTGTAGCTTTGTAGTTGTAATAGGAGACATTTTTTGTAACTAACCAGCCTCCACCCTCGGCTATTCCTGTGAGACTCTCTGGGTGCAGTATGGCAAGCACCGTCTCCTCCCATTCAGTGAATTTTAGTGGTGAAATGGGAGGGCCACTGCCAGCCCTCTGAGCCAGCTCATAGTTCTTGTTGGCACGCTCTTTTACCCTGGTCCTAATGTCATGCCACCTCCTCCTGATCTCCTTCTGGGTGCATGGGGTGGTCCCTACTGCATTGACTATCCTTGCCCACATTAGATTGTTTGTGGCTACTGGTGTCTGTTGGAGCATGCTTCCAAACAAATGTGGTTCTACTCTGATTACCTCATCTACCATCACTGACAACAGTGTCAGTGAATTTGGGCATCTTCTTCAGTGACATTTATTTATATAACGTTTTGTACAGCGCGAACAAGACTCCGAAGTGTATCAGAGCACTTCACATTTGAGGGTGGAGGAACAAAGTAAGGGGACGTTGAAGAGAGAGTAGGGGAGTTTAACAACATGAACTATAAAAATTGTTCAAAGAGATTAATAAAACGTTACATAATAAGGTAAGGCAGAAAAACATAGATATTGCAATAGTAAGGAGAGAGAATAAACAAAATACATTTCGCAACCAGACAGGCAATGATCCAATCAAGGCAGGAACTTGTTCATTAGGATTTTTTTTACTTTAAGTTTGAACGCCGCCGTGTAGGCAATACTGCAAATTTCAGGTGGGAGAAAGTTCCAGATCTTAGGAACCGCGCCAGAGAAGGCTCAGAGTTTTGTTTTCTTTTTGCGAAAAGTCTGAGGTTTCAGTAGTAAAGCATTTGCACTTCTGGTGGGTCTGCCCCCTCCTGTTAAAGTGAAGGGCTTTGTGCTTCAAACAATCAATCTTTAAATGAATTCTTGCTTCGTAGGGTAACCACTTTAGAGATCTTAAGGCTGAGGAAATGTGCTCATTTTTTTTGTGTCAGTGGTCAGTCTGGCTGCGGCATTCAATGAGGCCCTGGGTGGGACCAAGGTATATTTGGGGTCGCCACAGAGCATCACACTCCCATTGTCTAGCCTTGGTAGGACAAGTGCTTGTACCACCTGCTTGAACTCCTCTGGGTGAGGAATGGGTTTAGGTTTCTAAGCGACCTTATTTTGTGATTCGCACCCTTGCACATCTTACTAATATTTTCCTTCATGTTCAAGTGTGAGTCTAGGGTAATTCCAAGGGATTTAGCTGAGTCGATGATAACCAGGGAGCAGTTAAAGGTCGAGAGGTGTTTCATCCAGAGGTCAGTCTTGAGGGTGTGCTTGGGAGGGGAGAGGAGAAGGAATTTTGTTTTGGTGCTGTTCAGTAGGAGATGGTTTTCAGTTAGCCAGTTTTGGATATTCGTCAAGGAGGAGTTGAGTGAGAGGAAGTCTTCAGAGGAATTGATTTTCAGATAAAGTTTTTGCATCCGCATACATATGAAAAATAATTTTCATGGTTGATAGAATGTTCGCTAGGTGTTCCAGGAAAATATTAAAAAGTATAGGAGAAAGGGCAGATCCCAGCTGGACACCCCTGGAAACTGCAGACGGATGGGATAGGGTATGGTTCATCTTAACTCTTTAGGACCTATTATGAAGGAAGGAGGAGAACCATTGTAATACCAAGCCAGAGAGGCCCATCCTATGTTCCAGAATAGCTAAGAGGTTGTCGTGATTAACCGAGGAGGATTAAGTGGGAGGATTCATTATGGTCTAACATGTTTAAAATGTCATCAATGATGTGAATGAGTGCCGATTCGGTACTGGGACCACTCCTTTTTTTAATTTCAAGTGAATTTTATTGAGAAGAAGTTTTATATACACGGTACAGTATACAGCAGTAGAGTATAGGTCTCCCGAGGGGAAAATGAGCAGCTTGAGAACATTATATGCCGGTTAGGTTACATACGGCCTTTTGTGAGAGCATGCATGCTACATTCGTATACTCGGTGTGTGGCGTTATCTGCGGCATGTGTCTGTACCCCCAGGTGACGGTGAAAGGAAAGTGGGGAAAAAGAGAAAGTGAGAAAGTGGGAGGAACACATTGTTATGTTATGTTAAGGCCGTACTTTTAGAGCGCACGGCTACCCCAGGAGGTGTCCCGGCGCTTTGGCAAAGAGACCTGAAATCCAAGAACACAACAACAAACACTCGCTACAGTCACGGTGATTACACGGAAAAGAGCATGGTCTTCAGCTCTTTCCTGAAAGCTAAGAGGCTGTTAGCTTTGCGGAGGGAGAGAGGGAGCTCATTCCAGAGGCACGCTGCCATATATTGGAAGGACCGTCCTCCCATCCGAACTCGTTTGACAATAGGCTCCTCCATTTTAGCCAAGTCTGCTGACCGCAGCGACCTCCGTGGCACATAGAAAGCAGTACGCTTTCTTATGTAGTTGGGACCTACATCATGAAGGGCTTTAAACGCCAGCGTAAGAATTTTAAACCTAATTCTTTTAGAAATAGGCAGCCAATGCAGCCTATTTAAAAGCAGAGAAGCACCGGCTCTTCTTGGGAGACCAAATATAGCTCGGGCCGCCGAGTTTTGCACAATTTGCAGCCTGGCCAGTAAATATTTAGGCAGGCCTGCAAAAAGCGCATTTGCGTAATCTAACCGTGACCCCACTAGTACCCGGACTATAGTCTTTCGATATTGCAGGGAAAGCAGTGGCAGAAATTTCCTCAGCATTTTAAGAATGCCGAAGCATTTCCCTGCTAGCCCCAAAATATGGGGACGAAACGAAAGATCATCGTCAAAAACCACTCCCAGGTTTTTCACTTGGGAGGATGACTTCTCGGGAGGGAACATATCCTGGGGCCACCACGACTTCCAGCTCGAATCGGGGGCACAGCCAAAGAAAAGCAGCTCAGACTTGTCCGAGTTGCATTTCAGGCTGTGCCGCTGAAACCACGCAAAGACTGCACTCAGACAATCCTTAATCCTGTCGCCGTCAAAGACCTCTCCTTTGCTGCACGTGAACAAAAGCTGGGTATCATCAGCATATGAGATGACCCGGGCCCCAAAAGACTCCGCTACCACCGCCAGAGGAGCCATATAGATGTTAAATATGGTGGGGCTCAGAATGGAGCCTTGAGGAACCCAGACCTCTAGCGATGGCATTTCAGCTGAGAACGGTGGAGCCCAGATCACCTGCCGGCGGCCCGATAGAAAGGATTGGAACCAATCCAACACCGTCCCCCGCAGTCCGATCTCCCTGAGTCTTAAAAGGAGACCGGCATGAGGGACGGTGTCAAAAGCCGCCGATAAGTCCAACATGACCAACATCGCCTTTCCCCCTCGATCGAGCGTCTCCCTGATGGCGTCGGTAACCTCCACTAGGGCTGTCTCCGTGCTATAGTTGGCACGGAAGCCCGATTGAGAATCATGGAGAAGATTGTTATTCTCAATAAAGGTGGTAAGTGTATGCTGAACATGCTTCTCAACCACCTTCGCCAGAGCAGGGAGGAGGGAGATTGGTCTGTAGTTAGCCGGCAGCAAAGGATCTAACAAAGGTTTTTTGATCAGCGGCAGAATAAGCGCGTGTTTCCATTCCCTGGGCACCACTCCAGAGCTCAAAGACAAATTGAGCAGGGGGTTCAGCAAGCTGTTTACTGCCGATGTTCGAGTGTTGATGGAGTTGGGCAGGCTTCCCGCCTGCTATGCTTGTGGGTGTGTTATCCCCCTTGGGTGACAGCCTAGGGGGGCTTGTGTGAGGACAGCTAGTTGTCAAGGGAGAGCCACATTTCACCTCTTGTGTATGTTTTTGATGTGTGGTTTGAAGTAATGGTGTCCGCCCCCCGCAGGAAGGTGATCCAGTTGAACCAGACCTTAAAGGATGCTTTCCCTGTGTCCTTCCAGTTATTTACGACCGTCTTAACTGCTGCTGTGAGTAGGAGGTCAATCAGCTCTCTGTCCTCTTTGGATTGGATTGATGGTGCCATGAAGGCCGTGGCCACCTCGTGGAAGTCTAGCTGTATTGAGAGGCCTAGAGCGTTGTTTATAAAGTCGCTTATTCTGTTCCAGAATCGTTTGACCTTAGGGCAGTGGAAAACTAGGTGTGCAAGGTCCCCTTCCTCCTTGTTACAATTCCAACACTCGTCACTGTCACGTATTCTTATTTTAGCTAAACGGGAGGGGGTACAGTATATCTTGTGCAGTAGCCAGAATTTAGTTTGTGCTAGAGTGGTGGTGACTTTGTTGTGTGATGCTGACGTCCAGAGGTTAGACTGTGGAGGAGTGACTCCCAGTACTCTAAAGTTTTGTTGTTGAGTTTGGATGTTCCTGGGCTTAGGAGCTTGTAGAGGTGAGACGTCTGGTGTCCTACCTTTTTTAGGTTTGCTGCGTATTGTACGATGGGGGGGGTCGCTTTGTTAAGTTCTGCTCTTGTGATTGCCACCTTTATTTTGAGGAAATTATAGAGCTCCATGTCGTTTAGTTTGTGTGTATGTTTTATGGTGTCGAATGTGATGTGTGTGTCTTGGTTGCTTAGTTGGTTGGGGGTGGAGATGCCATGTGTGTACCAGGAGACCATGTTGAGCGTTTTCTCGCGGTATGTTTTTTCTTTTTTTTCTTCCTGTACTCTCCCAGTCTCGCGTTATGGATTGAGCTCTCCCGGCTGTCTCTGCGCTTCCTGCAAGGCTCCGGAGGTTATGTCTCGCTTAGCGCTTTCTCCGGGGGGGGCAGTGGGGGGGAGGGTCAGCCAGCATCTGCCCCCTATGCTTGTGGTTGCGAGGGAGCGGAGACATATGGGTGCGTCCGTTCCAGGTAAGATGGCGGCGCCCTTGGTTGGTTCCTAGTTTCATTTTCGCCTTGCATCCGATTCTCATAGTCTATGTGCTTGGCGTTCTTTTCTACTGCCTGTTGTTTTCTTTGCGGTTGCGCTAGGCAGTGTGCGTGGCTGTGGTAGCGGGAGGGTGCTAGCTGGGTCTAGTGGGTTGCGGGTCACTCGCGGTGCTCCTCTTAGCACTCACCTCCTCTGCCTCCGCCTCCCGTCTATTATGTCGCCATCTTGGTTGGTTGGACTGCGCCTTCCCAAACTTTCGGGAGGAGAGATCGGCTCGCATTTCGTCTTCTTTTGCCTGTGAGGGCTCTTGGTGGGCTCTTTTATTTCCCCAGGTCTTCCGACGCCGGAGGCTGTTCTCTGTTCTCGGATCGAACTCGTTTGGCTGAGCTTAATTCGCCGCTGTGTGCCTCGGGGCTATAGAGACAACGGACCTAGGCACCCGTCCGCATTGCCGTCCAAGCCACGCCCCACTGGGACCACTCCTAAAGCCAGATTGATATTGATCCAGGAGATACAAAAGTCTCGATGTACTAGCAAAGTTGCAATTTGACTCGTTTTTCTAAGAGCTTAGCCAGAGTTGGGATAATGGAAATGGGACGAAAGTTGTTGATATCAGTTCTGTCTGCCTCAGGTTTTTTTAGAATGGGTGAGATCTGAGCTGCGTTTAGACATTCAGGGATCCTGCCTTGAGGTAAAGAGGCGTTGACAATTTTAGTCCAGAGGGGGATGATGGCGTCCTTGATTTCTTTGAAGACCGATGGTGGCAGTGGGTTGCTGTAGTGATCAGAGTGGTTTAAGCTAAGAAGTGTTTTGTAGATGTCCTTTTCACTGAGGAGAGAGAAGGAGTTCCAGGTGGCCCTGTTCTTAGTGCTAGTACTGAGAGGTTTTTGACTTGCAGAGAGGACAGGATAAGCTGATTGCCATGAGAAGTAAGAAGGGCCCTCTTAGCTTCAAGGTCATGACTGATGGATTTAGTTTCCTCCATAAAGAATATGGCCAGATCAGTACAGAAAGGAGAATTATTGGGAGGTTGTTGGGAGCTCGCACTGTTTGTTGTTTCCCAATTTAAAACAGTGTTTTGGGGGGATTTGCGGCTTGTCCAAGGTGGGCTCTGAAGTAATCAGCCTTAGTCTTGATTTTTTTTATTGTATGAGCTCCTAATGGATCCAAGGACCTTTAACTGATACACTGATGGCTTTGATCTCCATAAACGTTTAGCTGCCGTTAAGTTGTTGTAGAACCATACTTTGGAGAGTTTAGAGGCTGTAGTTTTTTTTTAGAGGTCTATTGAGACCATGATATCAGAGATAGTAGAGGTGTATAAGTCTGTGAGCTCATGAACGTCAGTCAAGTTGTCTTGAGACAAGGCATTTTTACAGTCAGTAGCTAGGCAGTCCATGTTGAAATTCTTGAGGACCCTATTCCACTGTTTAATTTTCTTAGGTTGGATCATTTTCGGCAACACCTCCCTATTGATGAGGAAGAAAATGCTGTAGTGGTTGGACCAATCACAAGGAGTAATATCTTCCAGTGTAACGGTTTTACCTTTTGAGATAAGGAGGTCCAGAATTTCTCCTTTGTTGTGCATTGTTCGGTCACAGTGTTGGGTAGGTCCCTCTCGGATAGAAAGGCGTTGAGACAGCTCACCGCATGGTCATTGGGTTTAGACCAATGAAGGCTAACTTTCTTTCAGACTTGGAGGCATTAAACATCCATCTGTGGAACTCTGGCCCCTCCCATCAAGCCGGCCACCTACTGGACCCTATATTTGCTAATTTTGATCGCATTAAATGGGAGTCGACACTACCCATTGTATGGTCGGACCATTTTCTTAGCAAATTTACCATCTGGGTTCCTGCACACAGAAACCTTAAAAAATCAGAAATATGGCTTAGAAATTGGAAAAAACTTCACATTAAAGATCTGGATGAACAATTAACCAGATCCAATCCAGGTTTTGAGGTAGATAAAATTACAACTGAGGATCACAACAGAATCAATAGTTGGCTATCAGAAGCTGCTCTGACGGTTATTCCCCCGACCTTAAGTAAACAAAAATCATGTAATCCTCCAGCTCCCTGGTTCTCGGATAAGCTAAAAGAGGAAAAAAGCTTATGCAAGAAACTAGAAAGACTATGGAGAAGAGAGTACAATCCCGTCAATAAAGAAAAGTATAAGCTAGCACTTATTACATACCATCTATCATGTAAAATCGCCAGGGGAAATTTTACCAAAAACACGATCTTAGGAGCACAGAATCACTCAGGGATTTAAGGTCCTAAAGAATTTAGCTGGAGCAGCAGCTATACCGGAACCTGCTATCTTATCACCTATTCAATGCAATAGCATTGCAAATTTCTTCCATGACAAAATAGCTACGATATACGCCAATTTCACATCTAACAATGATGGTACTGATATTAGTCCCTCTACATTCTCTACAGGGGATCAACAAGAGCCCCCTATGAAACAAGAAATCAGAACATGGCAACCAATAGACGCTCTTGCCTTTAGGACTGCGTTGAGCAGCATAAAATCCGGTTCACCCCTAGATCCTCTACCTGCGCATGTCCTCAAACAATTGGACTTTCCTATTCTGGAGGTACTTAGAGCACTGTTAAATGCCTCCCTAAAAGAAGCTGCACTACCTAACGACTGGAAACACGCTATGGTAGTCCCCCTGCTAAAAAAGGCCAACAGCGACCCTGAAGTGTTCTCCAATTTTCGCCCAGTGTCTTTATTACCGATTTTGTCAAAAATCCTAGAAAAACATGTTAATAGGCAGCTATCAGACTTTGTCAACGACAATAATCTTCTGCACTATTCACAATCAGGTTTTAGAAAAGGTCATTCCACGTAGACCACTTTACTTGGGGCCACCGAGGTCATACGTCAAGAACTTGATAAGGGAGGCACGGCGGCACTCATCCTTCTAGATTTGAGTGCCGCATTTGACACCATCTGCCATACAACCCTCATCAAGTGTATGGAAGACATTGGAATCAGAGGGAAAGCATTGAAGTGGTTGGAGCAATTTCTCCTGCATCGAACATACCAGGTCTTCTCCAAAAGCAACCGGTCAGAAGTATATACGTCCCCCTATGGAGTGCCCCAGGGCTCCATATTGAGCCCCCTCCTTTTTAACGTATATGTCACTCCCCTAGCCAAAATTGCCGAAGAGATGGGCCTCACTATTTATTCGTATGCGGACGACACACAACTCGTGTTCTCCCTCACATCTACAGATAAATCTGACATCTCCCCCCTTCGATCCGGACTACTCAGAATGGCCACCTGGCTTCATTCTAAAAAACAATGTGAAAAATAACCATCAAGTATGATATCACCAGGGAGGTAGCGACAACACAAAGCGCAACATACAAATTAAAAGTACAAAATTGTGCTTTATTATTAAGTATATGTACTCAGGATAAAACCATTAGGGTTCAAATATATAATCAATTTATACACTTGACCTATTCTAATTAAAAAACAACACTAATTGACAAACAAAATAAAAATATCAATGACACAATTAATAAATTCATAAGACAGTGGCAAACAATAATAATCTTCGACGCGCGTTTCGGCGTTTGAACAAGAACGCCTTCTTCAGGAGCCACAATTAAAATCTGAAAAACATATATAAGGAGGATTAAAATCACCATTGGGGGAGAAGCATTTGCCTCTCTACATAGTTTTAATACATAAACATATTACCATTGGGAGAGAAGTACTAGCCTCTCTACATACTTTTCATACATAAACATATAACAATATTGTGAACCGCCTTGCATATCAATGAAATTCCCTGCTTAGTAGCCAAACTGTAGCGCTACATAAGTTACAACAATTATATTATAATATTTGAGCAGTGGTGTAGTTGCATCCTACCCAGGTCCTACAAGATACTCAGACCTGGACTCATTACTGTTACCTTCTCAACATTTACCAAAATTCCGGGGAATCTTATTTCAGACCGAGTTATATCGTGACATTATTTTTTTATAAATATAAAAAACAGCAAACTGGTAATTATAGAAAGGACAGTCTAATTTATCATTCCTTTTGGTATCTATTCCTTGAGATTATACTGACTCAAAGTAACGCTGCATATTGTTGATGCCTCCCATTATTTGGTTCATATGAACTGGTAGCTATATTTTAGATTAATCGGGAATATTTTCTTGTATTACACTTGATTCTAGCTACATTGTCCTTACCAGGAGATCGCGAGTTTTGACTTGTTTCCAAATGATGGCTGGAACATAGGGGGACACTCTGTTTCTAAACGGGAGGGCAGTTGATGGACCCCAGTCCGTATCGATATATCCTACCAATCCAGCTAAAGTACTAAACAACAACAAAGTGGATAAATATTTTCTGTCTCTCGTATTAAATAGGATTTATTTTTGCACATGTTATACAGGTCTTACCTAGTATTAGTTAGCAAAATGCATTGCGGTCGCCGTGAATGGAGGCATCCAATCTTTAAAAGTGCTGAGAATCACAAAAGATAAAAGAGGAAAACCGAACTCATTACCTCACCACAGATGGACATAAAGCAACAACTACTGTGTCATTGTATGATGGGTACAGAATCTTACCTACAGAGTGTAACCCAAGGGGGTTGCTATTTTCAAAGCAGACGGCTCTTCATCGGTATAGCGCTCGTTACTTTGGGTAATTTCTTTTTTTTAAATAATAAAAACTGTGGGTATAAGATAGCAGCAAACCCACCGTCAGTATTCTCATTATAAATTTAAGATTCCACAAAAGTGTCAACAAATTGCACGACACCATTTTCAAAACTGATAACTGCCCGTGAATAAACCCTTCGTGTCCCCCAGCTGCAGGGACGCTATCAGTGGGCGTGGAGTCTACGGGAATCAATACTACCGCAGCAACCTAGGGCTTCTCTATTTTAAGGTTGGAGAGCGCTCTTTACTCTACTATTCGCATCAACCGACCGAAAAAATAAAATCACGGGTATGGGGCATCTGCTGGGAAAGCGATAAATGAGATTCACCGGATCGGTATACAAGCTGACTGCCTTAAACACACACTTAAATTTGATAAAGAAAAGGCGCCAGGACTTACCAGCAGATGGTAAGAGGGGTTGATGGTATTAAAAGTCACAAGGGACCACAGTCGGTTAATCTGTTCCCTTGACGATATCTTTTGGACAAGAGGGAAAAATACAGAACTCAAATTACGGCAAAAAACACTGAAGTGTCTTTTCTTCCTAAGAAATACAATAAATCAGCCGTTCGCTTACCGAGAATAAGTAGGAATATAACGTTCACATCAACCCGCGGGCGTTCCCAACGATGGATTCCTGGCGTCCCGCGGCCGTTGGAAAAGATAATCGGTTCGCGGACACACCTACCCGTGCTTAAATAGGCATGATGTAATTGTCCCTCAATGTGGTTGGTTGGCCGAAAAAGCACTCCTACATCACGAGTGCTCTCGGTTGCAGGAGTATAGAAGGTGGACTATGCGAGCCATATATCCGGGTCACTTAGCTAGATGTAGAAAAAGGACTAAATAATACAAGTGCCCTGGAAACGGCATGATGTGTGCTATGAGTACTCTCGGTTAAGGGAACATGGAAGTAGGACTCCGTGAATCCTATAGCCAAATCGCTCAACTGGATACAAAAAAGGGACTACATAGCGTGGATGCACTGCAACTCGCATAATATGCGCTACTATGTTGCAGTCTATGTATACAAAACCACGTTTTAAGGGATATAGATTGTTGGGCATAACACAAACTAATAGTTAACAATAACCTTACCATTATTTGTCAGGAGATCGCCGATATCACAACAAACATGGGAAACTATCGTTACAGTGAAACATATTTCAATATGGTCCATCTAATAATCAAAATTTATGGGATGCTCAAAAAATGTGCATCCCAAGTGGAATGCAAAAGAAGACTATATAAAATTAAGGAAAAAAATAAAAAATAGAGGTTTCAGTTATAACGGACTCCAACAGATGGAAGTAAATTTTGCAACTATTTTGCCAATGATGTCATACCTGCCCCTAGGGGCAGATGGCATTCTCCCACGGGATTTCATTATTTAATCCTTTTTTGTGTGTGTCCAAAACGAAAATCCAAAAAACTTCACGTTTTTTCCTAATAGCGCACCCTCCTTTGCTGTCTGGAGTTTTAATTTTTTCTAGGATGCGCCAATGTACGTCCTCTGGTTTATGATTTAAATCCAGAAAATGTTTCACTAGTGGTGCGTTCAGTTTCTGCGTTTTGATTGCTGATCTATGTTCTTCATTCTAAAAAACTAAAGCTGAACGGGGATAAAACAGAGCTACTAATCTTTGGCAACCAAAAGAATCTCTGGGGCCCAACTCACTGGCCCGCGGAAATGGGCGCTACCCCGACCGCGGTGCAATCTGCACGCAACCTAGGGATAATAATCGATGATACATTGTCCATGCGGACACACACAGCCAAAACTGCCTCCACATGCTTTCTCATCCTCAAATGGCTGAGAAAAATATTGTGGCAATTGCCAGATAGGGCTCAGAGGACTGTTATACAGGCCTTAATTACGTCAAGATTAGACTATGGTAATGTCCTATTTCTAGGAGTTACGAATAGCACTCTGAACCAACTGCAAGTAGTCCAGAACTCCGCGGCCAGAATGCTCGTTAATCTCCCAGGATGACAGAACATCTTAAAAATCTACACTGGCTGAGAGTGACCAGCAGAGTAAAGTTCAAAGCACTGTGCTATATGTACAGGATCAGCTCAGGAGCAGCCCCGGAGTATCTATGTAAAATGGTACAGAAATACTTGCCCACGCGTAATTTACGCTCAATAAATCAAGCGAAATTCATTGTGCACAGGGTAAAAAGGGCTCGACTAGGAGGTCGCTCTTTTTCATATATAGCACCGGCACTGTGGAATTCACTCCCCCTTCAACTACGGCTAGAATCCTGTTATCTACGCTTTCGCAAGGGAGTGAAAGCATGGCTGTTTGATCAATAATTGTCCCCTGCTTTCTTACCAGTAATACAGATCCAGGGCGCCGGGAAACCCTCAGGGTAGCTGTTGCGCCATATAAATGCAATAAATAAATAAATAAATAAGGTTGAAGTCACCGAGGTAGATTTGAGATATTGAGTGGTATCGGAGGAAATAATTTCCATTAGTTATTCGATGGAGTGTAAGTTATCGCCAGGAGGGTGGTAGAAAGTATGAAGTTTGCATACAGGGAGGTGGTTACTGGAAATGTTGAGGCAAAGGTATTGCACAACATATGAGGTGGAGGTCTACTCTCCATGTGGGAGACCGAAGGTGTGTTCCTGTGTATACAGGCTAATCCCCCGCCCTGTTTCCTGGTTCTATCTAGTCGGATTATGTCATGGGTAGGAGGTACTAAAAGGTCTAATATGGGGGTTACGGAAGGGTTTAGTCAGGTTTCCGTGAGGATTATGATATCTAGCTCATTGGTTTGGATGAGATTGACTATATCTGTACTGTAGCATGTTTTTTTGCTGATCTGCAATTGAGTAGTGCACATTTCAAACAAATAGACATGTGTGGTGTAGGGGTCTGGGTGATGTTCACATGCT
The DNA here is from genome assembly GCF_964261635.1 of Lissotriton helveticus. Classification (NCBI taxonomy): domain Eukaryota; kingdom Metazoa; phylum Chordata; class Amphibia; order Caudata; family Salamandridae; genus Lissotriton; species Lissotriton helveticus. The sequence goes on from NC_136069.1 coordinate 362,199,520, forward strand.
TGAAGTTGTCAGTATTTAAACTGTGTGGTTGTTAGAGGGTTCCCTGTTTGGGTTGGCTAGATTGGGTTGAATTTGTGCTGTAGAAACCTTGTCAGCATCTAGAGTGATCGAGTAGGAGAGGAGTAGATACTCGGTCTCATTGGCCACAAGATTGACAATCGTTCTTCTAGGACGGGAGGGGGCATTGGGGAGAGGTAGCGTTTTAGAGATAGGGAGCAAGGAGTGCTGGTCGAGGCCATTGGATGGAGCAGTGGGAACTGAATGCCGTTTTCCTAGGGAACTAAGGAATCTAAGCAAAGACAGGTGGTCGGGTGAAAGGGCAGGCAGTACGTGGACTTCATGAATAAGTAGGTTCACTTGGAGAGATAACTTGTCCAGACCGGCTACCAGGTCTGAGTGTTGGTTCAAGGGTAAGAGTTGAAGGCGTGGGAACCAGCGGAGTGGGGGGATCTCGAGTGGTATCTAGAAGAGGTAATGTGGGAGTGCTAAGGTCTTGAGGCGCGAGTGAGTCCTTAATATCATATGGTGTGTGATGTGCAAATGTGGGTAAAGTGTAGTTGGGAAGGTGGTGGTGGTGATGTGTGTGATGTGTGTGGTTGTGATGGTGTGATGTGTGCTGATTTGCCTCTCCTTTGTAGGGTTAGGCCCTTCAGTTGGGGAGTTGTGCAAAGGATTCTGGTCAGAGAAGGGGCTGGTTTGATACTCAGCTATGTAGGTGCGTCACAAAGGATTATTCACGTCAGGTGTTTTGTGTGGGTTGACCTGGGATTTGTATTTTTTAGTTGCCATGGGGATGTGTCATTGGGGTGTGTTAGGTGTTTTTTGAGGCTGAGCCAGATTTATGGCCACACTTGGTAGCTTTGTTGTGTGCTTGCTTTCGACCGCCATTACTCTTCCGGAGCGATTGTGGCAGTCAGAATACAACAGCCCTTGTTAATGTTATGTTATGTTAAAATATTTATTTAACGCAACGTACACCGGATCGGTTTCTTGGCGCTTCGGAAACAACACTCCATGTGGCTGGAAAGGGGAGTCAAATAGAAAAGGCCTGAGGAAACAGCCATGTTTTCAGCTCTTTTCTAAACTGAAGATGAGGGTGAGTGGAACGTATAGAGAGAGGAAGGGAATTCCATGTTTGGGGGGCCAAAGTGGAAAACCGGATTCCGCCATGTTTGAGGCGCTTGTATCTCGAGGCGATCAGAAGGTGTTGGCAAGATGAACGGAGAGTACGGGAAGGGGTGTATTTCCTTATTCTATTAGAAATGAACTTAGGGCCTTCACCTAGTAGTGCCTTGTGTACAATGCAGCCTAACTTAAAAACACTGCGATGTTCTACAGGGAGCCAGTTTAGTTGTTTAAGTAGTGGCTTTACATGCTGATGGGCAGGGAGCTGGAAAACGAGTCTAGCCGCATTATTCTGTATTAGTTGAAGGCGTTGTAATTGGTATGCTGGGATTCCTACATAGAGTGAATTGGCATAGTCGAGTCGCGAGATGATAAGTGCGAGGACGACCAGAGTTAATGCCTCTGTAGAGAGGAATCGTTTTATTTTCTTTATTTTCCGTAGCATAAGAAAACAGACCGAGACCACTGAGCTAATCTGAGACTTCATCGATAGATCCTCGCTAATCTTGATCCCTAGGCTTTTTTCCGAGGATGCTGGAACAGGCGAGGGGCCCAGGGATGATGGCCAGAAATTGGTGTTCCAGGGGTTCATCGTTCCACCTGTCAGAATTAGCTCTGTTTTGTCTGGGTTAAATTTTAGTTGATTGGTGTTCATCCACTTACTAATGTAAGTCATAATGGCCTGCAAATTAAGTTCAGAATAACTTGTTGGTTGGATGTTAAAAATGAATTGCAGATCATCTGCATAGTTGAACACCAAGACATCCATGTCCTTCAGTGCAGAAATCAGAGGCTGCATGTACAGGTTGAACAGGAGGGGGGATAGGGAAGAGCCTTGTGGGACTCCACAAGTAAGGCGGCCTTTTTTTGAGCAAAAGTTCCCTAGGCGGACAGATTGATATCTGTCCGTCAGGAATGAGTGTAACCAGCTTAAGGCCTGACCCCCTACGCCCGCGCTGCGGACACGGTCGATCAGAATGTTATGATCGACCGTGTCAAATGCAGCGGACAGATCGAGGAGGATCAGGGCCTGGGGGGAGTCCAGGTCAGCTCCAGTGCGTAGCTCGTCCATAACGGTCAAGATGACGGTTTCGGTCGAGTGGGCCGGCCTGAAACCAGCCTGATGGGGGTCCAGAAAGCAGGACTCCTCGACAAAAGAGCTCAGACATCCTGCCACGTGTGCCTCCAGGATCTTGCTAAGATAAGGCGATAGTTGGGGCGATAGTTGCTCAACACTAAAGGATCGGCGCCAAGTTTCTTTAGAATGGAAAGAATCTCGGCATTTTTAAAAGAGTCGGGGACTGTGCTGCTACAAAGTGAGGTGTTCAAGAGAGATGGGGGGGTCAGGGCAAGCACTGAAAGCTTCTCGCAGTATGTGGGGTGGACCGCTGTCAAGAGGAGAGCCAGATTTAACTTTGAGCAGCAGATTAAAAAAGGATTCAGGGGTGATGGGAGGGAAACAATTGAAAGAGGATGGATGGTGGCTAGGGGAGGCAGAAGAGGTAGGCAAATCAGAAACTGGTATGCTAGCTTTTATCGTAACAATTTTTTCAAAGAAGTAATGGTTCAATGAGTCACAAAGTTCCTGCGAGTGCACAGGTTGCGCCGAAACCCTCTTGAGGCCTGTCAATTCATCTACGATTGAAAAGATCTCTCTGGTTTTATTGGCAGAATTTAGAATTTTCTGCGTTATAAACTCGGTTTTTCAAGAGGCGATAGTAGTTTTATATTCCTTAAAGAGAGACAGATAGATTAATTTTAGCTCCGGTTCGTAGTGCCTTCTCCATTTACGCTCAGCTTGTCGGAGGCTTAGTTTAAGTTTTTTTAGAGTAGGGGAAAACTATTGTTGTGCGTTGTGTGGTCTACGAGTTTTGATGTTTTTAAAGGGGGCGACTTTGTCACTAGCCGATTCCAGCCAAGTGGTGAGATTTTTAGACTGAGTGTTGAGAGGGGAGCCAGATGTCAAAGGGACTGTGCTGATTAATATTGTTTTAAAAGACTCGAGACAGGCATGACCCCAGTTCCTAGCTCGCATGCTGCTGGAATTGGCAGTTGGGGCCACCACAGTGTTAAAAATCGAACAGGTTATTAGACTGTGGTCTGACCAAGTGCAAGGCTGAATTTGAGGTTTTGTGATATCTAAATTTAATGTCCATACTTGGTCTAAAGTGTGGCCTTTATTGTGCGTCGCTGCTCGAACATGCTGAGTGCAATTTAGGCACATCAGAGTTTCTGTGAATTCTTGAGAGGATAAACTCTCTTTTAAGTCACCCCGGCCAGTAGTTAAAGTCACCGACGATCAGTACTCTTGAGTGATTAATCACTATTTGGGCAATTAGATCGCCAAAGTCCCGCGGAAATGAAGGCATGTATAGAGGTGGTCGATAGACGACAATACAGGCAAGGGAAAAGAGTTGGGCTTCTAATTTAATTGTCAGGGTTTCTGTGTGCGCTATTTGTGTAGTTGTCAACATGGAAAATTGAAGCTTTTTATGAATTATGGCAGCTACTCCACCGCCCACTTTGCCTGCGTCCCTATCAATGTGGAGCAAGTAATATGGTTCGGGAATAGCAACCAAAATATCCGGAGAGGAATCAGGGGAGAGCCATGTTTCGGTTAAAAACAGAATATCCGGCTTATGTCTATCGATCAGGGAAAATAGCTCAATATGATGTTTACCCAGAGATCGAGTGTTAAGGTAATAAATAGATAGGTCATGTTCCCTGTTCATGTGAGGCGTAGACTCCTCTGCAGCTTTAATGATTGGAGTAGTGGTAATAGGTATAGGTATTACGGTGTTAGGCTGTAAGGGCTTCAAAGTGGATGAACTGGAGGCAAGGGATAGAAGTCCCTGCTGCTCTAGGGAATAGAGTAAAGCAGGGTCTATCCCAAGATTGGCCTGCAAAGATTTCAGCCTGTCAGCTGAATATGTTACGGGTCGGGCATGATGGCTGGCCCCTGGCCCCGTCCTGGCGCGAACGGGCGCAGACGGGCTTGCCTTAGGCGCGCCTTCGGCGCGCAGTCGGCACGCCCGCTGCGCCCGTCCGCTGCGCGACGGCCAACACATCCGGTTTTATGGGGAGAGAAGCGGCTTGCCACTAGACCGCATTCCCGCGCCCCAGCGTGAAGTGTCAGAGAGTTAGGGATAGGTGAAGAACTCCCTCCACATCAATCGAGCGAGGCTCGCGGTGGACCGGGGAGGTTAGGAGGAATCCCAAGAGTAGGGTGAGTCACCAAATAAATGCGCAGCTAGCGCTGCAATCAGAGTGCCGTAATGTAAGTTAAAATGCAGTTTGCACAAAGTTTTAAAAACAACAATACAGGAGTGCCTAAATCGCACTGTCTGTTAGCTTAGGAAGCCTACCAGCTAGTAGAGCGCGTCCGCTGCGGGACGGCCAACACATCCGGTTTTATGGGGAGAGAAGCGGCTTGCCACTAGACCGCGTTCTCGCGCCCCAGCCGGAAGTGTCAGAGAGTTAGGGATAGGTGAAGAACTCCCTCCACATCAATCGAGCGAGGCACGCGGTGGACCGGGGAGGTTAGGAGGAATCCCAAGAGTGGGGTGAGTCACCAAATAAATGCGCAGCTGGCGCTGCAATCAGAGTGCCGTAATGTAAGTTAAAATGCAGTTTGCCCAAAGTTTTAAAAACAACAATACAGGAGTGCCTAAATCGCACTGTCTGTTAGCTTAGGAAGCCTACCAGCTAGTAGAGCGCGTCCGCTGCGCGACGGCCAACACATCCGGTTTTATGGGGAGAGAAGCGGCTTGCCACTAGACCGCGTTCTCGCGCCCCAGCCGGAAGTGTCAGAGAGTTAGGGATAGGTGAAGAACTCCCTCCACATCAATCGAGCGAGGCTCGCGGTGGACCGGGGAGGTTAGGAGGAATCCCAAGAGTGGGGTGAGTCACCAAATAAATGCGCAGCTAGCGCTGCAATCAGGCTCTTCCATTCATCAATTGTTGCGATTGCGGCGGAAACAACTGTCACCGCCATTGTATCCTAATTTCACGTGCGGTCAATCCGCTGGTCGAACAGCATTTTTGGGTCTTTCCGCAGCAAATCCAACTGCCGCAGAAGATTTTCACCTGCTCCGGACCGTCCCAGCGGAGTTTCGTGTGATCCATTCGCTGTGGTAGGATTTTTCTGGCGGTTCATCATATCGGTTTTCCGGCAGTACCTGCGAACGGTTAATTTTTGCTGCCACGGCTGTCGGAATGCTTTTCCGACTGCCATCCTAATCGACCCCTTAGTTCATACTTATGCTTTGTTCCATCATTTTTGTTGTGTTCCTTTTGTTCAGTTCCCTCAATGTACCCAATCCCCTGCCTTTCAGTAGTCTTTTTTTCTGTTGTGCTGCACCTTGTTTCTCCTAATTTACTTTAATAGTTGGATTGCTGTGTTGTCACCAGTACCCTTCGGTGGTCACTGGTTTCCAAGGAGGCTCACATCTGCTCGTGTGACCCGCAAGTCTACTGTTCAATTGGCCTTCCTACGTATAATACTTAGCAAACTGTTCTTTTGGTATAACTGATTATTCCAGCAACAATTAGAGATGGAAAGACTTGGGAGGCAGAGGTTTTTGCCCCATGCACACATTCTAAATTTGGCAATGGCACTGGAGAATCCCAAGGCTGCAGCCAGATCATAAAAGAGTGTGGGTAATTGTTCGCATTGGATATCCCATCTAAAGACTAAGTAAAATGATAATGGATCCCAAAGTGATGGTTTCAACTGTGCATTGTATTTTCTATCTAAAGAACAGAACTAAAAGGCATGCTTCTGGGCACACTCCTAACTTCTCATCCACTGCAATAACATAGAGAAGAAGATGAAGAGTTGAAGAAAGGGGTTTTTCAAGCCCATAATCCTGTTAGCAGCGCAAAAATTGGCAACAGATGACCTGCAAGAAAACGAAGAAGTGTCTCTGACAAGCAGTGAGACGACCCTAATAAAGTGCAGCAATGTGCTTCATAGGCCTCAGTACCCTTGAAAAGAGTGGTTCCAGACACTAGGATGTAAGCTTTAGATAACATTGGAAAGGAGATAACTGAAATTTGTTTGGCTTCTGTTGGTTATGTTTTTAGATACTGTACAGACTGAGTTTGAGGGAGTGGTCTGTGATTAGTTTTCCACAAAAAAGAGAGTAGGAGGATATTAACAGACTTTGCATAGCCTCCCATATACAACAAATGTTTCAACACAAAAGAGAAGGACCTAGGGACAATTAGTTCCTGTTTGATAACTGATAGATATCCGACAGGGTTACTGGAATGTTAAGAGAAGACACCCACCCACCTTATGGTGGCATGCTTCATCATTGGTGTGCCCCAGTAGATCAGTGCCACCTGGATGGGCTCAGCAAAATGTGGGAACTCCTAAATAATGATGTTCTAGACAAAGGCAGGAATTCAGCTAAAATAAAAATTATTATTGGTATACCCTGGAAATCTGTTTTATTCAATGGGCACCATTATCATGGTTAAAAAGTCAAAGTTGGGATGTTCTATGAACAATATATTGCACAAACTGGTCACTCGGCTTCCATCAGAGTTCACAGACCTCGCTGCCTACCTCTGCTTAATTATAGAATGTGTGTGAAAAAAGGAGGCATCAAGCTCTTCTAGCTGCTCATCTTATGATAGCAAAGACCTATCGAAAGTACATCAGAGAACTGTTGTGTACAGAACAGACATGTTATATTATTCATGTATGGTATTAAATTTAGGGGAAATGTCAATATCTAGCGAAAGAAGGAAATAAAGACCTCAAGTTAGCATTTCATGGTAGAATAAAATTAATTTTATACTAATAATTAACTGCAAAATATATGAACTTTCACAAGTATAATTACATGAAATGTCTGCTTATTATTATAACCTACCTACATATTTTTTTCACATTAATCTCATTAATGCACCTTTTTCTAAGTTAATAGTTAACATTTCGTTTGAAAGTTTTCATATTTTATAACATTTCTAACAATTGTCTGTAAAATATCAAGTTCATATTTAATTTCTAACACGTTAGCATCGATTTCTAAATGATGCACATTCGCAATAGGCCCCATATTACTAAACCACTCAATTTTAGCACAAATTTCCAATAATAAGCATAAGTTTCATTAGTTCAACTCCTTTTATTTGCATTAATATTATTCTACATGTGTTTTCTTCTTTCTGTTTTTAAAAGCGCACTTTTATGATGCTTTTACTACACTAATCTCTATTTCATGTACCCTTGTCTATCCTGTGTGATGTAAGACTTCGATCTTTTCATATTCTACACATTTAAATGTATAGTGTATTTATAATTCTGAAAATCTCACTGTATCAATCTCCCCTTTGATGGTGAATCAAACCATTACACTGTTTTTCTTATCTGATATTATCACTGATTACGGGTGGGTTGTTTTCAACCTTTTTCGTCTGTTTTCCTCCATAGTTTTTATTTCATCATAAAAATTACATTCTGCATTTTCCAATTCAAGATCAGTTCTTGTTCTTTTCACTCCACAAGTCTTATTTTTTTGGTATCTGCAAAATTTGATTTATAATAGTATCAGCAATATACACAAAGAGATCATCACTACCAGTCTTAAAATAGAAATCATTAATCATTAATCCATTCCTAAGTTTCCCTTGCTATTAGTTTTCCAAGCACTTTCGGCGTTTAAGTCTTTCAGGTCTTTATTAAAAACAGAAATAGTTTTGTATAAACGTCCAGGTCTATAGGCACAGCAATGTTGAAATTTCAACAATCAGCAAATTCTACACTCCTACGCGAGAAGAACATCAAGGGCAAGTCGATTTTGAATCACCATCGACCTTATAAAAATCATCTTTTCATTCACAACAGAAAATCCACCTGTTGTACTGGTATCAAGTGTGTCAACAATAGTAGATAACTTTCACATTTTCTGTGAATTTAAAGCTACTCCTACTGAAGGTATTACAACTCCAAAGATATCAACTACTAATTTACTTGCACTTGCACTTTTTTTTCTTCTCTCATGATAATTTGTTAATTCATCCTTTAGCCTGTTCACATGAGAGATTTTAAAAAAAAATTCATACCAATGTTTTGGTAGCTTATAATACGCATTATTTCCACAAATATGATATATTCCAGAGAAAATAGGCTCCACACAGTCTGAATATCTTCCCCAGTTTGCATACAATTCAAGTGTATCATTGACATTTGATATATTCGATATATACAAATTTTGCAGTTACATTGTCAATCCAAATCTAATGAAACCGTTCCCTCTAAAATGTAGTTTTCTTCTGTTAGTAAATGCCAAGTATTTAATTCAGATGGAACACTACATTTATTTTTCTCATGATTTCGTCAGCGTTCTTCTGAATCTATCAAATTATTTTCAGAACGTATTAGTTTACATGTCAGTGCATATGCCATCTCAAAAGAATGTGTTGGTCTAAATATGTAAACCATAATCTCAATGTTTGAAAGATACGGATGTGGATTTAAATGTCTAAAGGCTGTAACTTCAGAGAAGATTCAATCTTGATTTGCAAAATAATACATTCATTGATCTGTACCATAAAAGAAACTAGCTAGAATGCAACAAGACATCCCATAAGTTAGTGGTAAATGATGGTATGTCACACCCTCAGCAACTGATGAAGATATTTGCATGCAGGCATAGCAATCACCAACATCCATAGTGTTAGTGTAATCAATCAGTAACATAGCATAAACATTTGAGCTAAAATCTATTTTAAAAGAACCATGTATAAAAAGTTGTCATTCATCTCTATTAAATCAGAAACATTAATTTTTGTAGCTTCAACAATATTTGTAAGTTTTTGGATCGTTCACGGAAACATAATGTGGCGAATTTAGGAAAACAAGCATTGTAACTAATATCAAGATATTAATAGAAAGAATTGCAATATATGCACGTTTGAATTTAGAAGTAATTTCAGAATCAGACTGCATGGTTACTCAAGATTCAGACCTTTCCTAAAAAATACAAAATAGAAAAAAGCAGCAATGGTTTTGACCAATTTCAGCAAGAGTCTCTGCTCCAAAAATCTATGGCAAAGGTAAAAATCTTTTCATGTATAGAGAAACTCTCATACCAACTTTATTAATGAATAAATCCAGAAAGGACTGTGTCAGTCCATTAGTTGGTGCAGCCACATTGAAATTCAAATCGATCACACAGTTTGCTTCAGGGACTCATACTGTCAGCACAAAACTTGTAGAATTCCTGTTCCCACTCATTAGTCCATTTTGGGGATGTGTATCTCTGACTTGGTACTTTCCCTCTTTTTGAAATCCTTAGAGCTGTTGATTCATCATCTGTTTCACTTTGGTCTGAAGGCTCAGAACTTCCAGGAGTACTCGTCCTGCAGTCGGGCAGCTTCTCAGTATATCATGTCTTTTGGGGCAGCAGTCTCTGTGTACCACTTGTTTTTCTGTGCACCATGTCCTTCCCTGGGGTCGATACCACTGGTAGTCAACTCTCTAGATTTGACCCTTCAGTACTTACAGTTAACTCGCTCATACCCCCCTCAGGCCAAAATAGTGCTATCCCAGTAACTTGTTGATCCCCAACAGCTTGGCTAACCCGATCCCTCTGTCTCACTGTTACCACTGGCACAGAGGAACAGGTGCTGTTGTATCATTCAGGGGATTTGGGACTCTGCGAGTCTGAACTGCATGGACCCAGTTCTGGAGACACCCATACTTCACTGCAGTGTTGGTGGTAAGTATTACTTAGAAAGGCCCCTTTCAATAAGGTTCCAGGCATGGTTTTCGCATGTATTTCTTTACAATTAACCAGTTGCCCGGGCTGAGGTCATGGCACTGCTCCGGTTGGACCTCAAAGGCAGCTTCTCCAAATTGGGGAGAAACTGAATGTACCACATTAGCAAGGCCTTTGCAGTAGTCCAATATAAGATCATCTGTGAAATTGACTAGTGCATTAGCACTACAGATGGCAGCCTCATCACAGATGGCAGCCTCATCACTCGTCCCACGATCACTTCATGAGGTGATAGCCCTGTTCTCCTGTCTGGAGTACTTCTCAAACTCATCAACACAAGAGGCAATGCATCTGGCCACTTCAAAGACGTCGAAGCACATATGTTTGCCAGTCTCAATTTCAATGTGCAGTTAATCTCTTTGACCAACCCAGAAGCCTCTAGGCAGTACTTGTAATAAAGCTTTTGCTTAACCGGTAGAGCTGCACATAACATCATTAGCACCTCACTGTTAAAGTTAGTTCCTCGATCTGACTCAAGAGAAGCCTGAAATCCGAATCTTGGAATCAGTTAATGCAATAACTTGGCCACAGTCAAACTGTCAGTCATATAGGTCAGATAGGCTTCAATCCATTTGACGAATATTCAGACTACTACCAAATCTTATTTCAAACCATTACAAGATGGCATTTCCACAAAGTCAATCTGTATCTTAACCCCTTCGGTACTCATGACGAGCTCAGCTCGTCATGAGGTATACCTCTAGAGTGCTCATGACGAGCTGAGCTCGTCGTGACCACACCCATTTCTATTATGGCCCAGCACAGCAGAGGAACATCTCAAGCAGCCAAGGTGTTAATGAAAGGACCTGCAGAATTACCAATGTGACTCATAACCTGTGTTTTACTTCCTTGGTTTTGTTGCGGACATATCACACACAGGGACTCTGCAGTGGCTCTAAATTTTGGTTGTCCCACACTTGTTGAAAAAGGCACATCATTGCATCTCTCCCAACATGTGCAGGACCATTTTAGTCAGTCATCAATGAAAATCCAAACATCATCCTCTCATTTGGTACAACCTGATCTTTCCCAACATTGTCATTCTGGTTCAGTCGCCTCATCCTGCAACTTTCTACCTACCTTCCTCCAAAGCTGATAACATGAAGGTGCAATCAGCAACATCTGATACGCTTTTCAAAATCTCTTCATTGAATGTGTGAGCATTCAATGCACAATATTTCACCATTTCATCTGCATACCAATTACTAATTATAACATAATCAGTACCCTGAAGGTAAGCAACACATTCCACAACAGTAATTTGCGTAGGCAATTCTAGGGCATGCAAAAGGTTTCTCACGCACTCTTCATTACTAATGGGCAAACCAGAAGAGGTCATGAACCCACACTGTGACCATAATTGTCCAAAGTCATGTACGTCTCCAAAGCCAACCTGTCTATCAGTGTAAATTGTAACTTGGAGCAAATCTTAAATATTGCATGCTCAGATTAGAGCAATGAGCTCGGCCACTTGTACAGAAAAACCTTCCTTGCAGCCGTGATACTTCAACCATTCCTCCCACAGTGCACATGGCATAGGACGTTTTCAGATTTCCTTCATTGTCTCTCAAGCAAGAACCAACAACAAACAACATGTGATCAGTTCAGGCAATGGCTCATAAAAAATATCCAGACGCGGCTTTGTGCACAACTCAGTCACATCTAAACAATCATGTTCAGGATCATCCATTACGCTCCAATTTCCAGGCAATGGCATGAGGGTAGCTTTAATTAACATCATACATCTCTTCAGAGTTACATTCTCTGCACTCAACAAGATCTGTTCATACTTTGTCAGACAGGCATTGGCTAAATACTGTGTACGTGTATACGTCAACAGAATCTCCACTGAATGGGGTACAAACACTGTCAGTGGGTGCCCCATCACAATACTTTCACACTGCTCAAGACTGACACACATAGATGCAACCACTTGCAGACATCTAGGAAAAGCAGCCACAACCGGATCAAGTGTTGTGTGTTTCTTGCCTGGCCCATTGTCGTTTTCCCTATATTAGCCTAACTGCACTTTGTAGGTCGCTTTTTATTTTTACGCATGTTACTACATAACATTGCCTTTGTGCCCACATTGTATTTTCACAGAGAACCTGCTATTGTTTTTGTATTTTATTCTTTTCCTGGTTCTTTTCCTGGGATTTAGTCTGAACACGCTAAACAAGGTCAAACAACAATGCCCCTTGATATTCTCTTTGCTCAGACAGTAGCACTTAGACATAACAATAGAATGCTGCTGCTGTTTGTGAGCACACATGTCTTGTCATATAACTGAGGACAGGGGTTCTAAAACATACACTCAGTGAAGGTCCTGAAACAAGAGTGCTGTGTCAGCTGAGATATAGAACATTCACCTGTGTATGCTAAGGTACGGGGTATGCCACTAATCCCAGAGATCTCTGATAGATAATCATTTAGCTTTAGTAGGAAAGGGGGGGTGTAGGCTAATCTGTCTAATAACAAGATAGGGCTTTTATGGTATATGATTTCTTAACCATGATAATGATATTTTTTTATATGATTTTGTTTTTGGTGTCTAGTTTTGAGCTAAATACTGCATCTTAGAGCACAATAGTTTATAAACATTATAAACTTCCTTCATATTTATCTTGTTGTGGACAAGTATGAGTGAGAGAGCGAAAGGGTGTGTCCTGTTACCACGATCCGTGAGAGGGTCAAGACTGTTGTGTTCTGGGGTGCCAACTCACTTGTTTAACTGTAAAGGTTAGGGAGGCAAGTGAGGCAATATAGCTAGTTTTCAGGCTCATAGACGCTGAGGTAGTATGGTGAATCTGTCCCTACATACTGATTGTCCTATGGTGTCAAGATTAGTTCTGTTCCTGAACAGAATCCCTGCAATTCAAGCGTTGCTGAGAAGTAGGCTTCTGTGCATTTATGTCAACACTGAAAGGACGCAAACTTTTTGTTGATTGCGGAACAACACAAAACACTTAATATAGTCAGGTATCCCCAGAGCTGGTGGTCTACAAAGGCTTTTTTGCAGCTCTGTGAAAGCAGATATGCAAATGTCATCCTACTGCCAACAGTAGCCAACTATTTCTAAGAACATGTGGATTTATTTTGTGTCGTTGGTAGATTCGTATTAAGAACCACTGGTATTCTTTCTTGCAAAACATTCATCACTCCTTTTGAAGTGTGGTGGCCTAAGTACAGGACTTTAATTTGGCAAAACTATATCTTATTCAGGGATACTTTATGACCAGTTTCTTCCAAATGATTCAATAGGGCAATTGTATCCATATTGTGAGCTTCTTTCGTGTTCAACACTATCATTAGGTTGTCAATATACTGAAGTGACACTGAATGGTTGAACATTCTAAGAGTTTCAAGATTCTTTTTTATTATCTGATTGAAGATAGAAGGACTTTCTGTATACCCTTGTGGAACCCAGAACCATGTCAAAATACAACTGCGGAAACGGAAAAAGAATCAAATCTGGCTATCTTCATGCAATGGAATCAAAAAGAAGGCCTGGCACAAGTCAATGACTGAAAACCATTTGGCCTCACATGGAATATGGAATAAAATCACAGCTGAATTTTGTACCACAGGAACCACAATGGCATTCACCTTGTGCAAATCCTGCACAATGTGGTACTTGCCATTCGGCTTCTGTAATCCCATGATTCATAAATTACATGGGCTACCTTTGATTTCTCTCAAAAGTCCTTGTTCAAGCATTGTGTCAATCACAGGAGTAATTTCAATAACTATCTCTGCAGGCAAATTAAATGAAGGTGTTCTTGGAAATTCTGCATTCGGTTTGATCGTGTTCAGAACTATATCAACACCTTTGATCAATCCACTCTGTACCTGTAAAGTCCCAGCCTTCAAGTCAAACAGTCTCTCTCAAATATTCAGGCAAATCCTCACATGTAAGGAGAGAATAAATCCTGACACCCACTTTTGCTGAACAAGTTTGAAATCAATATCTTCATCATTCATGTGGAATTTAATTTCTTTGGGTGTGTAATAAATTAAACAATTTAGTTTACACAGTAAGTCACATCCAAGCATGTTTACCGGACTTCTATCACACACTACAAACCTATGACGATCTTCAAAGGATCCGATCTTAACAGTCACTGGCTCTGATATTGTCCTTGACATCTTTCAATTAGTAACTCTTACTACTTGGATACTATCATCGGAGAGGGGTAGGTTTGGACTCCCTTCTGTTCCTACAGTAGAGCAGGTAGCACCAGTGTCAACAAGGAATGATATCCTATTCCCATCAACTTCTCTGTCCACAAAGGGACCCATCTGGTCTACCTCTAGGGCTGCACTAAGCAAGCAGTCCTATTCCCCTCTCCAACGGGATTGGATCATTGTAATCCAGCTTAATGAAATATTGCTGATCTTCATTCTGAATCTGGTAAGAATTTTGATTCACATTTTACTTTGGTACCTTTACGTTCTGTTGTGGCAAAGGAGCATGTGGCACTTGCATTTGCTGTATTACATTAGAATTTTGAATTCTCTCTCCTTGCATCTGTTGAGTCTACACGATGTTATTCCCTTGAGACTCTACATAATCTACATTCTGCATCTGTTTTCCACGTTATTCACTACAGCCTTACACTCATGTCTCCAATGTCCCATCTTACCTCAAGTGTGACATGGATTTGTCTGTTTTAAAAGCAACAGTGTCGGAAGACTCCCTGCTTAGCAGGATCGAGAAGCGGGAGACGTCCAGACTTCACCTGCAAAGACACAGCTAAGTGAGACTCTGGGGGAGAGTTGGCCTACCTAACTCAAAATGGCAGTGCCTGACCCTCGAGCCTAATTTAGATGAGGCCCCGGAAGATGCTGAAACCCTGATAAGGGAGCCCTGAGGGCAAGGGAGCACCCATAGTAGCTGCGTGACGACACCGAGGTACGTACAGCATTGCCGGAGCCCACCCGGATATCATGGACCGCTCCTTTTCGGCTGCAGCAAAATGGCAGACTCCTCTGGGATGCGGGACAGGAGTTTATGGTGTCACCCGGAGGAGTGGATAACAAGAATCTCCTGAACATACCGGCGGAATGAGCGACTGAGCCTCGATAACAGCGGGCATTTCAGATAAACTTGTGTGAGTAATTTGACCGCCTTGAGCCCGGGAGTAAGCGGCTCCTACCCACCCACCCCCTATGGCACTGCAATATTCCCCTACTGCAACTGTCGTGTATTTCTATAGGTTCTGATTCGATCCCCCTATTCCTGACCCTATTCTGGTTAAACTTACTAGCTAGTTAACTAACAGTCAGCCCATGAGGCAAGAAATCCCCCATGATGCAGATACCGTTATCTGACGCAGTCACACTACGGCACAGGAACGTGTTATCTGATTAGGTCATAACGCTTGAGATCTAATTAGACAAGCGATATTCCTCCAGCCCCTGATAAGGCATACGACGTTCTCATAACAAATCAAACCTATGACAACCTGGATAATCCGTGCGGCCATTGTTTTGATTTCACAGAGAACTTTTGCAAAAGAATGTGCTAACGAGCAAGTCGTATGACATCTTTATTGACGTACCTATGTCCATCCTTACGTCAATCTCGGCACCTTTAAGGTATAAATATTGCCGACCTTGCCCTATGCAAACACACGCGTGGTGACAAGACGGAGCAGCCATACTTGCCGAAGCCGAGAGCAGAAGCAGACCCCGCAGGCAGCAGCCCCGCCTTCCTGACGCGCTGAGAGACGCGCTGCTATCTCAAGCCGAGAGACCCAGCACCGGCGCTTCTGGGCAGCCCTCGCAGGCAGCCTGGAATATCGAGAGCAGAGAAAGAGATACCATTCCTCATTCATCCTAAATTCCAGGTACAGAACTGAATAACCCCTCCTAGAGAATTCTTTAGTTATTCACTTGGCAAAAACAAACTTAAACTAAACTGTAACTTTCTATTCCCGCCCACGCATTAGACTTAGGTCAGGTACACGGGGTAGGCGTATTTAGAAACACCAGTTGAGCACGTTTAGTCAAATGTATATGTGTATGTAAATATATTTTAATCATTTTAAACATCATATGGCTCAGAAACCATATCAATGTTTTTACAGTATTATTTTATACTATTGCTTCTAATGTATGCACTTTACTTAACTATAAGTATTGCAATAATATCGATCCATTTCTCTTGTACGAGAAAAGAGACTGATCAATAAATAACATCTTTTATTGAACACGCCCGTCTCTTCCTTTTCTCTACATTCTGATGAGACTAAGAATGCACGTACTGACTGAGTAAAATAATTGCCTTGTGCTCACACGACTCTCGAGATTGACTCTTGATTAGGGGAGAGCAAAGTTGTCATGTTCTATGGTTGTCAGAAACTAAATCCCTTCTTGTCTAATCAGGGGAGTTCATCCTTCCTTGAACATTCGAGAAAGTTTCTAGCGAACTCTGAGCTTAGCTGGCAAACCCAAAAATTAAGTCTAGTTTCGACAGTAGTAGACCTAGTTAACGTCTGGCCTAGGCCTTTACTGCTGTAGGTACTATTCCAATGCGCAGAGCCTATTGGGAAAATAGGAGCTACACTACATGGCGCCCAACGTGTTTGGAAAGGGCGATAAAACTAACGTAAGACATTTAGAGTAACTCAGTCGTGCTTTCTCACTCAGACCCCTTCTCCCAAATACTCCAAAGACGTCTGGAGTGGGTGAAAGGTTATTATATCCTCCAAAACCTCGCAGGAGGGAACTCCTATGTATGGTTCTTGGTCTAGTCAACGTTGAAGGATAAAACAGTTCCAAAATATTGTGCACCTAATCTCTGTTTCCATAAAGAAACCTGATCTGCAAATAAAAATAATACCATCCTGTCAGTAAAATGGGAGACAGTGATGGAGAAAGAGAGGCAATTAGATTAGCTACTGAAATAGCAGATGCTGATGCTACCATGCAAACAGCAGACCCGGATATAATACTCATCCAGGTCGCCAAAAGGAGATCTATAACCTTAAAACTTATAGAAAATGGACTGACACCTAGAGGTGGCACAGTCATATTCGTAATTGAGGCACACGAATATCGGCAGACAGAGGTATACTATACATGGATACATTTTCCAGCAGCAAATGCTGTAACAAAGTACTTCCACTATTACAAAGTAGAGGAACCTCCTGAAACGTACACTCCTTTCGAGGAGGTGGAAGTACCACTCAAATTCCAAGAGCATTTGCTCTTATTTGATGGCGCCCTAAAACATAATAATCACATTACAAGGCTCGGTCCTTTAGGAAGACCAGGAGCAACGTGGCCGGTCTTAGCCGGATACACACCACATCCAGACATCGACGAGATGACTGCACCAGAGCTATTAATACAGCTAAAACAACTACTAAAAATTCACAGACAATTAGTTCAGTATGTAATGCGGACTTCAACAATTCAGCCAGCGATTAAAATTCCACAGCTGACCCCTCACCAGGGGAACACAAATAAAATCACACCACAGAACATCCAATCCTGCCTAGGTAAAGTTCCAGCTAAACGGGAACAGATACCATTCTGGTTGGCACAGAAAATCACCCAAATAGAGGCGGTGTTTCCTGACACCACCCCATTAGAAAAGCACAGGATTCTGACTATATGTCTCCCAATGGGAATCGCACCACACATTGAGGACTGTGACACTTGGGGTACGGTCTTTGCTTCAATCTACACAAAAAAGCACGGTGTTCCATCCATTTCGGTAATACCAGATGTGCTAAAACAAATTCAAGATGAATACGGTCCAGAACCTGCTTTAACTCTTGGTATGAAATTACTGAAAGACTTCAAGCAGGTCTCGGCTATATTACTAGCCAACATAAAGGGTGAAGCAGCAAACGTGGCGATCCGCCAGAGGTTAAAAGAGACAGATATAGCAGACCAACCAGCTGAAATTGCCAGAATCATAGAAAAATCCTATGAAGAACTAGGCAGAGATAGTCTAGGTGGAATACCAGTAAAACCGCAACTGACTACAAGTCCAGAAAAAATATTTTTTAATAATAATTCACCAAAAAAGAACTGGGATGGAAATAAACAATCCAATCCTAAAGAAAAGAAATTCCAGTCCAGAGGAAGGTCTCCTAGGCGAAGAGAGAAATCTCCAAACCCGAGACAAAGGTCACCTCAGAGTGAACCCTCTGGGAATAGATATAACCTTAGAAATAGGGATAATATTAAAAAACCTGATAGATATCAAGACATTGATACACGTCCGTCTCAATCTTTTCAGAATTCCTCGCAGAAATCGGAAAGAAGAGGACGATCAGAAGAGCACGCCAAGTCCAAAGACAAGGAACCTGCTCAACTGAAAAAGAAATCACAATTTCCAAAAAAGAAGGTAGCCAGTATCAAGGTAGTTAACAATGCCGAGAATACTGAGGACACAACTGAAAAACGGAGAATGGGCTCAGACAATGCTAGACAGCGCAGCAGAGGTGAGCATAGCTCGCAAAGTCCTTATGAATCATCTGGAGACAGTGGACACGAATGAATACCTTCAAGTGGAAACTGCAGATACCAGAGTTAGCAAGCCCCACAAAATATACGAGATAACATTACGTATAGAGGGAGATAAGACTAGGAAAATAAGGGGACTATTTTGGGATAACCTATCCAAGGGCTATGACATCCTTCTAGCTGAAAAAGACTGGCCACCGGAGTTTGTCAGGGAGTGCCCTCATGGCGAAGAAGTAATTATGCCTGCCTTCTCGAATCAAATACCGATTCATAAAAAATACACACTTGCTAGAAAGTGGGCAGTGGCCTTAGCACCTGCTTTATATAAAAATCACGTAGGATGGGATGAGGATTCTCCTCCTCACAAAGTCCAGTTAAAATCACAACCTACTGCACAAAGGCAGTACCCAATTAAGCAAGAAGCTAAAAAACAAGTAAATGAAATACTAGATCAGCTAGAATACCAGGGGGTGATTGAAACTTGCACCTCACAAATGAACAATCCTTTGTTTCCGGTCTCCAAACCAGACAATTCGTACCGTCTAGTTTTGGATTACCGACACCTTAACACATGTTGCAAAACTTTTGCAGTGCAAAACTCACACAGTGCTGCACTAATGAATAACATAGTGCGCAAAAAATACAAAACAACCTTGGACATCTCCAATGGATTCTTTTGTCAAAACATAGCACCAGAGAGCAGATATTTAACTGCATTTTCAGTAAATGGCACTCAAAAACAATTCTGTCGGTTAGCCCAGGGGTACAAGAACAGCCCGGGGGTATTCTCAGCGAGAGTAACAGAATTACTACAACTATATGATGATGAAGCATTATCTTATGTCGATGACATTTACTTAACAGATGATGACTTGGAGACTCACTTGAAAAGAGTGAACACCATAATACTTGGTTTCGCTGCAGAGGGTTACAAATTCAACTTCAAAAAGTCCAGAATTGCCCATCTGACTGTCCTATTCTTAGGATATGAGTTATCAAGTGAAGGCAAAAGCCTGGCAGACAATTTCCTAGAGAAATGTGCCGTAATCCAAGCTCCTAAAACACTAAAAAACCTACAGTCAATTCTAAGCTTCCTAAATTTCGGAAGAACTTACATTGCAAATTACGCAGAAAGGGTCAAACCCCTTTACGATCTAATTAAACCAGACTTTAAAAGATCCAGTTGGACTCAAGCACACACAGAAATTTTGAGATCCTTACAAACAGACATGCTAATTAAAACAAAATTAGAAACCCGTGATAATACACGCAACCTTGTGATCCGAGTCATCCCAGGGAGATACGGATTCACATACCTAACCTCTAATGAGGGAGATAAGGTACCAATTGCATTCAAATCACATTTGTACACAAAAGCTGAACAGAGATTCAACAACAAAGGAAAAATTGTTCAAGCAGTTCAAACCGCAATAGCTAGAGAAAAAGACATAGCTGACGGTAGACATATCACAGTCAGAACAGCAGAATCAGCCTTTGAGGCATTAACAACACCGTGTACTTTACCAACAACAACATTGGATCCAGAATGGTTACAATGGGTAAATTCAATCACAACGGACAAAGTATATTACTTCTTTGATCCAGAACTAGAAGAATTAAAAAATCTAAAATATGAAAAAACGTATCCTCTGCCAATCGACATTCTGCCTCTACGACATTACGCCTGTGTAATCTATACAGACGGACATGCTCAACCCTCCGTTTGGGGAGAACATGCATACAATCCCACATGTGA
Source organism: Lissotriton helveticus (assembly GCF_964261635.1). Taxonomy (NCBI): domain Eukaryota; kingdom Metazoa; phylum Chordata; class Amphibia; order Caudata; family Salamandridae; genus Lissotriton; species Lissotriton helveticus. Next base: position 362,219,674 of record NC_136069.1, read on the forward strand.
GATTACAAAAGAAGTGTGGCACGGAGGTAAACTAAGACCTCTATTAACAAAATCACACTCAGTAGAAACTAATTCAGAACTACAAACTGAAATATTAGCTTTGAAAATGGCGCTAGATAATGCGGATCGCGAATTCCCGACACTTATAGTGTCAGATTCATATTTCTGCGTCAAAGCATATAACAAGGATTTGCAGACCTGGATTCAGAACGATTACAAAGATGACACGGATGCACCAATAAATCAGAGATTGCTTTGGGAACAGGTAGCTCTTTTGAAAAAAGAACTACCAAAGACTCACGTGACACACTCACTGAGTCACCAGCGTGATGGCGTTCACGTTGTAGGGAATTCATTGGCTGAAACAGCCGCAGCGGCAGCCAGTAAACCGGCTCCCGTAGATCGAAAAAAGCGTACATTAAAATACATTGACGGCGAAACAGTGCTGGCAGTAAAAACGTCATCAAAAGGCGACTGCTCGGCGTTACCGATCAACTATCCACTCAATTACACATACATCATAGATGCAAACTCCATTCCTTTTGCTCGAATCCCTGGAGTGGGGGATAGAGTGATTCCAAACATGGACAGGAGAAACTTGTTAATCGCAGACGCACACATGGGCGAGGGTCTCAGACACCTTAAATTAAAAGATTCTCTGGAAGAATTACAATCACGGTACTGGTGGCCAGGCATGAGCCTGCACTACACCATGTTTGTAAAAAACTGCCCAAACTGCAACAGAGATCGCAGTGGGGAGAGAAGCAGTTTAATACCTCGTCGTATCAAGGCAGATAACATCACCACTAAAAAGAATGGCTTGCGATTAACATATACAGGCTAGTTCCCACTTATAATGTAGATCCACAGCACTCGGCTGACGTCCGGACTGTTATACAAGATTTGCGAGTCTAAATGGCATATACGCTAAGAGCATGCTACGTTCGACCATTTTTTTTCTTTTTCTCAGGCAATCCAGCCTGGGGGGGGGAAAGAATGGCCAAATGAGCACAGCCCAGCGGGAATCTTCTCACTTCCTTCCTGAGGGTATGGGATGGTGTAAAGAAAAAACCAAGACAGAAAGCAATCTATAATAGAAAGGATATTAGGTTCGGGAGCTGGGTGGGTCAAACATCTAATAAGTGTCCAACGTAGTCTAAATAACTTGCCAAGAAATTCTCTGAAGGGATTCAGTCCGTACGAATTATTATTCGGAACTAGGATGTTGATCTCTGACCTTGATAGTCAGACTTCAGTGGTAACAGAAAAAAGCTTTGATGTCAAAGACCGTTTGGCTATTTTGCAGGACTTAAACAAAACAAGAAAAGACCTGAGCAACATACAGTTGAAAGAACAGCCAACGACCACTGAAGAATCACCACCTGTCCCAGCAAGACCTGTCTGGATTCCAAAAGTCGGGGATCTAGTCAGGGAGAAGATCGCGGTAAAGAAGGAATTTGGGCCTTCTTACAGAAAAGCAGTTCCTGTATTGTCTGTCAACGGGACAAGATCAGTTGTACTACCGCCACTTGCTGGAAAAAAGGAGAACCGAGTTGTATCCATCGACCTGGTAAAACCACAACATGTGGCCGATAACCAACAGTAGGCCAAGTGGACTCCCAATAAGTAGCAGAACACCAAGGTTTGCTACCAGTACAGAGGTCCTATCAAAGAGGCTCATCACATTCGAAACGCCTACAGAAGAACAACAAGGACTATGCAACAATGCAATAGAACTTAGACCTCTGAAAACCCAAATAAAGACATTTAGCAGAGACACACCAATCTATACAGAAGTACCAAGTGAAAATGCAAGAAACAAAAATCCTGAACCAATTGGAACAATTGACAGAACTGCATCCGGTTACTTCATCAACTTCGATGATTCCTCTGAAGGCTTCAGCGAACAAAAGACACAGCCATCATCAAAATCCTTTAAAGACAAAGCGAAGGAACTTTTGAAACAACTGAAAGAAACATATCTAGTTTCTCCATGGATTGAATTTTGGGTGGGTTTTGGTGCATTTATCCTCATACTTTGGCTCATCATGGTATTTACCTTGGGACGCTTCATTGAGGGAAAATATGCTAAAATGGACACAGCAAGTCAGAACATCAACTTGGTCCTCAAACCACACACATCTTCACACGTCGAGAAAAGAGAACTTTCTTCAGAACTTTCTTCAGCCAACTTCACAGCAATTCCAATATCTGGTGGGGTAGCCTGGGACAACACTGACTATGAAATTTATGGTCCGGTCGAGATCCTGAAATATCCACACCAAATCAAGATCTCCTTGAGTGACTTTGCAAAACCAAACTCATTTGCTGATGATTGGGACTTTGAAAGTATAAACAATATGATGTCTGACTTAGTAATGTCTGCTAAATTTACAAAACATGATTATTTGCAGGGTTCTACAAATTATGACAGCATGTACTGCTATAACCATTATGGTAACCATTTCTTGCATAAATCTGCACAACCTAGAAATGTTTTAAATTTTAATCAATGGGAACATTGTGCTACACCTCCAAAAGGGAGCTCTAGAACCGTGTATGGCAAATATTCATATTTTTCAGGTTTTAACATAACTAATGCTGAAACATTTTATTACAAATTGTCAAACAAGACAGGGATGAAAACCATGATAACCAACACAAAATTGATATATTCAGATTCTTTCTTTGAAAAAATGAATACTTTTGGATTTGATTATTGGGACAAACATGTTGATTTGAAAAGTGTTTGGGGTACAAAAGAATGGCAAGTACAGGGTATAGAAGCTTTGTTTAGAGCCTGCATGATCCCAGAACAAATGATATTTTTAAATGACACCGTTCAACAAACCACCTGTCTTGGCTTAGCCAAAATCAAAGATTTAAATAACCTGTCTATTCCAAAGCCAACAATGTTTAGCAATAACTCTGAAACAGATGAAGAAATAGACATAAACCATATACTTAACCAAAACAGAACACATCCTGATTGGAAACAATGGTTGATCTGGCCCACAGATACAAATAACTGTCAAGATAGATTCCTGAATAAAACACAGGGTTTCAAAATGAACAGGCCAGACCCTAGATATCCCCAAAGACATCACCCAGGGATAATAACAACCTACAGTGTGGGCAAATTATGCCTTCAATGGCTACAAACTTCCACACTGCCTGAAATTAAGCAACACCTAACTTTACTTACTGATGGTGCTGACTTGCGTGATTTCATAATGGGACCACGCAAACAGCGTCAAAAGCGTTTCATAGCAGCCTCTGTATATGCAGCATACAATGAGGCCTGGAAGGTTACTCAAATTGAGACAGCAGAAAGAATACGGGAAATTGACCGTATTAATTTGGAAAAATCACTTTCTGTAGTGGACAATGGGTTAATGACTCTGTCCTCCAGAATTTTTTCATTGGACAGCATTGTGTCTTCAGCAATCGATATATTATCGCAAGACTTACTGTTATTACAACATGGTCAGTCACAATTGCGTTCTATTGTACAGCTTGGCTGGACGCTACAAAATCTGCGTTCAGGCTATGTGCCTTGGCGTTTAATCAACACAACGTCACTATTTCAAATCTTTAACCTTACTGATAGACAAATCGGTATGGCGCAGAAGGGTGCTGATTATACAATCTTGAGCATTGAAAAACTAGAAAGATTACCGTTGACAATGTCAGAACGACCTGTCAGTGAATGGATAATCCACGGAATCATAAATATTCCAATCTCAACCTTCAGGTTTCAATACTGCCAAAAATATATACAGGCTGGCATGTACGAGAAATTGGGAAAGGGGTACCTTAAAACAACATGGAACCTGCCCTATTCACATGCATGTATCAGTAACAAAGGACAGAAAGTGTTTCTTAGTGGCATCAATTGTGCTATGTCACTAAGCGGCACGCTTCTGTGTAACGGTATTAGTTTGCACGGAGCCTGTGAAGGGAATTCATACAACCTTTCATGTCACCAGCAAGGCGCACCTGCAACTGAAATAGAACCATTCTTTCAAAGACTCTAGAATGGGAGTTACATTCTTATTGTAGACCGCAGATGCTGTATTCTTATGCCCGGGACTCCTTATCTCGTCACTACGACGGCGAAGGTCAAGTGCTGTGGACGTTCTTTGTTTCCCAGCTCCTTTCCAGACAGGGAGGCGAGGGCATGGCCCAGTTTGAAAATTACTTCTATTCGAATAGACACTTTAAGCAGAATGAAAACAGTGCTTCTTCAGACGCCTACAAGGCTCACGTCATCTAAAGAAACGTATGATCTACAAGTCGCAAGGACGACTGCAGAGATACATACATTATTATCAACTAATTCCCCCGTACATTTGGCGGAAATCCTGAGCGAAATCTTAAATATTTCTGATACCACAGGGGTCTCAAAGGTATTTAAGACAGTATTTTCGATGGCATTAACACCATTCAAAGCCATACTGGGTATTTTTCCAGACTTCGTCCATTCGATTTTTGGCGGACTTCCCCTGATCCTAGGACTAATTGCAGGAATCCTATTCCTAGTCCTTATTTTTCGTTATGGCAACCCATGTCACAGACCAAACTCTCGCGACAATGGAAGATACGATCCTAGCCATTGGATACCGGGACCGGATATCAAAAATCCTGGGACTATCCCGGCTTAGAGACCTAAACATGACTTGGTTTCTATCATTTCGACCAATGTGGCAAAGGTGTGTTTTACCTGTACTAAGGTGTCTGCTATGCGGAGAAGAATGCGTGTTAGACACCTGTCTGACGCTACAATCGGATGCGCCGGTGGATGCAGATACACTGTTGGTTCCTACCAAGGTTCACGCACTGTGCTGCCCTCAAAGGCTGCCAAATCTGATGACGGCATTCCTGGAATCTTCACCACTGCGATTGAAGAGTAGTGAAGTTCAAGATGAAAGCAGCATCGAACAGGTACGACCTTCTGTCAGCAATGCAAATCAGAATGTCAATGGAGACAATCATGCGCATGAATGCATGGTTACCCCTATTTCCGACTTAGAGGAACTTTCCCATGAAGCTGTTGACAGTTTTTTCGAAAGCCTGAATGATATGATGTTCTCTCCGGAACAGAAATAGAGACTTTTGAGTAAACTCGCACACGGCGTTCCCTGAATTCGGCCTTCAACTTTAAAAATAAAGTCACATGAACAATTACAATCCAGTTCACGGACAGCGACTTTTTTCAGCAAGCCCCTAAAATATTTTTCTATATATTTTTTCCCGGGACACTGATTTTCTGCTTAAAGTAAGAGACTATTCCTAGAGAACTAAGATTTCTATTTTAGATACTTTATAGACTTTATAGACTTTAGCTGCCCGCTGGTATGTTCGCAATAGATTTTATGTGATGAAATGGTTTCGACTTTTTTTCTGTATAGCCATATTAAGAGCCATTTCATGTGTATTGATCATATACCAACAATCAATAATGCATAAAAATGCGTGTTCACTTTTGCATTTAATTCATAGCTTAAGTGCATACAATATATATGACTGCAATTTTTCAGTATATTTGAAAATTTCGAAATGCATTTATGTATTTTGGGGTGGTAAGGTATACACTATACTCTATAGTATGTTGTACTATGTTATACTATGCATAGATTAGTAGATATGACCATAGTTAGCGTGGAGTGGGTGTCGTGTATTTCTATAGGTTCTGATTCGATCCCCCTATTCCTGACCCTATTCTGGTTAAACTTACTAGCTAGTTAACTAACAGTCAGCCCATGAGGCAAGAAATCCCCCATGATGCAGATACCGTTATCTGACGCAGTCACACTACGGCACAGGAACGTGTTATCTGATTAGGTCATAACGCTTGAGATCTAATTAGACAAGCGATATTCCTCCAGCCCCTGATAAGGCATACGACGTTCTCATAACAAATCAAACCTATGACAACCTGGATAATCCGTGCGGCCATTGTTTTGATTTCACAGAGAACTTTTGCAAAAGAATGTGCTAACGAGCAAGTCGTATGACATCTTTATTGACGTACCTATGTCCATCCTTACGTCAATCTCGGCACCTTTAAGGTATAAATATTGCCGACCTTGCCCTATGCAAACACACGCGTGGTGACAAGACGGAGCAGCCATACTTGCCGAAGCCGAGAGCAGAAGCAGACCCCGCAGGCAGCAGCCCCGCCTTCCTGACGCGCTGAGAGACGCGCTGCTATCTCAAGCCGAGAGACCCAGCACCGGCGCTTCTGGGCAGCCCTCGCAGGCAGCCTGGAATATCGAGAGCAGAGAAAGAGATACCATTCCTCATTCATCCTAAATTCCAGGTACAGAACTGAATAACCCCTCCTAGAGAATTCTTTAGTTATTCACTTGGCAAAAACAAACTTAAACTAAACTGTAACTTTCTATTCCCGCCCACGCATTAGACTTAGGTCAGGTACACGGGGTAGGCGTATTTAGAAACACCAGTTGAGCACGTTTAGTCAAATGTATATGTGTATGTAAATATATTTTAATCATTTTAAACATCATATGGCTCAGAAACCATATCAATGTTTTTACAGTATTATTTTATACTATTGCTTCTAATGTATGCACTTTACTTAACTATAAGTATTGCAATAATATCGATCCATTTCTCTTGTACGAGAAAAGAGACTGATCAATAAATAACATCTTTTATTGAACACGCCCGTCTCTTCCTTTTCTCTACATTCTGATGAGACTAAGAATGCACGTACTGACTGAGTAAAATAATTGCCTTGTGCTCACACGACTCTCGAGATTGACTCTTGATTAGGGGAGAGCAAAGTTGTCATGTTCTATGGTTGTCAGAAACTAAATCCCTTCTTGTCTAATCAGGGGAGTTCATCCTTCCTTGAACATTCGAGAAAGTTTCTAGCGAACTCTGAGCTTAGCTGGCAAACCCAAAAATTAAGTCTAGTTTCGACAGTAGTAGACCTAGTTAACGTCTGGCCTAGGCCTTTACTGCTGTAGGTACTATTCCAATGCGCAGAGCCTATTGGGAAAATAGGAGCTACACTACACAACAGGCTTGATGAGTTACCTCTTTTGTGGCCACAGCAATGGAACCTGACTGCTAGAAAGATACCTGCTGGAAACGGGAGCACACCAGACGTTTTCAGGGCATGAACCCCCACCGCCTGGGCCACACTACACGTAACAGTCTACCAGGAGTTTCCCCTCCGGTGTAGTGTCCAGGTGAGAATGCACTCGAGGAGGATGCCTGACTCCAACATGTCAGCTATGCGAGCCCCAATCACCAGGAGACAGCGGTCGAGGGATCTCAGAATACCCGGGTGCCTGACCTCGACTTGGCCACCACATAAATAGTCTAAACACTAGGCTCCTACCTACTATTCCCCACTCTTGAAGCCCTTTCTCCACCCACACCTTCTCACTCCGCCGGACTGCAGCTAAAAGAGAAGCCCCCCCACCCACTCCGGACTCTATGGACTGGCTCATCGAGCGCACACCAGCGAGGCTAGGGGTGCTCCCCCAACATCCTCTCCCACCTGGCTCTCCCATCATGACATAAATTATGGGATCTTCCTCCGACCGTTGAGAGCAAGCTAGCTGACCGATGCCCTGTGTAGCTACCTGTTAAGCTAAAGAGGATATGGGTTGGGGACTTCCCCCTCGGCCGTCACCTACCTAGCCAGACTTGAGGCAGACTTTCCTTAGTCTCACCATTGTACCTCCCTCCTTCAGCTTCACCCAACCCCCTTACCCTTCTATGCTCCAGCTATCTCATCTCCTAGGCTCTTTGAATGTTTTACTAGTAACTTATGCAATGTTGTAATTGATGTAACTGATATATTTTGGTAACTTTGTGGAACCTCATGTAAAGTGCTCTGATACCTCCGGATCTAGCCAGCGCTATATAAAACTCATCAAATTAATAAATAACACCACAAACCTGTGTTAGGATCCACTGGACCTCACTGCCTCTACCTTGTACTGGAATATTCTGCTATTGGAAACCATTAACACCCTGCATCATTGGAACTTGATTCAAACTTGTTTATGTTTATCCTGTATTTTGGAAACCAATCATATTCTAACCTTTCCACATCACTTTTATCTGTGTAAGCATGTATTTCTCTTGAAGTTTCTTGTGCTTTAAATCAATATTGTCTGCACAATATTTAGCAAAATGCAATATTTCACCTACAGATTTACTCTACCAACAGAGTATCTGTTGTTGGAAATCTCAGGTCTCTCACCCATGACAAATTTATAAACAAATTGTCCCACATTCTTTCAGCAATAGTGTCTGATCTACCATATTGTTTAAAAATCAGTACTAATCTCTCCTAAAAAGCATGTACTGATTCTTTTTGCTCTTGGGTTGTTCTGTCAATCCGCAACCAATCAATCTTTTTTGAGGCAATACCTCAGTTTTCAGGTGAGTCATCACCTGATGATATTTCTTCATTACCTCTGGAGATGGTGCACCTATTCTAGTATCACTTCAAGGTTCTGCTTCTAGTCATCCACATCAATCTTGCATTCAGCCATAAATCTACTGTAACCACTATTTCAAATACAGTATCTAAGTCAACCCACAAACCCTTCGAGACCTTCATAAATCATTTACATTGTCTATACCATTCTACTGGCTTTTCTTGCAATCTAGGGAAATCCTTTGTAAATGACAAAATGCCCTATCTATCCCATGGTACTTGTGTATACCCTCCTCCAGATACGTCTCTCATAGGGAGTAATTTTGTATCCCCTACTCTACCACTATAACGTTCATGTGGTGGCTGCTCTGAAACTCGTTTCACCTGCTTCTTTTTTGCCCATCTCCCTTCCCATTTTTCTGGGTCTTACCATTTTCTATATCATTAACTCTTTTTATTTGTAATCCCTTTCCTGTAACCCTCTTGTTTTCTATGTCCTTATCCAAAAAATCCATTCTGTACGTTTTTCTGTAAAATCTTTGAATCTTTAAAGTCTACACCATATGTTTTTGCCAACTGAAATAATTTTTCATAGGCCACATACGCTCGTTGTGTAATTCTTTTGCAGAGGATCATTAATTCATCTTCTTGATAAGTCTCTATTCTCAAAGAATTAACTGGCAGATGCATCAACGTAGGCTTTTGCTATTTTAAGGAATCTCTATTTAGGAATAGCAAAAGCCTATGCATGTAGGAATCGCTATTAAAAAAAGCGATTCCTAAACATTCCTTAATTGCTAGTCGCAATTAAGGAATGCTGTACCATTCATTCCTATAGGAATGAATTCGAGATTGCATGAGCAATTTGCGAGTACCAGTAGGTACTTGCAAATTGCTCATGCAATTTCAAGGGTGCAAGGGTGTCCAAATGACACCCTGTTGCACCCCTGAAATTGATCTCTGCACATATGTTGCACACACACATGCCCTAAGGGCATGTGTGTGCACAACATGAAACTTTAAAAAAGCACAAAAGTGCTTTTTTTCAAAGTTGTAGCAAATTACCATGAAGTTCAACTTCATGGTAATGTGCTACTCCTATTAGCGAATTCGCTATTTTTTTGACTTTCATGCAATGCATTTAAGGAATATCAATTTGGGATTCCTTAAATGCAATCGCAATTTACGGAACCTCAATTTAGAGATTCCTTAAATTGCAATTTTTGCATTTGGGATGATGCATCCCAAATGCAAAAATACCGGTCGCAAAGTGAGAATCTTCCCATTTGCGACCGGTATTTACTTTGATGCATATGCCTGTAAGTGATCCTTGAATCATATCTTCTAATTCAACTTTTAATCGACTGAAATCTATAGGTGAATTAATCATTTGAACTGAGTTTTGAATTGAACTTGGACCTGAAACTGAGTCTAAACCATTCACAGGATTTAGAACCATAGGCTGTAATGGGACTATATTTATTGGGGAAACTGGTACTGAACCTGGAATTACTGCAGAATTCTGATCTTTCGGGGTACTATATCCTTTAATCCATTCTGCAAATTCCTGAGGAGTAACCGCCGATTGTTCTCCAGTATTATTTAGATTTAAACTCCCCTTTGAACATTCTGTACTCCTTCCAGAATGTACATTTTGCATAGAATTATCTGTAACTGGAACATCCATTTGCATACTCACATTAGGAGCATAAAAACGTACTCGAGGAATTTCATTCGGGTTTGGACAATAAAAAGTCAGAAACCTCTGCTCATTCTCTGCATCGAATCACATTATCTCTGATTTGGGACAAAATGTGCAGCAGCAACATCATTAATCAGATTTGAAACCATAGACGTATGAATCAATTCTTTTACTATCAAATCTGCAGAATTCTCATGTACTTTATTTAGTCTTGTAGGTACAGTCAAATTAAGAATCGCATTCCCCTGCAATCCAGACTTGTAAAAGGGTACAACTGGTCTAAAAGTTACAAGAACAGTTAAGGCATCTGGGGTATTCAGGTCAGTCTAATTCATAGGAACTGGTAAGTCTGTTCTCCCATCTACTAAAGGAATAGTTTTCGGTTGCTTTGGTACTTCAGACGTCAAGTGAGCATTTGGTCCCTCATATGAGTTTACATACATTGGGTTTCTACTTTGCAATTCATTATAAGATGGTGGACGATTTAACAATAAGTCATTCAGAAGTTTGTCATCTGTATCACTCTCCCCTACCTCATTTCCTTATTGTTTCTTATCTGTCTCCAAATGCTTCTTTTTCTCCTTTTTCGTGCCATTTACATCTTCCTCAACCTCCAACATGGATTCAATCTTCTTCCCTGTATTATATCTGCTCTCCACGTTTTGTGTTTTTCTATGGTGCATCCCATCTAGCTTCTTCATAATGATCCATAGTACTACTATATCTCCCCACATATTTCTCCTTGTCTTTTGGATGAGAAATATGCTCCCAAGTATTTAAAGCCTCAAGCAATGTGGCTCTAACAGGATCTTTCATTTTGCATAATCTCCTTCTGAGATTTGCCACATTCTCAAATGAAATGTCACATAATGAGGGAATTGTAATTTCTCATCTTTTTCTGTAAGCTTATGCCAGAACTCAAGCCAAAAACATGGATGCAATACTTTGTCCATCATGACTACATTTCCTTGCTTACCCTCTGGTGGTACTTCTACCTTCTTTATAGCAAAAGCAGTCTCATCTTTCTTTACTAAATTTCATAAGGCTTGGAATAATTTCATCTGTAGGCAATTTTGTATTCACAATTGATTTCCGTAAACCCCAGAAATGCTATTCTCCCTCAATCCACTTTCTCTGTGATTTATAATAACTGAGCATCACTTATGACTCAGTCAACCAATCTCAGTGTGGCTTTACACCAATCAACCAATCACAGAGCGACACTTTGTGACGTGGAACACACTCCATGCAGCAGCTCACCCTCCATCACAATTTCTCGGGCGTGTTTTCTTCTGAAAATGACAATACAATGGAAGCTGCAAATAAACTGTTTTCTCCACTAAAAAATACCCGTACTCACAAAATAACTACATTTCCTAAATCCTTTCACCACAGTGAAACTTCGACCAGTAGGATTCCACTTTCAATTGATATAGTCCCTGCACATTTTAGACCAAGTCCATCAAGCGTTTAACACTAGCACACCAGAAAACCCATACCCAATTGTTGTCAATGACGTCTCATGATCAACACCATAAACCAGCAGACAACTTCTTAGTGTCTTCTACACTAAGACAACCCTTAGGTAAATATCTTGAGATCTTAGGCCACAGCGGACCCGTTTACAACTTCAACTTTGCAAATAAGCGCCACATTTATACATGGACCTTAACCATGGGGACTTTAACCACTTCACTCCGCTCAACAACACACAGCCATTTAAAGGAAACACAATATTTAAACAAAGCAAATAGCAATGCACATCCATATTATTATTCATACTCCTTTGCTGCTAGGCGATGTCTGTATCCAGGGCGAGATTCCATCCATGTCCCATAAATGGAGAAGTGGAGAAGTGTGGCTCAATGGTTAGAGCGGCAGACCTTGATGCAGAACGCTGGCCAGGGACCAGGGTTCGATTCCCGCCTCGGCGGGATGGGGCTTAAATTCCTCTGACCGGATATTCTCGCCTCAGTGCCGAATCTAAGCATGGGCCCCACGCTGCAACTCTGGGCAATAGCTTGCTTAGTCTCCACAACGGCCCCCGATGCACAAGGGATGCCTGGTTTCACCATGGGATGCCCAGGAGTGGACACCTCACAAGGAAAAGCCAGGAGGGGTTCCCTTGTGGTAGGAGTACAAGCGCCGGGATGCCTCCGGGTTACTGTTCGCGCTATACAAATACAAAACACAAACAAACATAAATCCTTCTTCTTACCAAACAAAAGTTGTGGACGCTTTGGATTTGCGCTAAGTACAATTTTAGTTTGGCTTCTTTTATATGCATTAATATTATTAATATTATTTTACATGTGTTTTCTTCCATTAATTTTTAAAAGCACACTTTTACGATGCTTCTAATACACTGATCTCTATTCAATGTATCCCTATTAATCGTATGCTATGTACAATTTCAATATTTTTGTATTCTCCATGTATAAATGTGTTGTGTATTTATAATTCTCAAAATCTCACTGCATCAACAGCAAACCATGCAAAATCTTCTTTATTGTGAAACCCTGCACCACTAAATATATATATGTGCTCACTGCTCACCTTCAGAAAGATTATGGACTCATATACATTGTGACATCACATTTATCACTCACTACTATATATGGCAGGTTGAGAGTGATTCTGGTTGCCGAGTTCTTTATAGTTATGTAGCCTTCTGGTGATTTTTTGTTTTCCCCAACATATCGGTGTTCCCATAGTCCAGCTTGCTTGTGATCGGGGCATGCATGACAGTTTTTCTGGTGCTCATTGGAAGCCATTTGAAAATCTTCCTCACCATTCTCAGACTCTGTGTGACTGCCGGAGCATGGGGTTTTGGGTGCCCTCAGTGCGGGTGCAGTGAGTATTGTGTGCAGGCAAGTGCATGAACACTTCCAGGAACCACAGGACGCTGCTCCCTCAGTCTAGTGTGATGCGATCAGGCAGCAGCGTGTGGAATGGCAGCTGGGATTGAGGGCATGGGTGGCCGTAGTGGTGGAGGCTGAAGATCCTGAGTTCCTGGTGCTAGGCACAGTCCAGGCACTGAGTGCTGCTGACGGCCTTGCCTTTGGTGCAACAGCGGCACGCCCTCTGTACGCGTCTGCTGCAGCTTGCCGTGAAGAAGATCCTGGGATGGTGAGGAATGATGTCACTTCCTGTGCAGTCGAATTTTCTAGCCTGTCGGAAAAAATGACTCAGTAATTTGGGTGTGGGAGGTTATTTCCCATTACAGGAACTTTAACTTGTGATTTCTGTTATTTCACGGTCAAATGCTGTCCGTAATCATGAATTCCTGTGAAGGTATTTCACAGAGGAGATAAGAGGCCTTACAACCTTATTTTGGGTACTGTGGTTTTACTAGGCATTAAAATTGTCGTGAAGAAAACATTACTGCATGTGGACTTTCACTCTGGGTTGAGCCGTTTCACATGTGGAAATGAGAAATGACATGAAGTCGCAGTTTTACCACATCTCATAACTGTCCATTTTCCATATTACTGCCATTTCAAAGTCAGAACGTAGAGAAAATACCATTTTAAAATTGATCCAGGTTATACTTAAAGGAATTCTGTGAGTTAATATGATGGGTCACAATATTATTTGGGTGACACTCGAAGTAAAAATGAGGCGCAAACACCATTTTTCACTTACATTTTTGAGCACCAGAATGAATGTCTCAACCATTTTACATCTCTTAAACGTGACCTCTAAGCAAGAATTACATGAATGGTACATGTCTTTATAAGTACATCCTTGTGGCTCATTGAGTAAATCTAAAAGAGGCATCTAGTGGCAAAATAAAAAAGTCACTGGCACAGGAGGAACATGTTTTACTACTAAAGTCTGCAGTAAATACGGTAGAAAATGTCTTTTGAGAGGTCTGGTGTTGGACATGGCCCTTCTTAGGGGATTTCCTTAAAACCTTTTGCTCCTGGTTTTTGCTGACTCTCTTTCCGTGGCCTTCGGACTCTGGGCACTTTTCCACTGTAATGCACTGTGAAACCACGCATGTCCTTCCTACACATGCTAGGAAATGGGACGTACTTGATTGGTTTAGGTGGTGTACCTATGAGTGCCCTGCAAAAAGCTCACACTGCATAATTCTGCGTATGCACATATTTTTGATATGTTATGATCTGGGGTGCACCCTATAACTGTGTTGTATTTAATTATATTGATTGGTAGGGTGGGTCTAGGCTTGACAACATTTTGCACTGCATAAGGGTGCTGGGTGTAAAGTAGGACCTTTCCTAAGTGTGCATACCACTGATGTCCTCTTAACACTGTTAACCTAGTACTGCTAGTAATATTTTTAAGCGTGAGTTATGCCCAGAAATACACAATGTTAATGCTATATTAATTAAGGTGTGTATTGAATATAAACGTTATTTACGTACAGCAAGTGTAATGCTCAGTATATTTATTATGTAGGAGTGCAGTGCCAATGCTTTACTCATTGCCTCTGTGATAAGCCTGACTGCTCGGTGCTGAGCTACCCAAAGGTGAGTGTAGGTTATACAGTGAGTGTAATCACCCGCCCTGACGGGAGTGGTAGGTTCTGCCTGGCTAGGGCATCTGGCAATAAAGCATTAATTAGCTGACTTTTCTTAATTTGAAAAAAATTCAAGTATTTTAATAGTGGCATCCTGATCTTACATAGAGTTGTACATTTAACACTGCACATTTTTAACAAGTTTCTGTTTTCACCAAATTATCTGGCTATCTGTGGACCCTTTTTTGAAGAGTGGAGAATGCACTCCCATATTTTGTACGCACATTTTAATCGTACTTTCAACAATTGCTCAGAGGCTAAAGGTTATGGCGTGCAGACCTCGGAACGTGCTCGGCGCATTTATTTTATTTTATTTTTTACATTTGTATGGCGCGCAGCTACCTAACAAGGGTTTCCCGGCGCCCCGGTTCCACAGTCCGAAGTGCACAGTCTGTGAAAAGCGAACCATTTGCTCATGTAATACAAAGTTCAGTCCATGTTTTCTTTTCCCTTAAACATTTCTTCTTTTTCTTTTTCTGAGTTCATACAACAATCTTGTCCCTTTCCCTTCTTATTTAACCAAGCTAAGTTTGCTGCCATTCACATTTCAAAGATGTTATTAGCAGTGCGCTAATTTCATCCATAATCTTCCTTTGACAAATAACTCCATGGTGTTACATCCCGATGACACAATTTATATTAGACCCAATGCATTTCGAGAATTCCTCTCTTCCTCAGGGGTCACTGTAACATCAAAATTCGAAAATACCATTATAGTTGTCTTTCTCAACACAGCATTTCTCCCCTCTAGTCATCAACCCTCTATTATGATTTAGTGCAAACAAAATTACATATGCCCAACCACTCGAGAATAGAAACATCCACAAATCATAATCTTTTTAATGCAACCCACATGTTCAATAAACACCCTCCACTATTATCCAAAGAAAAATTAAATGATACCCGTAATCTGTGGACACTGACACGTCTGAAATACTGCCTCTAAATATTTGGTGCACTAGTCCCCCATGTAGATTTTACTTGGCAACCAGAAAAAAATATATATCTTGGCTTCTGGTTCACTGAAACGATTAACAACACAATCAAATTAAACTTGGAAAATATTGACAAGACTTTAAATGATACAATTTTATAATGGAAACAATATTCCCGTTTTGGTGGGGTAGAAAGGACTCTAGAGAATAGCTTCTTTTCTTTCGAATTTCCTCTGGAAAGGAAAAAGGTCTCGAGTAGCTTTTTCAATCCCCAAAAAAAGGTAAATCTGAAGGTGGGCTTAACTTCTCGCATTTTAGATAATATCATTAAGGCCTTTTCTTTAAAACAAATGGCTATCTGGCTTCATCATGCTCCACTCCCTCATGCCCCTTCACGGTTAACATTAGAAAAATCTCTTATATACCACTTTGATTTTATGGAAATATTATCCTTCACAACAAAAACTTTCCATTTGCATATTGCTGTTATTGCCCGTTCTTGTAGTATATTGAAACCTATGCTCCATTCTATGTAACTTTCGGCTGCCAATTTTAAACAACAACCTATTTGGCATGATTATCTTATTCAAATCATAAATTTACCTATATACTGGAAGACATGGAGAGACAGGGAATACATTGGCTATCTCAAATATTGGATAAGAATCGAAATTTTATCTGTTCCAGACATACAGCAAACACTTTCATTACTCACCACATTGGGGAAAAATTGATGTCTTAGGCACCTCTGTAACTAATTCCAAATTGAAGCTACCCCAGATGGTTCTTTTTTCTCCTAAATCTGTCAAATTATTCCAAATACTATCCATTAACCCCAAGGCCTCATCCATTTACAAAATACTACACCCATCTAATGATAGGTTTAAATCAAAAACAGAATTAGCATGGGAGAAAGATTTGATGGAATGCTGGCCCATTGCTTTTTGGAACAAGATCTGGTTTAAAACCAAGAAATATCTGTACTTTACAAACTGTTATTTTTGTCTATCATCGCCTATTATTTACTCCTTCAAGCTTGAAAAACGTCTCTAAGGATCTAAACTCATCCTGTTAGTCCTGTCATTACCCAGAAGCTGATTTGAAACATACGGAATTGAAACTGACCAGAGAGGAAAGGAGATTCAGGAAAAAACTCAAGACGTGGCTGTGTCCTTAAAGATTCTTCCTCCACACCCTGCCTCCTCTCGGTAGCGCTGGGAAGTCCCTGGGCAGCCATGCGCTTTACAAATCACACAAACATATGTTATTTGAATTTCCTAGTGCACTTTATTTTTTAGCACTGGTATGGCAACAAACCAACAAGCATTTTAGGGTAAATTTCAGTTTTTCTTTTCCGAATATTTTCTTAGGCAGGTTGATCCATACTTGTTTGAATTAGCTTAAATAACGCCTAATTGGAAACATGTATCAAATGTTAATTTCCAATCCTGGTGGTATGCTGTATTTTTTAATGATAGTTTAGGTACTATTGGCCCAAGTACGATGCCAGGCGGACCGCAACCGACCGACCGACTGTCGATTGCGTTTCGCCCGACATCTGACATTGCAGTCTGCCCACACATTATGATGCTGCGGGCGGAGGGACCGTCCACGGCGCTTCCGACTGGCTCCAGGAGCCTCTCGATGTGTCAGAAGCCATCCATGATCCCCTAATGACTGCAGAGCCAGGCTTGGCTCTGCCATCGGGATTATGATGTCAGTTTCCAGCAGCCCTTTCATGTCGGCCTTTCTGACATGAAAAGGCTGTCGGAAAGTGTTTTGGGGGGCCCCTAGCAGGACTCCCTTTCCGCCCTGGACCCTCCGCCTTTGGGCCTGGGGAGCACCTATAGTGCCCCCTGAACATCCCTGCACCATGTGGGAGGCACCAGTAGGTGTCTGCCACACAGATCAGGGATGTCTAAAAAACATCAATTTTACAATGGAAGCGGGTGCTGCATGCCTTTTCCACCCGCCACACTAGCATCCATTGTAGAATGGTAGTGTTTGACCGCCCTATAAGCAGTCTTATCTTAATGCAGAGGTAGGAACCGCCGACCTATGGTCGGGCGGTACCAGACCGATACGTGTTGGGCAGACTTAATCAGGGCCTATGTCTCCAGTATTTCATTAGCTATAAAAAAAAACATTTTGTGGCTAAAAGTCACCATTTGTTTTGCTTATTGTAGTTTATTAGCAAGTAAGGAGGTTAATGTTCATACTGGGGTAAGAAAACACCCTAAATCAATATGTACAATAGTTCTCTGTCTACAGCCTTGGCCATAACATTATATCTCTACGGTGTTCTCTTTCTTCTTAATATGTCTGCAGCTTATTACATTTTAGATATTTTTCTGATAATGTGTTCCTACAATCCCCCTCCTTTCTCCAGATTCCTTAATGTTATTATTTAATTAATTGTACTCATAGGGGGATATTCTCAATAACATGTGATAATCATCGCCAAAATAGGTTAATGCAAATTTTCATATTGCCGTCTATCGCGGGAAAATAACTCTGTGTTAACGTCGTATTCACAACACGGCGGTAACATGCAATAGCTTCCGGATAACGTGTCTAATGTCTGCGATAAAATCACTGGGACGGCAATAAAAATCTAAACCCGAACGTGAAAAAAGTTGCGATGGGCCCAACTGCGATAAAAAAATTCAGCGATAAGCAGAGCCACACCTGCAAGTCCCACAAGTCAGGCGGAAAAAATAACTATAAAAATGGCAACAAAAAACACAAACAAAACACAAACAACTGCGAAGCACCATGGAGGTAACCGGAGCAAGTACAGAGGACAACCAAAACCCCACAAGTCCCATGGATTGTCAAGCCTGGGACCACATTGGGGAGAAGGTTGCAGGAGTTGGGGTGACCAGACACTGCACAACATGACCTGAGCCAACAGCAACAGTGTGAGTAACGACCAGGGACTGGGGGAATGGAGGGAGATGGACACAATGGCACACATGCACAATTAAGTATAGCACATCCTTGGACAAACCATGCCCAAGAATCACAACTCCAACCAAGAGCCCAATTTACCAAAGTCTGCAACATCTCAGCACTGTATAAGCACAGAAGTGAAAGGTACACCTTCTGAAAGGGATAAGGGCCAGCCAAATCAGAGCTGAAGGGGCAACTCACCCACAATGCGGAACACACACATAAGAATCAGAGCACCTCAATATTGACAACAATGTGGTACAAACTGCAACACTTTCACAACAGAACAGAGGACACAACCTCTGCTGCTTGTGTGTAGAAAACGGCCATTCGCATTTGTCATAGCAGGAAACTATGAGATGACAATGTACAAGTACAACCTCACATCCATAATAATGTAGAAATGTTACCTGTCCTGCATCAAATAAGCATCTCCTCACAAACAGTCTCAATGTACATTGTCATGCAGTCTGTCAGTAAACTTGTACAATGCATGAACATACATGTGAACACAATGTCAATCTGCATCTCCCCTTCACATTGCAGAGGGAGAATCAACACCTCCTGCAGAGCAGACCCAACAACACAGCACTGATGATGAAGAGGACCTCCCCGTTATTAAAGACAAAGGTCCTTAGCTTTCAGATTTTAGGAAAAAATAAGATATAGGCCATAATAGGAAGCTATATTCGCCACTGCCCAGCCAGACAGGACATTTATTTTAAACAGTGTAAGACTTGTAGTTCATAAAAGTGATAACAAGGCACAGTCCTGTACCAAAGAAGTTAGAGAACATACAAGAGATTCAGAAAGAAATTAAAAGGATTATAGCAGGCAAAAGAAATGAGCATAAATTGGCCACTTTTAAATCAGTGTCAAATTAAAGTAATGCCAAACAAGTACCAGACACAACATGATTAAACATAATAGTAAGGTTGTGAAGGCACTATAAAAAGTCGACGTTTCGATCCCTTGTGCTCAGTTGTATGGGATCATCATCAGGACTGACATATTTACAATGTTTGCCTGACAGGTTGAATTATTACAATTGAATAACCGCCCTGAATTAAGGTTACATTGACCCTATTCAGTAAGGTCGGTCGGGTAGTTGGACGCCCGCTTGTGGGGAACCTTATTGTTGTAAGGAGGTCCGCACTTCACAATGGGTAGCAGGGGACCGGTTTTGAATAAACGGATATTTGAACCTTATGGTGGGACGCCCGAACGCTGCATCAATCTGCGAGCTCATAGCTATGGGAGCAGTGTCCCTCCGTCAGCTCCGTGGAGCTGACGGAGGGACACTGCTCCGTGGAGCTCCGTGGAGCTGACGGAGGGACACTGCTCCCATAGCTACGAGCTCTCTTGTATTCGGAGTCCAGGCAAATGCAGCCATGTCCACCGTTGTTGTGGGATATGTGACCAGATCTCCAAGATGCAACAAGGTGTTGGGACGTGTGCAATGGGTTCCTAATCAGTTGTGGCTGCAGGTGCGTAGTTTCTCGTCCATGCAAGCAATTGCAGCTTCGTAGGCAATCATTTCCAACATGAGGTCATTGTGGACTTCATCAAACAGGACGGCGAGTCGAACCATTAGCAGGTCCGGACAGATGTGCTGCGTCCACCCCCCTTTCACCAATTAGCACTACAGCCCATTAGGGGATGGGTTCAATGTGGTCACTGCACACGAGGATTTGTGCAATCTCCCGGGTCTGCTGCCAGAATGTATGCCAAGTATCAAGGCATCCCCTAAACGGGTATCACAGTGACACTCCTGGTTGTGTGCACAGACACATGTCAATATCCATTTCAGCTACCGTCCTGTTGGATAAGCAGACATCCATTGACCACTCAAATATGCACGATCAACAATGCAACACAGGCTGAATGCAGGTTATGTTGGCAAGGCGGAAGCTTAGCCTGTAACTGATCCGCAGCACTGCCAATGGCAGTGCCCCCAGTAAAGGCAGCATACGTGCATGGTACTGTTCCACGTGACCGGGGTGGTGCATGTGTCCAGGATGTTCTGCCATTGTGTCAGTGGCTCTGGTTGAAGCTGCACTGTTCTGACCTGCGCCACTTCTGTGGATGAAATGCCACAGCTCGGATCAATGAGTTGTTTTAGTGTGCAGCGGTTGTACGCCTGGGATGATGTGGGAGTAAGTGTGAAGGCTATTCCATGCAAGATAACTTCGAGCAAGGACTTCTGTCTGTGGGGTGTGTATACATTGGTCATTGGTAAATACGTACCTGCAGCCACAACTGATTGGGACCCATTGCACATGTCCGAACACCTCGTTGCATCTTGGAGATCTGGTCACATATCCCACAACAACAGTGGACATGGCTGCATTTGCCTGGACTCCGAGAGTGAATGGTGAGGCACTCCCCCAGAGTGGACAGCGGCGCTTAGTAAAGTTCCTCATTCTGACATACTGCTGCATTAGTCTGCATCTTGTGGCACTTGTCTTGCCCATACTGACACGCGTATGCTAATAAAGCCTACGCACCTTCACTTGTATTCAACTGTGATGAGTGTTGATTTGACTGACAATGTGTGTCTCACTGCCTATCTGGGTCACGGCCATAAATGTGCAATGGTAGCATTACCCAGAAGGCACCTTTTTGTTGAATCACTGTCCCTACATTTATCCATACTTACATACTTGATTGATTGGGACGGGTATGCTCAGACGTGAGTCCCGTGCTCTCCATGCCACTGGAATCAAGCTATCCTGGCTGATGAGGGCTGAATGACCGAAACCGGTCCTAGGATGCTTGTTTCCATTCCAGGGAGGACCTGGCTTGGCAGTTCGGGCTGGACTGTTCCCATGGGGCACAGGGTCAAGACTTATTTGCATATAGCTGGGTTCAAACTGGAATGGCATGGTGAGCAAAAAAACGATGGATTTAGGCCCATATCTCTGTACTGGGGTGAATGTATGACATTGTTCTACATTCTGTCCATCAACTTTTGTTTTTGCAGATGGTTTTTGCTGCAGCTATCGCTGGAAAACTGGCGATGTTGGCAGTTTGTACCAGCGTGTGACCGAGATCTTCCCCACTGCCTGAGGTAACAAACACCAGAAATATATGTCCACATGGACGTGTCTGTGCTCTGCATACTGATGTCTGTCCAGCACATCACCGCCACACTTGGCATAGTATACATTCTTATTCATGGGTGACTTGCCTCCTTCAAACATACTTGGTTCCCACCTCTCCCCACATTCTGCAATTGTGTGGCTGGGGGCCATCCCATTTTCTGAAGGTCAGCTGTCTTGTTCTGGGCTGCCTCGATGGTTGTCGGGGGGGGGGGCAGGGGTGGTGGGTTTTGTGGCCCTCTTGGGTCTCCAAGCTGCATGATCAGTAGCTCCAGGACATGTGTTGGTGTTCAGATGTGGACCGGGCTGGGCTTCCTTTCATTCTCCAGGTTATCGACCTGCTTAACACCAGTAAAAGGCAGCTGTTAAATCCCTGCTGCTAACGCGCCTTATCGCCTGTTTTTGGATCGCATCACAGATCTGGGTGGTCGTTGAGAATTTCGCGAAGTGGTGTTTTTGTGTGTTTTTGCACGGGAACACCTACTCTGCATATCATTAGCATTTGCTGTTGCTCTCATCTGTGGAGATGTACTGGGGTGAATGTGTGACATTGTTCTGCATTCAGTCCATCAACTGTTGTTTTTGCATTTCTCACCTCGAATGGGACGGGTATGCTCAGAGTCCCGTGCTCTCAATGCCACTGGAGTCAGGCTATCCTGGCTGATGAGGGCTGAAAGCCCTAAACCGGTCCTAGGATGCTTGTTTCCAGTCCAGGGAGGACCTGGCTTGGCAGTACAGGCTGGACTGTTCCCATGGGGCACAGGGTCAAGACTGATTTGCATATGGCTGGGTTCAAACTGGAATGGCATGGTGAGCAAAAAAACGATGGATTTAGGCCCAGATCTCTGTACTGTGGTGAATGTATGACATTGTTCTGCATTCTGTCCATCAACTTTTGTTTTTGCAGATGGTTTTTGCAGCAGCTATCGCTGGAAAACTGGCGATGTCGGCAGTTTGCACCAACTTGAGAATAGCGCGATAAATCTACCTCCACTTTTGCGTTGCTAAAGTGCCGATAAATCGGCGATATGTCCTTGAGAATATGCCCCATAGAACCTTCTTAATATTTCACTCATATCCTGATGATTTATGTAGTCATACTCTTTACTATGGCATTTTAATCTCTAAGACTTTGTTGTAGTTCCCATAATTTATTGTATCATTGTCAGTTAATGTCAAGTACTTTAAATAAACTCAAGCTTAAAAAGCAATAGCAATTTTAGAAAGTGTCTCCCACTATATTTCAGATAGAGTGACCTCTAAGTAGGCTTCAATACTTTAACAGCAACATTTAAAATCTGCTTCTAAATAAATGTCTCTGCTAAATGACTCTGGAGCCTTGGACCTAAAGTACCTTGCTCGGCGATGGCTCATTGTAACCTGACTGTACCCTCACAGAACTGTAATACCTCTCTGGCTGAATATCTTTTCCACACTTGATATTTTATCAGTAAAAGTCAGCAGATGAAACACCTAGATTGGTCATACTAATTCCATGCTAGCCACTGTAGTAAGTATGATAAAAGTCTTCATGTAATGACAGGTGTCATAAGCAGTGAAATAAAACCACTATCTTGTCTTACTTTGTGTTTTTTTAATGGGGATTTTAAGGTTTTATTTTCAAAGTATTCCCCTGTCCTTTACTAAAAAGCATGTTAGTGACGTTATGACTGACTACTTGATGAAGGTATATCAGTCCTCTCAGGGGGGCAGGGCTAGATCGCCTAGCGCTACGGGGCTTTGGGTTGGTCTCCTTTTGGAAAACTAATATTTGTGTCTCCCACCACTTCGATCTTTGTGAAGTGAGGATGACTGTGGCATCCCCATGACTTAGAACTTTATCAGACACTGTACTTCCCTGCATACATCGGACCTGATTTTAACTAGACAACCAATCAGTGCCATAAAACCACTATTCAGGCACTTATCATTAGACGCCTGGACTATGGGCATTCTCTGTATGTGGGCATAGCAGAATTTAAGTTCACACACCCCTATACTTTGTAATCTACCTAGCAGATCTACTATGTCTCCCACTCTGAAAATCACTTCTTTGGGTTTTCGGTTCACTAATGCACTATTTTCAAGCTGCTTTGCCATGTCCACCAAGCCATGAATGCTGCAGGTCTGTGACACCTGTTTAAAAGAATATTTTTCCACAGTCCAGCCAGGACTCTTATTTATTTATTTATTTGTGTATTTTATAAAGCGCGCAGCGGCCCCAACGGGGCATCCCGGCGCTGAAAACTCTGAAAACAGGAGGTACAGGGTCAGGGTACCAAACTAGGAGGAAAAGAGATGGGTTTTCAGGGATTTGCGAAATGCTGGTTCAGTTTGGCAGGAGCGTAGAGCTACCGGGAGCTTGCTCCAGCTGAGTAGCACAGACCTCAAAGGTTTTTCCACCTGCACGGGATCGTTTAAATCGGGGAGTTTCCAGAAAGAGTAGTGAGTTGGAACGTAGTGCCCTGGATTTGACATATGGACGTAGGGTGTTTTTGAGATGGGCCGACCCATTGCCTTTAGATGCACGGAAAGCCAGCGTCATTGCTTTGAAAACGCATCTTTTTGCAATGGGTAGCCAGTGCAGTTTACGGACATGTGGAGAGATATGATGTCTGGCAGGGATTCTCTCCACCAGCCGAGCGGCGGCATTTTGGACCGTCTGTAGTTTGTGACACAGGCCAGCTGTGATACCAAGGTAGAGGGCATTGGCATAATCAAGATGGGATATGATTAATGCCTGGATCACAGTCTTACGGCAGTCCTCCGGCAGATAATTGATGAGCCGTTTAATTGTTCTGATTTTAGCGAAACAGGAGGCAGCTACTGTTTGTACCTGGGTGTTGAAACTGAGATGGTTATCCCAGCGTACTCCTAGGTTTCTCACCGAGTCTTTGGGCGTGGGGGCTTGGCACAGGTCTTCCGGCCACCATAGACTAGAATCCAGGGGAGAAGGTTAGTTGAAAAACAGGATCTCCGTTTTACCTGCGTTGAGACGGAG
This sequence comes from Lissotriton helveticus, assembly GCF_964261635.1. Classification (NCBI taxonomy): domain Eukaryota; kingdom Metazoa; phylum Chordata; class Amphibia; order Caudata; family Salamandridae; genus Lissotriton; species Lissotriton helveticus. The sequence continues at coordinate 362,244,336 of NC_136069.1, forward strand.
GGATTTGGCATCCATCCAGTTAGAGATATCTCTAAGGCAGGATTTCAGCGGGTCGAAAGCAGAAGCGGAGGGGGTATCGAACGTGAAAAGGAGCTGAATGTCATCAGCATAGGATGTGGATTTAATCCCAGTCTGAGCAATCAGCTTGGCCAAGGGGGTAAAATAAACATTAAACAAAAGCGGGCTTAAGGAAGAGCCTTGTGGGACTCCCCATTTAAGAGGTCTAGCAGGGGAAGTGAAGGGAGGGGTGAAAACTTGCTGTGTGCGGTCGGACAGGTAGGATGATAGCCATTTCATCACAGAGCCGCCCAGCCCTAAGTCCTCCAACCTTCTCAGCAGGATCTTGTGAGAGACTGTGTCAAATGCTGCTGAGAGATCCAGCAGCACTAACACCGCCCTCGACCCTCGGTCAAGCGTCCACCTCACCGAGTCGGCCATTTCAATAAGGGACGACTCCGTGCTGTGGCCCGACCTAAAGCCATGCTGGGAGTCGTGGAGAAGCCCATTGGACTCGATGAAGTTCGCCAGTTGAGAGTGAGCCAGCTTTTCCAGGATCTTAGCTGGGGCAGGCAGAAGGGAGATGGGCCTGTAGTTGCTGGGAAGGTCGGGGTCCAAATTGGGCTTCTTCAGAATGGGGACTAAGGAGGCATGTTTCCATTTGGTAGGGAAGCTTCCCGTTCTGAGGGAGTCATTCCAGATGTGGTTTAGATAGGGGTTGAGTAGGGGTGCCAATTTTTTATATTCCTTGGCTGGCCAGGGGTCGTTGGGAGAACCTGATTTACATTTAAGTAGCTCTGTCATAGAATCGGCTTCCGATATTACTGCAAATTCAGACAGGGTGGACGGCGGCGGTGTGAGAGTGATGGATCGCTCTTCACCTCCTTCTCTGTTGGGGGGGGGGAAGGATGAGTAAATGATCTCAATTTTGTCCTCAAAAAATTGAGATAGTTTGTTGCATAGCGCCTGTGAGGCGGGCTGGGATCGGATGAATGCGGTAGGGTCTGTGAAGGATCTGACAATTTTGAAGATCTCCCTGGCGCCATTGCTGGCGAGTTTGATTCTGGAGGCCAGGAAATCCCGTTTATGCTCCTCTATCATTCTCCGATATTCTTTGAGGGCAGTTTTGTAGATGGTTTTGCTGTCCGGGGAGTAGTTCTGTCTCCAATGGCGTTCAAGAGATTTACAGAAGGCCTTTTTCTGTTTAAGTTCGTCGGAGTACCAGGGGGCTGATGGTACCGCCCTGTGGGTTTCGATTGGTTTAATGGGGGCCAGGGCATCTAAGGCCTGACTGATCCATGTGTCCAAGTGGTTATTTGCTAGGTCAGGGTCAGACGACGGGCAGGGTTGGGAGTTTGTGAGGTGTTTCTGGAGCGCATCCAGGGTGATGCGGCTCCAGTTTCTGCCTGAAGATTTAGGAGTGATAAAAGGTCTGGTGGGGCGGGGGATGTCGATCTCAAAAGAGATAAAGAAATGGTCCGACCAAATAACCGGGATGGGGGGGGGCGCACGAATGGAGGGAAGGTTGGAGCAGATTAGGTCCAGTGTATGACCCGCAGGGCCGGACTGAGAACCAAAACCGGCCCTGGCAAAGTGCTCGGCCGGCCCCCTGGGGGTGCGACCGAGCTCTTTGCCAGGGCCGGTTTCGACCGATTTTGTTACACGGCCGATTTTGCAGCTATGCTGCTAAAACGGCCCTGTAACAAAATCGGCCCCCAGGGCCCCAAACCGGCCCCCACCCTTGCGGCGCACCGGGGGATTGCCCGGTGCCCGCAATGGCCAGTCCGGGCCTGATGACCCGCTTTGTGCGTGGGTAGGGTAATTATTTGGATTAGGTTACAGGCCGCTAGCGTGGAGATAAAGTGACTGCTGTGCGAACAGGATTCGTCGTTAACGTGAAGATTAAAATCTCCTAAGGCGGTGAAGTTGGCATAACGAGTGCTAAGCTGAGTAATATAGTCCATCAATACCGGTAAATGCGATAGATTGGAGTGAGGGGGACGATAGATAAGTATTCCCGAACAGGAGGAGGACGGAGAGGTTTGAATGCTAAAAGGCAAGCCTTCTATACAGTCAATTGGGTCAAATGGGGGAAAGGTTGCCGTCCATATGGATTTGTGGATTAGGGCAACACCGCCTCCCGGTTTACCGTTGGGTCTATTCGCGTAGCTAATACTATAGCCCTCCGGTAGGGCAAGGGAAATGGCGGGGTTCGTGGTGTCATTCAGCCATGTTTCCGTTAGGAAAAGCAGATCCCAGTTGTTGTCTCGGAGGGACTGCCAGATGTCAAGGGCATGTTTGGTCAATGATCTGCAATTAATAAGCGCAGATCTAAGGGTCGGGGGGGGTGAGTACCTGAAGTAGAGGCCGGAGTTGGAACAAGGATTGGACGGGTTGTTAGGCCTGAGGATGAGAAGGAGAAATGACAGACTGTGCAAACATAATTGCGTCTCTGGGCGTCAGAGAGAGAGCAAGAGGGGGTCGCGCAGAGGGGGGGTCTTAAGGACAACAGATCAGTCCGAGTGTATAACGCAGTGTTGTGGCTGATGGATCGGGCAGGGGAACCGGCCCCGGTCGCGTCCTGATCGCGGACGAGCGCAGACGAGCTTGCCTTATGCGCGCCTTTGGCGCGCAATCGTCGCGCCCGCTGCGCTCGTCCGCTGCGCTTCCTGCATACGCACATATTTATAGCGAAGGGACGGTGGGAAGGGGCGTGGCCTCAGAGTGGGCGTATCCCAATCAGGGCGTGGGGGGTAGCGGTTTTAGAATACTGGCAATGTCGCCCTTGCCAGCGCTCGTTTTGCTGGGTAAAGGGGTGCCTGGACACTGCAGTCGAGTGACTGGAAAGGTGAGTGGATTTAAAAGCAATCAAAATTTTACACTTTTTTAAAAACAAATACGTGCTCAAATTGTCTGGCTGCTCCCGGCTGTGCCTCAGGAGTTTTCAGAGTCTTAACAGCGCACTTGTGATTCAGCGTGCCTTTAGTAGCGTTTTGCAGGGGGCGTGGCATCAGAGTGGGCGTATCCCAATCAGGGTGTGGGGGGGTAGCGGTTTTAGAATACCGGCAATGTCGCCCTTGCCAGCGCTCCTTTTGCTGGGTAAAGGGGTGCCTGGACACTGCAGTCGAGTGACTGGAAAGGTGAGTGGATTTAAAAGCAATCAAAATGTTACACTTTTAAAAAAACAAATACGTGCTCAAATTGTCTGGCTGCTCCCGGCTGTGCCTCAGGAGTTTTCAGAGTCTTAACAGCGCACTTGTGATTCAGCGTGCCTTTAGTAGCGTTTTGCAGGGGGCGTGGCCTCAGAGTGGGCGTATCCCAATCAGGGCGTGGGGGGTAGCGGTTTTAGAATACCGGCAATGTCGCCCTTGCCAGCGCTCGTTTTGCTGGGTAAAGGGGTGCCTGGACACTGCAGTCGAGTGACTGGAAAGGTGAGTGGATTTAAAAGCAATCAAAATGTTACACTTTTTTAAAAACAAATACGTGCTCAAATTGTCTGGCTGCTCCCGGCTGTGCCTCAGGAGTTTTCAGAGTCTTAGATCATCCAAGCAGGACATTATCGCCACGAGCAGTATTCACATGGTCTCTCTTTTACCTATATTGCTACTGTCCATTGGAATGCTCTTCTGTTTTAACTATGACTTACATAGAGTCTCAGGGACTTTTTGTGACGCACCAGCAGCGTAAAAAATGTGCCTTGTTGGACCAAATTTACAAAGTGACACATTTAGGTAGATGCATCACTTTGTAAACCCCTGCGTCAGGTATAATGTATGCAGGGGGGACGTTCTGACGCAAGAAAAGGTCATAGAAGTGACGCAGTGAAATCTAGATTTCACTGCGCCACCTCTAGGACGCAAATGTGTCAATTTCTTACGCCTGCCTCACAGCAGGCGTAAGACTGATGCAGGTCCTTTCACATGGGGCTTGCCCCATGTGAAAGGACACATTGCTGGAGTTGCGTCACTTTTGTGACACTCTCCAGCAATGCGTCACTTGTGCGCCATACAGATACGTCAGAAACACTGACGTATCTGTAACTCCTTGCACAATAATGTGTCATAATGTAAATAAGACGCATCATTGGTGTCGCAAGGAGGGCGCAATGAAAAGTGACGCATCGCTGTTTTCACGCAGCGATGCGTCACTTTTCATAAATGAGTCCCTCAGGTTGTTAGGAAAGCTTCCTAAAACTTGCCTTTTTCCAGTCTAATCCATAATTCTATTCTTGATAGGTCTTCCTTACCCTCATTTCTTCTTTGCTTTCTCTGATCTGTTTTGGCTGTGTGGCGGGATATCCCTTTGGGGATGAGTGAGTGCATTATAAATCATTTTAACATAACAACATATTTCAAGTTTGGCTGCTGTGTACGCCTTATTTCAAGTGACAAGGATCTAATGTACTTGTAATTGGGCAGATGGATATGGGTCACATTTTTTGTGACAGAATCACCCATCCGCCAGACTCTAAATCATGTTCTAATTTGTTTTTTCTACTTCAAGGCCTTGTCCTATGCTGAATTCAGCCAGCTTTTTGTCCGACTCGATGAAGTTGAATGCAGTGTTACCCTCCACTTTTGTGGAGTTTTCCAAAAGCTACATCAATGAGCTTTTTTAATTTTTTTATTTCCATGCCCGTCTTAATGTCTTTGACGGGTTCTTTATAGCTGCTTAAAATCCGGGTAAACAGGGGAACTCTTTGCAGCCTGATCATATCGGGTTAAAGTGGCAAATAAATAATAAAGAAGGAAACGTGTGTGCAAGCGTGCCTTCTTGCTTAAATAGCCTATCAAATTAATGTCATTATAAAATGTGTATTAAGTTTTCATAAGTAGCACTCCAGGCCACCACTTGTGGTATCATAGCGACGTATGTAATGGGTGTCATGATTCCCCTTTTCAATTACACTTTTTTAATCTACAAGAGGTTCAAACAGGTGGCATGAAGGTTGCGAACAGATTTCTAGAACGCATAGATTAACCAGTCGAACGGTTTCTTTGAGATTTTAGCATAGCATTCGGCTAAAATGAGCGCGGTTTCTAGTTTTGTTCCTTGGAAGCAGTGCTCCCTAACACCCATCCCGCTCCGCAACCACCAGATCTCACCAGATCCCTCCACACGCTGAGACGCCCCCCCACCACCCAAAAACACGTCATCTGTATTCTGTTGGCCTTAAGGCTTTCAGCAATAAACAATTTAGGACGTTGCAGCTGTTAAACAATTACATATGCTAATGTTGCTAGCGATCCTGCACGCCATTGCTGCTCACGGAAAATACAATATTTTGCTGTGCCTCAAGGTAGTAAACACATTTCAATTATGTGGTTATTACTTTATTTTAATGGTCTGCTGTAACACTACTGTTGTTCACACTGACAGACAGGTATAGTAGGAATCAATATGAAAAGGGGGGGCCCTCGGCCCCCCCGCACGCATGGCGGCGCGGCGACCGCCTCACCCCCTCTCCCCTCGGGTCCTTCGACGGTGGGGGCGTGCCCTGGGGGCGCGGCCCACCGCCGATTGGCCGGCGCCCCTCCTGACCCGGAATCAATGGACTGGTTCCGGGTCGGGGGGGGCGGGCGTTAGGAGGGGCCACCCGGCCCCTCGGGAATAAGAGGTAGGGAGCGCCCAGGAGACCCCCTTGTCCCTGGACGCTCCCTCGCTGAACGTTGTGCCCCGCGTTCGGGGGCTTCTTTGTTTAGTAAATTTTTTGCTCCTTTCTTTCAGATTTATCGAGCGGTTCCGGAGGATAACGGCGTGGAACCGCGTTGGGGAGCATACTCGGCTGGGGAAGCGAGGCGGCCTTTTTTCCCTTTCTTTCTCGTGTTCCTTTTCCCTTCCTTTTGCAGGTGAACCCAAGGGTTTACGGAGGAGGGGGAGCCGAGCCGCTTGGAGCCAGCCGCGTCGCGAGATCTGTGCTCGGTAGGAGATCACCGTCGGCGAGGGACGCAGGGCGGCAACAAAGTAGTGTACACGTCGACGGTCTGGCCCGAAGGACAAGGTATTTGTTGGTGCGGGGGGCAGGGACGAGCAGCGGGCCTGCTGCTGGAGATCGAGTCAGGTCGGAGTGGTTCTCTGGTGCACGGGGAGGGCGCCACGCAGTGTGCCGATCTAGGATTACGCGCAATTTAAAAGCGGATTACCTAAGGAGCGCTGAGCAATAGGGGTGAACTGAGAGCGTTTCTTTTACCAGGCACCTTCAATTTAACCGGCACTATAAGGCCAGGGGTCGCTTCGAGTAGCTCACTCGGCTGAAAGTTCCTGAAACTTGTGAAGGCCAATAATTGTTTAAAAAGGTCGACCAGGGAGATCGCTGGTGCATGTATGTCATCGTTTGAATTACTGCTTAGCATTGTAAGGAAATAATTACCAGTTACTGATTTATCTGAAAACGAAGTGTTTGCGCTGCTATAAGTGTATAAATTAATAAGTATTGTGGATCAAGCATACAAACGAGGTGGCTTTTCATAAAGTGTTTCTCATTACTGTGGCAGAAACGCACTATAAAGGGGAATAGGTGCAAGTCTTGGCTCGGAGGTGCACTGAACTTTTGCATAAGTGTGTTTTTTAAGGTCATTGAGGCAAGGTGTTTGGGTACCGCACAGCACCTGTGAGGTTCACAGGGAGGGTTCAACCGTCCCCCGTATTTAAGTTGGGTGTCCTACAACTTGTTCCTCCTTTATTACACGGTACTAATACTTGTTTTCAATTTCAGGCACCCTTAACTACATATTGGCACATTTCAGCAGACAGGGCACGCAACGTGGTGAGGGCTGTGACCGCAGATCACCGTCGTCGACGAGGATACAGGAGGGGTCGGTAAGAGGGGTACGGGGGGCTAGCATTCATAGCTCCTGGTGGCCGCCGGGTGGGTCTACATTAGGTTTACTCACCCCCTTACATAAGCGGACAAGCCGCTAGTGTTGCGGTCGCCGTTGCATGGTGCTGAAAGCCCCCTGGTGACCCTCCATCTGAAAGGTACACACAGCTGACCTGTTGGGAACTAAGTAGGCAGCGGGTGTTTTTTGGGGGTTAGCATCATGCCAGGTCCAAGGGGTGGAAAAAGGGGGTCCAACATGGAGGCTATGATGCGGGCTATGATGCGGGAGATGAGCGACATTAAACAACAGCTAGGACAAATTAAGGAGCGGGAAGCCCGGCTGGAGGATAGAGATGGCGAGGCACCGGGCCCGTCCGGGAGACCGGTCCGCAAGAGGGTGGCACCAGTGCCAAGAGGGGAATTTGTCACCCCGCAAGGTAAACCTAGGTCCAAAAGACCCAAGGAGGCGGTCCCCACCCCAGGCCCAGGGGATCCGTTACCCGCCGCACCGCCCGCGGTGGTCCCACCCCCGCATGTGCCTACACCCATTGCCCCTGTGGTGCCGGTGCCGGCAGGTCAACCAGTAGACGCTGGGGCTGCTTCCGCACCGGTGCCCACAATCCCGGGTACAGGCGGGCCACACCCGACGCCCGCTCTGCCAGCTGTGCCAGGACCACTGGGCATAACCCCAGTGGTACCTGTTGTCCCGGGGGGTAACGTAGGTTCAATGCCACCCGAATTGTTATCTCAGTTAACGGCCATGATGCCATGGCTCCAAAAAGGAGGAGCCTTCCCGAATTCGGCAGACCATGCGGCAGAGGCGGCAAGGTTCGTAGAAAAAATCAGATCGGCGCCGATCGCCGACAGTGTTGCATTGCCAATTTCTTCTCCCCTTGCAGGTCCAAGTGTTCCCCAGCTGGACGGAGTACAAGGGCAGCCGCCCCCGGTGCCCGCACTTGGTAAGGAAGTGGCATTGCCGCTCTTGGGGGACGGCGTAGTACCTTCCAGGAGTGAAAATCTAGCTCAACATGTGTCTTTAGCTGTTAAAGAAATGATTTGGGCTGATAAATACGTGTACATTTATTCTTTATTATTGGATAATAGGGAAATGGAGCAGGCAAAAGCACTAAAAGAGTGGATGCTCCCGAGTGAATGGAGGGCGCAGTGTACTAGATTCAGGGTTGAGGAAAATCTCAATAATTGGATGCAAGCATGGGCCGTTTTCACTGCAGTTAAGGCTGAGCGTCCTCCAGATCTGCAGGCTGCATTGGCTTGCTACTCGAGCAGGATTGTGGGGTGGAGTCAACAGTATTCTGGGGAAGCATGGAAGGGTTATGATGTAAATTTTAGGAAGGCATTGGAATTCAATAGAGCATTACCATGGGACTCGGTAGATTCCATGGCCTGGCACAAACAGTTCTCTGACACTGCACCTCCCCCTCAGTTCGGTGCGGGCAGGGCGTTCACTAGACCGCAGCAGCCCTTTCGGCCCCCCCAAACGAGTGAAGTACCTGGGAAATTTAGGGCAGGTGGGCCAGAGAAGAAAGGGGTGTGCTGGGATTTTAATAAACGTACCTGCACAAGGGCCGCGTGTAAGTTTAGGCATGCATGTGCCTCCTGTGGGCACCCCTCTCATCCAGAATCTACCTGTAGGTCCAAGCAAGGTAACACGGGACAGAGGGGTAGGGGAAAGCCACTATAAGTCAGACACGTCACGCCCCCCCACTCCAGTGGATGTGGTGGCAATGATTCCATTCTTGAACAGATACCCTGACCACAAAGCGGCCACCCTACTCCAGGAAGGTTTTTCTAAAGGTTTTAGGATCCCGGCCGGGGGATACACAGGCAGTGCGCACTGTAGAAATCAATTATCAGTCACACACAATCCGGCTGTTGTGGCCGCCAAAATTGACAAGGAGCTTTCCTCTGGCCCTTTTTCTGCAGTGCCAGTACACAATTTTGTGTGTTCCCCACTGGGAGTTGTCCCCAAGAAAGAGAAGGGGCAATTCAGATTGATTCATAACCTATCAGCGCCAAAGGGGGCCTCACTGAATGATGCCATTGACGAAGGTATCTGTAGTGTTAAGTACGCCTCTTTTGATCAGGCTGTGACCTTATTACAGGCCACTGGACCCGGGGCGCTGATGGCGAAATCAGACATAGAGTCCGCCTTCCGCCTCCTCCCAGTCCACCCGGCAGACCAACATCTTTTAGGTTTCACCTTTAGGGATAGGTTCTACATGGACAAATGCATGCCTATGGGTTGTTCTATTTCTTGCGCCTACTTTGAGATGTTTAGTTCATTTCTTGAATGGGCCATGAGACAGGTGACAGGCCATCAAAGGGTCATGCATTACTTAGATGATTTCCTCTTCCTCGGTACAGCGGGTTCTCAGGAGTGCGCACTGGCATTGCAGGAATTTTGCGTGCTCATGCGGGCTTTTGGGGTCCCGCTTGCGCCTGGGAAGACGGTGGGCCCGACCACCTGCTTGGAATTTCTGGGCATCGAGATTGACTCAATGGAGAAATGTTTTAGACTACCTAAGGACAAGGTGCGCAAATTCAAGACGTCGCTACAGTTATGCCTCCGGAAGGAGAAGGTCACTTTGCAGCAATTACAGGAGGTGGTAGGGCAACTGAATTTCGCACTAAGAATCATCCCAATGGCTCGCCCCTTCTCTCGCTCCATCGCGCACGCGATGAAGGGGCTGAGGGAAAAGCACCACCGCACGCGCCTATCGTCTGAAATTCGCCAGGATATGCTTATTTGGATGGCATTCCTGGAGGATTTTAACGGTAGGGTGGTCTGGCCCGGCCCGCTCACTACATCAGCGGAGTTAGGACTATGGACCGATGCGGCCGGTAGTGTGGGCTTTGGTGCCATCCTAGGGAATAGGTGGGTCGCTCAACAATGGCCAGAAGAATGGAACACATGGGGTTTGCTCGGCAACATTGGCTTCCTGGAACTTTTTCCAATATGGGTGGCACTGATGGTTTGGCCCGAACACCTATGTAACCAATCAGTGGTGTTTTGGTCAGATAACATGACAGTGGTGGAATGTATCAATCAGCAGGGGGCGCGGTGTCCTTTCATACTTCGTCTGATCAAAGAGATTGTTCTGCGGTGCCTTAAACTGAATGCTAATTTTAGAGCCAAACATGTCCCTGGTGTTTTAAACAATGCTGCTGACTCCCTTTCTCGCTTCAAAATGCAGGTTTTCAGGGAACATCTCCCCACAGCAGACCCCTCGCCAGCACACTTCCCAGCGGTACTTTGGCAGATTGGTGCCCCAGATTACAAGACCTCGTGGTCGCTAGCTTAGCCCCCAGGACCAAGACGGCGTACGAAGGGGCGTTTCTGTCTTATTGTTCTTTCTTGGGGCCGCAGTGGGAAGTGCTTTGGGCGGAGGAGGATGGGTTTGCAGCCTATTTACAATGGATGCACAAAGAGGGGCGCTCAGTGGCAGCGGCAACCAGACATAGGGCAGCAGTGTCATTCTTCGCTCAAGCTAGGGGCTTCCGGGATCCCACCAATACCTTTATGATACGCAAGGCTTTAAGGGGATGGCGCCGTATGCAAGGACACCAGAAGGATAAGAGGAAGCCCATGGGGTTGGCCCGGCTAACAGCCTTACTGGGCACGCTGGAGATTGTTTGTAACTCAGAGTGGGAAGTGCTTCTTTTTAGGGCGGCATTCTCCCTGGCATTTTACGGGGCTCTGAGAATTAGTGAACTTGTGGCAGGATCTAAGGCTGACATACTAGGTGGCTTGCAGAAGGCTGGGGTGACGATAAGGGGTGACACCATGTGGGTGATTATCCAGAAATCAAAGACCGATCAAGAAGCTAGGGGTCACACCATAGTTCTGCAACGGGCCCCCGCCAACCCGTGCTGCCCGGTGAGGCACGTGGAATCACTCATGGGATTATTGGTCGGTTCAGCAGGCAGGGCGTTGCTCTGTCACGCCGATGGGAGCCCCTTGACCAGGTATCAATTCAGGAGAGTGTTTGAAATAGGGGTTACAAAAGCGGGTCTTGATCCTAGAGATTTTGGATCTCATTCCTTCAGGATTGGGGCAGCAACTGAGGCGGTGGCGGGGGGCCTCCCAGTGGAAAGAGTGAAGACAATTGGGAGGTGGTCGTCAGACTGCTATAAACGTTATGTTCGGATTGACATGCTATGATTACCTGTCACTCACGCTTGGTCTCTTTTCCGCTCTCTTACAGTTTCTCAGACCTGTTACGCAGGGGAGGAATTTGTCGTCGGGCACCGCCAATATTCATCGGCACGGAGCGGCGACCAGGAAACAACAAAGAACAATGTCTGGATTGTTGGTCATTCATATGTTAAGCGAGCGGAATGTCTTTTTCTGTCAGGTGACAAGAAGGAAAGGGCGGCACAACTAGGGTTGAATATCACGTTCTTTGGCAGAGGAGGGTTGTGTCTTCACGAGTTTAGGGGATTCTTCCAAGGGCTGTTAGCACGCCAGCGGGCTCCACCGTCAGTGGTGATACTTCACCTTGGGGAGAACGATTTGGCAACACTGGGCAGGCGCATCTTGATTGAGGAGATTATCTCAACAGCGGGTTGGATAGCTAGGACCTGCCCCGGGTGCACACTAGTATGGTCACAACTAATACCTCGACTTCAGTGGCGGGGGGGCGATTCAGTCAGGGCGTTGAATCACTCGGTAAAGAGGATCAACACACGGTTGGATAGGTTGTTCCGAACCCCCGTGTTACAGTCAATACCTCATGGGTGCATCTGGGGTCAAAAGTATTACTTGAAGGACGGGGTTCATCTGACAGAAGAGGGTAATGTCCTATGGGCTGACAATATCTGGGCTTGGCTAGAGGGCTGGGGTAGGAGGATGTGTCCTTAGATAGGGGCTAGAGGGGGAGGCCAGATCGTCGGTTAACAATACTGGCCTGTGGCGGTAAGGTCATTATCGGTGAGCACATATTTGAGGTCTGAGGGGGCGGGCATCATCCTATGGAGGTTCCCGCCCAGGGGGAGGGGCCTGCGGGCCACTCCCAGTACTCCAGGGGCAAGGTAATATGCAAAGGAGCGCGGGTAGGAGTAGTTCACGCTTTCCTTAGGCTGGTAGCCACCCCGCGCGCGTGGACTCATGACGCCACCGGCGCAGAGTAAGGGCCCTCCTTTAGTGGGTAAATGGAGTTTGGGGCGTAGACCGGGCAATTCCCGGGGTAACACTGCGCATGCGCACTTCTAAGGGGAAGGCGCAGCTTGTAGGACCTGACACCGGTAGTGACCCTGCCATATGGCCAGAAATGTACAAAAATCAAGATAGGATGTTTAGTTAAGCTAGGAACAACTTGTATTAGAGTTTTGTTAAGGTCAGGCTCTCAAACTTGTTGATAACGATTGTATAACTGAATGTCCTGCTGATTTTTGTATTTCATTGTTGATTATGCAATTAAAACCCTTTTTTAATTTCATACTTTAATAAATACGGCCGGGCGACTAGCGCCCGCCTTCCAAAAAGTAAACACGTCTCGTGTCCACGTTCCTTGGTGTAGGGTGCCGGATTGGGGGGGAGGCGGCAGCTAGTCGCTGACCATGTGAAAAGGGGGGGCCCTCGGCCCCCCCGCACGCATGGCGGCGCGGCGACCGCCTCACCCCCTCTCCCCTCGGGTCCTTCGACGGTGGGGGCGTGCCCTGGGGGCGCGGCCCACCGCCGATTGGCCGGCGCCCCTCCTGACCCGGAATCAATGGACTGGTTCCGGGTCGGGGGGGGCGGGCGTTAGGAGGGGCCACCCGGCCCCTCGGGAATAAGAGGTAGGGAGCGCCCAGGAGACCCCCTTGTCCCTGGACGCTCCCTCGCTGAACGTTGTGCCCCGCGTTCGGGGGCTTCTTTGTTTCCCACCCACCATCCCTTGGTACAAAGTTTAAGCTGCGTTATGTCCGGTCTAATGGTAAGTGTCATAGGTATAGACCACGGGAGAGAGTAGGCTGTTGTTGTATTTTGTGATCTGTTGTCAGGACTTTTTTCCCTTTGTAGGAAAGTGATGTGTGAAGTGAATTATATTTGAAGATATGTGCCTTTAGGCCTTTTTTCCCTTTGTAGATATACGTAGATATTGTGATTATGAGCAACATGCGTGAACCGAATTGTAATTTTATGCCATGTGTCGTTAGGCCTTTTTTCCCCTTTAGCTATGCGTGGATACTGTTATTTATTAGCCAGTGTAGTTGTCCTTTAGACTTTTTTCCATAGGTCGTCGTATTTATTAGGTATGGGGCATGCGGTAAGGTCATTATCGGTGAGCACATATTTGAGGTCTGAGGGGGCGGGCATCATCCTATGGAGGTTCCCGCCCAGGGGGAGGGGCCTGCGGGCCACTCCCAGTACTCCAGGGGCAAGGTAATATGCAAAGGAGCGCGGGTAGGAGTAGTTCACGCTTTCCTTAGGCTGGTAGCCACCCCGCGCGCGTGGACTCATGACGCCACCGGCGCAGAGTAAGGGCCCTCCTTTAGTGGGTAAATGGAGTTTGGGGCGTAGACCGGGCAATTCCCGGGGTAACACTGCGCATGCGCACTTCTAAGGGGAAGGCGCAGCTTGTAGGACCTGACACCGGTAGTGACCCTGCCATATGGCCAGAAATGTACAAAAATCAAGATAGGATGTTTAGTTAAGCTAGGAACAACTTGTATTAGAGTTTTGTTAAGGTCAGGCTCTCAAACTTGTTGATAACGATTGTATAACTGAATGTCCTGCTGATTTTTGTATTTCATTGTTGATTATGCAATTAAAACCCTTTTTTAATTTCATACTTTAATAAATACGGCCGGGCGACTAGCGCCCGCCTTCCAAAAAGTAAACACGTCTCGTGTCCACGTTCCTTGGTGTAGGGTGCCGGATTGGGGGGGAGGCGGCAGCTAGTCGCTGACCATGAGGTTTGGACGAGAAATATCAGAGAATCTGGAAAACTAAATTTCAAGGCGAATCAAAAGAGGTGACTAAGGCTATTATCTGAATAAAAGCAGAATGAGTTGGATTCTTAAGTCAAGGTTGGTGCGACACCTGTGAAGGTTTGTTTTAATGCTTTAAGATCTTAAAATCGGTCTTTTTTTGACAAATCACAGTAAACTCCTTACACACACCTCATTCACCAGGAGGTCAAGCGAATCTAAACAACAGTCATCTGTTGTTGCTTTGCCAGGAAGTCTCTGGCCAACCTTTGCATATGGAAGGATAAATACAGGACGCCTGTAAGTTGCTGAAATGCCTGCTTTATTTCAGCCACAGATGAAACAATGTGGGAAAGAAGGGTGAAGACAGGAAAATAAAATACCATCCTCCCGTCTACCACTTCGGACCACACTGCAAATGGCACTAAGCGAGCGAGCGCGTTGAGCATGCCCAGCAGCCCGGCTCCCCTGAAGGAAATTCTGAACTGCCTTTCTGTCCCTCCACCCTTCATTTGGTCATTTCCTTCTTTCTTTCATCTTCCATTCTGTCCTTTCTCCCTCTGTCATCAATCTCGCCATGGTTCTTTCATCCATCCTTTCTTCTCCCCATCCCTTTTTCAGTCTTTCCTTTCTTCCTTTCTCTATCCGTCCATCAATTCTTCTGTTCTTCCTTCTTTCCATCCCTGCATTGATCCTTTCAAAAATCCATCTTTCTTTGCTTTTTTGCTTACATCTATCCATCCTTCTTTTCATTCATCCTTCTCTGCATGCATTTTCTCTTCTCTGCCACCATTTTTCCATTCTCTTCATTAATCCGCTCTTCTCTGTACCTTCTCTCCATCAATTCATCATCCATCCAGCCTTCTCCCCATTCATTCCCTCATCGCTCTCTGCATCCTTCAATTTATCTATTTATCTCACCATCTATCAATCTTTCTGTTCTCCCTCCCTCCATTTCATGCTCTTTTTAGATCTGACTTGACCTCAAAGGTGTCACAGACATTATGCGTGGTCAACCTAAAGAAGCACTAACAGGTGGATGCTTTGGCATCCACCTGGTAGTGCTTCTTTAGGTTGACCACACATAATGTTAAGAAGCACTACCAGGTGGATGCGTTGGCTCTGCCCACGTGTTGTAGCCCTTTGCCACGTGTGTTCCAACTACTCAAGCGTTACCACGCGGTGTGCGGTCTTGGTGCTGCCAGTCGGAATTTGAAAGCAGGAAGACCTTGGTTCCGACGAGAAAGCAGAGGACGCGGTGAGATAAGTGAGGCTGGGGCCAGGTTTTGGGTGTGAGGGGGCCGTTTGTACGGGGGATGGGGGTAGTTTTCAGGGTTCGGGGGTCAGGGAAGTTTGCAGGGCTGGGGGTTTGGGGTAGTTAGGGCTGGGGGGTTCGGGGTAGTTTTCAGGACTGGGGCAGTCAGTGTAGATTTTAGGGCACAGGCGTTGCTGCAGTTTACAGGGCTGGGTAGGGTGGTTGGGTTTGTTTTCAGGGCTGGAGAAGTCAGGTAGTTTTCAGGGCTGGGGAGTTTTTAGGGCACTGGGTCGAGTCGTTTTTATAATAAGGGGTTAGGGTGTTAGGCCAGCGCGGGAGGGGTCGGGTAGTGTATGTAAAGGGGCAGAGTTTTAGGCCTCAGGGCAGAGGAAGGGGAGTGGGTAGTCTGGGTAGGTTTTAGAGCTTACGTGTGGGGTAGTTTATAGGGCTAAGGGGGCTAGGGGTAGTTTTTCCAATTAGGGGTTAGTGTTTTAGGCCTAAGGGCTGTGGTTGGGGTAGTTTTAGGGACAGCATGGGGGATAGGAGGGGGTCTTGGAAGGTTTGGGCCTCCGGACCGGGGGCCAGTTAGGGGGTATGTAGCTTAGGGCGGGGGGAGGGGATTCGGAGTAGTGGCGAACTTAGCCACACATACCCCTTTAGCATTCATGCCTTTACCACAAACTTAGGTGGCAAAGATATGCGTGGTAAAGGAACTCATGGTTAAGATGCATTCATGGTTCAGGCTGCATGGTAGGGGCACGTGTGGTTTAGCCATGCGTGCCTCTATCATACAACCCTCCACACAGCTGTGATAATTTTTTTTATCCAGCAGCCTGAGTCAGCAGCAGAATGGCTGCCTGAGAGTGAACTGTCATGAGCACACACATGACTCTGCATTCTATTATCTAATATAGCTAGAACATATACAGTATTTGTTTTCCTCTGGCGCCAGCACGAATGGAAGGAGAGAAGTTAACTATAGCGTGCACTATTATATTTGAGAGCCCAGGACTACAATGATCAACATTGATTTGTAGGTCTACCTTGACAGTGCAACTGTTTTATGACCTTATGTAATCAACAAAAAAATACTTTTAAGTGTCCTACCGAGAAAGGCTCCACCCACATGTTCGTGTTTCCTGAGTACAGGGTTTAATTATACCAAATTTTGTGTGCTTCCACTAAAAAGACTGCTTGATTTGCACTCTTTTGCTTATGAGAGTGTTTATACTCTGTAGAGAAGGACGGAGTTGGTTATGGAGAGAAGCCAATGATCATTGCTATAGGCCTGATCTGTTTATTATGAAATATTATGATAAAGGCACTAAGCCTGATGTGTTTATTGTGAAAAACATATTTTAAAATCAATAGGCATGTAAGTGTGGATTTTTATTATTCTATATTAAAGCCTTCAGAGAAGTATTTTGTTACATGGAATCTCACAGATTACCATAGAAGGCAATGATGTTGGTGTTGGTCACATAGAGTGGCATACCACGTGTTAGAACTGGGATTTCTGGTAGGCTAAGGCTGACGCCAAAGCCAGGCAGAAACCACCATTCTAGTCAGGGCAAGGGAGTCACACGCCAAGATAACCCCTGCTCACCCCCTTGGTAGCTTGGCACGAGCAGACAGGCTTATCCCAGAGGCAATGTGTAAAGCATTTGCGCAAGCACACAACAGCAACAACATCTTAGGCACACCACAAAAGGAACTCCACACAAGGTTATATAAAAATAACTTCTGTATTGTCAAAACACATCAGATAGAAATCACACATGTATATTGTGCCAACTGGCACGGGCAATATTCTCAAGGGATTATTTACAGGACAGGGCCACATGGGCCACTGTCAGAATCAACACTTTTAGAAATAGCACTTCTAGAACTTAGAATAAGGGTAACACAAAAGAACAATTATAGGTCACAGCCAGTAACTACTGGTAAAGGTAGGTACACACTACGCAATACTAATAACCATAGGCCTAGATCACGCATGGACACATAACCTCTCTAGTATAAACTCTACTAGGCAAAACACAACCACCTAAGAATAAAATACATT
Source organism: Lissotriton helveticus (assembly GCF_964261635.1). Lineage (NCBI taxonomy): Eukaryota > Metazoa > Chordata > Amphibia > Caudata > Salamandridae > Lissotriton > Lissotriton helveticus. Next base: position 362,261,406 of record NC_136069.1, read on the forward strand.
TAGGGGTATAAGCAAGAACACATTACACATGATGCATCACAACATTCAGCGGCGTAAGAACAAGGCACATGATGCATCAAAAACACATTCAGAGGTGCAGGGAAGGAAAACAATTGCGCATAACATCACCTTAGGCAAGTACTAAAATAAACATAGCAAAATCACATTACGCAAAAATCACATTAGGGCCTTGCGCCCTACCCACATACCAGCCCCCTGCCAACTGGCCATCCAACAAGGGGACTCAAAAAGCCCTGTGTCCAGAATGTCAGGGCGCGCTGTCACGCAGCGCCAGTCAGGGGTGCGCTACTGGCGCAAAACCTAAACGTTGCAGGTGCCCACTACTTGATGGGCACCTGGGAACAATCACAGGGCCTAAACGTTGCAGCTGGCACTAAGTGTTGCGCAGCTGTAGCAGGCCTGGCACCACTGTGCCATCTCTGTCCCTCCCAGGGGCACTCTCTCTCAAATTGCGCCTAAACGGTGCAGCTGCCCACTAATTGCTGGGCAGCTGAAAAACAGCAACTCTGCGACAGGGCTCTCACTAGCCCCTAGGAGCAAACTGCGCCCACAGCTGGCAAGGGCATTCACTGACCCTCTAGGAATAAAACTGCGCCACATGTTGGAGCCACACAGGCTCTGGCACAAAACATGCACAGGATGGAGCCCTCTAGGCTCTGGCATCAACTGGGGCCTCGTTGGAGCGCGCAGGCTCAGTAAATAACTTTGCCCCCTAAGAGCCCCACTGGGCTCTAAACATCAGAATGGCCCTCAAGAGCCTCGGGGCTCTGAATCACAGGATGGCACTCAAGAGCCTCTCTAGCTCGAAGAAAGAATGCCCCTGAACGATGGAGTCCCTCTCGCAGGACTCTGAATTAAAGAAAAAATGGGGCGCTGTGAGCCTCTCTGGGCTCCTAAACAAATACAATGCCCCCTGAGCCTCATGGGCTCTCAAAACGATTGTGGTGCCCTGAGCCCCTAGGGGCTCTCAAAACAAATATGCCCCCATGGAGGCTCTAAACACTGAGGCCTCGCTGGGGCCTCTCAGCGCCCCTCCAAAAGGAAGCTTGCACCACCGGGGGGGGGGGCGGACACCGGCAATGTGCCCCGACACCCCCCTCGCATCACGCAGGCACTCACCGACTTTTTCGAGGGTCTCGGCGTGTTTCCTCTCCGCTGCGGGACCGGCCCTTCAGAATGGAGCCGCAAGGCTCCAGATCAATTTTTCCTCCGGGGCTCCCTCACAGCTCACGGGGCCCTGGGCGGCCATTCCACGGCCAGCTGCTTCTCTCTCCAGCCGCCGGCGGCGGCGGGCGGGACTTCCTGCTGGATTGCAGGCCCCGCCCCCGTCCCGGCCAAAAGCTGCCTGACTTCCGGTTTCTGCGGTGCGAGAGCCGCGGCGGTTATTCAACACGGCACAGCGAGGGGTGGGCACCCTCGGTTGCAAAAATAAAAGTAGAAATGGGGTGAGCACCCGTTAGGCAATTAAATGAATGGGGTGGCACCCATCAGTAAAAATAATTAAATATGTGGGGCATAACGCAGGGTAGGCTCCTGCGGAGGCACAAAGGGGAGAATCCCCAGCACACGGTGCAGCCCAGTGCTGCAGGGCAGAAACAAAGGCTCCTTTAGGGTAAACAAACACCTACTAGGTTCTAAGGCACAGCAACCATCCAGCCCCACAGGAAAGTCTCCCAGAGCAAGGAGAAAGTCCCCCAGCCATCCTCAGGCCAGGCAGAAGGGTCCAAAAGAAGTCCTCCAGCAATCCAGGGGCTGGGCAGGGCCCAGGGAGGCAAGCCTTCCCCTGGGCCCAAGCAGCAGCACGCCCCTGGCAGGATTCAATTCAGAAAACAAGAAAATTTTGTAAGGGGACACAGCCCCTTTTCATACCATAAAATCCTTTGTCTAGCAGGGTGCAGGCAGTGTGCGAACCAGCTACAACTGGTTATGGGGAACTCCTTTCAGTGTGAGGGGCAGAGGCGACAGCCGCCCAGCAGGAGGTGGAGCAATCATTGTGGCAGGCAGGCACAGCCCTATTCACTCCCAGGTGCTATCTCCTCCCACCACTCTAGTTGCAGAGGCAGTCATTCAACCAAGGGCTGACTCAGACAACCTCCTGGGGGCTCCCCAGCCCCTGTAACCTCAAACCAGACAGTCAATCCACAAGCAGGCCCAGGCACTGCTGGAGCCAGGCTCCAGCCAATCACGTGCCAGCAGACTCACTACACACGCACACCCATGTCTAGAAGTGGCACTTCCACACTAGACACATTCATGCCACATACATCATTACGCAGCATTCAGTCTCACAAGTTCGCACATACCAAACTCGACCCTGCACTCCCCACACATCAGGAACTACCATGGTCACACATATTCCCCATGCATTCCTATGGGAGGGGAGGTCACTCACCACACATACACAGAGAGCTCACGCACTTTACACTGTACCACAGTGAAAAAGTGTGCAAAGGCCTAAAATCACTAACACCAGGTCACAGAAACAGGCTAGGCAAAAGCAAAAAGTGTCGGGGTGAACCTGCCAAAAAGGGCCAGGTCCAACACCACGTATATAGGTTTGCTAAGTTCTTGTTAGGCATCTGTAATTTTGTACACCACTCTGATTTTAGGACTGGTGCCTGTGGGCCTGAGATGGTAATAGTCACAAGTTATATCCCTGTTTGGTGCTCTGGAAATGCATGTCTAGTGCCACAAGTCTGGTCAGCCTATTATGAAACATTAGGGAAAAGGCAGTTGGTCTAGCTTATTAATAGTGAAAAGCATATATTAAAGCCAGTAAGCCTTTAACAGATGGTTGTTGTCACATTGTGTTGCAGGATATAGACAGATATTTTTTGCATGTAATCTCACAAATTGCCACAGTAGGCAAGGGTTGTGGCGATGGCCACCCACTCTGACAAACCCGGGGTGTTCGCTATGATAATTCTTGGTAGTCTCTCTTGACAGGGGTTGTGCATCGTTTTGCAAGCTGTATTTTTCTACATATTTGTAATGTTATAACTGTGTGGCTCATGGCTGCCAGAATATGTGTTCTTAAATAGGCCAATATTGGGTACTGTTTAAAGCCAATGGTTAAGGGTTAAGGTGTGATTGAGGTTAATTGGGAAATGTTATGTCTGATTTCATTGGTTTGATATGTTTATTATGAAAAGGTATCACAAAGCAAATAGGCCTTACTTATTGTAAAAAACGTGTTAAAAGCAATAGTGTTCTAGGGGTGGATTGTTATTACACTGTGCTAAAGCCTGTAGGTAGGTGTTTTATCACATAGAATATCACAGATTACTGTAGTAGGTGACTTACGTGAACAAACCATGGGGAAAGACAATTTGCACTATGGTAATCTTTAGTAGGCTCTATTAGTGTGCATTAAATTGTTTGGACAGTTGTGTTTTGTACATATTTGTAATTTTTTTATGGTCAAGTTTGTGCTATATAAAACTACTTTAAAAAAAAGGTACCTGATGGTTGCCTTGTTGGAAGGCTTATAAACAAACCTAGTAGGTCTGAGTTGGTTAAGGTTGCATACCAGCCATAAAGATATTAGGCCTGATTGTTTATAATCAAGGGTTATGATAAAGACAGTAGGCTTGACAGATTGATTGTGAAAAATATGTTAATCAATATTTACGGGTAGATTCTGATTACTCTGTATCAAAGCCTACAGATTGGTATTTTGTTACATAAACTTTCACAGAATGTCATAGTAGGCAAGGGTTTAGGTGCTGGCTACCCGCTCTGACAAGCTGTGTGTATAGAAGATTTGTACTGTCAGAATCCTTGTTATGCTCTGTTGAGAGACATAGTATTTTGCTTTGCCAACTGTGAATTTGTATAATATGTTTTTTTATGATGATATGCCTCGTGGTGGCTTTGTGGGAAAATGTATACTTTTACAGGAGTTATCAGTTGATTATGGTGATTTTTCAATGATAACAGTTATGGGTCTGATTGGTTCACTATGAAAAAAAAGTTTTGTTGAACTAGATCTGATATGTTTATCATGAACATTTATGATAAACACATTAGGTCTGACATGTTGATTGTGAAATGCATGTTGAAATCAATAGGCATTTATGGGTGGATTGCTAATTCTTTGTAATAAAGCCAACAGATACCGTAGGTATTTTGTTACATGAAATGTCACAGATTTTCTTTGTAGGAAATGGCTTTGGGGTTGATTTCTGACTCTGGGAAAACCTTGAGGTGAAACATTTGCACTGTGAAAATTCTTGTTAGACTCTCTTCTTATCTGTCTGCCCGAATCTTGTAATACACTTTTTAAATCATTTGTGCATCAATATATAAACATATATATTCATGTAGATACATAGAGGGCCTTTGTGCCAGCTCTGTTCTGCCATTGGTCTGGCTGAGTGTCATTTACACTCTACTTTCATCCATGAGAGTGAACTGCATGGGGTAATTGTTCAGTCCACATCAGTAATTGGCCATCTCACCCTGTGAATGATGACATTTCTACTGATCAAATATGTATAGCTACCTGAAAATTAGTATGGTTCAATGTCAGGGCAGGTGGCCAGCACTTTAGTTTAGAACATTCTATTTTCATACATCCTGTTTCATTTATTTAATGTTTCTTAAGAGGATACCTCAGGCAGTGCTAACATGTTGCTTCCTTGCCACTCATTTCATCTGTACTGCACTGCATCCTATGTGACCACTTCTTCTAACCCAGGAGACCATTATGGAATGCTGTTGTCCATAGTGTACCATTGTTTTACCTTTAAAGATGGTCATCACGTTGGTTCTAAATGTGGCAACTATGCATGAACATTAACACAACAATTAACTATGTACAAGGCATTTGCAAGACAGACCCTCTCTGATATGTTTAGTTTAATTATTACAAAGCTTATAGTTGTCATGTTTAGGGGGAAGCATGTTTTCTTTTTACTTCTTTTATTCTTTTAATTTATCTTGCATATGTTGGTATTGTGTGTGCTTTACTTCTCAGGGTGAACGAAAGAATGAGTAAGTGGATGAATGAATGGGTGCATGAGTGCAAGGATGTGGGCCTAAAACAATCAATGGCACAACAGGCTCTTTCATTCATAGGCCCGACCTATTGACACTGCCAATGCTTGTTGTGTCTCAGAGTTTGGTCCACAGTATCCCCTGTCCCTCCCGTCAGGAGCTTTTTTTTACCGATTGAAGTGTTTTGCATTTAGTGAGCCATAGCTAGAGGTAGAGCATTCCAAATACTAGGCCTCTGGATTTGAAATGCTTTCACAGTTGAGTTGAAAAAAGGCCCTAAAAATACACCTTATTTTTTGCATTTTCTTTGTGCTCCTGTTTTTCCCTTCTGCCAGTTGGTAGTTTCAGATTATAAATACATACATTAATGTATTTTTTAATCTTATTTCAAAAGCATATTTTGACAACTTAGCTATTCTCATTAATATACCATTGCTCATTGATGTGTCATAACTTCTTATTAGTTTCATCATTTATTTTGCAAACATGTTGGTAGATGGCCCAGTAATATAAATGATTGCTGGTGTTGCAGGTTGTAAGTTTAAATGCTGGTAAGAGCAACCCAGCCTTCCATCCATCCAGGGTAGAACATTGATGTACATAATTGGGTTGCTGGTTGAGGGGGGTGAACCCCTACTTAAGCAGCAAGTACAATTCTTGCCAAGGTGAAACACAAGCAAACACCAAATTTAGCTGTGCTTAACCCTCTGATAGCTTGGCACATAAGCAGTCAGGCTAAATTTAGAGGCAATCTGTAAGGTATTTGTGCAGCACTTTAAACAGTTATAAAGTGAAAAGACAACATAAGATGAATGTCACACCAATTTAGAGAAATATAGTAAATCTTAATAAATTATTTGATACAAAAATCCAATTAACAGAATGGGAGAAATGCAATTTTAAAGATTTAAATAAAAATAGTGCCTAAGAGCATAAAGCGCCAACTGTGGTTATCTGGTCTAGCTGAACCAGGACAAAGTCACAAGTTATAGCCAACCATGATGGACTAGGGGCTGAATACAGGAACCAAGGTTGTGCCGTTGGGCAAAGTACCTTAAATCCTTGTGACAGAGCTTTGCAGGATCCTGTGTCAAGATGCATCGGGCATCCGACAAAGCTGCAGGGCTGCGATGCAAGGTCCTGCATCATCATTGAGGATGAAGTTGACAAGGGGCTTGTGATGCGAAATCCTGCTTCCAGGATGTGTCGCACAATGGTGGTTGTGGGGAGATGCGGGCAGTGATGCGATTTCCTGCGCTGTCATCAAGGATGCTGTTGACAGAGGCTTGCGATGCAAAGTTCTGCATTGAGGTTGCATCTTAGAGTGGCGGTTCTGAGGAGCTGTGGACTGTGATGCAAGGTCTTGCATTGGGGATGCGTCGCGCAGTGACGATTTTGAAGTGGAGCTCGGAGAAGATGCATCGCACTGCGTTGGTTCTGCCCAACGGACCACTGCTGGGCTGGCAAAGCACCTTTAGGCCCACGAGGTTCTAAGCCTGGGTTTGCACCACTTGAGGGGCAGGACTCACAGCTGTTAGAGTTCAGGTACTGGGGTCAATGTGGTTGGAGCCTTTTCTGTCCCTGAGGCTTTGATCAGGAGGCCAGCCAACTAGTCCTTGGAGCCACTCTGGTGGTCCATGGGTCAAGATGTAGGTCGAGTCATTATTGGTCCTATAGCCGGATAGCAGAGTAGCAGGGCAGCAGAGTAACCGTCCTTCTTGCAGCAAGACAGCACAGCAGACCTCCTGAGTCTTCCACAGGGTTGCACTGAAGACTTGGGTCTGAGGGTCCAATACTTCTGTTTGGTGCCAGCTATGAAGTAGGAGAAGGTCTGGAAGTTACCAGAGGTGCTTGGAATTTTCTGTCTCCCTGCCCTCGCACCAGCTTGTCTGGGGGCACAAAAGACTTGTATTAAACCCTTTGTGATGTGTTCAGGCAGAGGCTTTGTAGTGTGCAAGTGTGGCAGCTCGTCCTCCCTTACCAAGTGAGAAATGGTGCATTCTGTCAACACCTATTCCCCCTTTGTCTCAAAGACCAACTGCCAGCTACAACTAGTCATGTGACCCAGGAAACAGGCTGCAGGCAACAAATGGATAGGACAAGAAAATGCCAACTTTGCCAAAGTGGCCTTTTCAGAACTGAGACTTAAATTCCAATTTTTAAGATACATTACACCCTGCTCTGTAGGCTATTTAGCGCCTACCCTAGGAGTGACTTGTATGTATTAGGCCTGGCAAAATTTTTAGCAAGTCAAAATGGCAGTTTTAAACGGCACACACAGGCTCCAATGACAAGCCTTAGACACGTTTAAAAGGATACTTAAGTGGATGGTGCACTCACAGGCTAGAAGATGTGGCCTAATGGCTAGAGTGTTCACCCTTGAAGCTGGGGAACTGGGTCCGAGTCTTGGCAGGGACGCTCAACATCCTGTGATTCTGAGCAAACCACTTTATCTCCCTGGATCTGACAAAATTAATGTGCCTGTCTGTAAAGCAACTAGTGCTTAGGTCAAGCTTGCGCTATATAAAGCTAAAAAAAGAAATTGCTACAGGCCCACTACTAGCATTTAATTGACAGGTGCTGGGTACATGTAGTATCATATTACTAGGGACTTACAAGTAAATAAATGTGACAATTGGGTGTAACCAGGGTGGCTCAAAGAATTGATTCCAATGTTTTAAACGTGTATGTTTATTTTCCTTATGTTGAAAAAAATTTTTTCTCTTTTTTCATGATATTGTCATCATATCATAAGCATTTTACAGCAAGAGATCCATAATTGGTTATTCAACAAACGCTCCGATGCATTTCGGGCGGGCTGCCCTTTGTCAAGGAGCACTGAAAGAAGAAGAAGCGAGTCTAAGTAAAAACGGGTGGACGTCTGAAACGTGCATTATGCTAAAGAGTGGTGAAAAAATTGGTAGGATGTGAAACGGAGTAGGTGAAGAACCATATCGGTTGTGAATAACGTGCTGACTGAAGGTACATGCAAACAATTATAAGCGTGACCAGTGAGTGAGGGTTGGTGTCTTAGGCATGTCGAGTTTAAATGACCAGGTGATCTTAAATAATCGGAGAGTGGAAGTTAACACTAAAATGTGCCGGATTTAAAACGAGTGGGTGATCTTAAGAGAGAAAACGCAGTTTGGGAGGGTGCGACGGTTAACAGGTTTATGCGGACTGGTGATCATAAAGTGAAAGTTAGCGTTAAACCGTGCCAGGCTTGAAGAAAAAACAGTGAAGGGTGGTGTAGTAGTTAGCACTTACTTCGTGAATGAAACGCCAGCGGGCAACGGTACGGTCACTGGGTGGACAGGTGATCAGTGGGAGAACCCGGTGGATTGAAATGGAGTAGGTGAGGCATAGTGATAGAAAGAGGACTAATAGGGCGTGTGAAAAGAAAGGGTGGCGGCCATCTTAGAACGGTAAAATTCATGATGGGTAAAGTAAATTGAAATAAATTCCAGGGCAATGCGAGATATCAACCAATCCAGTATATAAAAAACTGACATCTATAGATAACAACTATATTCAACACGGTCATTTAGTCCATGTGGCTTAAGGGTTTGTAGACGATAAATCCACTCTAGTTCTCTCTTCAGAAGAAATTTACGATTGTCTGTTCCTTCATTTTTTGTAATGGTTTCTAGAACGATAAATTGTAGTTGAGCGATCGTGTGATGAGATGCATTGAAATGGGCTGCTACGTTGGATTTCTAATTTTTTGTACGAATGTTAGATTTATGTTCGTTCATGCGTGTCTTGACTTTTCTCTCAGTTTTGCCTACGTATAATTGGCCACAGGGGCATTTGATGGCATAAATCAAATTCATAGAGTCACAGGTGGCATTGACGTGTAGTTTAATAGAATGGCCTTTCATGGGATGTCTTATGATGTTCCCTTTGATAACACAATTGCAGTTACTGCAGTTTTTACATGGCAAGGTTCCTTTGTAATCTGTATGAGTGAGAGGTTTCTTCATGAGAATTTCCGTCATGTTATTGCTAAGTTTACGGGTCAGTTTGAAAGTGGATACTTCGAGTTCAAGTAAATTGGTGTGAGTCACCGGAATAAATGACGTGCCTTTTTCAAGTAGGTTCATTTGGTGGTTAGTAAGACTCGTGTCAGAGATATTGATGACTAGGTGTTTTTTTTTGGTTTGGGATCCTTCTTGGTGACTGTGCTTCTGGTCATGGGAGGACTTTTTTCTATCTCCTTTCTTCTTGCCCCTCCTGGGTCTTCCGGGGCCTCTTGGCCTGATGCTAAAAAATGAACCAGGGATGGTTGTTGTGAACCAGTTGTAGATTTACTTGCTTGGTTGTTAGTTGTGGTCTCGCTCGTACCTGTAACAGTGGTAGTTTTTTGTGCCGGACGGTGTGTGGAATCACTCCCGGAAGATGAAGTGTCCGTTTGGGTGTTTGAAGGTCGATTGCGACGTCGTTGGGCATACACATCGGCCCAAGTGTATACTTCATCTAATTTATAGTCTAAAGTATCTCTTCTGAACTTCCTGACTTTGCGATCATTGAGGCACCTACCATATTCTCAAATGTTACGCGTGAAGCGCATTGTCTCCGACGAAAACACAGTCAATCTCAGACTTAAAGAAATGCAAGACCGATTCTCTGATAGAGGTTACCCTCCTACCATTCTTAACGAAGCCTACACCCGAGTTGCAGCCATTAGCAGACTAAAAAAGCCTTACCAAAAAAATCAAAACCACTGATCAACGCATGGTACTAGTATCCAAACACTCAACCACAAGTGCTACCTTCAAGAAAATGATCCTCAAACATTGGCCTATTCTACAAATGGAACCCGATTTCAGGGACTGCTTTCAAACTCCTCCACTGTTTGCCTACACCCGCAGCAATAACATGAAGGAAATTTTCATGAAGAAACCTCTCACTCATACAGATTACAAAGGAACCTTGCCATGTAAAAACTGCAGTAACTGCAATTGTGTCATCAAAGGGAACATCATAAGACATCCCATGAAAGGCCATTCTATTAAACTACACGTCAATGCCACCTGTGACTCTATGAATTTGAATTATGCCATCAAATGCCCCTGTGGCCAATTATACGTAGGCAAAGCTGAGAGAAAAGTCAAGACACGCATGAACGAACCTAAATCTAACATTCGTACAAAAAATGAGCAATCCAACGTAGCAGCCCATTTCAATGCATCTCATCACACGATCGCTCAACTACAATTTATCGTTCTAGAAACCATTACAAAAAATGAAGGAACAGACAATCGTAAATTTCTTCTGAAGAGAGAACTAGAGTGGATTTATCGTCTACAAACCCTTAAGCCACGTGGACTAAATGACCGTGTTGAATATAGTTGTTATCTATAGATGTCAGTTTTTTATATACTGGATTGGTTGATATCTCGCATTGCCCTGGAATTTATTTCAATTTACTTTACCCATCATGAATTTTACCGTTCTAAGATGGCCGCCACCCTTTCTTTTCAAACGCCCTATTAGTCCTCTTTCTATCACTATGCCTCACCTACTCCATTTCAATCCACCGGGTTCTCCCACTGATCACCTGTCCACCCAGTGACTGTACCGTTGCCCGCTGGCGTTTCATTCACGAAGTAAGTGCTAACTACTACACCACCCTTCACTGTTTTTTCTTCAAGCCTGGCACGGTTTAACGCTAACTTTCACTTTATGATCACCAGTCCGCATAAACTTGTTAACCGTCGCACCCTCCCAAACTGCGTTTTCTCTCTTAAGATCACCCACTCGTTTTAAATCCGGCACATTTTAGTGTTAACTTCCACTCTCCGATTTTTTAAGATCACCTGGTCATTTAAACTCGACATGCCTAAGACACCAACCCTCACTCACTGGTCACGCTTATAATTGTTTGCATGTACCTTCAGTCAGCACGTTATTCACAACCGATATGGTTCTTCACCTACTCCGTTTCACATCCTACCAATTTTTTCACCACTCTTTAGCATAATGCACGTTTCAGACGTCCACCCGTTTTTACTTAGACTCTCTTCTTCTTCTTTCAGTGCTCCTTGACAAAGGGCAGCCCGCCCATAATGCATCGGAGCGTTTGTTGAATAACCAATTATGGATCTCTTGCTGTAAAATGCTTATGATATGATGACAATATCATGAAAAAAGAGAATTTTTTTTTGCAACATAAGGAAAATAAACATACACGTTTAAAACATTGGAATCAATTCTTTGAGCCACCCTGGTGTGCCTCCTTGGGATGTACCTGCATGCTTATGCGCACACAACTCTTTTGATCACTACTTAGGCATCTGGACGGAAACGCCTCCAAAGAGTGCACCCGACCGATTAACCTGTCACACACATTCATTCACACCTGCTGTGCACCCTCTACTACTATTTGTTGACAATTGGGTGTAAGCCAGTGTTACCAAGTTTTAGGGATTGAGCACATACACTTTAGCACTGGTTAGGGGTGGGAAAGTGTGCAAAGTCCTAAGGTCAACACAAATAATGGGGTCGATTATGATGGCGGACGGACCTGCGTCCGTCCGCCACCCCTGAGGTGGAGGGACCGTCCGCAGGGGCAGCGGCGTTCCCTCCGTTGTAATTAGGATGTGACCGCCACCCTGGCGGTCACATCCCGTATATTTAACATTGCGGCGGGTGCTGCTTTAAGCAGCACCCGCTGCAAAGTAAAAAATGCATGCTGTGCATTTGCATGCACAAAGCGGCAGCCACCGCGCGGTGCCTGCTGCATTGTGCATGCAACTGCAGGTACTCCCCCTTAGGTACCCCCCATGTGCACCCCCCACACCCCCCCTTCACCCTGGGGGCCCGCAACGGGCCCCCAAAGCAAGGACCGTTTGCCTTTTCGTGGCGATTGCCCACAGCACATCCTAATATGGCTGGCAGTGTCTGATAGACACCGCCACCATATTAGAGCTTTTCCGCCGCGGTCGCAAGGCGACCGCAGCAGAAATGCGGCGGACGGTCTTCCCGTCCGCCACAGTCCCCCCCGCCATTGTAATATGGTGGGGGAAATAAGTGGCGGACGGGCAAGGATGGCGGACGGATCGCCACCGCCTACATGGTGGAGGCGATCCGGCCGCGATCCTAATTGACCCCTAAGTTCAGAAAAAAATGCAGGAGTAAGGAGATAGGTTTTGGGGAAGCCTAGCCTAAGGCTGAGAGTTGTGATAATGGAGTTCCATGTATTTGGACAATAGCAACTCTTGTTATTTGCCATAGGTACTAATAACAGTAGTGTAGTTAAAACAAGTTATTATAATTATAACTTGCTGTGGTACAATTTGGTGGGATAAACAACTTGTTAGTCGTTTGGCATCTTGCTCTGATTAACATCTTCTATGCATTAAATTCCCAGGCATTCGCCAATCTTACTATGGAAGGAAACATATTTTCCCACAAAAACACACAAATGTAGATAATAGTTGTATAATACAAAAACAAACCGACAATACAAATTTCAGTATGTATTCACTCACTTAATTTTAGGTAGTTTAGTACAACAGGTAGAGATTCTGTTTAGACAGGCCATAAAATAATGCTTCAGCAACCAATATGTAGTTATGAATTCTTTTCTAATCTCCCTACCTGTACATATTTTCATCTGAGGTCCCTGCTTTTTAAAGTTCCTGAAATCATACACATTGTTTTTAGATTTCCGCTGATTCGGGTACTTCTTTCACTAAGTATGGCTCTTTCATGAGCTGACACAAAAGTACATTTTCCTATCTAGGGCCGCATTTATCAAGCGGTGTATGGCTCACCAGCCAGCAGGGTCACTGTAGGCCCTGGCCACTTTTCCCCTTGCGGAGTACTGCCTGCCATATCCCATATCTATATATTATCACATGCCTGGCAAGGATCTTTGTGCCTTCACTCTATCTGATAATGCAGCACCTGCACTGTAGGAAGGGCTGAAATCTGAGCAGGCACTATGTGTTGTTTGCTTGCTCAGCATTCTTTTCAGTTTTACACAAGCCCTGAAAGTAGAAGCTTATAGTGGACAATCAAAAACAAGAACAGAACATCTCACTGGTATTCAATTAGATCTAGGTAATATATCCTACATAAATTCAAATAATAACATTGTCCCAAAGCAATAGATATTGAAAAACATGTTCTTTTTTATTCAAATAGTTTTCTGATAAGTAAGAACATAACAGTAACAATGTATCATAATCGTGGTACCAATTTTGTATGTACATTCTATACACTTCTTTTTATGCTATATACAATACCCCCAAAAAAGAAAATCACACATAAAGGCCCAATCGCAACAACCACACAATTCATCCAAACACACTGTCCTATCAATCTCACAGACTCTCAACAAATGAATCAAATAAAAGAAAAAGCAATTTAACACAATAGGGAGACTTCACAAATTATATAAACATATAAAAGATATACAACACAACACAACAAAAGTGAAGAGCCATAGTGGAAAATCAAACATTTATTGGTCTTGACCCGCGGGGAATTCTCTCCATGCAAGTGAAGGCCAGTGTAAGTTTCCCCTACCTGGATCCACCATGCCTCACTTGGCAGACCAAGGCAAGGAAACCCACTAACCAGCTCCAGCCCTTAATAGGGCGGGGTGAGTATTACTGTGACCTTCTGTCCAGAGGCAGACAGGCGATCAGGTCATGGGTTTCCGATGACAGAGCCATTTGAGCCCCTGCATCAGAAACACAGGGATCACCTCAGCTCTAAATAAGTAGGGGTGAGCGGAATTTGCGTAGTCGCACCTCGCAAAGCTCAGCGAAATGGTAAAAAATCTCTGCGAGCACGCAAAAGTCCAGCGAACACGCGGAATTATTTGTTCCGCCTGTTTTGGATGCTTTTTTCTTGTTCGCGAACGCTGTTTGCATGCTTGTAGGGAAATATCCTGCAAACACGCATTTTGAAGGCGCGAACATGCAAAAAATTCCGCGAAGCCGCAGATCGTGGAATTTTTGGCAATTCTGCGTTCTCCGCGGAACGCCAAATTACAAAAATTCCGCAAATTGCACGATCAGAACGGAATTTACTGCCCAGGCTTATAAATGAGCCAGTAAAACTGCAAATTTGGTGGGGAAGGAGCTATGTGAATTTATGCACAACTCTCCCGCTGGCAAACTCCAAAAAATGAGGCCTGGACATGCTTGCTAAAGAAATATTTAAACTGTCAACATTTTGAAAAATAAAAGTGGTGAACTCTGGAATTTTTTATCTAATAGCTGAACATCTTCAGCTTTTGTTGGTGTATACAGAATACATGTGATACTCTATGAAGCATTTTACTTTGTTACCTCTCTGCACAGGCAGCTAGTTATCTGATTAGTCCTCTGTATTTTGTGTCTGTATTGTCGAAGATGCAGTTGTGAGACATGTTTGTTTACGCAATGGTGGATTTAAAAAAAAGATGCTAATAGTTAATATTGGTGTAACAATCACTAATAGTAAAGTACAAAATGAAGTCAGAGCACAACACCCATAAGCTCCCATGAGCAGAATTTTTTTTTTAATAAATTTATTTTTATTGCAGAAAACACAGGAAATACCGGCCTATAAGGAGTACTGCAGCCGAACCAAAGTTGGAAAAGATGTGTATGATTATCACAGTATTACACGGCCGTTCAGCCCACACCCCGGAGGTCGGGCGGCAAATGGAGATTGCATGTGAAAGCATATATTTCAGAGCCAGTCCAGACATTCAAAATCCAGTAAAAACTTCTGCTTTTTTTCTTTTTTGTTTCGTTCCTTTTTAAACCCCCAACCTTCCCCCCCCCACCCCCCATTGTACTTTTGAACTGAAAAACGCTGTTACAGTCATGCGGTGAGCCACGTCTTACCCCTCTGGCTGCATTCACAGTAAGGTCTCCGGGCACCCATGTATATTAGTGTGCAGCTTATCTACCCCCGTCCCGACACCCACCACCCCTTACCCCAGTCTGTCGAGTCATGTGTATTCGCATCTCGCTCCAGCCTTCCAGGGATCTCACCAATGGGTGTATTACCCTTCCTTCTCCGCTCCAAATTACACTAGCGCTCTCGCAACCCCCCTCGCCTCTGGTGCGTTCCCTCACTGCCCTCCCTCCAGTCCATGGTATTGCCTCCACTTGGCCCATACTCCGCGGAACTTTTTGGGGCAACCTCTCGCCTTGTATGTCACTCTTTCTGCCGCCATATAAAGGTCCAGCCCTCGTCTCCATTCCTCAATGTCTGGCGTCTCTGTGGCCCCCCAGTACTTTGCTAGTCTCTCTTTGCCACAACCAGTGCTAGTACCAGGAAAATGAGCAGTGAGCGGGGCAGATCCACCTCGGTCGTCATGCCCAGCAGCGCTAGCTTAGGCTCCGGCGACAATTCTACCCCCAGGACTTCCCCCAGTTCAGTGAAAATGTGTGACCAATAGGTTTGTATGTTCGCACATGCCCATATAGTGTGGTAGAAATTCCCCTGTTGCTGACGGCACCGAAGGCAAGCCGGGTCACTTATTTTCCCCATTTTAAGAAGCCGTGTTCTATCAAAGTACGTTCTGTGAAGTACATTTAACTTAATGAGGCGCAGCCGTGATTTAATTGCTACTTCCCGGGGGTGCATGAGGACAATCTCCCAATCCAGATCTTCCATGACCCCCACGTCCGCCTCCCATTTGCCCCTAAGTTTGGACAGGTCACCCAGCGTGTTATTAGTCAGCGTTTTGTATGTGAGGGAGACCGCCTGGCATGTTATCTGTTCCTGGAGGAGTCTACCCTCCAGCGGAGCGTACTCCGGCATATCCGTGAGCGTGATATTTTGGGCCCTCCAAGCATGTCTCAACTGTGTATATTTAAACATTTGTGTTTGTGATGCAGCCCAAACTCAGTTCGTAATGCCTGGAAGGATTTCAGTTCTCCCCTGGAAATCACATCCCCTATACTCGATATGCCGGTTTCGTCCCACCTTCGAAAGCCCCGCAGCTTAGATAGTTCTGTTAGCCAGGGGCAGTGCCACAACGGTGTTTGTCTAGTGGGTCTCGCCTCCCACCCCATTCGTTTCGTAGCAGTGAGCCAGGCTCTCAGTGTGATCACAGTCGCCGGTAGAAGCGAGTTCCTCGCCCCGCCCCCATACAGATAGTATAGTATGCTCTTGGGTGACATTTTGTATCTTTCGAGTGCATATGTTGGGTGATCCGCCGGTGCATGGATCCACTCGTTTATAGGAGTAAGGTGTTCCGCCCAATAGTAGGCTTCCAGGTTGGGAAGCGAGATCCCCCCACTGTATTGATGTCTCTGGAGCGTCTGCAGGGCTATCCGCGGCTGCTTTCCTAGCCATAAGAAGGTACGAAGATCCGCGTGAATCTTCGGAATTGTCGCGGTCGGGAGTGGGTAGTATTCATTCTGCAGTGCATAGAGGAACTTAGGTAGGGTAATCATTTTGTACATTGCCGCCCGACCCAGAAGGGTGAGCGGCAGCCGTTTCCATCTATTCATGTCCGCCACTGCATCTCCCACAATCCGTTCTATATTTTTGGAAAAGGAGACTTTCCTGTCTAGGGTGATATATATGCCCAGGTATTGGAAGCCTGCGGCAGTAGTAACCAGTTTCTCGGGCAGGGTCCCCCACTCCTCCTTCCCCTGTGGATCGTATACAACAGACTTATACCAGTTGATGGTGTGGCCTGCTCTCGCTCCAAAGTTGTCCAGTTCCCTACACAACTCCGGCACTGTAATGTCGGGTTTAGTGATGTATAGTAGTACGTCGTCGGCATAGAGTGATATTTTTTCTTGCTCCCTAGCCGAGGCCTCTCTCGAAAAGCCATGAATATCAGGGTTCCGTCTTATGTGCAGTGCCAGGATTTCGATGGTTTGGGTGAATAGCAGGGGGGATAACGGACACCCCTGGCGCGTGCCCCTCTCAACTCGAAATTCACGGGATAACATCCCATTTACTCTCACTCGCGCTCTCGGGGTCGTGTATAGGAGCTGTATCCACCCCCGAAATTTAGGGCCGAAACCAAATCGTTGAAGCGCTGCCATGAGAAATGGCCAGTGCACCGCGTGGAACGCTTTTTCGGCGTCGAGCGAGAGGAACCAGTGGGGTTCACTCCTGTCTTTGACTTCCTGCAGCCAATTGTGTGTGCGTCTGAGGTTTAATTTGGTTGCTCTATCTGGCAGAAAACCCGATTGGCCCATGTGGACGAGGTCTGGGACTACCAATCTCAAGCGAGTAGCTAGAATGGTAGCTATAATCTTCACCTCCATGTTGAGGAGAGAAATGGGGCGATAGGAGGCACAGTCCTCCTTAGGTTTGCACTCCTTATATATCGGCACAATGGTGGCTAGTGCGAGGTCTGGTGGCAGGACCCCCTCCTGGTACGACTCGGTGAAGAGAGTTTTAAGGTGTCGCGTCAGGAGATCGGTCGCTTTAAAAAAAAATTCCGCTGGGAATCCATTCGGTCCCGGCGTCTTACCCGTTTTCAATTTGGCTATAGCTTCTGATAAATCGTCCAACGTGATATCCGCTTCCAGTGCCGTGCAGGTTTCGGACGACAGTGTTGGTACCTCAGTCTGTTCCATGTAGTGTAATGCCACGTCTATGTCCCCCAGGGCCCTGGCTTCATAGAAGCGTTCGTAGGGGGTCGCGAAAGCCTCTGCTATCTCCCCATCCTTGCATATCATTCCCCCATCCGCATCCTCAATTTGCTCCACCCATCTTTCGGCTCTCTCCTTCCTACTCAGCCATGCCAGTAGCCTACCCGATTTATCCCCCACATCGTAGAGACGGTGGAGAGTTGCCAGGGATTGTGTCTTCGCCTCATTCGATACCACCTCTCTATATTTCCTTTGTGTGTCCAGCAGGTGTCGCAGAGTCCCCTCCCCCTTGCGTGCCTGATATTCCTTTTCCAGCGACAAAATCGTGGCTTCCATTTCTGCTACCTCTGCTTGTTGCTTCCGTCTCTCCTCCCCCAGCCTCCTCTGTATACTATCTCGCAGCACTGGTTTCATCGCCTCCCAGAAGGTGACCCCAGAAGTAACTGAACCTTCATTCTCCGCTATATACACCTTGATGTCCGCCCGAATGCCACGCGCGATCTCCGGTGTCTGAAGGTCCCATGTCGCCAGACGCCATTCAACCCCTCTCCTCCCCCTTCCCCTTCCCACCTTTGCATACAGGGGTGAGTGGTCCGATAATCCCCTCGCTTTGTATTCTACTTCATCGTCAGCTGTGAGATATTGCCTAGGTACAAAAATATAGTCTAGTCTGGAGAAGACCCTATGTGCCCCGGAGTAGAATGAATAGGCGTTCTGTGTAGGATGGCGCCATCGCCACACGTCAGTGAGTCCCATAGTAGTCATCAGTTGTGACAGGGCAGTATGCGTTCCCCCTCTACGTGGTGTCCCCGTGCGATCTTGTAGTTCGGACATCACATCGTTGAAGTCGCCCCCCACTATTTGCATGGTGTCCGCTGTGTCCAAGAGCATGGACGTGAGTGCCTTGAGGGTGCGTGCTTGCAGCTTCGGAGGCGCGTAAACCGAGACTATAGTGTACCTTTGTCTCCTCCACGTCCCTTGCACTCCCACATATGTTCCTTGAGGGTCACTCCATGTGCGTGTGGTGCAGAACGGGGATGATTTTTTGATTAGGATCGCTACTCCTCTGGAGTCCGAGGTATACCCTGCGTGTGCCAAGACCTTGTATCTGCCCCTAGCTATGAACGCACACTTATCCCCTCTAAGGTGTGTTTCTTGCAATAGGATGAGGTCCGGAGTCATTCTCTTAAGGTAAGCATTCACCAATCCCCTTTTAATTTTTGACCCCAGGCCGTTCACGTTCCATGTTAGGATGGAGACTCTATTGTCCACCCCTTGCGGTGCCGCTAATGTACCTGCCATTGCGAGTGTAGATTCTCATCTACCGTTGGTGTTGGTGATGGATGTATGGATCGGTGTGTCGAAGTGTATGTCTGCAGCTCACCTCCCACTGTTCCCTCCCCCCAACTTTGCTCTTCCCCTCCCCAACTTGATATAACTTTGCATCCCCTGATTACCCCCTCCTCCCCACCACCCTCCCCTTCCAGACTCCTCCCAACATGGGATGGAGCTTTCAGCGGGAGCCGGTCTGTCGCCCACCCTTGCCCCCCCATTGGTCAACTACCCCTCACCCTTCCCCCCAAAGTGGAAAGCGGTTGGGTTATTGGTCCAAGTTCTGCGCCCAAACGGGCGAACAAACCCACTCAAAAAACACAAACCAAGTAGATAATTATAAACAACAAGAAGGGAGAGCGTCAACTTGCGTGTCTCCGGCCTCCCCCGCCGTAGTCTCTGGATATCCACTCCATCAACAGTCATGAATGCGAATCTTGTGTAGCTGTATCAGTCTCGCTAGTCTTGCCGGAGGAGTCTCGTTCTAGTTGGCGAATCTCCTTTACCAGTGGATGCATCGAGTCCTGTTCCTCAGCACGCTCATCCACCTCGGCTTCCGATGCCTCACCGCCTGGGTCTTCTTCCTCTTCCCCTTCCGAACGTACATGTTGACGGATCTTCTGCCTGCTAGAGCCCGCTGTAGATGATTGCCCTGGTGACTCTGATCGTCCTCTCCTCATCCTCGTTGAGGTGTGTGCATGGTACGGAGTCCCCGGAGTGCGGGAATGTAGTCTCCTGGATCCCCGTCTTTGGGGTTTAGGAAGGCCCCGCGGTGCTTTCTCCCTTAGGGACCTGTCCATTTCCTCACGTCCCGCCGCTTCTCTGCTGTTGAGGATCGGCCGCTCCTCGAGCCACTGCCATGCGTCCTCAGGGTGGTTAAAGAATACAGATTTGTCCTTATAGATGACTTTAAGTTTGGCCGGGAAAAGCAGCATGTAGGTGATATTCATGGACCTGAGTTTCGCCTTTACCGTATCAAAGGAGCGTCTCTGTTTCTGCACCTCTTGGCTGTAATCCGGGAAGATCATGATGCTTGTGTTCTCCAATCGAATCTCTCCCAGTTTTCGTGCTTCCCGCAGTATCAAATCCCTGTCAGCAAAATTGAGAAAGCGTGCGATAACCGGTCTAGGTCTCGCCCCCTCCGGTGGCTTAGCTAGCAGTGCTCTGTGCGCCCTCTCGATTACAAAACATGCAGAGAATTTTGCTGCAGGGAAGGTAGTAGACAGCCATGTGTGGAGGAACGCGGCCATGTTATTTCCCTCGATTCCTTCTCTAAATCCCACAAAGCGTAGGTTGTTGCGGCGGGCCATGTTCTCTGCATCGTCCACCTTCCACAACAGCTGTCTATGCGAGGCTTGGAGCTCCACCATATCCTTCCGAAGAGTGGTGAGCGAGTCTTCCGCCTCCCCAATTCGTGTTTCCGTCTCTGTGACTCTAGCCGACAAGTTTCTGAAGTCTTGTCGCAGGAGAGTGACCTCCGACCCCACCTCTCCAATTTTAACTTCTAAGGCCGCTCGGGATTCCTGGATGTCGGATCTCGAGGCTTGAATCGCTGCCAGTAGCCTATTTGTGTCTATTGGCCCCTCTGGCGCTGCGTTGGGGTTCTCCTTCCCCGGGCGTGATGTCGCGAAGTTATCCATTGGACCTTGCTTCAGGGGTTTAGGCAGTGTGTCTTTTTTCCCCATGGTCGGCCGCCTCAGGGCAATGGCGCACCTGCACCTCGACACAGTTACAAGCAGTGCTCTGGTAACCGTAGTGGCTGGTACTCTGCTCTCACGGTGGCCAGCCGGGCCCAGTTTGTACTAGGAGTGCCACGTACCACCTCTCGATGCCACCCTCCTGACCTGTTGGCGCTGCCAGGTGTCAATGCCCCTGCTGGGCTGCAGCTTGCTCTCGAGGGTCAGGGCCACTCCGGGGCGCACCCACTGCCGGCCCGTGTCCCCCGTCCGTGGTTTCAAATGCTCCCCAAAGGTCTGGACCAAATCCGGGTCGTGATCTGGTGTGACACCACTTCCTTCCGGTTTCCGTCCGGTAGAGCTCAACCTACTGCTCCTTGTGGTGGGGCGCTACTCATTCAGGTGCACAGGGTCCACGGGGCATTAGTGATTAGGGATTTGACGTCCCTCACAGTCATACAGCACTTGATGTGGCCAGCGCAGTGTGGGTCTTTCGTCTCAGCTCTCCCCTGTCCTATCACCCACTCTAGCACTCCTGCTGTTGAGGGCTCCTTGGCACGCTCCTTCGGACACTCACGCGGCCTCCTGCTCCCAGCTGTCCCCTGTTCTGCCACTGCCGTGGGCGTCTCACCTCGGTCCGGCCCCCTGGTGCTTTCGTGCCTTTTCCCCGTGTGTTGGCTACTCTTATTCACCGCGCCGCTATGCTGGTAAAGGGCTGCCGGTAACGTAGCGGTCTGGGGACTGCCCCTCGTCTCGTGGTCTCCTCCGTTGCCACGCAGGGCCCCCTCCGGCCCGCTCTTCCCTCTCCGTTATCGGCGGGGGTCCCCAGTCGGTCCAGGTGGCTTGCCGAATGCCTACGCCGCCATCTTGGTAAAGGGCGGCCCTCAGTTGCGGCCTCTCACCTCCGGTTTCGATCCCCACAGGAGGCAGTTCTGTCAGGTTGTCGGCTCCGTGCAGGATCCGCTGCGGTGTCTACCTCGCCTCCCTGCTGCTAGCTCCCGGGTGCCTTTTCCGCTTCACGCCGCCATGTTGGTGAAGTGACACCGAGTGGAGGCACCGCCCGCACCGGAGAGAACGCTGGTCAGTCTCACCACCGCCTCCGCAGCGGCTCTCGGGGGTCGCAGGAGTCGTCGGTGACTGCCGCTGGTCAATCTCCTGTCTTCTCCACCTCTCCGGCTCTAGAGCAGCGCCGGTGCCGCCATCTTGCTCTCTCGGTGGTCGCAGCGGCCGGCCAGCTGCGCTCTAAGAACACGGCTCCAGTTGTTCGGGGTGTCCCCCGGATCGCGCACCAGTCTCGGGGGCCTCAGCTACACCTTGACATGTGTGTTGGAGTGGTTACATCCCATATTTATCGTCGGATCTTGCATTAGCCGGCCGGGAGCTCCCGGGCTACACGTCTAGCTCAGCATGCTGCTGGCCCCCCCCCCATGAGCAGAATTTAAGCTTGAAAGTTGTAAATTCGAAGATATATAGCAAGAGCACTTTCTTCCTTATCTAGGACGGATGTTCTACCCTAGACTTGATTAAACGACTATATTACGAATGTTAGTTGAAAACCAGCTATGATGTCCATTTTATTCTTTTCTAAATAAACTTATACAGTGCATGGTTACCCATAGGCCTCCCAGCGCTGCCAGTGTAGCTAAAAAGAAGGGGATTACTGAAATGCAGCGTGAAACAGCCAGGTCTTTAGTCCCTTATGGATAGGGGAGCGCCTTTTCAAGCGCTTGCAGAGAGTGCGGCAGTGGCGGTCCGTTTAGGTAAGGGCAGTGGGGCTGGGCAGGGGCGGTGAAAGTGACAAACGACGGGCAATGAAATGTGAAATAAATAAATAAAACCACTTATCTTGCGCCCGCTGCATCACCGAGTCGTTTGTCACTTTCATCCCTCTGACCCCACCCCCGCCTCGCCACACTTATCTGCATGGACCGTCACTGGCAAGAGGAAGGGTGTTACACACCTTAGAAGCATTGAATGAAAAGGATAGCCCTCCCGGTTTTACACTCTTAATCCGAGGGATTTTAGCCAAGAAGGCATTGGAGGATCGCAGCGATCTCCCCGGTTTGTAGAAGGAGAGCAATGACCTAGTGATCGCCGGACCTTTGTCACGCAGTGACATGTATGCAATGCAGACGGATTTAAATGTAATCCTCTTGACTAACGGCAGCCAATGCAGCTTGATGTCTTGGGAGAATATACAGTATGCATACAGACCAATTACCATGCAGACCAATTAAACTCACACATAGCACACTTGCATTATTATACAGAGCGTCTGAGGCATCTGACAAAACCAATTAACAGTAGGGTACAACTTAACTATAGCTATTGATCAACCAAACTAGTAAATACGAGGGGAGTACACATACATTTACATTTCTCTATCACTTAAATAGATCCATTTGTGTTTAAAGATTTTCGCTCCTCACAATAAAACATTACCCGAACTCGCCCTTTTATCTAAATGCTATTAATGCCCT
Organism: Lissotriton helveticus; assembly: GCF_964261635.1. Taxonomy (NCBI): domain Eukaryota; kingdom Metazoa; phylum Chordata; class Amphibia; order Caudata; family Salamandridae; genus Lissotriton; species Lissotriton helveticus. The sequence goes on from NC_136069.1 coordinate 362,284,482, forward strand.
GTTAATCATATTTGTTATGTACTTTGTATAATTCCCCATATATTTGTTTATTAAATATATCCCCACAATTGTTGGTCTAAAGTTCAAATGCTCTCAGGTCTGTTTGCATGATAAATAGAAACACATTTGCATGTAGCATTGTGTGTGAAAATTGTGTTTTTTTTCTTCTAGGTCTCTTCCTGTATCCTGAGAAATGTGACTGTAAAGAAACTGAACTCGAATGCGTGGATATTGGTTTGATGTCCATACCACAGGTCTCCAGTAATGTAACTCTGCTGTGAGTACACTTGTGAATACAAATACACATTTTATACACTGACATCAATGCTATGTCATGGATAGAGGAAAATATATCACTTGTACTTTGACCCTCAAAGCCATCACTGGAACTGAAGTCAGATGACTTTTATCTTGATGGCATTACAAGATGTAATAGAGTTTCAAAAAAATGCAGTACATGTAAGATGAGTAAACTTGCAAAATGTCGTACTAAACTATTTAAAGGTATATTTTGGTTATCAACCGTGTATAAACTAGCAACCTGCCGAAATCCAGATTTAATATGCCAGGGGGCAAGCCTTCATAGGACACAGGAACACTAAACTTATGCCAAGTAGATCCTGATCTTATAGCACGATGTTGCTGTAGCATAACTGGAATATAGGGCCTATACCTGGGTAAATGGAGCTGCATATAAGTTCCCCAAGTACACCTTCATCTAAATAGATACAGGCATTTTGTGTGATATACATCATCACATCCTTGAGTACACCCTCATATGCCCAAGTGCATCCCCCTCTTCCCAAGCACAGTTGACTGTGCCCAAGCATGGTGACTCCATATGCCAGGTACAGCCCTTGGTGCCTAGACAGACCTGCAGATGCCTACGGGTAACCCCAAACGCCAAATATAGATAAGCAAATGCAGGTGCAGCCTTATTTATCCGAGCATAGCCTTGTATGCCCATGTTCAGCTCCCTTATCCAGACATAGCCCAGGCATGGAATTGCATGCCCAGTTTCTACTATCTTATCTCAAATCCAGCTTCAGATGCTCATGCACACATGTACGTGATAGCACTCAAATTTGCTTGTCCAAATACTGACATCATATGACAGGTGTGGTCGCATGTTATGTTATGTTATGTTATGTTACTGCAATTTGTATAGCGCGACAGCTGCCCCAGCAAAGGGGTGTACCGGCGCTGCCAGCAAAGCAAATAATAATATTAATAATAATAATAATAATACTGAAGCTTATAGAGCGCGACAGCTTCTCCAAACAGGGGTGTCCCGGCGCTGAGACATCCAGTGAAATTGCATCAGAGAGGGTAGCAGGCTTTAACAGCCCAATATTAATCTGCCCTAAAGAGCCAAGTCTTCAAGGCCTTTCTGAAACATGTTTCTGAAACTGCCTGCCGAAGGTAACCTGGTAGAGCGTTCTTCAGAGAAGCAGTTCTGACCGTGACGCTCTACCGCTCACGGGTGATTTCGCAAAGCGTGGGGTGCGCAGCAATTTATGAGAATTAGATCGCAGCGCATAATAGCAACTAACACGGAGGGAAGGCAATGGCTACACGATGAGAAAAAGCTGTGTTTTTTATGGCCTTCCTGAAAGCCAAGTAATTGGTGTGGCTTCGAATGTGAGTGGGCAGTGAATTCCAGAGGAGGGCTGCCCTGCTACGGAAGGAATGGCTTCCTGCCTGCACTTTCCGGGACCTTGGAACCCTCACCAGATGCTGGCCAAGTGAACGGAGCTGGCGTGTGGGAACATAGGGAGTAACTAGGTTGGTCAGAATACTGGGGGTGATGAGTTTCAGGGCTTTAAAAGTGATGCAAAGGGCCTTAAATTCAATTCTCCAGGCCACCGGCACCAATGTAGCCGGTGGATGGCTACTGACAGCGGGCAGGACCTGCGCAGATCAATCAGGGATCTGGCTGCTACGTTCTGAGCCCTTTGATTCGGCCTTATTTGCCCCTAAATAGAGAGAGCAGGCATAATCCAATCTGGACATTATAGCTGCCTGAATGATGGTCTGGCGCGTCGGGGGGTCAAAATAACCCGGTAGGGGTCTAAGCCCCCGTAAAAGCCCAAAGCAAGTCCCTGCTACCTTTTTGGTTTGGACTTGGTAGCTGAGGGATGAGTCCAACCATACCCCCAGGTTTTTGACAGCCTGCTTGGGAGGGGGAGCACTACCCAGGCTTTCTGGTCACCTAAGTTCGCTCCACAAACCATGGTCTTTTCCCACCAACGGCACCTCTGATTTACTGGTGTTCAGCTGGAGGCAGTTGCCGGTCATCCACTAAGGGACCACCGTCAGATCACCCCGAAATTTCAGGGCGTCCCTCTTGGTGTTGCTTGAGAGTGCCACCACCAGCTGAGTGTCGTCGATGAAGGAGACCATGGTCAGTCCCCTGTTTCTAGCCACCGCGGCCAGCGGTTGGACATAGAGGTTGAATAAAAGGGGACTGAGGGAGGAACCTTGTGAGACACCTTGTTTAATGGGGTGGGTGCCTGAGACAAAAGGTAGAGCAGTAACCACAAATGACCTCTCACTGAGAAACGAGGTAAGCCACTTCAAAGCCAAGCCGACAATCCCCGCCTCCTCCAGGCATTGTAACAGAATGGCATGGGACACTATGTCAAACGCGGCACTGAGATCCAAAAGGATCAGTGCTGACGTTTGCCCAGCATCCAAAGCAGACCAAAGGTGTTCTGTCACAGCCAAGAGAGCAGACTCCAGGTCAAAAACCATTCTGGGAGGAGTCCAGCATGTTGTTCTTGGCCAGGAAGTCTGAAAGGAGTTAGTTGACGTATGCCTCTGTAATCTTGGCTGCCCAGGAGAGTAGGGAAATGGGGCAATAGTTTTCAGGCTTGGCCGGGTCCAACAGTGTTTTTTTAAGTAAAGGTAGCACCTTGGCATGTTTCCACGCCTTGGTCACGATAGCAGTGAAAGCGACATATTCATTACCTGCTTCAAGGAAGGCATAATCGTAGGAAGCACCTTTCTAAATTGCTCTGGTTTAAGGGAATCAGAAGGTGAGCCAGATTTAATTTTCCTGCATAGTGCTTGCAGTTGGTCTGCGGAAAAGGGTGCAAAAAGGCTCCAAGGTATTAGCAGTTTGATCACACCCTACAGCTAGAGGGGTGATAGCTGTAGCAGGAAAGGACCTATCGATGTTATCTACCTTCCTAATAAAGAAGGAGGCAAGATCCTCGCATTGCTCATTAGACTGTATTTTCTATACTGCGTTAATCTGCTGTGATTTAAGGCTGGAAAGTGTAGTATCCTGCATGGTCCCCCCACAGATGACAGGACACTCGGCAGCCAGTTTCAGGTACCTTTATTATCTCGTATGTACAGGCTCATATGGATGCGTCCTTCCTCGCCCTTGCTCCCGATGTTCTGCCCCTTGCCCCCTTGACCGGATGTGGTGTCCGGTGTCTGTCCCCCCGAGTCCGTGTCCCTGTGGGTCCTAGTGCCCATCCTATCTGGTCACGACATCTCCCCCTTTGTTGCAAACAAACATTTCTGATACTGATAGATAGAGAGAGAGAGAGAGAGAGTGAGAGAGAGAGAGAGAGAGAGAGAGAGAGAGAGAGACACATTACTAGAGAGTTGATCCCATCATATCTCCTCAATTAGTCTCTGTGGTCTCTTGCACAATCTTCTCGGTCTTCTGTTGTTTTCGCCGTCCGAGTTGTTCTCTTCTTCCGTTGTCGTTGTTGTGATTGTCGTCAGTGGTTCTTCTTCTTCTCCTTTCAAATTTCTGAAATGTGAACTGTTTCTCGTGATGTGGTATTGACCTGCCGCTGCGGTTATCATTGGCCCTTTTACTTCGGTCACTGTTAGCGGGTCTTTCGAGAATGGGCTGTCTGATTTCCTCTGTTGCCGTTGTCGTACTACCACCGTGTCACCTTCTCTTATGTTCGGTTGTGCAGCATGCCTCTTCTGATCCACATAGGCCTTCATTTTTGCCTTTGCTTCTCCGTCTTTGATTGCTATGTCCCTTCTGTCTGCACTTGGCACTGCTTCTATTTGGGGCAGCCTGGTCTTGCTTGAGCGCCCTAGGACCAGTTCGGCTGGGCACCGTCCTGTGGAACTGTGGGGACTGTTCCTGTAGTCCCTCAGTACTTGACACAGGGCCTGTCCTATTGATATGTGCGTCAACTTTGCTCTCTGAACTGCCTTCTTTATTGTCCCCATGAATCGCTCTGCCATTCCATTTGCTTGTGGCCACAGAGGCGTTATCTTCCTGTGTCTTATTCCGAGGTATTCCATGAATTTCCGGAATTCTTCCCCTGAGAATGGTGGGCCATTGTCAGTCTTCAGTGTTTGTGGAGAGCCCCATGCAGCGAACACGTCATCCATCACAGGGAGAGTTGCGGTTGCTGATGTTGATGCTACTTGCCTTACTATTGGGAACCGGGAGAATTCATCAATAACCACGAGTAGATAATTTCCGGTCTCTAGCGGTCCATAGAAGTCTGCCGCTAATTCAGTCCACACCGCCTTTGGTAGCTCTGACATTTGCAATGGTTCTGGTTTCTGTGGTGGTCCCATCACTTGGCAGATGTGACAGCGGGTGACGATCGCTTCAACCATGCTGTCTAGTCCTGGAAACCACACTTTTTCTCTCAGCATCTTCTTTGTTGCCACAATCCCTCGGTGTGATTCGTGTGCGAGTTCAACTGTTTGTTTTCTCAGTGTGCGTGGTATCACTACCCTTGTTCCTCTCATCAGAATGCCAGTCTCGGTTTCTGACAGTTCTTCATTGACCTTTTTGAAGGCAAGCAGTTCATCTTTTGACACCCCTTCCTCCAGAATGCTGTTGTTGTTTATATGTCTCCACCTTTGTTGTCTGGTCACCTTCTTGATGGCTTCCATGGTGTGGTCTCTCCTTGTTTCTTGTTCCAATTCTGACATTGCAATGGAAGCTGGTGTGTTGTGCTTCAGGATGAAGTTTAAGTATTCTTCTGCCATTGTTGTCGTATCTGCGTTGTGTGGCAATGGATGTCTGGACATGTAGTCAGCTGGGTTGTGTTCCTTTCCAGGCTTGTGTATTATTTTGAAGTTGTAATCCATTAGCCGTATTCCCCACCTCTCTATTCTTGGTGGTATCTTGGCGTTTGGGTTGCCGTAGATTGTTACTAGTGCTTGGTGATCCGTCACAATCGTGAAAGGCTTTCCGTAAATGAACATGTGGTAGTGTTCGCATGCCCACATAACAGCCAGACTTTCTTTCTCTGGTTGAGAGTAGGCTTTCTCGATGTCGGATAAGCTCTTGCTTCCATAGGCGACTATGCATCTTGGAGAATCTTTCCCTGGTTTGTGTTGCGCCAGTATTGCCCCTAATCCTACTGGGCTTGCGTCTACCGTCAGTTCTGTACACAGCAGTGGGTTGAAATATGCTAGATGATCCACCGCTGTTACTGCCTCTCTGATTTCTTCGAACGCCGTGCTGCACTCCTTTGTCCATGCAAATGCCTGTCCTTGTTTCGTCAGCTCTCGCAGTGGTGCGCTCACTGTTGCGAAGTCCTTGATGTATCTTGCACAGTAACTGGCAAGTCCAAGAAAGGACCGTACTTCTGCTACATCACTGGGTGGTTTTGCTTTTCTCAGAGTATCTACCTTACTGCGATCTGGCCTCATTCCTTTTTTTGAAAAGATGTGTCCAAAAAACAGAAGTTCATCGCGCCCTAGTTCACATTTGTCCTCGTTTAGTGTGAGGCCAGCCTGTTCCAGTTGGGCACACACCTCTCGCAGCGCCTTGTCGTGCTCTTCGTCTGTCTTGCCATACACTAGGATATCATCGCTGTAGTTGAGACTATTTTTCACTGGCCTTATGACTTGTCTGATCGTTTCCTGAAAGATTTCTGCTGCTGACGATATCCCAAAACTCAGACGCTTGTATCGGAATAGGCCTAGATGTGTCGAGAAGGTTGTGATGTATCTCGACTGCGGATCCAGCTCCAGCTGGTGGTATCCTTTACACAAGTCCAACTTCGAGAATCGTCTCGCTCCTGTCAGGCAGCTGATCATGTCGTCAAGGTGTGGTCCAGGGTGTCTTTCTCTTTCAATTGCCATGTTCGGTATCCTCATGTCGACACAGATCCTGATTTTCGATGTGGTTTTCTTTGGCACGGCCACTATTGGTGACACCCAAGGCGTTGGCCCTTCTGCTGGCTCTATGATGTCTTGTTTCAGGAGTGCTTCTATTTCTTCCTCTACTTGAGGTTGCAGGTGTATTGGTACCCGCCGGTGATGCTGAGCTACTGGCTTCTTTGTATCATCGATATGCAGCGTGATTTGTCGCCCTTTTAACTTCCTTAGTCCTTTCAGTAACTTAGGATATTCTTTCAGGATGCTTCCCTTTTCCGACACGTTGTATGTCATGGCTATCAGGCCCATTATTTGTGCTGTTACATTGCTCAGTAGGCATGGCGCTGGAATGTCTCCTTTCAGCACGTGAATTTCTTCTCTTAGTGTTTGGTTTTGATATGTTATGTCTTCAGTGAATTTCCCAAGATTTGTCACTGGTTTCCTTGAGCCCCAAGTGAATACTTCAACCCTTGATGGTCTCAGTGGCGGTTTTACTTTCATTCTTTCATATTCTGACGCACACATGATGTTGCATGTGGCGCCACTGTCAAGCACAAACTGTGCCTTATGGGGTCCGACGTCTATCGTCACTGACTCCGTCTTTTTGATGTTCTTCTTGTCCACCAGACGAATGCTTTCTTCTGTCGTGTCTTCCTTGGTTGACATGAGATACAGTCGCTCCACTTTTTCTTCTTCTTCTTCTTCTTCTCCTGATTCTATTGACGAGCTCCTGTTTGCTGTTTCGATGTGTCGGACGTGCCGGCTTGTCGTCATCCGCTGCCTGCCTGGTCTTCCTCTGTCATTTCTGAACTGTGTTCCTTGACACACACTGGCAAAGTGATTGCTCCTGTTGCATTTTTTGCACATTTGGCCAAATGCTGGGCAGGGACCCTTGTGAGGAAATGCCAAACCACATCGGTAGCACAATGGCTCTTGTTGTTTCTTCGTGCGTGTTCGTGTTGCCCTTTTTTCCAGTTGTTGGTGCGACTGTTATCTGTCATGCGGTGTGCTTGTTCGATCCTCCGTTCCATCTGCTTTGATTGTATTTTTGCTCTTGCTTCTGCTCTTGCTAGCGACAGGATGTTTTCTAGCGATGTTGGTTCTTTTAATATTCGTGTGCGGAATTCGGTGTCACGACATCCTTCAATTATCCGCAGGCGAATTGCTTGCTCGTTGTCATACGTGTCAAACTCGCAAAGCGTCACCAATTTTCTGAGTCGTGTCGCAAAATCATCCAAAGATTCATCATCGTGTTGGAAAGCTATGGTGAAAGTGTATCTTTCAAAGTCTATGTTCCTTTGAGGGTCAAATTTGCTAGTCAGGCACTTGATGAGCTTTTTGTATGTTGAAATCTCGCTCGCCGGTAATGTCACTAGCAGTTCGTCCACATCGTCACCCACGAGGTTTAGGAATAGTCCTAGCTTCTTTTCTTCTACTACGTCAGTAGCCTCCATGTATCTCTCGAACCTAGCTATCCACCGCTCCCATCTTATTCCTACTTGTGGTTCAGACAGATTAAATGGTAGTGGTCTGCGATATTGGGCGCTTGGCCGTGGTTCTGCCATTTTTTTTGTTTTTGTTTTTGTATACAGTTCTTCTGTTGTTTCTTGTAATGCTCTTTTTGGCACTTATGACTTTTTTTTTTGTGGCTCTTTCAGGCCTTTTCTTTGCTTCTTTTCTTATGGGAACTTCTCTTTGCTCTTTATTTTGGCATTTGCCACCTTTTACTGTCCTTTTGGGGCTCTTTCTGGCCCTTTTTCGATCTTTTTCGTTTTTGCCTGACTTCAAAATGGCCGCCGGTGTTTCCTGTGTTCTTATTGGCTCCCTCGCCTGACTTCAAGATGGCCGCAGAGAGTCTCGCGAGACTTCGCGTCGAATCAGCGCTTCGCCTGACTCCAAAATGGCCGCTCTTCTTCCCTGCACTCTGATTCGTTGCTTCTGCCTGATTTGCAAATGGCCGCCGAGACTCTCGCCAATTTGTATTGCTTCGCGCTTCTTTCTCTGGTGCTTACCCGGTGCAGGCAATGTCATCGCCGCAGCGATCGGGGTGGGCTCCCGCGTCGCTGCTGTCTTCTACTTCGCAATCCCTTCGTTTTTTCGTCTTCGTGTGTGGCACAAATCCAGGGTGGGCTCCTGGCTTGATCACGACGTGGTCGATCGATCCGACACGCGTGGCTTTCTCGCTCCTTCGTCGCCAGTTGTAGTATCCTGCAGGGTCCCCCCACAGATGACAGGACACTCGGCAGTCAGTTTCAGGTACCTTTATTATCTCGTATGTACAGGCTCATATGGATGCGTCCTTCCTCGCCCTTGCTCCCGATGTTCTGCCCCTTGCCCCCTTGACCGGATGTGGTGTCCGGTGTCTGTCCCCCCGAGTCCGTGTCCCTGTGGGTCCTAGTGCCCATCCTATCTGGTCACGACATCTCCCCCTTTGTTGCAAACAAACATTTCTGATACTGATAGATAGAGAGAGAGAGAGAGAGAGTGAGAGAGAGAGAGAGAGAGAGAGAGAGAGAGACACACATTTCTAGAGAGTTGATCCCATCATATCTCCTCAATTAGTCTCTGTGGTCTCTTGCACAATCTTCTCGGTCTTCTGTTGTTTTCGCCGTCCGAGTTGTTCTCTTCTTCCGTTGTCGTTGTTGTGATTGTCGTCAGTGGTTCTTCTTCTTCTCCTTTCAAATTTCTGAAATGTGAACTGTTTCTCGTGATGTGGTATTGACCTGCCGCTGCGGTTATCATTGGCCCTTTTACTTCGGTCACTGTTAGCGGGTCTTTCGAGAATGGGCTGTCTGATTTCCTCTGTTGCCGTTGTCGTACTACCACCGTGTCACCTTCTCTTATGTTCGGTTGTGCAGCATGCCTCTTCTGATCCACATAGGCCTTCATTTTTGCCTTTGCTTCTCCGTCTTTGATTGCTATGTCCCTTCTGTCTGCACTTGGCACTGCTTCTATTTGGGGCAGCCTGGTCTTGCTTGAGCGCCCTAGGACCAGTTCGGCTGGGCACCGTCCTGTGGAACTGTGGGGACTGTTCCTGTAGTCCCTCAGTACTTGACACAGGGCCTGTCCTATTGATATGTGCGTCAACTTTGCTCTCTGAACTGCCTTCTTGATCGTCCCCATGAATCGCTCTGCCATTCCATTTGCTTGTGGCCACAGAGGCGTTATCTTCCTGTGTCTTATTCCGAGGTATTCCATGAATTTCCGGAATTCTTCCCCTGAGAATGGTGGGCCATTGTCAGTCTTCAGTGTTTGTGGAGAGCCCCATGCAGCGAACACGTCATCCATCACAGGGAGAGTTGCGGTTGCTGATGTTGATGCTACTTGCCTTACTATTGGGAACCGGGAGAATTCATCAATAATCACGAGTAGATAATTTCCGGTCTCTAGCGGTCCATAGAAGTCTGCCGCTAATTCAGTCCACACCGCCTTTGGTAGCTCTGACATTTGCAATGGTTCTGGTTTCTGTGGTGGTCCCATCACTTGGCAGATGTGACAGCGGGTGACGATCGCTTCAACCATGCTGTCTAGTCCTGGAAACCACACTTTTTCTCTCAGCATCTTCTTTGTTGCCACAATCCCTCGGTGTGATTCGTGTGCGAGTTCAACTGTTTGTTTTCTCAGTGTGCGTGGTATCACTACCCTTGTTCCTCTCATCAGAATGCCAGTCTCGGTTTCTGACAGTTCTTCATTGACCTTTTTGAAGGCAAGCAGTTCATCTTTTGACACCCCTTCCTCCAGAATGCTGTTGTTGTTTATATGTCTCCACCTTTGTTGTCTGGTCACCTTCTTGATGGCTTCCATGGTGTGGTCTCTCCTTGTTTCTTGTTCCAATTCTGACATTGCAATGGAGGCTGGTGTGTTGTGCTTCAGGATGAAGTTTAAGTATTCTTCTGCCATTGTTGTCGTATCTGCGTTGTGTGGCAATGGATGTCTGGACATGTAGTCAGCTGGGTTGTGTTCCTTTCCAGGCTTGTGTATTATTTTGAAGTTGTAATCCATTAGCCGTATTCCCCACCTCTCTATTCTTGGTGGTATCTTGGCGTTTGGGTTGCCGTAGATTGTTACTAGTGCTTGGTGATCCGTCACAATCGTGAAAGGCTTTCCGTAAATGAACATGTGGTAGTGTTCGCATGCCCACATAACAGCCAGACTTTCTTTCTCTGGTTGAGAGTAGGCTTTCTCGATGTCGGATAAGCTCTTGCTTCCATAGGCGACTATGCATCTCGGAGAATCTTTCCCTGGTTTGTGTTGCGCCAGTATTGCCCCTAATCCTACTGGGCTTGCGTCTACCGTCAGTTCTGTACACAGCAGTGGGTTGAAATATGCTAGATGATCCACCGCTGTTACTGCCTCTCTGATTTCTTCGAACGCCGTGCTGCACTCCTTTGTCCATGCAAATGCCTGTCCTTGTTTCGTCAGCTCTCGCAGTGGTGCGCTCACTGTTGCGAAGTCCTTGATGTATCTTGCACAGTAACTGGCAAGTCCAAGAAAGGACCGTACTTCTGCTACATCACTGGGTGGTTTTGCTTTTCTCAGAGTATCTACCTTACTGCGATCTGGCCTCATTCCTTTTTTTGAAAAGATGTGTCTAAAAAACACAAGTTCATCTCGCCCTAGTTCACATTTGTCCTCGTTTAGTGTGAGGCCAGCCTGTTCCAGTTGGGCACACACCTCTCGCAGCGCCTTGTCGTGCTCTTCGTCTGTCTTGCCATACACTAGGATATCATCGCTGTAGTTGAGACTATTTTTCACTGGCCTTATGACTTGTCTGATCGTTTCCTGAAAGATTTCTGCTGCTGACGATATCCCAAAACTCAGACGCTTGTATCGGAATAGGCCTAGATGTGTCGAGAAGGTTGTGATGTATCTCGACTGCGGATCCAGCTCCAGCTGGTGGTATCCTTTACACAAGTCCAACTTCGAGAATCGTCTCGCTCCTGTCAGGCAGCTGATCATGTCGTCAAGGTGTGGTCCAGGGTGTCTTTCTCTTTCAATTGCCATGTTCGGTATCCTCATGTCGACACAGATCCTGATTTTCGATGTGTTTTTCTTTGGCACGGCCACTATTGGTGACACCCAAGGCGTTGGCCCTTCTGCTGGCTCTATGATGTCTTGTTTCAGGAGTGCTTCTATTTCTTCCTCTACTTGAGGTTGCAGGTGTATTGGTACCCGCCGGTGATGCTGAGCTACTGGCTTCTTTGTATCATCGATATGCAGCGTGATTTGTCGCCCTTTTAACTTCCTTAGTCCTTTCAGTAACTTAGGATATTCTTTCAGGATGCTTCCCTTTTCCGACACGTTGTATGTCATGGCTATCAGGCCCATTATTTGTGCTGTTACATTGCTCAGTAGGCATGGCGCTGGAATGTCTCCTTTCAGCACGTGAATTTCTTCTCTTAGTGTTTGGTTTTGATATGTTATGTCTTCAGTGAATTTCCCAAGATTTGTCACTGGTTTCCTTGAGCCCCAAGTGAATACTTCAACCCTTGATGGTCTCAGTGGCGGTTTTACTTCCATTCTTTCATATTCTGACGCACACATGATGTTGCATGTGGCGCCACTGTCAAGCACAAACTGTGCCTTATGGGGTCCGACGTCTATCGTCACTGACTCCGTCTTTTTGATGTTCTTCTTGTCCACCAGACGAATGCTTTCTTCTGTCGTGTCTTCCTTGGTTGACATGAGATACAGTCGCTCCACTTTTTCTTCTTCTTCTTCTTCTTCTCCTGATTCTATTGACGAGCTCCTGTTTGCTGTTTCGATGTGTCGGACGTGCCGGCTTGTCGTCATCCGCTGCCTGCCTGGTCTTCCTCTGTCATTTCTGAACTGTGTTCCTTGACACACACTGGCAAAGTGATTGCTCCTGTTGCATTTTTTGCACATTTGGCCAAATGCTGGGCAGGGACCCTTGTGAGGAAATGCCAAACCACATCGGTAGCACAATGGCTCTTGTTGTTTCTTCGTTGCGTGTTCGTGTTGCCCTTTTTTCCAGTTGTTGGTGTGACTGTTATCTGTCATGCGGTGTGCTTGTTCGATCCTCCGTTCCATCTGCTTTGATTGTATTTTTGCTCTTGCTTCTGCTCTTGCTAGCGACAGGATGTTTTCTAGCGATGTTGGTTCTTTTAATATTCATGTGCGGAATTCGGTGTCACGACATCCTTCAATTATCCGCAGGCGAATTGCTTGCTCGTTGTCATACGTGTCAAACTCGCAATGCGTCACCAATTTTCTGAGTCGTGTCGCAAAATCATCCAAAGATTCATCATCGTGTTGGAAAGCTATGGTGAAAGTGTATCTTTCAAAGTCTATGTTCCTTTGAGGGTCAAATTTGCTAGTCAGGCACTTGATGAGCTTTTTGTATGTTGAAATCTCGCTCGCCGGTAATGTCACTAGCAGTTCGTCCACATCGTCACCCACGAGGTTTAGGAATAGTCCTAGCTTCTTTTCTTCTACTACGTCAGTAGCCTCCATGTATCTCTCGAACCTAGCTATCCACCGCTCCCATCTTATTCCTACTTGTGGTTCAGACAGATTAAATGGTAGTGGTCTGCGATATTGGGCGCTTGGTCGTGGTTCTGCCATATTTTTTTTGTTTTTTTTTTGTTTACAGTTCTTCTGTTGTTTCTTGTAATGCTCTTTTTGGCACTTATGACTTTTTTTTTTGTGGCTCTTTCAGGCTTTTTCTTTGCTTCTTTTCTTATGGGAGCTTCTCTTTGCTCTTTATTTTGGCATTTGCCACCTTTTACTGTCCTTTTGGGGCTCTTTCTGGCCCTTTTTCGATCTTTTTCGTTTTTGCCTGACTTCAAAATGGCCGCCGGTGTTTCCTGTGTTCTTATTGGCTCCCTCGCCTGACTTCAAGATGGCCGCAGAGAGTCTCGCGAGACTTCGCGACGAATCAGCGCTTCGCCTGACTCCAAAATGGCCGCTCTTCTTCCCTGCACTCTGATTCGTTGCTTCTGCCTGATTTGCAAATGGCCGCCGAGACTCTCGCGAGAGCTCGCGCCAATTTGTATTGCTTCGCGCTTCTTTCTCTGGCGCTTACCCGGTGCAGGCAATGTCGTCGCCGCAGCGATCGGGGTGGGCTCCCGCGTCGCTGCTGTCTTCTAGTTCGCAATCCCTTCGTTTTTTCATCTTCGTGTGTGGCACAAATCCAGGGTGGGCTCCTGGCTTGATCACGACGTGGTCGATCGATCCGACACGCGTGGCTTTCTCGCTCCTTCGTCGCCAGTTGTAGTATCCTGCAGGGTCCCCCCACAGATGACAGGACACTCGGCAGTCAGTTTCAGGTACCTTTATTATCTCGTATGTACAGGCTCATATGGATGCGTCCTTCCTCGCCCTTGCTCCCGATGTTCTGCCCCTTGCCCCCTTGACCGGATGTGGTGTCCGGTGTCTGTCCCCCCGAGTCCGTGTCCCTGTGGGTCCTAGTGCCCATCCTATCTGGTCACGACAGAAAGTATTGAGAATACGCTCTTTGCCGGGTTGTCACTGTTACTGATTTAGTTGGCATAGAACGTTGCATCCAGCAAGTGGCCAGCTATGTGGGTAGGGTTTGACACCAGTTGTATTAATTGGCAGGCTGCCATATCTGAAATTTTCCACGCCAGGGTCATCTAATTTGTCTAGATGAATGTACAAATCCCTAATGACTGTGAAGTTGGCGGTGTTAACTGCTAGTGCTCTGACCGCCTCTACGAGTGCTACCTTAAAATCTGTGGATGGCCCAGGGAGCCTATAGATCAGAAGCCCTGACATGGTGTAATTTGGGCTGAATGTGACCTTGAAGAGGGCGCATTCACATCCGGGTATAGTGTGCCTAGTGAAAATGCAGGGGTAGACCGATTTATAAATGACCGCGATGCCCCCTCCTCTGGTCACCCTGTTGAGAGTGAGAATGCTATACCCTACAGGAAGCGCCAGGCTAGGTTCCGCAGTCATATCATCCGAGTGCCACGTCTCTGTAAGAAAGAGGACATCAGGGGAGGTGTCCTCCAATAGGTCATAAATGTCAGCATGATATTTGGCTAAAGATCGACTGTTGAGGTTAAAAATCTTTATGGTCTTCTTAGACCGTGGGTGGTGACCACGTGATGTCAGCGCAGGGGTGGCGCTAAAGCCACAGCTCCAACAGCAGAAAGATCCCTCAATAGTGACCCCGCAAGACTGTCTGCAGTTGCTCACTCCTTTCCTGAAGGCTAACATCTCCTTTTTAGTGTAGGTCGGCACGGCTTTGATGAAAAGGGCAGCGTGTCCGGCGTCTGGCGACGAACTGGCACGGACGCGCGCAGGCGGGCTTGCCTTTGGCGATCCGCCGGTGCGCCCCTACACACGTCCGCTGCACGTCGCACGAGGCATCTACTTTTAAGGAGGAAAAGTGATCAGCTGCAGAGCAGCTGATTGGAGCCAAGACCGGAAGTTGTAATCACTTCCTCCAGCACGTATCAGTCCCTTCACATAAACCGAAAAGTCGGCGGTGGACCGGGGACTCAGTGCAGGTAAGGCGGTGCGTTTGTGTTATTTAAAAAACTAATAGAGGCGTCCTTAAATAAAATCCAGTGCAAAGTACAAGTTTTAAGTTAAAAAGTAATGTTAAAAGAGTTGCTCAAACTAGTGAGAATGGGAGCCCTTTCCCAGGCGCTCCTCTCACCCACAGAGACAGCGTCTGCCTCCGTCATATGTCTAGCACAGCCCCACAGGCCAAAGGCACCCTCACATGTCCAGACAACCTCGAAAAAAATTGAATTTCTTGTGTATTGCCCAGACTGAAACTTAGCTACTTCACACAGCCACACTAGAATTTTAAGAAATACAGTTGCCAAAATAACTGATGTAGGAGTAACTTTACATAACTATAACTTTCCCTGCAAACTGTCTGTGACACAATAAGAATTCACATTTAGTCACATTAATATTTTCTATTATGGTTTATGGACTAATGGAAATCAATTCTCCAGATCTCATTATCTCTCAGCAGGGAGCATATTTACATTCAAAACAGAAATGTGTACATAGCAACAATTTGAACAGTAGCATCCTTCGCATAAAATAGTTTCATTCTGATTTTAGATGGGTGCCCCATAATACCGTGCCTCAGTAACCAACCCTTTTATTGGGTTTTTTTCTGTCACAAACAATTGAGAAAACGAATCTACAAAATCGACATTGTATGTGCTTACAAAAAGATGCATTGCTCTGCGTATTGAATGAGTTCTTAAATATCTTCCTCCTCCATTTCATTAAAACGTTCTGACATGCAGACTGAAACATGTACTTTCAACACCTCCAGCAGACTGGCAGTTAACTACCTGGTGTTCTACCTCAGCTTCCAACGGTGTTCTACTGAACAACTAGAGCACTACTACTCTGTATTTATGACAGAAGTCTGGCAAAACTGAGCTTCATTTTGCTGTAAAACTTAAAGCATTTTCGGCCAGAAGTATGACTCTTTTTAGCGGTCACAAATGGGAGATCGGCCCGTTTGTGACGGCAAAAAAGGGTGCAGACATGTACAAATGCTATTTTGCGAGTCACTGATTCGCAAAATAACGTTTGCTACTCTCGCTATTAGGAAGGGGCATCTCTTCCTAATAGCGAGTCACCAAACCATGTACTATTGTTTTGAGACCGCATCTGCCTTCGCAAAACACTCGCAGTTTACCACCGACTTCAAGTAGGTTGGAAAACACTCACAAACGCGAAGGAGTCCCCAGGGGACCCCCTCCCCTTTGTGAGTGTGTGCGAAAATATTTTTTAAGGGCAGGCAGTGGCCCCAGGGACCGCTGCATGCCCTTAAAAAATCAAACTGAAAAGTTTCATTTTTCTTTTTTAAATGCATCCCGTTTTCCTTAGAGGAAAATGGGCTGCATTAAAAATAAATCTGCTTTATTTAAATTGCAGTCATAGACATGGTGGTCTGCTGACCCCAGCAGGCCACCATCCCTGTGAGTGCTAGCCATTCCCAATGGAGTCGGAAATTGCGCTTGTCTCATGAATATTGATGAGGCATACAATTTGAATTGGGAATCGCAAACAGTGTCTGAGACATTGTTGTACATTCACTTTAGCGAGTCGCAAATTGCGAGTCACAATTCGGCGCAATTTGCGACTCACTAAAGTGAATGGTCATACATCGGGCCCTATGTTTGGAAATTAATACAATGAGTGAGTTCATTTTGCCATCGAAATTATAGTTAATGCTCTCCAAGATAATTTCATAAAACAAAGTTTATTCACTTGGCTTCTTAATGGAAAGATTTGTGCCAATCCATCAGGCGGGGGCCAAGAAAGAAGGTGGTCTCAAAAGTGTTATTTCCCACATTAATTCCTATAGAGGGGTTTATTTCTGATACAGAAAAACAGCTGAACGAAATTAAACCAAATTTGTCCAAAAGTTTGAACTTTACTCAGAAAGCATGCTTTTGCTATTTGGTCTAAATAAAACCATTCAGGCATTTGTAAGAAACAAATGGTTAACAATGTGCTTCTGATGGGATGGAGGGGGTGACACTGGTAAAAAGTTAAAGATATCAGGACCGTTTTTGTCCAGATATACTCTGATTAGCCTATTCAAAGTAGATGGGCAGATCCTGATTGGCGGGCCGCAACACGGAGTCCATGTTGTGGTAGCCATTACAGGACACCTGAAAAAGATCATATAGAGGAACAGAGGGGACACCCTCTGACTCCTAGAGCCATGTGGCTGGCCAAGGAGCCCTCAGGAGACCCCCTTATGGTGGTAAGAGTAGGCCATCAGAAAAAAAAGACACACAAAGAGTCTAAAATAGCCCACAGGCGGTCAAAAAACACCAAGATATTCGGTCTCTCAGGGTTCAGACCACCTCATAAGCCCTTAGGAGGGCATTTTAGAATTAGCATATTCTGGTGTCCCAGAGAGTGCAAGGGCATGTCCAACAAGTTCCTAAATGTTTCCGGAGCCGCCAGGAGTGTGGCAGTCCCCACAGAAGCCCTACTAAAGTTTTACTATTATCACCGTGTCTCCTAGGGGGTACAATTGTTGACTTTTGGAGAAATTTAACACAGTTTCAACTTGAACTTGGGCTTTCTCTCAGAAGCTTTGGGTTGGTGTAATCCCCCCCCTGTTTAGATTCAGGGGGAGAGAGGAGTTTCTAGGTTGAGAATACAACATGTTTAAAGTAGAAAAATATGCATGCTCATGTTTTATTGAAATTGTACTTTATTGACAATGGCAACATTGATATTGAATACTTACACGTCTGATTGAAGGTTATTAGTATGTATTATTGATTATAACCGGGTTAACAGAAAGTTATTACATTGTAAGGTGGTACCATAGCTACCAGTTTTAATGGTGTTGTATTGGTCTGTTATAATATATGTCTGCTTTTATTAATTTGGTGACACCCTGACTAAGCCACTAGATCTGCCCCTTGATAATTAAACCCCCTTATATTGTATCTTCTAGTATATGTGGAGGTATCATAGTATCTGGGATCCTGGGGAGATGTTTGTTTGGAGAGGGGGCCGCAGAGGTCCTGCTCACTGAGCCATAATGTAGCTCTGGGGATACCATCCAGCATGGTCGAATGGCAGCAGTGTTCTTAGGGACCCCATTCCTCAGAACACTGAGTTGTTCCTTGCTAAGGGAGCCCAGACAGGGAACAGAAGCCCAACTCCCTGCTTGTACTCTCCCAGGCAGGGAACATAGCTTTGCGCCCACCCGGTGGTTGTCTGTCTTAGGGTACCTAAAAACCAAACCCTCTGCAATTTATATGTTAGGATCATGGGAGAACTAAAGCATTCCCATAAATAGACGCCCAGCCCAATGCCCAGTTATGCTTATCACTCTTAAAATTTCAAGTTGCTCTGAATGTGCGCTATTTAAAGCATGAGATGTTTAATGCACTTTTGAATGTTGACAATAATTTTATTGTGTGGTCTAGGTTTTCAAAATGTTAATGTTCATCTTATATTTAACTGTTTACATTTTTATAGGATTCATTATGTGATTTTTAAACTGCTTTTTATAAAATACAATATTTCTCATCGGACTAAGCACTTGCACTTTTGACAAACGTGGCATTTTTAGACTTTGCATGTGCTCTCACAAAGTTAGAAAAAGTGATTATGGACTAGAAAATGGTGATCTCAAAATGTCGGGCTTGAAGTCATGTGTAATGGGCTGACTGGCAGAGGTACCATATGGAGACATACTGAAACTAAGTTGACTGTGCTGAGTGGTCATGGTAGTAATCTTTGGGTAGCAGAGGTTGGGAAGAGGGTAGGGTGGAGTATGGCCAGGAAGTGTAATATGTATGCATGCATGTATTAATTGTTGTAAACATAAATGCGTTTGAATTGAACTGAACTAATGACAGCAGTGTCCCAGGGACCCCATCTCTCGGTACACTGAGTTGTTCCCTGCTGGGGAGATCCCAGGTAAGGAACAGAAATTCATCTCCCTGCCCTCACTCTCCGGGCATTAAACGTAGCTTTTCTCCCTCGATGTGGTAGCAGTAAGACAAGCTGATCCCATTGGGGGGAGGGGGAAATTAATTGCAGCCAGCTCCTGCTGCATGTGGGATGGGTGCAGGCAGGGGAGCTGGAGGAGCCCACAGGGGCTATGGCTTCTCTCCTGGAGCCCCAATGCCCTTAATTGCTGTGGATATCCAGAGTGGGATCGGAGCAACGGACCCACTCTGGATACCCAGAGCAATTTTTATTTGGTGATGGGATCCCAGAGGCCATGTATTGGCTCAGGAGGAGGGACGCCTGCCCCCACTCCTCTTTAAAAACATCAGGCAGACCTAGGAGATGGGATCCCAGGTGCCATAGTTAACAGACAGTGAGTTATTACTGCACTCTCTGCATCCCCCTCACAACATTTTGAAAAAAAGCTTGGTGGTGCCCTGCCCTACCTAGGGGCACCAAAAGCTTACACAATCTTAAAAAACAAAGGCATTGCAGGACATTATGGACACTTCCCAGCTGGAGTAGTGAATATGAAATGAGCGGTGACTGATTTCACCTTTCTGCTTTCTATAAAAAAAAATATTTGGGTAGGGGGCATGTCGGCCACCCTCTATGAGTCATTTAATGGCCTGATACCCCTTACCCTGGTGCTTAATGCCTTTTTTAGATGTTTTACTTACGGTAGTTCATCACAAGTAATAATGGCATAATTCTTGCTAGGTCCAGTAAAGGTTTCAGTCATTTAAATCAGAGCTTAATCGCTTGTAGCTGTGGGACAGAACAGACAGGCTTAACTACATTCAGTACCAAAACAGTTAAAACGTTGAAAACAGAACACAATAAAACACCCACTACAATTGATAAAAATCGAGAATTAACTAAATGATACCAAAAGGACAAAAATGAATAAAGGGACTGTAGGTAGGAAATTTAAAGTTTAAAAAACAGGATAGTGCCAAAAAAATCACAAAGTGCCAACCATGGGAAGGTGGTCACCATAGACTGGCACTAGGGTTTTAGATCTGTCAGCCTAAGAATCTTTACTGATCTTGTTCTACCTGGCCTTAGGACAGTGGATTTCCTCCTACCATAGTTTGGTGAGAGTGGAGCCCTTAATTACTTACACCTAGGTCCTGATGGATGCCACAGACCCAACTGGGCCATCAGGCAGAAACATGTGGACCCTTTGACATCGGTGGGGGGACAATTATATCCCCAACACACCAACCACGTTTTTAGAATACCATGCAGATGCCAGCAATATTAAAGTTAATGTGACATCTGTAATGGATTTTTAACTCACTCTTTATTTTTGGGGCCCCCACTTAGTGTAGAAGTGCATCCCTGTCGTCAGGTGTATGCCCGCCCTCTACCAAACCAAGTTTTTAGAGGGCGAGGACTGGTCAATGATGAAGCATGACACCAGGTGGTGTGTAAGACCAGTCCTTCACATTTTGTGAGATGCCTGCACTCACTAACTGAAAAACAATTGCACTTAGAACCTTTACACTGGGAGCAGCTCTGTTGTGTTTAAACTTTTTTAAAGTACCTGTAAAAATGTTTTGACAAATACAACTTTAGCAATGAATTGGATTTGTCATAAATATCTAAACAATATTCAAAAATTACCTTTTTTATCTGGTTCCTAGGAGATGATGAAGTTGCTAACTTTAAGAAAGTATCCCAATACATTCCTATGGAACAGCTAACACCTGCTGCACTGAAAATAGCTTTCAGGGTGTTGTCCCTGTAAGGACATGTTTAATCATTTAACATTAAACTTTTAGATGTCCTACTTTTTAATATCATGCACCCTTCCTAATGTGACTTTAAAGCCTACTTAGGGGTGACTTATTAATATTTAAAAGGTGGGTTTAGGCCTGTCAGAAGATGCTATTTTGACAGGTCCAATTTGCAGTTTAAACCTGCTCCGCCAAGTTACTGATGGCAGGCCTGCAGTCATGTTTTGCACTGTCACTTTAGTGGTTGCACAATATGTGCTGCAGTCACTTACATGCCCTGAGTACATTTTGTACCATATTCTAGGGACTTATAGGTAGGTTAAATATGTCAATTAGGAGTGAACCAATTCAACATGCTTTTAGGGGCCAGAGTGAATACACAGGGCACTAAACTGCAGTTTCCCAGTGTCCGGAGTCAAAAAACAGCAACAGAATTATCAATAAATGAGGTTGACCACTCAAAAATGGTGTTTTCCTGCACTTATTATGTCAGTTTTTCTGGCTAAGTTACTTCATAGCTCGAGAACTCAATGTTCTACCATTTTGTAGGAACACAATTAATCACTAGAGAGCATCAATTGAGTCTTTTAAATCAGTTCATGAATGTTGCTCTACTTATTACTTATTTATGATAGTCTTTTAAATAAAGGCAGTTGGGATATTGCTAACATTGCTAAAACTCATCCATCTATTTTTAAGTGTGTGTGCGAATTATATGTTCTGAAGATGAGCCTTGTGGCAACCACTTATTTTCAGATAATCATTGCTGATGTTCTGCTTCCATACCTAAAAATGTTTTATTAATAAATGTGAGGTAAGTTCCTGTGCTGAGCCAGGTTCTTTTGTGGAAATCAACCCATAAATGATGAATATAATTGCATTTAACGAAAAGATTGTTGGGACGGAATTGTCCCCTGCGTGGCTTTGGAGATTGTACATACAGCCCTATATGTATTCTCCTGGCAAGTCACTGTACACTCCATGTAGGTTTTAACATTTCCCCTCAGAGAGCACAGGAATTCTACGCACCCTCAAGAGGGTCTGAATTTTAACGGTTGAGACCTAAAAGCATGACTCTGAGGTCCAGGGGCCACCAAAAGTGCACCCCTCTGTGAGGAAGTGGCTACTGCTCTCTCTACCCGGGTTTTGTGGGACTGGCAGTAGTGAAAGGATGGATTATAGTGAAGAAACAGGTTTTTTTACCAGTCTTTTTAAGATGCAGATGACTACAGCTCTTTCATGTTTAAAAAGTTCTGTTGGTGTCTTATAATCAGGGTATTTTGAGTCAATCTGTGAAAGGTGTGAGTACATTGTGTGAGTGGTGGACAAAGAGTATGGAGCTTGTGTTTTTCATTGAGTTCATCACAAAATCTATTTTGGCTTTTGTCTTTGTCTATGATGTATGCGATAGTGGAGGGCATAGTGTGAGGCTGCACAGGTTTTTTGTTAACTGGGGAGCCTGCAGTGGAACATTCACTTACTTCCTCTATGGTTTATTGTGGCTGGTTACATTATCCGACGGGGACAGTGTCAGATTCCTCCCTTTCTCCCTTTTTGTTTCCCCCCTGCCCACCTGGCTTGATTGCTTGTAACTCCACCTGTATTCCTGTTGACCTTCCTCCGTGAGTCTGGAAAGCTCCAATCATGCAGTATGCATGCATGGTCTGATTGGAGGTTTCCCCCAAGATAGATAGATAGATAGATAGATAGATAGATAGATAGATAGATAGATAGATAGATAGATAGATAGATAGATAGATAGATAGATAGATAGATAGATAGATAGATAGATAGAGGGCGATTGATAGATAGAGTGAGGGTGATAGATAGATCGATAGATAGATAGATAGATAGATAGATAGATAGATAGATAGATAGATAGATAGATAGATAGATAGATAGATAGATAGATAGATAGATAGATAGATAGATAGATAGATAGATAGATAGATAGATAGATAGATAGATAGATAGATAGATAGAGCTCTTTTTGTCCCTTATTCTGCTAGTGATGCCCTGAATGCCTCCACAAGAGCTCGAAGATTGCTTCAGCCTCATCCCATGTCCTGGAGTTTGTCAGAGGTGTCTAAGTGATGATTTACGGAGTTCAGCATCGTAAATCACATGCAAATCTGTTGCATAGTTGAAGAGAGTTCAACAGTTGCGATTTGTAACTATCTTTGTTTACGTAACCCATGCCCCTGGCATTGTGGCCACCTGTCATCATGGGTAAAATATGTCCTCCGTCAGTGGTTCACAAGATAAGCAACTTTAAAGTTTGCGTTTGTTTGATAAGTAAAGTGCAATGGGATTTTTGGGAGTTCCAAAAATCTAAAACTTTCATTCTTGGTATGTAGTTGTAATTTGGTTAATGAAATCTTTGGTCGTTTTCCAGAACCCTCTTTAGATTGCATGCAGTTGCTCTCAATCGTTGACTGCATTTCCAAATCTTTGTGATTCACAATTAAGAAATCACAAAATGGAATGCATGAAAGTGTTTTGAACACTTTCTGCGATTCCAAGGGGGGCGCAAATGATCTACCTCATGAATATTAATGAGGTAGGTCGCAATTTGCGACTCCCTAGGAATCACTAAAATCACAGGGATGGTGGCCTGCTGGAGTCAGCAAACCACCATGTCCGTGATTGCCTTTAAATAATGCAATTTTTTTTAATGCAGTTCGTTTTCCTTAAAGGAAAACGGGTTGCATTTTATTTTTTATTTTACAAAGTTTTATATACCGCAAACTTGACCCAAATCGGGTATCAGAGCACTTTACATAGCACCAATTCCATTACATGAGGACACATTCATTTTGTTGTTAGGCACGGGAGATTAAGTGATTTGCCCAGAATCACAGGATGTTCAGTGCCATTGCGGTAACTCGAACCTGGTTCCCAGGTCCGAGGTCGACCGCCCTAGCCGTTAGGCTATTCATTTATTAAGGGCAGGCAGTGGTCCATGGGACCACTGCCTGATTAAAAAAAATTATTTAACAAACATTCACAAAGGTGAAGGGGTTCCTTGGGGACAACTTCCCCTTTGTGAATGGGTTACCACCTACTTGACGTAGGTGGTAAAATTCAAATGTTTTACGACCGCATTCACAGTCACGAAACATTCCTACATACTGATGCGATTCGGTATTAGGAAGGAATTCCCTAAACACGCCCCTTCCTAATACCAAATCGCAAACCCAAATTGCGATTCGGTAACAGGTTACCGGATCGCAATTTGGGTTTGATACATTTGAAAAACCTTTTTTCCGTTCGCAAATGGGCCAATTCGCAAGCCAAAAAAAGGTACATACATCTGGCCCTGTGTGCCTACCAAGTCATTTTCACATCTCAGGCAGAGGTTGGAAATATTTGTATTTTTTTATTCTGGAGTATAGCAGCCATAACTATAAAGTTAAATCTATAATTACTAGAGCAGGTTTTTCCATTCTAATAGCGTAATTTATATTCCACATTCTACTTTCCATCTTTGAAAATGCACTCCTCTGGCTGCATAATATATTCCTGCAGCCAAGTATATAATTGAACCATCATCTGTTTATTTATTTCTGGGTCATATAAATCATTCACAATTTGACTTTTGTTCTTTTACTGTTCCTAAGATGATATCTTATGATCATCCTTAAACCCTCCGGAATCCACAACACACCTACTCTGCTGAAGAATATCCCAATATATAACTGCACAATTATCCTTTAAAAATCCTGGTGTTTGGTAGTTTTGTTCAGTGGTTTCAGCATGAATATTCTGGAATTTTTAGCAAACGGAATGTAAATGTAATGTAAATGTAAATGTAATATACTTGTAAAGCGCACAGCTGCCCCAGCAACGGGGCGTCCCGGCGCTGTATAACTCTGGGGAACCCGTCCTGGCTTTCCCTGTGGGATGGTCCCTTGCTGGGAGTCCCCAAGGTGGAGCCAGGCATCCCCGGAATTGGTGGGGCCGTTGTGGAGATTAGGCAAGCTAATGCCCAGAGTTGCCGAGTGGAACCCCTGATTAGAGTAAGCACCGAAGCGAGAATTATCAAGTCCGCTGACCAAGGTCCACGACCCTGCCGCGTCAGGAATTGAACCCTGGTCCCGGGCTGACTTCTGCTCTCAGGCCTGCTGCCTCTAACCAGTGAGCCACACTACTCCACGTGGTTGTGTTATGACATTAATCAGACTTTTAAAACAGACTGATTTTTGAGCTTTAAGAATTGTAATATTACAAGGGTGATTAGGAATTGAAAGCTGGTTCACCCTGTGCATTAATAGAGTATTGTCAAACCAACTGTTAGGGCCTGATAATGAGTGGCTCATTATATTCCTACCTGTGCGTAAACCTCTGTTTACTCACGGGTCGGATTTAAGAGTTAAAAGATATTTTCTACATCTGATAACTATTGGATGTGTTAAATACCTCAAATAGAGGTCCTAAATACGAGAGTAGATGCTATTTTGGGCACCTGATAAATAATGATAACACCGGGTATGTTGTTTAATGGGTGTGATCAGTAGCACCTATTACGAGTTTGTGGGGAATCGCATGCAGATTTTGGTGTTTAACGCATCCAAATCTACAAGTTAGGGTAAATACCTACAAAGGTAGAGTTATTTAACGCATATGATAATTATCATATGCATTAAATACCTTCAAACTCGTAATTCAGACCCATCTGTATACTAAGGTGGGTCGGAATCAACCCATCCACTCGTTAACAATACAAGTCAGAGAATTCCATGACCTCTCAATCACTTTTTGAATTTGTGAAATTAATGCTAGCCTTTAATTTGAATTGTTGGTTAGGTGAATCTCCACTCAAGAAATATGTCTGCAGAAAAAGATCTACAGGTCTCTCTAAGAGCACTACTTCGTGTTGTTCTGATGGAAAAAAAGAGGATTTAACTCTTTAATTTTTATCAATTGAAATCAAAGTTCCTCTAATTCCTGTGGATGTGGCAGGTTTCTTCTGTTGAAAATCGGATCTCTTTTTACTCCCGATTTGTCCTTTTGAGTCAAAAAACACTCCTTTAGTGAAGGAGTTAGGGAGTTCTGCTTTGATTTATCACCAGATGAATGCAAACCTTCTCAACTTTTATTAAAAGAATGTGCCGTAGACGGGTAGAGTTTAGTTTTACTTTTTTATAATTGTTTATATTTTCTTGCCATTTTTTTTATTGTTGGAAACAGTATTCATGACACCACCTGACATTTTCTTCTGTTCTTCATCAGAATGAACTCTTTTCTTAATTGATTTGAGTGAGGGTTTCGAATAGCAATATCAATATAACAGAATATCAATAAGTAGATGGAGACGTGCTAATAGAAACAATATAATAATATTAAATCAGATGAGCGAGAAAGTCTGACTCCCGAAGTTGAGTTTTTATTTGGAGCGCCGCCACATCTTCAGTTTTTCAGCTAGTCTGCAACTCTATCTTAGGTTCACAACACCCCAGGAGGACCAAACCTCTGGAATAGAGTCAAAGTCTGACTCACAGCAAACCTGTGAGAGGGCAAGAGCATGCTATAACTTTGTTTTATCTATCATTTTCATGCACTAAATAGTGACTATATATATCAGCTTCACTTATTGCTGCACCAAATTATATCCGGTCTACAATGATGAAAAAATAGAATACAATCAGCTAGAACCGGGCAGGCAGATTTCATATTAATTTTTGCGTCTCTTTAAATTACTTCTATTGTAATTTCAATACAATGGCATAGAATTGTTTTCCTCCCCCAACCGTCTCAACAGTGTTATACTCAAGATCTGAAAAACCTAGGGTTTTGCCTCACCTCAAATACTTTGTTTTAATTATTTTGGAGTTCTGCAGTGATATAGAAACTTTGGGTCCCTCTTTCCTGTGGTTTTTTCTTCTCCATTTACCTCACCAAATTTCAGCCACATCAAAAAAAATCTTCACACAATCCACGTCAATAGTTCTTCTGCAGATATACCTCCCCAGAGCTCCCCACATTCTGGTTTTCACTAATTACGCAGTGTTATACCTGCCTTCGAAATGTAATTGTGTAATGGTGGCAATCACCATTATCTCTTTTCCTCCAAAGATGACTCAGCAGAGCATCAGGCCACAACAACTTTTCACTTTTGCAGGAACGGGATGTTTATCTCCCTCTATCCAAATCTGCCTCTATGTGCCTAGGGTGCCTCATACCACCATGATGGTCCCAATACGATTCATAAATGGCTGGAAGGGATGCAGGGTGTTAGAAATGGGTTTTCTGGTTGGCTAGGGCATGCACCTAAGCCAGGCAGAAACCACCACTCTTGTCAGGGCAAGGGAGTTACACGCTGAAGATAACCCCTGCTCACCCCCGTGGGAGCTTGACAGGAGCAGTCAGGCTTATCCCAGAGGCAATGTGTAAAGCGTTTGCGCAACACACACACACAGCAGCAACACACTAGACACACCACAAAAGAAACTGCACACAAGGTTATATAAAAAATAGCCTTTGTATTATCCGAAATACATTAGAATCATAATCACACATGTACACTGTGCCAACTGGCACTGGGCAGTATTCACAGGGGATTATATACAGGACCAGCCCAATCAGGCCACGGTCAGAACCATCAGAATGCAGGTAATAAACATAAAACACAATCAGTAACTACTGGTATAATAATGACCTCAGCATTATCACATTAGGCATAAAACACATTAGGTCTGAACCTCATTAGCATAAACACATTACGCAATAGGCCTTGCATTAGCATGAAGCACCTTATGCAAAAACATCAGAAGCATAAACACATTATGCATAGGTACCAGAGGCGTAAATCACATTAGGGCCTTGAGCCCTATCACCCCCATAAAGCTGAACCCAGGCCAACTCGCCTTTCTCCGCGCTCAAATGCCCTTTGTCCAAAAATGTCAGGGCTTGAACTGGGGCCTCTCAAATGGCCCTCTAACTACCAATGCAGAAAAGATGCTGCACTATGCTGGGGCATGGGATCATCTCACCCCCTCCTTATCACCAACAAAATGCCCCGAAACGTTACAGCTGCTCGCAACCTGCAGTGCAGCTGGGGGAAACAAAGCAGGCACTCACTGTGCCCTGAGAGCCCCACTGAGACTCGATCCACAATTGATTCCCAAAGGAAAAATGGTACTGGCACTAAATGTGCATCGGGAGATCCTCCTCCACTGGGACCTCTTGTTGCAGCGGCCCGCTCACTCTCACAGTGCAGCTGTGGTGACCTTTGGACCGGTAGGGCGTCCTGAGCCCCCACTAGGACTTTCCAGGCCAAATGATTGCCCCCACGGTGCAGCTGCCCACCAGCGGGTGGGTCAGCTGAGAAGAAAGTGACACCGTCACCACAGGGTGCACCAACTCGGCTCCTTCGTTCTTCCCCCACTCACCAGGGCTCCGTGCAGACTCCTCCAGTCTTCCAGCTGGAGAGCGGGTCCTCCTCTGAATGGCTCCAGTAGCCTGGGAGGCTTCTCCTGGTTCCCGTGGGCACTGGGAACCCTTGAGGTCGGGTTTGGCCCCTCCTCTTGGGGCTCGCCTTGGCTGCTCTCTGGTTCAGCAGCATGCAGGGCTCTCTCCAGACATGGGAGTAGAGCCCCGCCCACTATCAGGTTCCACTTGCCTGACTTCCTCTGCGGCTGTGCTGCACTTGGCGGCCTTGGCTGCTTCCTTTTCCCGGCCCGTGCGATTGGAGGGCTGTGGATGAGCCCCACCCACAACCGGGCAATCTTTGCATGTCGGCCGCGAGTCTCCCCTTTCTCCTCACAAGTGCGGGGTGCGCTTCCACCAAAAAGACACACAAACAGCGGGCTCCCACTTTCAGGATCGCAATTACAGCGGGGTAGGCTCCCGCTTGTAAATAAAACTCAAAAGCAGGTGGGCTCCCGCTTTCAGAAGCGCAAATACAGCGGGGTGGTCTGCCGCTTCTCCTGTAGGCACAGCAGCGCTCAGCCTGTCTCCACTCTGGAAACACAACACTGTGACCTGGCAGCGCTCCTCTAGCAGGGCAAGCCCTCTCCTTGGGCACAGATTGCAATGTAAATTCCCCAGAGTCCTCAGGGGCAGAAGGCTGGGCCCAGGCAGGCCAGCTCACAGGGCCCTCCAGCAGGGAGGCAGTCCCTAGAGACGGTTCCTCCTGGGGCCAAGCAGCAGCAAGCCCCCCCCCTCAGTTACCAGGAATACCAACTTCATGGGGTCACAGCCCCAGTACTTATACACCATTCCTCTGTTGTCTGCCGTTGGCACAGGGCTTGGGGGAACCAGCCTGATCTGGTTCTGGGGGGTTTTGGAGCACTTTGTTGGCAAGGCTCCTCTTCCCCTTTGTCAGGTGGGGGCTTGTCATCAGACACACCACAGGGGGGCGAAGCCAGCATTCGCCTAGGCAGGCACAGGCCTATTCAGGGCAGGGCACTACTCCTCCCACTACTCCAAATGCAGATGCCTGGCGCTGACTCACCCTGCCCTCCCTGGAGCCACACACACCTCACCAGTCCCAGTTACTCCAAAGCCAGACATGCAATCGACATCAGGCAGGCAGACACATAGCACACAGAAATGCCAACTTCTAAAAGTGGCATTTCTAATATAGTTATAATAAATCTGCGCACACCATTGTGCAGCATTTATTATTCCTATTCCAACCATATCAAACTTGACCACGCTGCTCCTCTCATATCAGGAATTACCACTGAGAAACCAAAATGGCTGTTTGTCACTACCAGGACATGTCACACACTTAACACCTTGGCTGCTTGAGTTGATCTTCTGCTGTGCTGAAGATCAATAGAAACGGGTGTGGTCATGACGAGCTCAGCTCGTCATCAGCACACGAGCACTGTGCTGCGTGAGGAGCTGAGCTTGTCATGAGCATGGAAGGGGTTAAGGTACATGTACTACCTTTCACCTACAATGTACCCTGCCCATAGGGCTAGCTAGGGCCTACCTTAGGGGTGACTGACATACAGTAAAATGGGGGTCACAGACATGGCACACACTTTATGTGCCATGTCACAGTGGCAGTAACACTGCGCGCACAGGCCCTGCAAAGGTAGAGGCCTGAGACAGGTTTGAAAGGCTACTTTGGTGGGTGGCGCAATCAGCGCTGCAAGCCCACCAGTACAAAAGGGGGTGGTGATGGACGGAGCATCTGAACCAATCAAACACTCACACCCAGTCAACAGTTCTGGGTTTAATCCATCACCGTTCTTTAGCCCACTCTGCCACCCCAGTTCAGACATGGCCATATGCAAATCAGTCTGACCCTGTGCCTCATGGGAACAGTCCAGCCCGAACTGCCAAGCCATGCCTTCCCTGGACCGGATTCAAGCTTCCTAGGACTGGTTTCTGGCATTACAGCCGTCTTCAGCCAGGCTTGCTTGAATCCAGTGGCAAAGTGAGCAAGGGACTCACGTCTGAGCATACCCTGACAACTTATGGCGAACAAAGCGGTACAAAGGGGGGTGGTGATGGACGGAGCATCTGAACCAATCAAACACTCACACCCAGCAACAGATCTGGGTTTAATCCATCACCGTTCTTTAGCCCACTCTGCCACCCCAGTTCAGACATGGCTATACACAAATCAGTCTGACCCTCTGCCTCATGGGAACAGTCCAGCCCGAACTGCCAAGCCATGCCTTCCCTGGACCGGATTCAAGCTTCCTAGGACTGGTTTCTGGCATTACAGGCGTCTTCTGCCAGGCTTGCTTGAATCCAGTGGCAAAGTGAGCAAGGGACTCACATCTGAGCATACCCTGCCAACTTATGGCGAACAAAGCGGTACAAAAGGGGGTGGTTATGGACGGAGCATCTGAACCAATCAAACACTCACACCCAGTCAACAGATCTGGGTTTAATCCATCACCATTCTTTAGCCCACTCTGCCACCCCAGTTCAGACATGGCCATATGCAAATCAGTCTGACCCTGTGCCTCATGGGAACAGTCCAGCCCGAACTGCCAAGCCATGCCTTCCCTGGACCGGATTCAAGCTTCCTAGGACCGGTTCCTGGCATCACAGCCGTCTTCAGCCAGGCTTGCTTGAATCCAGTGGCAAAGTGAGCAAGGGACTCACGTCTGAGCATACCCTGACAACTTATGGCGAACAAAGCAGTACAAAAGGGGGTGGTGATGGACGGAGCATCTGAACCAATCAAACACTCACACCCAGTCAACAGATCTGGGTTTAAACCAGTAGCATTTAATTCACTGGCCCTGGGTATCTGAGATACCACTTTACAAGGAACTGACACATACATTAAATATGCCAAACAGGTGTAGACCAATCTTACCATATTTACCACAGGGAGCACACACACTTTGCACTGAACAGCAGTGCTAAAGTGCCCAGAGTTCTAAAACCACCAACACCATGTCAGAAAAAAGGAAAAAAGGAAGGCAAAAAGTTCAGGGTTGACCCTGCAAAAAGGGCCATGTCCAATACAGGTTCTGCCCTTTTTTAGTGAAGCTTATTTGCTGCCCTCCTCTAGAACAGGCTGAAAATTATCAGATAAGGCTAACTTTTTGTTAGTTGCAAGAGAGATGCTTGCTTTAAAATGGACCTTCTCAGGTACAAAAAAAGTCTCTCTTGTTGAATCACATTGTCTAAAATAACAAAAAAGATGAATGTTGCTGTGAAGGGATAAGCAGGTCTGAGATTTAACCGAAATGCGGCAATTGAAATATTTAATAGGTTAATTTACCACTTGAAACCTAAGTAGCGCCACATGTACATATGGTACTGTTCACAGGCATATTGAGTATATGTGAATAAGTCCAAAACGTTAATTTGGAAACCTCTTTCGTCAAACACTTTTATTTGAAAAACACGTTCGAAAAGACGATGGAGCTCTATTAAATGACACGGGTTTTGGCAGATTAAAGAAGCATAAGCTTGCTTTTGGGAAAAAAGAGTGAACATTGGCTTTACATTCTCAGTCAGTCTCTCAATATCATCCGTTACTCTCTCTGACCTGTCGTTTACTACCAGTCGTCGCCAGTTCTTCTACTAATGCTAGGCATACAAATGTCGGTGCTGCTAAATCATTTTTATTTTGTGTCAAAAAGCTATCTAATAAAAAAAAACTTTGAACAAGAGTGCGTTTTAGTTTTTTTTACTAAAACTATATTTCTCACAAAAAATGGTATCAAAAGGGATAATGCAGCATTAGAAAATCAAACAAGAGGCCTATTTTTATTAATATCCCTCACAAGTTAGATACATTGTCACTCACATGGCCACTCACCGTTGTATCAGAGAGCTGCATACTTGTTTCCTCGCTGGAGTTCGTCGCACTGTGCTCTGCCTGACTTCCCTGGCCTCCCCTTGACGAGGACTCGCTGGTGTGAGCAAGCCCTGCATTCGGCAGGGCTGGTGACACGCTCCCAGCTAGAGTCTTGTGGGTTGAGGCTCGGGTTACCATCTTTCAGCGCTCCGGGGGACTGCGAGGACCAGCAACCTTCAGGCTGCTCAGCTGGTTCCTCTTCCCCCGGCGCTCCGCCCACGGACACGCCCACCAACCTCCGCATTAACTTTCGTGACACCCGCTTCGCGGGTGCCACTCACCGTTGTATCAGAGAGCTGCATACTTGTTTCCTCGCTGGAGTTCGTCGCACTGTGCTCTGCCTGACTTCCCTGGCCTCCCCTTGACGAGGACTCGCTGGTGTGAGCAAGCCCTGCATTCGGCAGGGCTGGTGACACGCTCCCAGCTAGAGTCTTGTGGGTTGAGGCTCGGGTTACCATCTTTCAGCGCTCCGGGGGACTGCGAGGACCGGCAACCTTCAGGCTGCTCAGCTGGTTCCTCTTCCCCCGGCGCTCCGCCCACGGACACGCCCACTAACCACTAGTATATATAGATACCATCTCTCCCGCGAAGCGGGACGCGAGCAGGACGCCGGGCGAAGCCCGGGCAAAGGGCGGGCCGTCTGTGGCCGTCCGTGGACGAACGAGGACGGGACGGGCCCCCCCCCTTTTTCTGCCCAAGTGCATCATCTTTGAAACCTCTGTAGCTGCAGGAGATTACATTTTTCTCACGCAAGTATATTGGGGAAGACCAAGAACCCCCCAAAACCGTATTACCTTCATTAAAAAAAATTTGTGGCAAATCTACAGAAATATACACCAAATATTAACGCCTATCGGAAAACAAATGGGTTTTAAAAAACTGCGATCTCGTACTATACACATGAAAAGAATGGGCACTGAAAATGCAGTACGGCAATCCTCCGATAAAGCTATAAAACAAGGTCGCATAACTTATACGCAAGCAATCAGTACCTACTTCTCTGCACTTACACCTAAAGAGAATCAAGAATTACACATATCAGGTACAGAAATAACTCTCAATTCATCAGTTACCGTTAGGGAAACCGAAAGCACCTCAACGATACCTAGTTCACAATCCAAAGTGGGACACTTGGAACCGGACTCAAGTAACAAATTATTCAGTATTCCAAAAGATCTTCAATTCTCGGATCACGAAATGACCAATTTAAAAACTTCAACACCTGTAAAAACTAGAGGGAGCTCAATGCTACTTGATGATTCAAACATTAACAAACAAAATTCTGCGACACAAAAGGCAGAATCCGGAACAAACAATAGTATTCAGCAAAAAACATCTTCTCCTATCGCTTTACTTGATCTTTCGATGGACCCCTTTAATCTCAAAAATAACAATAATACTGCTGACACAGCCCCACCTGTGTCTAAAGCCCTATTTTCGTTACAGGAGATATTGGAATCAGTTCTTTCATTTCTGGGAAACATTCTAGAAAACTCTGACCAAACTTTGGACGTTCAAATAGGGATATTAAAACATTTAGTAGAAGAAAAAAAGAAAAAAGACTCCTCTGTAGCAGAGAAAATTAATACGCTATCCAAAACCAAACTTATGCAAAATGACATTCTAAAAGAACATAACAAAGCTCAGGAGAAAAGAATACGTGACTTTGGTACTCAAACACAGATACTCAAATACAACAAAAACAGAAGTCTGATAACCTAAATAATTCAGTGATATACTCTCTAAAAAAGCTATTTAAAGAAAAACACCAACAAAAAGCAAAACACTTCCCAATATTTACAAAAACCAACGCAATAAATAAAGTTACAAATGAATACGCATTAGATACACAGGAAACAAGAATAAATACTAATAATATACTAAGCCAAGGAAATGGAGAAACGACAATCACCAAGAAACAGGAAAAAAATACAAAAGTAGGGAAAAGAAGGAGGAAAAAACCAGAAAGAAGGATCCAAAAAAAGAAAAACCGTAAACTAAAATTTCAAAAACCAGTTACTATATATAAATCTGAGGAGGAACAACGCGATGACATAACAGAGTCCCAAAATGCTGAAAAGCTTGTAATCAGTAAAAACCTTGAAGAAATGATGCCACCTTTGGATCCAACAGTAAAAGAGTATGTTCCAAATAGACTCTCTACACAACCAGATCAAAGCATTAAAAATTTAAGGGAAGATAAGAATAGGTACAAGCAAAAGGGGGAAGAGCCCTCTTCTAAAACTCTACAATTTGAGGAACTTTTCCCTACCGATACAGCTCCGCTTAACAGAGGAAGGATTATAAATTTATTACGCCACATAAGGTTTTTACACACAATGACCAGTAATGAAATCGATCTAGTGATCTTCCCTAAAAAAGACAATATTAAACTAGTAACGGTAACATTCTGGTCAACAGTTCTTCCAGGTATAATACTTAATGAGAAAGAGACACTACATAAACATGGATATGACGTAGTGGAAAAAGTGGAATCAATGGTTAATAAAACTCCAATCTGGTACAACTCCCAAATACGAGCTATTTCCAACTCACATGTCAAAAAATACCAGCGAAATAATGACATGACAGAAGACCAAGAAATCACGTACTCAGGAACAAATTCTACAGGGCATGAAAATCTAAAAATCCTGGTAGATAAAGGTCAAAGGGCAGTTTGGTACAAAGTTGCTAAGGAACCCGAAAATAGTAATAGTCTTGGGCTTGGGTCTCTGAGACTCTGAATAGCAACAAAAATACTAATACTCAACAACAATCTGTTTAGCACCGGTTTAAAAATCATATCTTGGAACATCGCAGGCAGAACTAAGAATAAACTGTCCATGGTCACGAGTAACTTGCCAGATATTTTGTTCCTACAAGAAACATGGGAAACTGTGTCTCTCACCCTTAAAGGTTATTATGTATATGAAATCCCAGCAATACCTACCAAACGAGGACATGCTAAAGGTGGTTTGGCCATTTTACTGAGGGAAGAACATTTGTGGGCACAAGTAATAGTAGATACGAAATCAGAAAACTTACAGTGCATACAAATCTCTGCAAAAATACATAGTACTGCTCCACTACAGGCAATCCTCCTCTTTAACGTATATGCCCCTCCAGGCAAAAAACATGATATTACATTTTCTGATATCATGGAAAAGATTAGGCAGATAATAGAAAATCACCCTCACTCATCCTTTTTAATCGTGGGCGATTTTAATAGCAAAATTTCCAACTCCGAAATTAATAGGTGGGCAAAATTGTTAATAGAAGAAGGTATGGAATCTATAATTCCACAATTTCCTGAGGGTATACTAACAGACAAAAGAGGCAAATTGTTAATATCAGCGTTAACTAACCTAAATGGATTAATACTGAACGGCAATACTGAGGGGGACATTCCAGCAAATTACACCAGACGGGGTAATGGGACTTTATCCATTATAGATTACATTATAAGCAGTATGGATCTGATAGATACAGTTTCGTATTTGCTCAACCAGTTTAGCCAAGAGAGCGATCATGCATTAATGCATTTAACTACAGATTGGATACCTAAATCCTCTCAATCCAGTCATATTATCTATCATCAAAGTACTACAATGATAAAAAGCGAACAGAGACGCATCTTCTGGAAATCTTCGACTCTAGATAAAATCACAACAATGATTGATCATTCCCAGCTTTTAGCAAAAAGATTCTCCGAAAATCCTATAGAAAACTTCGAATTTATAATAAAGGATTTCAAAAATCTCATTTTAAAAATGATAACAACGGGTGCAAGAGGTAATAATAAGAGGAAAGAAGAAAAAAATAAACGCACCTCTAAGAACTCTGAAGTAAAGAAAAAGTTAAATAAACTTATACGCGCCCAATACACGAATTCTTCGCCAACTACGAAGAAGGAAATAAATAAACTGAAAAACCAACTGAGACGTGAGAATCAAAGACAAAAAAAAGCTTTACAAGATCGCAATTGGGTCGACATTCAGACAGCTGCAAGTAAATATAACCAGCGCAAATATTGTTTTTTAATCGCAAAAATAACTGGATCAAAAAAGAAATTACAATCAATACCGGTCCCTCCGAACGACTGGGAATCTTATCTGTCAGATCTCTACAAAGCTAATTTAGTAATACTATATGAAAGTGGCGAGGACATGACTGAAGAAAAAGATAAGAGTTCATTATCTAAAACCACAGCCATTTCGGTTGAACTCAATATTCGTAAAGCAAGAACTACAGGTGCCTCTGGCCCGGACCAGATTCCGATTAAGGTGTTACAAGTTGCCCCGAAGAAATGGAGTAAGTTGTTATACCCCCTCTTCAATTACATTTTTGAGACTGGTCAGGTACCAAAATCATGGCAGGGGAGCATTATTATCCCTATCCACAAGAAGGGAAGCAGAACTCAAGCAGGGAACTATCGTCAAATTGCACTTATGGACTCTGTGGGAAAAGTATTTGCAGGAGAGGTACTAGACCGCCTGAAAGAATGGGCCTTCTCGCAGGGTCTGATACCCATGTTTCAAGCAGGCTTCAGACCCAAACATTCGGTAACAGACAATATTGCAGTTATCCAGGTTATCTTTGATAAATATATTACCCGAAAAACCCAGGTCGTTTACGCTGCATTCATAGACTATTCTACGGCGTTCGATCGGGTAGATCGACCAACATTATGGAGAAAATTAAGGAGGCTTGGAATTCACGAACAACTGCTACAAGTTATAGTAAGCTTACATACCAATACTTGGTGTCAAGTCCAAATGGGGGGAGAAAAAGGACTTACAAAAAGAATTAAAACGGAGAACGGATTAAAACAAGGATGCCTCTTAGCTCCGATCCTATTCTCCCTCTACTTAAGCGACCTGCCTCACCACCTGCAACTAGGCTCCAGTTTACCTCCAAAAATAGCTACGCAAAGCATACATTCATTGCTCTATGCTGACGACATAGTGTTGTTAGACCTCACTCCTTTCGGATTACAAGCATCATTGGATATTTTGCATAACTACTCTAAAGATAATTACTTAGTACCGAACATAAAGAAAACAAAAGTGATAGCCTTTTCGGGGAGAAAACAAAGCGCCAAATATATCTGGAAGATAGGAGAAGACAAGATAGAAGAGGTTGATAATTATCCCTATCTTGGCAGGATCCTTTCGAAAAACTTAACAAACACAATACAGGTATCAAATTTATTAAGGAAAACTGATATACATGCTTCAGCCCTCCAGAGACTTTATAGCGCAACAAGGAACAGACATTTTTCCTCATTGTTAAATACTTACAGAGTAAAAATACCACCTGTATTATCCTATGCGACGGAGTACATCCCCATAAAGCAATGGGTCTTTATGGATCGCAAAGAAGGAAAAATCTTAAGAAGGATTATGAAAGTCTCGGATGCTGTACCTGTTCAAGCATTGAGATTAGAACTATCAATTACAAGCTC
Source organism: Lissotriton helveticus (assembly GCF_964261635.1). Classification (NCBI taxonomy): domain Eukaryota; kingdom Metazoa; phylum Chordata; class Amphibia; order Caudata; family Salamandridae; genus Lissotriton; species Lissotriton helveticus. The sequence goes on from NC_136069.1 coordinate 362,321,524, forward strand.
TTACGCTATAGCTATTGCCAATGTAATTAGGTGGGCCTATAATTTGTTACATGCGAAAGAGAACACTTTAAGGTCATTGCTGCAAAAAGAGACTTTTGGGACTGACGCTAAAAAACAAATCTTTTTAGAGAACATGACTGTAGCATTTCGTATGGCAAATATTAATACAGAATTGCTGCTAACTTGGTCACCGGCACAACTAAAATTGTTCTTAAAATGTTTTACCCCAAAACTGAGTTACGAATTGGACTCCCTACACTGTAACAAATTAGCCACCTATAAACCCTTCGTAGACCTGCTAGAATACAAGCAAAGCCAGTCTTACATTGGGTTCACCTTGACACATGGCGCAAGGAGGGCGATCACCTTGATTCGATTGGGCATCTTACCTGTATTAGCATACACCTCAAGATGGTTTCCGGGAGGATCTCCAATATGTACATTGTGCGCAGGGGGTGATCAGACTTTAGAGCATGTACTATTCGTATGTCCAAATCATAAAGTAACCCTAGCTCGTACAAGATACCTTGTCCCTATACTTCGCTCTTGTAGAATTTCAATGGGGAGAGATTTCTTAGCTCTTTGTAATCAACCTTCGAATGAATTTGTTTGTTACAATCTGTATACATTTTTAAAATCTTTTTTACCTTTATATTGACATAATTGAATTATTTTTAAACATGTAAAAATTTTAAAAATTTTGTGGTCCTCTGTCGAGTACCAATACAAATAAACCTTTTTTGACTTGACTTTGACTTTGACTTGAGATACATTGTCTCATTCCCTAATAAATTTAGGTCGAAAAAGCATAGATTTGTTTTAAGTAAAATGTTTGATCATGATGGGGAAAGAATGTGCACTCATGTACATTAAGGTTTTGGAAGGTCAATGCACGAAGCCAGTATTTCATTTAGATAGTCCATTAAAAGCTTGGTAAAAAGATATATGCAAATCTGAATTGGCAGCGTGTTCACCTGGAATTCTAATATGTTCAAACTTTGAGGCACGCAGTGCACGCCTTCGAATGTGATACTCTACTAGGAGAAACTGCTTGGAGGTGATGTTGTAAAATCTTCTTTAGCACCTGCAAAATCAATATATTTTTGGTCTTGGCAAAGAATACTCTATGTCAGTTTAACGACATGATACACCGCATGGTAATACATGGACCCTTACCACATCTTCCTAATTCACATAGCCTGGCCTCAAAGTGATATAAAAATGTGTGTCTGAGCCACGATTGTATGCAGGACACACACCTCATTATGGCGCATGCTTCTAATGTAACTATACTCTTTTGAGCCTAATACCATGTAATACACTTTGTCTTAATGCATTCTCCACAGTTCGATGCCCCTCTTCCACAGCTCATTCAGCCTCATGTTTCTCCATGTTTTCATTCTCTCTATAGACCTAATTCCATCCTACAATATGCCACCAAAACCTCACTGCGTCTGACCCTTCCTAATGAAACCTTTAGCCCTTTCTCCCAGGGCGCTGGCCTGCCTTTCTGTCCTATCTAATTAAAAAGTCCTCTCAGAATTGTATCTCAAATGCTTTCGATTTTCATTTGTTCTGCTTTTGTTAATGATAAGTAGATTTGTCTTCTCCATCTAGCTACTAAGGAGTATCTGAAATTCCCCTTTTCTTCATAATCCTCTAGGAGTTGGTGCTCAACCTATCCACCCCTTCCTTCTCAACTTGTGCTCCCAGCCCCTGTGATTTGGATTTCATCCATTCCACTCTATCATAATGACCCTTACTTTCAAATCACAGGTGTTGGACCCGGGCCTTTTTGGCTGGTTCACCCCTGAACTTTTTGCTTTTGATGGCGACCTGGCATTCGTGATTTCTGGCTTGGTGCACTTTTTCCCTGGGTCCCAGTGCGTGTGGCGTATTGAGACTGGCCTGCCCTCCCATAGGAATGCATGGGGAATGTATGTGACCGTTTGTAAAGACGACTCCGTACTCAAGCTGTCGTCAATAACTTTATTCTCAGTCAACAACACACCAGGGGCATGTCTGCTCGGCAAGGTAGTCAGCCCGTTAATCCTCAACTGTCAGACGCAGCCCAGCTGTCAACATTCCAGCTGAGGGCTGTCCAATCACGCGCTGGGAAGGCACGCGCAGGGCAGGGTAATGGAAAGGAAGAAGAGACCAACACAACACATCTCCTTCCCTGTAAACAAAAGAGGGTTAGACAACAGAACTCCCCCCTCAAAGCAGTAACTCTTCAGAATTGTCAGTCAAACACAAAGTCTTTATATTTGCTGGGTTTGTACCGAACTCGGCCATAACTGCTGGTGGGGGTTTCACTAGCTTCGCCGACATCTTCCATGGGCCAACTACCGTCATCCATGGTGGATGTGCGTTCCGCATTAACAGTGTCATCCGTTTCCTTTGAGTTGGCATCACTCTCCACCTCTCCATCGTCGCTGGTTTCATATTCCGAGTAGGTGCCGCTTGTTGTTGCCCTTACCCGTGGCTCCACAGGGTAGTCGGAGTTGAGTGTCCTGTCCCTTTCAATGTATTCTATTCCTTTCCGATATATCTTAGTCGTAGTACCTGTACTTTCCTTGGGCGCACCTATGTTATTGTCCTCACTTTCCTCCTCTTCATCGGACCAGTCCAAGTGGTGTATGTCCATCTCATAAATACGCCTCCTTTCCTTTTGTTCTATTTCTTCAGTTCTGTGACACCTTGCCATCCCTGAAGCATGCCAAACTTTCCCATCACTGAGTGATGCAGAGTTACCAAACTCTTCTACCACCTCCAAGGGCGAGGAATATCTATCTTCCTCTTTGACTAAGTGTCTGCTTCTCTTAATCTGCACTTTGTCTCCTTCTTTTATGGACTTTTCTTTGCTAAGCCCGCTCTTCTCATGTGTCTCTTTGAGAATAACGTGTGCGTTCTTAATTCTTTCCTTAATTGTTTCCACAGACCATCTTGATGTTCTTGCTTGTTTTAACCATCCGACGTTGGCTTTTGAAATGGGTGTTCTACCTCTCATTACTTCAAACGGGCTTGCTAATGTCTTTTCGCCCGGAGTAATCCTGTACCCCCATATCATTTCCTTTACTTCCTTCCTCCAACATTTCCCACTTTTGTTAGCAAGTTGGATGGTTCCTTTTATTACTCGTTTAAACCATTCCACAGCATCATTTCTTGCTAAATGACAAATTGATGTAGTATTGTGGTTGATGTCATTCCTAGTAATAAACTCTTTGAATTCCTCCGAGGTGAATTGGTTGCTATTGCCACTTATGATAACTTTCGGTATACCTTCCCTGGTGAACACATCGTCCATGAACGTTATAATGTCAGACGTGTCTACTTTCTTGCTCACTTTTACTTCCGGCCATTTAGACAGATGGTCCACCTTAACTATTATGTACATCTTTTCATCTTGCCATCTTATTGGACCAGATATGTCCACACCGATCCTCTCCCAAGGCATGATTGAGCACATCAAAGGTTCTAATGCTGGTTGAGATGGAGTTAGTGATATATAAGCACTTTCGCAATCCATTGTTTTTTCAATTTCTTCCCTAACTTCATTCTTTAGCGTTATAGGTATGTTTCGTTCCTTGTGTAATCTGGAAATTGCATTCTCATTAAGTTTAATTTTGTTTTGTAATTCTCTTAGCTTACCGATTTGCCCCTTGAATTCACTTGGGTATCTTTCTTGTGTCATCTTGTCTCGAGTTATGTCTTGTTGTTCTACTAATACTGGCTCTGAACGATTCGGGTCAAGGGTAATAATGTCCAACTTTCCCTGATCTCTCCATCCTAATACTGACGGACCAGTAGCTGCCACATACAATGTACTGTTCATTTCTCTCTCCTTGAAGATGAAAGGCACCTCTCTGTATCCCAGAAGCCTAACAGTCTCCCCAGTAAAAGTTTTCAAAGTAATGTCTGGTTTCTCCAACTTATCACTCAGAACTTTTTAAAACTTTTCATCCCACACTTTGTGGTTGACAATGGTGCATGGTGACCCTGAGTCTGCAATTAATTCTAGTTCAACTCCTCCTAATACTACTTTGCAAACAGGTTTCTTCATTTCACTTTTATTTTCTTCATTGCTTTCCGTTGTCTCTGTAATATTTAATATGCAAATATTATACTCCGACTCATCAGATGAGTTTTCCTCTTCCTTCTCTTCTTCCTGCGCACACTTCACTTTCATATTTCCACTTCTTCTGCATGCTTTTCCAACATGTCCTACTAGCCCGCATATGCTACACTTGGTGTTCCTAGCTGGGCAGTTCCAGTCATTAGCTAAATGCCTGTTACTGTTACAACGATAACATCTAAGGTCACCATAATTTCTCTCCTTTCTGAATCTTCTAGTAGTGTATTTATCCTTGCTACTTAAATTGGTCGTTTTATTCCTCGTTGAACTCACTTTTACCACTAGACTTGACTCTTCCGTTTTACCTTTACCCTCATTGATTACTTCCTTTGCGCATCTACCAGTGAGTTCCGCTTTTTTTACAATGTCTATTACTTGTAGTAGGGGTTTCTCGCATTTAGCCCACAAGGCATCCTGTATGTTTTGATTAGCTGTGCACATAACAATTTGGTCCCTAATCAGGTCATCATGTAAAACGCCAAATTTACATGTGAGTGCTATGTTCTTTAATGCTGCCACATACTCATCAACGCTTTCCTCTTTATTCTGCTTCCTCCTGTTAAATTTGTACCTGTGTACTGCAACACAAACCAAAGGCTTGTAGTATGCATCCAAATCCTCCATGGCATCCTCAAACACATTCCTGTCAGCCCCCTCATGGCCCTTCTTAGCAATGTTATTATACACTTTTAGACCACCTGCCCCTAAACTGTGTAACAATATTTTTTTCTTTTGTACTGGTTTTAAATTCTCATCTTCTTTGTCAAATGTAGTTATGTAGTTGCAAAAATATTCTTTCCATTCCTCCCATTTTATTTCGGGTGTACCTTCTCCTTTCAAAAATGGTTCAGGTGGCTGTAGGTTGTACATATTGCTGCTTGCCATCCTTAAAAATGACTGTTTATTTTCTTTTCCTTTCTTTTTATTGTAAACTGTTCTTTCCTGCACAAGCTATTATGACATTCACTTATAATTAAATGTACTTATCCTTCTTTTTATTTATTTGCACAAAAAGGATACAGTACTTTAAGTTTCCAATGAGATCCGCTTCCTTTATCGATGTATTACTCGTTGCGCGCATTAGATAAGCGTGTTTTTCATGTAATTGATGAACTCAAAATGGCGCCTACCGCGATGTCGTCATACGCGCTGCAACGCTGCTCGCGATCACCTCACAAAGCTTGTCACTTCAATTGATGCCAGTTTCAAAGCGAGTTTAATATCAGTTGACGTATGTGTTGGATTCGTAGTTTACCACACACGTAGTTACTTTTTCCTCTCATAAAGTTCTTGTTACACTCGCTCCTTTAACTTTTTACAACTTTTCATTTTCCTCATCAGTGCATTGCTAGGTAGATTTGGCACTACTTTTAACCAATAGGTGTTCCGCTCACAGACACTGCCAGAAATTAATTTCGTCAATCACCATTTCCTTTATATTAAGTCAGAACACGACGCTGGATGCTAGTGTAACCTTCTCTTCACTTCTAGTTAAAGGTTCACTGGCTTTAATTAGTTCAGATTATTTTGCCGATATTATTTCCTTCCAATTACTACTTAAACATAACATTTCTTTACACGTTTCCTTAAATTATTCCTCAAGTTATCTTTTTTTCCTTATTTTCGATTCTTATCAGTACCTCAGTTAGGGTTAAAGTTTCCACTTCCTTCCCTTCGACCTGCTTATTCTTATCTTCTTCGTGCTAATAGTCATGCAGTATCCTTATATTCAATAAATTCACGCAGGTTCGCTGGCGTGCTGTGTCCTCGTCGCCAAATTTGTAAAGACGATTCCGTACTCAAGCTGTCGTCAATAACTTTATTCTCAGTCAACAACACACCAGGGGCATGTCTGCTCGGCAAGGCAGTCAGCCCGTTAATCCTCAACTGTCAGACGCAGCCCAGCTGTCAACATTCCAGCTGAGGGCTGTCCAATCACGCGCTGGGAAGGCACGCGCAGGGCAGGGTAATGGAAAGGAAGAAGAGACCAACACAACACCGTGTTAGTTCCTGATGCGTGGGGAGTGCAGGCTCGAGTTTGGTATGTGCGGACTCGTGAGAGTGAATGCTGCGCAATGATGCGTGCAGCATGTCAGTGTCTAAGATGGAAATGCCACTTCGAGAATTGTGTCTGTCTGTGCAGTGAATGTGCTGGCGTGTGATTGGCTGGAGCTGGCTGGGGTGCCAGGCTCCATGAGTCATCATGGGTCTGCCCGGTGGTGAGTGTTGAGATTAGCATGTGTGATGTGAGGGAGTGGTGCACCTGGGACCTGAATAGGGCTGGGCTTTCCCCACACAATGCTGGCTCCACCCCCTGTGATGCGACTGATGACCCTAGCCTGCCTGGTGAATGGAAAGGGTGGCTGGGGAAAACAAAGTACTCCAAAACCAGCTGCGACTGGTTTATCCCCACCCTGCACCCTGAGACAAAGGATTTTAATGTATAAAAAGGGGCTGTGTCCCCTTGCAAGTGGTTCTCTTCCAGGATCCTATCTGAGGGGGGCTGCTGCTGGGCGCCAGGAGGACCGCCACTTAGACTGCCTCCCTCCCTGGAGGCCCAGTGAGCTGGCTCTGGGCCCAGCCTTGCCCCCCTGCCTGCCTCAAGACTTTGCTGGAGTTCTACCTTGCTTATAGCGCCTGAGAGCGCTGTATTTTACTTATAGCGCCTGGGAGAGCTTTATTTTGTCCCTAGCGCTTGAGAGCGCTTCACTTGTTTCAGCCGGTGTCCACCCGGCATTTGCCCTGTTCAATTGCCGGCATTATCCCCGCAAGATGGTGAGTTTGTATCCCCCAAGCGAGTGCCCACCTCGCTTTTGTGCCGCTGGATATTTAAATTGAAGAGGGAGCCTACCCCTCGAAATTCACCGCCGCGGCCCCGAGGCCCGGTCTCCCGTGAACAGGCAGCCGCTGGCATCCAGCAAAGGCCGCGCTGGGATAGGCCAGCCGGCCAAGCCTCCCGCCGCGTCATTGGGGGAGGAGCAGGAGAACCAGGAAGTGGACGGGAGGCCACCCCGCGCTCCTGCCCAGAGAAAAGGAAAGGCTGTCCCCCTGCAAGGCTCCCCCGAGGAGGGAGCCCCGCTACCGCCACCCGGAGAAGCCCAGCGTAGAGGAGCTGATGCCGTAAGGAGCCGCCGCCTCCCTCGACAGCCGGTGATTGTGGGCGTCCCCGGGGTCCCTCCCCCGCTCGTGTGGGCATAAAAGCCGACGAGGCTACGGGGGCCAAAGTAGAATCGTAAGCCCCCTGAGAAGGGCTCCGGGGGCATTTCTGTGTTACTTGAGCCCAGAGAGGCTCAGGCGGCATCGTGGAGAGCGCGAGTCCCCGTCTGTGTAAGAGCCTGAAGGGCTCCGGGGGCCTAGTGGTACACGAGCCCTGTGAGGCTCCCGAGTGCCCCCCTTTGTTCTCGAGTCCCCCGAGAGGGACTCCGACGTGTGCGGCATTTCCTCGAGCCCCCAGAGGGGGGGCTCCAACGACGCCGCATTTTTCTTTAGAGCCTGAGAGGCTCAGACTGGCCCCTTTGTGTTACGAGCCCCGAGAGGCTCCAGAAGTGCCGCATTTGATTTCGAGCCCACGAGAGGCTCGGGTGGCACATTTGTTTGGAGAGCCCTGAGAGGCTCGTGAGGGCCACAGTTATCCTCGAGCCCACAAGGCTCCAGCGTTGGCCCCAGTGTCTCCCCAGCTGCCCAGCACTTAGTGGGCAGCTGCTACGTTTAGGCCCCTGACATTTGGGACAGTCACTGGTTGTGGCCTAATGTGATTCTGCGAAGTGTTCTTTGCTGCACCTCTGAATGTGTTTTTGATGCATCATGTGCCTTGTTCTTACACCGCTGAATGTATGTTTATGCATCATGTGTTTTTCTTCCCCTACACCTCTGAATGTTGTGATGCCTCATGTGTAATGTGTTCTTGCTTATGCCCCTACATGTATGGTGATACTTAGGTGGTTGTTTTCTCCTAGTACAGGTGTTGCTAGTGAGGTCCAGGTTCCCTGCGTAGTATTCTCCTAAAGTGCTTTAGGACTGCGTAGGTGGTGTTTACCTGTTACCAGTGAGTACTGGTTGTGTGCTATATGTACTATTTTGGTACTACAGTTATTATATGTTCTACGTGCTAATTCTAAAAGTGATTATTCCTGACAGTGGCCCATGTGGCCCTGTCCTGTACACCTATCCCCTGTAAATTCTGCCCCTGCCCATGGCACCTTGTAAAGTATATGTTTTTTATCTAATGTTTGTGGTATAATACAAAGACTAATTTTTTATATATTCCCTTGTGTGGAGTTTCCTTTGTGGTGGGCCTTGGGTGTTGTTGCTGGGTGCGCGCGCAAACGCTTTACACATCGCCTCTGAGATAAGCCTGACTGCTCGTGCCAAGCTACCAAGGGGGTGAGCAGAGGTTATCTTGGCGGGTAACGCCCTTGCCCTGACTTAGGAAAGGTGGTTTCAGCCTGGCTTTGGCGCAAGCCTTAGCCAACCAGAAATCCCATTTCTAACAACGGTCACTTTTGTTTCATGGTCATTCTCCACAGAGTCCAAGCAGCATTTGGCACAATTCCGGGCATCACATCAGTGATCTAAAATGTGTTTCATCTTACCTAAGCCATCTGGCCTCTCTTCTCTTTCACCAATGGCCACACTGCCCGAAAACATGTCCCATTCTCTGTCCTAACACCTTTTTTTCCCTCGATTCTTCAATTTTCAGTGACTCCATCTCCTCCTACGTGTGCTCATGCCATCTAATCACTGATAACCTCCGCCGTTTCTCGCCTTCTTTACTTTCAAGCGTTATCTTCAACAATTGTTAAATTTTAACAAAGTATTCTATTTGATTTCAGAGCTTCACAACCCAAGCTGTGGATTAGATTACTGAAAGCAAATGAAATAATTAGAACTTCCATGTTTGTATTGCCACATTCATTGAGGGGGGGTCGTAAGGAAACATTTGCTGGAATACTTTCAATCACCCCCTTAGAGTTAGATCCTTTCTACATGCCATGTATGTACCTGAACTTTAGGATCAAGGGTGTATGCATGCTCTTTCCTGCCTTTTTATCAGATTCCATCTCAGTATAATTTCCACTGAAAATATCTAAATCGTTTAACCCAGAGCAAGCCAGATATAAATTCTAGGTATTTGAAATTTCTCAAATGTACCAGTTATTATTCCATTAAAAACTAATGGCTCAAATTGTAGGCACTAGCGCATAAATAGGACAATCGGATTTAGATGTATTGAAAATGAAACTAGTGGTGAAGCGTAAAACATAAAAAGACACTTTCAATGATTAAAAGTGTTTTCGCCTGCTGTGAAATGGGCAGTCTTCTGCTGAAGTGTGAGCTTTGGATGAGCCCAAGAAATAGGGGAGCCCATTGTAAATGCTTTTAAAGGAGATCTGCGCCTGGAGGTGCATCTTTTGTGAACATTAAGTAAAGGTCAATGATGATGGAGAAACAGTATTAGAACATAGAAGGGATCTTAACATTTATGACAAATATTACTAATAGTTTCACGGAGCCAAGCAGCCAATATTGGTTTCATTAAATCTCTAATGTGCTTTGCTTTTTTCTCAAGCACACCTGACATTTTCTTCCCCTGCCTTTTGACCGTGGCTGCGAGCTCTGTAAATGATTAAAATAGAGTGCCATTCAGTCATTATCGAACACATCCTTAGTGGATTTTTCTCATTTCTCTTAACAATTTGATAGGAGAGTTAATTTCACACTTAAATAATTCATGAAATATGCAGAATTTGATGAGAGTCTGTTAACGCTGAAGTCTTTTTCCCGTTCCAGCAAATTTAACATTGCATTTTGGAGGTTGATGTATGACTTTATCAGTTAAGAAGTTAAAGCTGAGAGGTGAAAATGTAGGCTGCAAGCACTGAAGTCCAAGTGGCAAACACTTGTGCAGCTTGCGCATTATACAGCTGCCTCTGACACAACCTAACACTGGGTAAAGGCTGTTCTTAATTTGTGGTCCGCGGACCCCCAGCGGTCCACAGCATCTATTTAGGTAGTCCGCGGCTGTTCATAGGATGAAATAATATTGGCTGATTAGTAAAGTATAAATACATATAAAAGCAAAACTGAAAACAGAACTTTTTAAAACCGTCTGTATATGTGAAGAAATTTGAAATTGGAGGCTAAATATTTATTTGGTTTCATTATCTTGATTTGTGGGAGTAGCGGAAGTACAGCAAACAGAATTTGGTATAGACTACCAGTGGCCGCAGCTAAAGCAGCAATGGTATGTGGCAAAAACAGGCAGCATTCTATAGGAGCAACAAAATAAGATAATGTGCTGATTTAACCCAGAACCATTTGTATTTGTGTTTGTTATTTGTTAGGAGCGTGTATCACCCGTAGGTCTCGCAGCGCCAGTGGAATACTCAGATAACCTGTGAGTGGTCACTCGTTAGAGCTGGAAGAGCCAGGTTTTCAGTAGTTTGCTAAATCTCTTGTGGTTTTTTTCTGCACGAAGATGCAGGGGAAGGGGATTCCAGGTTGCAAGGCCAAATTTAGAGAAAGCTCTGCCTCCGTTCCTGACTGTGCGCACTTTAGGAATGTCTAGGAGGAGTTTGCTGGATGAGCGAAGGAGTCTGGCTGGCTCGTATCTTATCAGTTTATTGGCTAAGTATTTGGGCCCATTGCGGTTTAGAGACTTGTGGACCAAGCAGCATGTTTTGAAAATAACCCTCTTTTTTATGGGGAGCCAGTGGAGGGCCATCAGAGTGGGGGCGGAGAGGGTGCGGGGGGGCAGATTAAGAACCAGTCTCGCCGCCATGTTTTGCAGCACCTGGAGTGTGGACAGATGTTCCTCATTGATGTCAGCTAGTTGGGCATTTCCATATTCTAGATGACTATTGATAAGACCTTGTACAAGGGGCATACAGGAATGTAAAGTAATCCACTTGAAGATTTTTTAAGGGTTCTCCTTAGGCCGAAACTGGTGCGGATTGTGGTGTTATTATGATCAGCCATAGAAAGTTTGTCGTCGATAATGATGCCCAGGTTGCGTGCTGCGGCTTTGGGTAGTGGGCAGGGGCCCAGGGATGATGGCCACCAGTCGTCGGTCCATATTTTCTGGGCGTTACCGAAGAGTAGAATTTCGGTTTTGTTGGCATTGAGTAGAAGGTGGTTATTCGACATCCAGTCACTGATGGATGCCATGCATTCATTAAATCTGAATTTTGTGTCATTGGGATCTACCCCGAGTGTGATTAGTAGTTGCGTGTCATCAGCGTATGACACTGTATCGAACCCATAATCACGGATAATCTTAGCCAGGGGTGACACGTACAGATTAAAAAGTGTAGGGCTCAATATGGAGCCCTGAGAAACTCCTTTGTCGATGTTCTGTTTTTTGGAAACGAAAGAGTCTATTTGAACCTTAGAGGACCTAGCAGTCAGGTAGCTCCTAATCCAGCTTAACGCCGGGCCGGACACCAATCTCCCACAAACGTTCAAGCAGGGTATTGTGGGAGATGGTGTTAAAGGCCGCAGATAGATCAAGCAGGATCAGGATAGTGGATTGTCTAGCGTTGAGATAGAGCCTGATGTTATCAACAATTTCGAGGAGGGCGGTTTCGGTGCTGAGACATGCCTGGAAGCCTGACTGGGATGGGTCTAGCAGGTTGTTGCGTTCCAGGTATTCATAGAGCTGGCCATTAATCATTGATTCCATAGTTTTCTCAAACAAGGGTAAGAGGGAAATGGGGCGGTAATTGGCAAGTTGTTTTGGGTCGGCCGTGAGTTTTTTCAGGATTGGTCGGATTGTGGCTTCCTTCCAATGTTTAGGGACCGTAGATTGGGATAGTGAGAGGTTGAAGATTTTCGTCAGGTGTGGGACGAGGACTGGGGCAATTTTTGATACGATTTGGGCGGATGCTGGGTCATTGGGAGATCCTGATTTTATTTTGTTCAAGGTAAGGCCTACCTCTTCCTCAGTGATAGTGCAAAATTGCTTAAAAAGGGGAGTGGAAGGAGGGAGAGATTTGTTGATCCCTATTAAAGATGTAGTGGTGGGAGGGAATTGACTATAAATGATCTCTATTTTCTCTATGAAATTGGACGAAAGGTCATCAACCCATTCTTGGGAAGCCATGAGTGGGGGTTGACATGCAGCGGGGCTGATGAATTCTTTAACTATTTTGTAAAGTTCTTTCTGTGAGTTAGAGGCTTGATCTATTCTGTTTGCAATATGATATACCATGATGGTGTGATACAGCTTCCACCGAGGGACCCGGAACTAGCCACAGATGTATGACTCTAGTAAACAAATTTCAAGAATGAAAAAAAAATCTTTTAGAAGCTCTTTTCATAGATAATAATAATTTGCCCTGAAAAAGTCCCATTGTCCTTGGGATAAAGCGCTTTGGCTGGTGTTTTTTATTCACGTTGCAGCTGTTTTCGTCATTTACTTTGCAATAAATAAATAATGAATTTCACTTTGACTATGAAGGAGAGCTCGCCTATATGAAGCATTGAATAATTGTCTTGGAATCTGTTTATGGAACTTTTAGTTTGTTCATGGACAAATTGAGGGTTGTGTTCCTACTTAGTTTGTACCTCTCATATTTTTGTAAGATAAAGTGATATTCTAGAGTCTAGAGTAACGCTTTGTATTTTACAAATAAAACTAGATTTTGAAAAGCTCTAATTAATATTTAGATTTTTGTTTCTTTGTTTGCAATTTAAATAATTTTCATACTTTCTTTCCCTTTTTCGTGTATACATTTGTGTATACATGATTTCATGTATACGAGTTCGAGTCATAGAAATGACTTAGATGGAGGGCCCTAGCTTCCAGTAATAAATCTATGTTGGAGGGGTCCCTGGAAGTCTAAAGGATAAGCAAACCACTGCCTATAGTGTTCTCCCATGGGTAACCAATCAACAACCAACAGCACTGCCTTGATTACAGGTGTCCAGAGAAAATTGCCTAAAGGACCCCTTGAGGAGTGACATGAGAGTAACTCAAGGGTTTTGGTGGTGTCAAGCCAGAATATTGTGGCCTAAATATAATCTGACCAAAATATTGTATAGTAAAGATTTTTTACAAAAATATAACTCATTTGGAGTTAAAATTTAATACCAGTGGAGTCATTTGTTTGTAAACATAATTTAAGCGACAATATGTAAGTCAGGAAATATTTTTTGTTATTGACATTCTGACATTCACCGATTTGGATACAGTCAGCTAACTTAAGTAATGTGAAGAGACTGTCCAGGAAAGTGGCTGAGTATCTTACCGGCATGAATCCATGGTGATGCAGGATCGATAGAGTGGCAATCCACAGTAATACAAAGGTTGCATGCAGCTAGAGTATCAGGGTCACCGTTATGTAGGTGAGCCAATAAACAAGGAATCTAGACAAATTAGTCAAACCTATGGTCAAGTGAAAAATCAAGGAAGCTAAGGGCTTATGCTTGAGTTTTACAAATGAAATTCTCATATGTGGGCATGGTAGAGACTATATACATGCCCCAGTGGTGGGTCAACCTAGATACAAAGAAAGAAGGGCAGAAGCATCGCTAAAGGCATTTCAGTAAATAGTCTATGAGGCCCACCCAAGAAGCTGGAGGCACAACCAAGTGATTCCCACAGACACCTCATAAGAGGGGCAATGGTGTTCCACCTGGGTGCAGTGGTGGCACAATTCAGGAATTACAATAGTACCCTCAGGACTGGATCTCTGGTGTACCACCCCAAACCAGTGGGAGACTCAACTCACCAGTGTAGGTGAGATCTGTTAACCCTTCGATGCTGATGACGGCCCCCAGCCGTCATGCATCACGGGGCTCGTGTGCTGATGACGGCTGGGGGCCCACTCGCGATTCTGACGCACAGGCGCAGAATCGCGCCCACGCCCAAGGGGTTAAACTCTGTGGAAAGAATGTATTTGTAATAATGAGAAACATAACAGACAAGGGGAGGAGGTTAAAGGGCACTCTTCCTGGCCCTGGGCCTTAGCTGGCCATACCAGACCTAACTGGGAAGAGACCAAAGGAAGAGAGTCTTCCCATTTTTACCTTTAGGGTCTGTGCAAACCAAGAGAAAGAACTAGGACCAAAGCTCCATGGTCAAAGGACATATGGGAGGCTTGAAGGTCAGATAGGAGGTACTTTAAGAGGGAAGGGGGACATAATGGAGTAAAATAGCAGTGACAAAGGAAATGCAGGCCACCAGGTACTGCTATATTGATGTGCTTATCAATTTAGCTACTGCTTAAGTGGCAGATTTTTCAAACAGAAAATAATAACCCAACAGGCACAAGCAGGTGTCATCTGGAGCACAGAGAAAGTAGTACACTGAAATAAGGAAACCGTGGGAACATCACATGTTTCAAAACCAGATGAGACTTTACTCCTCAATCTAGCATACAAAATTCAGAATTGGGTGGTAAACTACCTCTAGGATCTGCTTAGTGAAAGAATCAGGCTGCAATGGCTTAAATTTAAAGATTGGAGTGAGGCCTTTCCCCGGGTCCCTTGGGCAGGCAGATTTCACTGTATTTTAACACTTTGGCCACCTCAAGCCCACATAAACTGGTTCACCTTCTTTGTCTAATTAGAGTACAATTCTCTTCATGGTCAATTCAAGATTACTATCCTTCAATAAGACAGATACTATAAGAGCTTTCTCTTATTTTAAGAATTACTCTACAGAATTGTTCCTCAGGGAATACTCCTCAGTGAGAAGATACTTCATTTGTGAACTTCCCTTATCCTGCGTGTTATCCTGCATACAACTCTACCCTATGTAACCTGTAGTCAACAATTGTGAATATTTACTGCAAATCAGCATCAAAAAAGATCATTGGTCTTCAATTTTTAGTGCACCACAACCCGCTTTCATAGAAGAGGCTACAATGTAGCGCCACAAACTTCCCAGATAGTTAGCCTCACCTCCTCCAGCAGAAGCAAGGCAAGCAACTCCCTAGCAACTCCAGTCACAGCTAAGCAGGGTCTTCTAACAGTTGACATACGGATTTTATATGTATAAATATTGTTTTATTGTAATGATGTACTGTGTAACATGTATTGATTCATTGTGAAATTCACATAAATTGAACTTAATGTTGTTATGAGGAATATGGATGATTGTTTTTTATGAATTGTTAACAAACCTGTATCTAATTTGAAACCTCTTTTAATAAAAAGTACTAAGATATATATATATTTTTATGTTTTGATTATAATGTTGTGTACAGGGCTATATATGTAGTGTGAAATTGGTCTAAACAAATGGTGTGTTGGAAACGAAATGTCAGTATATGATTTGTAACACACAGAAAGGAATTTCTTTACTTGACTTCCAACAGTTCCCACCATCAGGTGAATGGCTGTTCGAGGTTACCTGGACGTCACACTCTGCTTGTTCAAATATGCATGTGCTCTAAATCACCGGGAAAGTTACCACCAATACTACCAATTAATCGTAGGGCAGATGGGGATGGGAGAGTGGTGAAATTAATTGGCTGCTTCATATATTGTAAAAAGAAATAAGATAATTACTATTCTGAATGACATGTTATTGCTTAAAACATCTTATCTAACATATGGAATAGATACCTGGGATTTGAAATAAAGATGTCTAGAACCTTAAGTATGGCTCTCCCCAAATACAACTTGCCTTCAGGCAATGTAGCAAACTTCGAAACCCAGATATGGTGTAACATAGTTCGTGTCCCAGGGCATGAGTGCTATGTTCTGGCGACCTGTCTGAATTTGCTGCTAAACTGTCCACATTGCTGCTAAACTGCCCGTCCACATAGCGATTTTAATTGCTTTTAATGCGGCGTGTTTTAAAAGAAACACTACTTACTGTTGCACTTTAAACTTTGTTGTACTGTACTCCTTCCTGCCTGTGCCCCGTTCCACCTCGGGTTCTCCCGCTTGTGTGGAGGGCACGTCGGCAGACATCGGGGACCCCGCTCCCATTGGCTGCTGTCAGTCAGGTGGGACGCGAGAGCTGACTCGTTAAAACTGGGCGATTCTGAAGCCTCGGTTAGTTCGTGTCCCAGGGCATGAGTGCTATGTTCTGGCGACCTGTCTGAATTTGCTGCTAAACTCTCCACATTGCTGCTAAACTGCCCGTCCACATAGCGATTTTAATTGTTTTTAATGCGGCGTGTTTTAAAAGAAACACTACTTACTGTTGCACTTTAAACTTTGTACTGTACTCCTTCCTGCCTGTTCCCCGTTCCACCTCGGGTTCTCCCGCTTGTGTGGAGGGCACGTCGGCAGACATCGGGGACCCCGCTCCCATTGGCTGCTGTCAGTCAGGTGGGACGCGAGACACGAGACCCAACGCACATAATTGGAATGCCGTTATTCGCGCACAGCAAATGCGCACAGCGAATATGCGCCGAAGTTGCGCCAAAGTTAAGCCCGTCTGCGCCCTTCCGCGCTGAGGACGGGCTGCAGGACGGGCTGCACAGGGAGGAAACCACGACATCGCTGGGCAGCCAGGTAACGAGGTCCTATGCTTATAGGGATTTAGTTACACTTAAACCCTCTTCGCTATCCTGCCACCATAGTCTCTCCCTGCAAGCTCTCCTTTGTTCGCCCTCTTGTCGTTGCTACTTTAGCCACACTGAGCCCTCTCGTTCTCACCTCCCTAAAAGTCGCACCATGGCTAAAACATCTCCTACGCTTACTGCTCAAATGGAAAGAGGTTTTCTTATCAATGCTAGGTCATTGATTAAAAACAATATCGCGTTCCACGATTTTGTTACAGCCAGGAACCCCACATGAGTTTTTATTACTGAAACCTGGGCATCTGAATCCTCTGGTCCGGACCTCTTGCTTGCCATCCCTGAGGGCTATGCACTAAACAGACTGGATAGACTAGTTCGCAGGGGCGGAGGGCTGGCGATCCTTTATAAAGTCTCTTCTGTTTGTCGTATTAAAACTCTCTCCTCTCCATGAGATCCTTTTCAGGCTATTCATTTTTCTATATCCTCCTCTCCCTCTGCATCTTTTTCCGGTCTCCTTATTTATAGACCCCCTGGCCCCAGATCCAGTTTTAGCCACAAACTTCTTGAAATTTTAGAACCCTATTTTGGTAAACCCCACCTTACGGTCATGGGGGACTTAAATTCCCACTTAGATGACTTCTGCTCGGAGGATACCCTCTCTTTAGTGGACCTCATGACCGCTTGTGGCCTTCACCAGTTGGTAAATAGCTCCACCCACCTGGCCGGCCACATCTTAGACTGGGTGTTCTCTAATGACCCCAGACTTTCTGCGGGCCCTCCCATCCCCCTGGTCTGGTCGGATCATTTGGCGGTGCCTCTGGAACTTAAACTCACCCCTTCCCCCCTCCCCTGTGCCATGGGTTCACGAACAAGGAACTTAAACGGAATCACAGGGGTATCATGAATGACTCTCTCTCCCCCCTCATAGCGCAGCCCACCGTTTCATCCGCAAAGGATGCCAGCGATGATGCGCTGGAGCTGGCAAACTCCATCTCTAAGGCAGTAGATCTTCCGGCCCCCGCCTCCCTCCGTTATTCAGCTAGACTGAAACCATCAGCCCCTTGTTTTACTGAGCCTCTTAGGCTCTTAAGGCAGAGCTGTAGGAGGCAGGAGAGGCTATGGCGGACAACCTGGAGCCCCAAAGATCGAGAAAGACATAAGCTTATGCTTGTAGACTACAAGAAAATGGTCATCAAAGAAAAACAGGCCTACTTTTCTACGCTCACAACGTCCCTTACTTCCTCTAGGGCAGTGGTTCCCAAATTTTTAACTCCTGAGGACCCCCATAGAGTCACCAGTGGAAGCCGGGGACCCCCAAGTAATTTGTAGGATTTAAATTTCAAACATTAAAACAGTAATTCGGAACAAAATAACACACATGTGCACACAAAACAAATACTCAAAATACTAATGATTTTAGTGGCATATTTACAAGCCCCTATCACCATGGGAACATCACTTTCTGAGACGTTCCCGTGGCGATAGGGGCTTTGCCTTCTTTACAAGGCAACGTTAAGCCACTTAACGTGGCTTAGCGGTCCCTTGTAAATAAGACCCCCTTTGACACAATGCTTAGCGTGAAAGGGGTGGGCAGTGCGTGTTGTGGTGGGCGTTTCCCCTGTGACACCCATTGATTTTGACGCTGCCCCCTATTTACAAGAGCAGCGTAAATGGGAAGCAGCGCCAAAATTAAGGCCAGGAAAAACCTGGTCTTAACTTGGCGAAACAATGAGAAATGCTTCATTTCTCCTCGGTTTTGTAAAACGCCTTGGATTGTTTATGCTCAGGAAGGCAACCCTTCCTGCACATAAACAATCTTAAAAAAAAAGACATGTTGTAACTTCCATGTGTGATGCATTAAGCAGTACACACCGAAGTGACAAAATGACATTTCAAGATTGTTTATGTGCAGGAATGGGGACCTTCCTGCACATAAACAATCTTCCCCAGTTAAATGTAGTGCCAGCGCAGGGGAAACACAGGGCTGCACCATATTCTTGTAAATATGGTGCAGCCTTGCGTTTCTGAAGTAGTAGAGTGTGTTGTTAAGCCAAGGAGGCTGGTCTGGAGAAGCACAAACTCAAGGAGTGCTGGTCTGGAGAAGCACAAACTCAGGATTCAGAACATAACACAGTGGTTAGTATTGACTTTAACAATAAAAATGTATTTTCACCCAAAGAAACCTTTTTAGAAGATTCAGGATACTGAAAGACTGAAAAAAAACATGTCACTAACTTGTACCTTGCCGTTTGCAAGCAGCTGTTTGATGACAGTTTTTTGGTCACTGTGCTACATTACGATTGTCACTTATGAACTGCACTGTAACAAAAGAATCTCTCTGACAAAAGCAGTAACCCACTGACCGATGCATATCAAATACTGTTTTTTAAAATGCATGTTACACTTCTTTGCAATAGACATTTTAACCCTCTGTGTTACATTAGTTCAGTCACAGCTGCCACTGGACAAAACTCTCATGTCTCTCCAGCAGGGAAATTAATCACTTGTTATCTTGACACTTTTATTGTTCTTTGAAAACTGCTAATTAAACAAGATACTTTGCAGTGATTTTAAAACTGCTGCCTGCAGACCCCCTGGGAATGTGTCAGGGACCCCTGGGGGTCCACGGACCACAGTTTGGGAAACACTGCTCTAGGGAGTTATTTAAAATTGTTGACTCTCTGTGCTCTCTAAACTCCCGATCCCATTATAGGTTCCCAAGAGTTGTGCGACAGGATTGCGCAGTTCTTCCACACTAAAATTGCGGACATTTATCTTACCCTCGAAGCACAGAGAGCCTTAATGAGCCCTCTTCCTTTCCCGACTCAACCTACCTTACAATGTTGGGGAAAAATTCCCTCGAAGATCCTGTCCGACTTTCCTCCCCTTACCCTTGAGCAATTAGATTCTCTCCTAAATAGAACCAAGTCAGGCTCGCCACTGGATCCCTGCCCGCTGAAGATCCTGAAAGAATGTAGGGAAACCTTGTTGCCCCCCATTTTGGAGATAATGAATTGTGCCATGAATCAGGGCATCTTCCCAGCTGTCTGGAAAAGGGCCATAGTCAAGCCGCTGCTAAAAAAGCCGACTCTGGATCCTGAAATCCTCAAGAACTTTCGACCTATATCGCTGCTGCCTGCCCCAGCTAAAATGCTTCAAGTCCACCTCAATCAGCATTTGACCTCCTTTCTTGAGGTCTCTGGGTTCTTGGATCAATCTCAGCACGGTTTTAGAAAGTTTCATAGTACAGAGTCGGCTCTCATGGTAGTGGTTGACAACATTCGTTCTAAGGTTGACCAAGGCCAGACTATTTTGCTGGTCTTGCTCGACCTGACTGCAGCTTTTGACACCCTGTCTCCTTTGACTCTAACAGCTCGGTTAAAGGAGATTTGAGGTGGAGGGCCCAGCATTGAGCCTCTTGTCCTCTTTTCTTAGCCAAAGAGAGCAGAGGGACAAGCTAGGAGAGTTTCTCTCCCCTGCAAAGCCTGTGCAATGTGGGGTCCCACAGGGGTCTGCCTTAAGTCCGACCCTTTTCAACATCTATGTGGCCCCACTAGCCAGGCTTGTAAGAGCGCACGGGATGGAGGTGGTGTCATACCCAGATGACACTCAGATCATGGTGTCCCTCTCCCACTCGGTGAGTACCTCCGCGCTCAGCTTCAGGAACTGCATGCAGGCAGTCTCCGAATGGATGATTTTAAACTCACTGAAGCTGAACGGAGAGAAAACCGAGGTCTTGATCTTTGGCAGAGAACAGGACATATGGTCCAACGACTGGTGGCCCCCATCCCTGGGAACATGTCCTGTGCCTGTAAAGTCAGCCCGCAATCTGGGCGTGATTATCGATACTTCACTGGCCATGACGCAGCAGGTTAACAGACCTGTGTCCACCTGTTGGGGAGTCATCAAGACTCTCAGGAAAATAGCCCATTATCTCTCCCCCCAAGCTCGTAAACAGACCGTGGTTGCCCTAGTGGCTTCACGGCTGGATTACTGCAACGCAGTGTATGCAGAAATAAATAAGAGCCTTATTCTACGCCTCCAGTCCGTTCAGAACGCGGCTGCCAAATTTGTTCTGGGCGTCCCTAATACCTCCTCTGCCACTCTCGCCAGGAACAGTCTGCACTGGCTCCCGATCCACCTCAGGATCACTTTCAAAATTCTATGCCTAGTTTTCAGTGCTCTATCAGGCGGAGGATCAGAATCCATTGGCTCCCTCTTGATCCCCTACACCTCTAGCAGAAGCCTTCGCTCTGCTTCCAAAAATCTCCTATCTGTCCCTCGAACAAACAGAGTCAGATGGGGTGGAAGGGCCTTTTCCTCTGTGGCCCCCAAACTGTGGAATCACCTCCCTCCCGAGTTAAAAGCTCAACCCTCTATGGCCCTTTTTAAAAAAGCCTTAAAAATGCTGCTCTTCATCGAGGCCTATCAGTAGCATGCTCTCTGACTCTGAATTATGTTTTGTTAGGCACCTTGACGCCCGTTGGGCAAAGTTGCGCGATATAAGTTGTGTTTCATTCATTCATTCATTCATTCATTCATTCATTCACGTCCAGATTAAGTCACTGGACCTCACAACAGGGTCTTTCAAGAAAGGACTTTTGTGTAGCCTGAAATTTTAATTATCTTCAATCCTGTTATATTCACAGATTAGGTCTCTGGAGTTTTCCACAGAATAACCAGTTCCACATAAGTTTCAGACTTGAAATTATTCAAGAAAATAACCAACTCTTATCAACTATCTACACTAAATTATTCCAACTAAACTTAATGAACTAATACTAAGGGTCTGTCGTCAAGCTCTTGGTGTGAACGTTACCAAACACAATGAGATGCAGCACTCCAAGAACCTCCAAAGCACTGTGGCACAAGAACAGAATAACTGCTGATGTAGTTTTCAGCCAGAGTGGAACATAAAAATCAAGGGCCTGACTTCACACTAAACATCAATAAATGGTTTAACCCTAACCAGTGCTTACTTTGCAGTAAAATAAATGCCATACCCCTTGTCAGGAGGCCACTGCTGCTTGCATCACGTAGAGCCCCTGCCAGCACTGCAAATGATAGTACCAACACAACTACTAATACATTCCTACAAGTGTGACAATTCAGAGTACTCCGTACCGCAAAGCTAGAAGAATGTCTAGGGTGTTAGGTCTCAGTCATTTTTCATTTATACTAAATTAATAAGCAACTGTTGTTATGCTCATCTCTAAATTAGACAGACAGAGCCACCATGTGGCAGACAGTTATAATTGCCAGGGTTGACAATTACGTGCTTGTGCTGAGCACCAGAAACCACCAGCTCAAATTAAGCACAGATAACATTAACTCATGACTGCCACTCTTGCAGGCCAGTCAGATTGAGTCACACCCATATTATCACAGGCATAACATAACAATGGGGATTTCCACCCTATCACTGCTTTAACAGTGTTTGGACACAAAAAACATGTGGTGAGTTTGATTTGTCAGATGGGGTCGAACTCTGGCAGATGGGTCTGACATAGGCACTAACAATTAAGGCTTTTGCGTGGTACAATTAGAGACCTTTCAGGCTTTATCTGTGCTCAGCCATATGGGGCCACACACGGTCTACCAAGACTCTTGAGTGTGGGCCTTTGACTTGGCCTTAGTTTGACCAGACACTACATCAGCACAGCAAAAGGTTCAATTATGCCCTTCTGCTCTGACATCACCCCAGCCTATGCTCACAGAAAAAAGTTTACTCGCTATAGTTATGGAACAGAAGAAATCTGTTATGCTGACTTGTACTCCCACTGTACCAACAAAATGGTTGATGAACATACAATAGTGCAAATAATATGCACTATGAAGAAGACATCATAGTAATCAGTGTCAGGGAAGATCGACATTAAAATTACTATAACTGCCACCAGTGACATAGGTGGTCTGACCTTCTGCTCTGTGAGTATGAAATCTGTAAATTAACTAGAGGTGCTTGTATCCAAACCTTAAAGAAACAATTGATGCCAGATAACATATCAGATAACATTTGTTCTTGACTTATTGCATCTATTAAAAATTACCAGTGTGTATCCCCAATGAAGCACAAAATCTTTCTGCGAATAATCTGTGTATAATCTGAGGTAGCATAAGTATGAACAGGTGGCGGCATCTTGTTTTGGGAAGGTTGTCAAGGAGCATGTAGAGCCATCCCAACTTGGTTTATATTTTTCGGCACATTTTCCTTTGTACACTTTTGTAGCATTCTCCCCAGCATGGTAGCACGCAAATGACCACTCCACACATGCAACTCTATAGTGCCCAACTTTATTCTTCAGAGTGCAACCATTAACTGTGCTAATTGCGTCATGAACTTTATTAACCACATCCAGACACACCCTAATAATCAGGTCATTATCCTATAGTGTCCATCAGGGACCAGAAGGATCCCAATATTCATACTTACAAGAGACTGCATCTACCCCATTATAAATAAAAAGTACAAATATTACATATCTACATTATAGTTACTCAATTAGTTCCTCAATTAGCTGTTGAAGAGCTTCAACCAATCTCCCAGACCTAGTCGTGTAAGGTTGAAGAGGTGAAGGAGCCAGGCCTACCTCAGGCACTGGGGCCGCAGAGGTAGGTGTAGAAGGTAGGTTCTCTGGACTTTCAGGTTGGCATATCTTACTCCTGACATCTGGAGCGATGAACATCGAGGCAGGTGCTCAAAGTATGACAAGTCTCTTGTGATCGGCTCTCTGTGACGTTGAGCTGGACATATGTCCTTTGCTCATCACAACTCTTATGGGTTCAGCATCAAACAGAGCATCAGATTTGAGCTTCCTTTTGTTCTTGACCAGGTCTCCTTCCTTGAAAACTGTGTTCTGAGCACAGCATAGGTTTTCATTCTGGACTTGTGCAAAGAATCCGCCCTACCGGTCTTGTCCACATCTGTCAACCTATGAGGGATCCATTGCGGTAATTTGGTTCCCATGGCTCTCCCAAACATCAAGGTGGTAGGCTTTTACCTGTAGTGGAATGGGGACTTGATCTGGAAGCATGAAGAGCTGAACATAGAGCCGACTTGAGATCATTTCCTTCTAGCGCAGCACACTGAACTATTCTCTTTAGGGTGACCATAAAGCGGTCGACCACACCGTCAGCCTGTGGTCAGAGAGGGCTACTTTTCTGATGTTTACAGTAATGTTAGTGAGAAAGTCTTTAAAAACTCGGCTGTTGAACGGTGGGCTGTTGTTGGACTTAAGAATGGATGGGACACCCCATGCTGCAAAAATGCCCCAACGACTTGGTCATGTGCGATAGGTCTTCCACAAGTGGAAATCGTGAGTACTCATCTACAACTATCATGAGATGATGTCCATTGTTAAGGGGTTGAAAGAAATCAGATATGATTCTCTCCCACACCCACTTTGGAAGACCAGACATACTAATAGATGCCGTGTTGTTTTGGGAGATAAACAGTTGCACAAATTACAGGCCTTAAGTTGCTTTTCAACTCTTTCATCAAGGTGGAGAAACAGCACTCTGTCTTGAAAAGCTCTTTTGGTGACGACAATGCCACGATTACCCTCCTGGGTTAACTCACTGACTTGTTGTCGCAGTCTCTCTGGAATGACGATTCTAGAACCTTCTTGAGTTCCTTCTTGAGTGACAGAGTTGCTCACTCACATTTTGAATTTTGAATTTTCTAAGTCATCCATAAGAGGTTGAATGTGCTTCTTCCAGGATTGCTGGGCAATATTGTCCTTGAGAACAAGCATATCCCGATCTATATATGTAGCAGCAAAAATGTGTTCTACCAAAAGAGCTGCAGGTGTGCTTGGCTTGACTATAAAGTTAACAGAGACCTCAGCCGCTTTAGCCGTTGCACTGTGACACTGCACTGGCACTTGTGAAAATTAGTCTGCAGGATTTGGATTGGGATTTGGATATTTCCCTGGCTTATTCACTATAGTTTGTTCATGCTCTTGCAGCCGTAACCCCCACCTCTCTGTATGTTTATAAGATATATATATTCAACAAAGCCAATACTCAATCAACATTAACTCAAAGTTGACGCAAGCACTTCAATACTGCTCGATTTTGTTTATTTAATTCACCATTCCGTGTTTCAGCCATCACACACAATCTTGATCATATGACATGTGCGCCATTTTACTTTACTTTTATACAGTGCATCATTATAGGCAAAGAGGAGTTACAGTTTTCTTACGGCATAAACATTGCAAACATGCTTTGTTTGAGTATTCCATCAAAAATGCAGCATTGATAATAAATTCATTATTTGGCAACAGATCAATTTTTTATTTACTGTGCGACAATATAGCTTGACTGTGATAACAATACTGCCTAAGTGGCCTTATCTCAATGTATTGGTCATTAAAATGTGCATGATTTTCATATTTATTAATAACTCATTATATCCTAAAAGCAATCTATTACATGATTGTGATTTTCAATACAGGTTCAAATTGAGCACAAGTAGGCATGTCAACTCTCCTCATTAAAATCCTGTGCCTATTAATATACCATTCATTTGATGCAAATTGCCGCTCCATTACTAGACATCTGACAATCATATGAGGGCGTGAAGTAAACAATAAAAACATAAACATATATGTAATAAAAAAACATGAACCTCTAAGCTCTAGAGGGGAAATATGATATTTGACTTACTCTTAATGTTAGACCCAACAAAGAGAGCGTTAATTGAGAATTCGGACAATTATCTCTCACTTGATATTGTATTCTCACTAACTCACAGGATTAGATATAACAGGCAGGCATATACTTCTTCATCCACTTTCAGCCCATTTGTCATTTTACAATTTAAATTCTGCATGCATCGCATTTCATGTTGTCTAAGCACCTTCACCCGATCTCCTCCTCTCTTGCCCAATGGCACAGCATCTATCACAAAATACCTCATCTGCTTCACATCATCTGTGCCTCCTCACAGTGCTTAGCCACAGGATATGTCTGACTGATATTATGAATCACTGTCATGTGCTGTAGTGTGCACTTATGCACTTGAAGAGAAGTGCTCTCAACATGCCCCAGGCACCCCGGTCCGTCACAGCAGGTGCAGATTGAACGAAGGGTGCCGAGGGGGTTAGAGCGGAACACACTTCCGGGTTGGGTGGCACTTCGGGGGCTGAGTGGTCTAGTCGCTAGCCGTCCCAAACCTTAAAGTCTTGGCTTGAGCAAACGCGAGTCAGATACACAAGACTACGCGGCTCGGCAAGGCTGAAGCTGGTCGCAAACTGCTGGTAACTCCTGGGACTTTTAAAACACTTTTTAAGGCAGATTGCTGTTTTTACTTACTTGCTTCTTTGCACACCTTTGTACACCCGCATCCCGCATCCCTGGTAGAAGCTCTGCTCCAGGCACCCCGGTCCGTCACGGCAAGTGCAGATTGAACGGAGGGTGCCGAGGGGGTTAGAGCGGAACACACTTCCGGGTTGGGTGGCACTTCCGACGCTGAACGGTCTAGTCGCTTGCCGTCCCACACGTACTTAACCCAATGTCAGGGCGGACGCGCCAAAGGCAAGCCCATCTGCACCCGTCCACGCCTGGCACTACACAAATAAAGACAGGACATGAGAGGATAAGTTATTCTAATCATGAACTGCTTACACTTAGGCAAAAACCCTGCTGCCCTACACTGCAGATGCTTATGGAAGTCAAACGTTGCCCGATCTGTCAGCGTGCTTTCGGATTTTCACATAGCAGAAGACTGACTACACCTCCGACCCTCCCTATTAGGCCAATTAACAAAACAATTAAGGCGGGGATAATCAAATCGCGGTCACTAGTGAAACATAACTCAGAAATGGCAGAATTAATAGAATCTCAAAACCTAGATATTATCTTCATCACCGAGACCTGGGCTGATAAAGCCTTGGACATTGATCCAGCACTTGCCATTCCTGAGGGATATTCAATCACCAGAGCAGACAGAAAAGGGAAACGGGGGAGGCTTGGCTATCATCGATAGAAATTATCTAAAGGTGAAAGGCTCGGACCAAGGCAGTAATACGGACTGCAAGATACTATACTTCCAACTCAACATCACGAGTAATTATACATTTAAAGGCCTTATGATCTACAGGCCACCAAAAGCCAAAACCCCTCTGACACAACTACCTAGCTCTTTCCTGGAATCCAGTGTGAGGAGCTCAGATTTTTTCTGTTCTGGGCGATTTCAACATGCACCTAGAGAAGAGTTCAGATTTAGGCACCGCTACTCTGATCGATCCATTCACCAATTTAGCCTGGGAACAGATTGTTAAAAAGGATACCTGCAAAGCGGGGCACACTCTTAACTGGATCTTTACTTCCAATATGGGCATTGAGATAATTGAAATCCTGCCGGTTCCTTGGTCAGACCACAATGTAATAACTTTCTCCATAAACGTGAAAAAGAATGTAGTCTCTCCTACGCCACCGCCCAGGTTCACGTCATATCTGAACTGGTCTAGGTTAGACACCCCTAAATTAAAGGAACAACTTTCATTATCCATTCCTGAGCTGGAACCAGATAGTAACATCGCCACATCTCAAATTTCAAGTTGAATAACTTCTACCATAGCAGTCCCGCAAAAAAAAGCTACCCTCAGGAAAAAAAACCTTCCTAACCGGGGTTCTCCGACTCACTGAAGGCTCAAAAACAAAATTGCAGAAAATTCTAAGGGAGATGGAGATCTAACTATGACCTAGAGCAGAAAGGTGAATATTAAACATCACGGATCTTGTATAAAAATTTGATTTTAAAAGAGAAAAGTATCTACTTTATTCGAAAAATAGAAGAGGCTAAAAACTCTATTAAAGAACTGTTCACCACTGTTAAAAAACTAACCAAAATCGATAGCGACAAACAGGTTGTGATTAGCTCTGATTTCTGTAATACCTTCGGCCAATTTTTCATAGATAAAGTGACCTCAGTCTATGAGTCATTTAAATCAACGGACATGCAGCCTCCCACATCATTTAAATCAGAACTTAGAGATGAAGCATTCCCAACAAAGCAGAAACTCCTGTTTCAATTTTCACTACCTTCACAGGAACAGATATTTCAAGTCCGGAGCTCTAGTGGACCCGTGTCCACCGAAGGTATTGCATCTATTCCCTGAGCTGCTAAGCGGCCAATTGGTTAGGTTTATGTCTCAAATAGTGAACTCAGGTCTTTACCCAGATATGTGGAAAACTACCTCAGTACTGCCACAACTAAAGAAACCTAATCTAGATCCACAAGAACCTGGGAACTACAGACCTATTGCAAGAATACCTTTCGGTGCAAAGGTTCTGGAGAAATTGTTGAACAAACAGCTGGCCCAATTCCTTGCAGAGACTAATGTCTTAGACCACTCGCAATTCGGCTTCCGAGAGGGACACGGAACAGAAACAGCCCTATTTATGGCAGTAGAAAAACTCAGGAGTGTACTGGATGCCGGAGGGAGGGCCGCCTTGATCCTTTTAGATCTTTCGGGGGCTTTTGACACGGTCAGCCATGATACACTCCTGGGTCGACTTGCAGAGGCCGCGTTCATCCAACTGCAAGGACGTTGCTGGCTTCTTACCTGTCCAATAGGACTTTTACAGTCGAGTTGGGAGAAGCAATATCAAAACCTTTCAACTCCCTGTGTGGCGTTCCCCAGGGAACCTTATGAAGTCCCACTCTTTTTAATTTGTATGTAGCTCCTTTAGCAGAAATTATTAGGAATTGTGGATTCCTACCGGTCTCGTACGCTGACGATACCCAAATAGTGGTTTCAGTCACAAACACCACCACAGAGACAGCAGATACATTTAAAAACTGTATGATCCAAGTCAGCCATTGGATGCAGTGCAACTGCTTAAAACTAAATGGAGACAAGAGCGAGGTCATGCTACTAGGAACAAACAGTGAAATCTGGTCTCCGGAATGGTGGCCAGTTAGTCTAGGCAACTGCCCATTCCGAGTCAACAAAGTGAAAAATCTGCGTATGATACTTGACAACAGAATAACGTTTGACGCTCAGACTAACAAATTAACATCCACCATATGGTATATCCTGAAAATGATAAGGAAGCTCTTGCCATTCATTCCCTTTGATTCTCGTAAAACGGTGGTAACAGCGTTGGCCCTGTCAAGGCTAGACTACGGGAATGATCTGTACGCTGGGATGCAAGTCCAGCACCTAGCTAAACTACAACGCCTGCAAAATACAGCAGCAAGACTGGTACTGGACATTCCCAGGTCTGAGCCTATTGCACCCCACCTAGGTGTCCTCCACTGGCTCCCTATGGTAAAAAGAATCAAATTTAAATCTGTATGCCTGGCATACAAAGCTCTTCACGGATTTGGCTCTCAGTTCTTAAGAACGCATCTTAAACTGTATGAGCAATCCAGGAAGCTACGATCCAGTCACGCAAAACTGATTCAGGTACCCCGATACAAACAGGTTAGGTGGGGGGGGAGAAGCTTCCTGTTACATGCAGCTAAAGACTGGAACCTGCTCCCACTCACAATTAAAAACAGCCCCTCACTGCTTTCATTCAGGAAGCTGGTAAAAACCTGGATATTCACGTCTCGTTAGCCCTGATCTTACTGTGCCCTAGTCTCCCTGCATCTACCCAGCGCCAAGACGCCCACGGGCATACGCACGCTTTACAAATCCATAAATCAAATCCAATCAATTCAAATGTGCTGTAGTGTGCGCTTATGCACTTGAAGAGTAGTGCTGCCAAAGGGAAACATCCTTTACAACGCAACTTTTACCACGCAGTGCCTTTACGACGCAACTTTTACAACGCAAACCATTACAACGCATTGCGCTGGGGGGCGCTATAGGATAGGGAATAGATTTAATTTACTATCCAACACCTTCCCTAGTGTCCACGGGGACTGGAGTTGGAATAGTAAATTAAACTATTAACTATCCAGCACCCAAAGCGCTATGCGTTGTAAAGGCATGCGTTGTAAAAACCGCGTTGTAAAGGCATGCGTGGTAAAAGCATGCGTTGTAATGTCATACATCCGCTGCCAACATATCGTAAATTGGATCTGCAAATAAGTACATAGACAGTAAATTCAGTTTTGTAGTTATGCAAGCCCTTGATCTCAATAGGTCTCTTGTTTATTTATTTATTTAAAATATTTTATATAGCACAAACAAGACCCGTGAGGATATCAGAGCTCTTTACAATAGAGATAAAAAGAAGGGGCATATAAATTCAGCAACAAGTAATTAAAAAGATACAAGAGGGGAAAAGCTTTAGGCCAGCAGAACTAGGGTTAATAATAGACTGTCAAATACTATACAAGGGTGAGGGAAAAGTATCAGAGCTGGCCTTTGAGATTTACGATTCAAGATTAAGCGAAGCAATTTACAAATCTTCAGGTGGAGGAAGCAAGATTATCAAACAATATGGTACATTTGAAAGAAAAAAATACAAGAAGAAGTAACTAACTGAGCCCACATTCATCAAGGGTGATGAGGACAAGTCTTAGAATGCTTGGAGGGTGGTTGGGTTCCAGGACAAGAACTTGTTCATCAATAGCACTTTAACTTTCTTTTTGAAGTATGCCGCTGAAGGGTTCATCCTGATTTCTAGAAGAAGGGAGTTCCAAATTCTCAGGGCGATACCCGAGAAAGCTTGATTGACATTTTCTTTTTATGGAAGTTCTGCAGCTTCAGCAGTAAAGTTCTGGCACTTCTGGGGGTCTAGAACCACCAGATAGCACATGTTTTTGTGCAAGGTAAAACAGGGTACCGAAATATAAGGCTTTATTGGTCATGCAGGCAATTTATAGTTGTATCCTTATTCATATGGTAGCTAATTTAAGGATTTCAACTCTGGTATGATATGGTAGTTTCTTTTAGAACCTGTGATGAGTGTTGCAGCGGAGTTAAGAGAGGCCCTTAGTGGAGCCATCTTCTGTCTGGGAAGGCCACAGAGGATTGCACTTCCATAGTCCACCTTGGAGATCCCTAGCATTTGAACAGAAGTTTTGAAGTCCTTGTGGGGGAGAAAAGGTTTAATTTTCCTTAGGATGTTAATTTGGAAGCTTGCACTTTTGGTGAGAGCACTAATGTGCTTCTGCATATTCAAAGTCTTGTCTAGCATTATGCCGAGTGAACTCGTAGAGTCAATGATGTGCGGTATGCACTTAAGAGCTGTTAGCTGATTCGTCCATTCTTTAATGGCTGGTTACTGTTTAGGTGGAGCGATCAAGATGAATTCAGTTTTAAGAGCATTTAATGTAAGGTAATTGAGAGTCATCCAGTTTTGAGCTTTCAGTAGAGTGGTATTGAGGGACCTGGTATCTGGGGAGGAGACTTTCAGGTACAGTTGGGTATCATCAGCGTACATGTGATAGTGGATGTTAGATAGTTTCAGATATTTTGATAAACGCTTCATGAACAAATTGAAGAGAGTTGGTGACAGTGTGGAATCTTGTGCTATCCCTAGGGTGACCTTTAAAGGATTAGATATGGATTGAGTAACCTTGAAGCTTTGTGTTCTATTGTGGTGAAAAGAGGCAAACCAATTTAGGATGGGCCCTGAGAGCGCCATCCTGTGTTCCAATAAATCATTTAAGCAGTCATATTTAACCGTATTGAAAGCTTACGATAAGTCGAGGAGGATCACAAGGCAGGAATCATTCTGATCCAGAATTTTGAACACATCATCAACAATGTGAGTCAGAGCGAATTTGGTATGTTGACAGTGATTGAACCCAGAATGAAAATGGTCAAGTAGTTGGAATTGTTCGATGTGGTTGCATAGCTGGACATGGACGCTTTTCTCCATGAGCATCACCAAAGTCAGAATGTGAAAGATTGGGTGGATGTTGTGTTGCACAGTGTGATCAGCAATAGGTTTTTTAAGAGTGGGGTGACCTGTCATGCCTTCAGACAGTCTGGGATAGAGCCTTGAAGCAGTGAGGCATTAATTCTCTTAGGCCATAGAGGGAGTATGGATGGTTTAATTTCATGGAAGAAATTTGATGGCAATGGGTCACTGAAGTGATTCGATAGTCTCAATGATGTAAGAGTTTTTAGAATGGTGTTTTTGTCCAAGGTTTCGAATAAGCTCCAAGAGACATTGTTCTTGGGCATATTAACTAGAACAAGTGGAGGCACCAAAGGCTGAGGCGGGTGGAGGCTGAAAGGTGGTAGGATTGGTAGGTGCTCCAATGCAGTTCACAGATCATGTTCCATCTCCATTGACTTTTCATTAAAGAAGGTAGCAAAATCTTTGCAATTTAGCTGTGGACTGGATCTGAAAGGAGAGAGATCGAGTAGGATGTTTGATTGAAGCTTAACGATTTCAAAAGATATTTTGGCCGATATTTTGCTTGCTCAAGTTGGTTTCTGAAGGGGGAGGAAAACTGTTATTACTGTGAGCTGACAGATCATCCAGGTTAGTGTTTTGCAGACTTCTTTGCTAGTGTTTTTTTTTTGGCTGCGCTTTATTGGTTCTCGCAGATTTTGTGATGAGGAAGGTGATGCAGTGGTGACCTGTCCAGTCACAAGGGACAACAGATTCATGTTGGATGGAATTGGATTTCCCAATTATTAAGTCTAGAGTTGCTCCCTTGATGTAGGTAGGGCTATCGCATATTTTTGTTAGATTGAGGTCCATGAGGAAGGTTTTTAGGCTGTTTACTGAAGGGTCGTTGATATAATTCTAGTGGAGGTTTAAATCTCTGAGGATGATATTCATGCAATGAAGATCCACATTAGTTGAGATAATTTCCATATTCTGTTTGATGAAGGAAAGGTTGTCTTGTGGAGGATGGTAGAACACGTGAACTATGCATACTTGCCTATTGTTAAATGCAACCTCAATGCATAGGTATTCACATGGTGTGAGACAGTAGAGGATTGTAGCTGTTTGACTACAAGATTGTTATCGTATAAACAGGCAATACCTCCACTTTGCCAAATAGATCTGTTCAATCTAATGATGTCATGGCCAGGAGGAACTAGTAAATCAAGGATAGGTGCACAGGAGTCATGTAGCCAGGGTTGAGTCAGCATTAAAAGATCAGAATTATGTTCAAGGATGAGGGTGGCGATATCTGCTGCATGTCTTATTGCAGATCTGCAGTTGAGAATTATGCATTTCAGCTGGGGGAAAGAGGGATGTATATTCTGAGGTATTGATCCCTACTGGGCAAGCTCTACACTTGGTGCACTTCTAAAAACCTTCTTTAGGTTTCAGTCGTCTGCTTTTACTCATTAGTTCAGGATTGTTTTTCACCAATGCATCCCTCATTGTGTAACCTCGCCACATGTAATCAGAGGGCTTTTTGGAACTTTAGGACCAGTTACTAAATCCGATTTAGTAATGTGCCAATACTTCTAGATCAAATACCGCAGTGCTTGATCCTGATTGCTAAACTGTGTGATGAATCTTATTACACTCTTTTCTTGCTTTCTTCTTGACCTTGCAAACAGGATTGCATCCCACTCTCTTGCGTTCACTGCCTATTGCACATGTACAAAGTAACTCCCTTTATTAACCTCTTTGGGCGAACCTGGCGACCAAGTCATTTTGGTGCTTTAATGCATCGATAGTGGTACTGCAGATTCTCTTTGCACAAAGCATTTTGCTGTAGGGTATGCTTGCTTTTAGATGTCGCAGGTGAAAGCCTGACACATTTAGAGTAGTATTGCCCGCAGTTGTCTTCATAAATAGATTGGATTCTATCTTGTTGTCTTTAATGATGATCTTTAGATCTAGGAAGTGCACAATTGATTTGCTTATTTGGCTTGTGAAATGGAAGTTTAGATCATTTACACTGATTTCTTTCAATATATTATCAGCACTTCACTTGATCCCTTCCATACTAGAACAAATCGTTAATAAATCTTGACCAAATCCCAACATGTTCGTCCCATGCCAATCTGTGGTCATTGCGGAGCACCTATTCTTTTCACCAGCCTATGCACAATCACGCACATTTGGGGGCGAAACAGGTGCTCATCACTGTACCAGTCAACTGGTGAAACAACTCACTGTCAAACATAAAGTAGTTACTTTCTGGACAACATTTTATCATGACCAGAAACATGTCTATTCCGGTATAATTTTAATGGATGGTCGGGCAAATAATGGCCACCACTCAAAGGCCATCGGAATCCCGTATACACGTGTACAATGTTGTTACATCGAACAGCATGAGAAGATACTCATCTCTCAGAAAGTGGCATAGTGGGCTAAAGCTTGAGGGGTTGGAATGCTACCCCAAGTGATTAGCAGTGGCTATACTTATTGCAAGCATTTCTCCTGTCACCTACTTTGAGGTTGATGTCATGCCTTAAGTGGCCAAGGATATGCCCAGGGTGGGTCCCCTGCTCACTGTGCCGTTGGAGCCAAGCTACACCTGACTGAGAAAGCCCCAATCAGGGCAAACCCAAACTTGAGGGGCCTATGTTGTGGTTCAGGGAGGACCTGGCCTGGCACTTCAGGCTGGACTGTTCCTATTGAAGCAGGGTCGAGACTGATTTAAATATTACTAGGTCCAAACTGAGGTAAAATAGAAGGTAAAAGAGTGATAATTTGGAGTGCTACCGTGAGCGATTACAAATAGTCTAATTGCAAGCATTCCTCCCATCACCTTTCTTGTGTTTGTTCTTTGTGATGATAACAACAGCTTACTCTTTTCTTTGTTCCTATCTTTGGGGCTGGTCCTAGGAGTGAACACTCCTTGTTATACAATGTTTAAAAGATCAAGTGATTGAGCTTGAGCCCAAAGATCTTGTAGAGTCGAGTCAAGTTTGATTTTCAAGCTTTGGAACACAAATGAGGTTCAGGAAAAGAATACAGTAAAATATTGTAGATACAATAAAAAAAATACAGAGCTAAATTTTATCATTTTAAAATTGAGATATTTCATCCGATAGGGGACAGGAACAGTAATAAATAGTTAAAAGTATGCCATCATAATCAATACTAAAGTAAAAAACTTTTTAAAAACTTAAAATCTCTCACACAAATCATTTCATTCAGTGGGCATAATAATAAGTCTAAAGTGACAGTCGCTGTATGAACCTAATATTTTGGAAACATCAGCCTCAAAAACTTATGGCGATATAGAAGCAGGGCAAGTAAATAATACATGTTTTAGATCTTGTACACCATAATTTCAGCAATTATGAATACTGTCCCATTGCTGGGAGAATGATGGCAACTAGCAGTAAAAAAAAGTTTATGGTAAAATATCAAAGTATATAGAGGCCCAGCATTGTCTAAACCCATGGTCAATATTCCAAGTTAAATATTGTAGGTGCGTTTTCTGAATAAAGACATTCACTACCACCTTGAATATAGATTTTCTCCTACTACACTCAGCATCTAAATATCAGCTTAAATTAGAGGATACTGGCTTAATGTAAACTGTCAGCTGCTGCTCAATCCAGGATAGTAAATAATCTTGATTTAGAGCAAACATTATTAATACATGGATAACATTTCTATAAAACAGGGCTTTTTGTTTTTTTACTTTGAATATTTCTTTATACATACAATTCCATAATGACATTATATCACTTCTTAATACCTGAAAGCCCCAGTGAATAACTCCTGAGAGACCTTGTACATAGACGCTCTTTAGCTCAAATTCTGATCTAATTGTTGGAGGAGTCGCCTGTGTATTGAAACCACACATTTTTCTTTAGAATTGATCCTTCTGTCTTATCTAAAAAAAATTCCTTCACATCAATTAATATCAACGTGTAAAGCAGAATGGATGGGATTTTCGCTCAATATACAGATGATAAGTGTCCACAGTGCCTTCTCCACATAGCAGTGTAAAAGGCCCATATCCCATTAGCTTGAGATTTAGACTTGGTGATACTCTCAGAGATGTGTTCTGAGTCCTTCAAGTTACTCGCCATAATTTTCCTAAGAAAGCAGTGGCGTAGCTGGGAGGGGTGGGGGGAGGGGGCGGTGGGGGCGGTCTGCCCCAGGCGGAACTATTTTGGGGGCAGCGGCCTTTGTAGTTTATTTGGGGACAGGGACACTCACTGACGCTACTGTCAGTCAGTCTAGCTACACCTCTGATTCCCTCTCTTTCTGTCTTCCTCCTCACTTACTGAAAACCGTGACTTGAAGAAACAGTTCACAACCTCTCTTTCCATCTTTCATTTAGTTGCTTCCCTGTGAAATGAATCCAAAAAAGAAAACACTCTTGCGGGAAATGCCCTTTTTCTGACATTTTTATATTTAAAAGTGCAGCCTCGGGATGGAGAGAAATAAAAGGTTTTAAAAATGAAAAATAAATACATAACTAAATTAAGCAAGACAGAGTTGTTCCAAAGTTGCCAGATTTGTTTTATTCACATCCAAACACATCAGCCTCACTTTACAGACTTTGCAGTTAAGCGCTGCTTTTGTTATCTTGTCTTTCTTTGAACAGAATTGTTGTCCCCAGGTGGGGAAGTGCACCATTCCTGGATGTATTGCAATAACTGGTTGATGGGTGGATTGGAAAACAAAATGTGTACCATGGCTCTGTGTTTATGGATGTGGTCTTTTTAAACCATACTGCTTATGTTTTGTAAGGATATAAGCAATGGACATTGAACCGGTTCCCTTCAGGGCCCTGTAGGTATGTCCTTAACTTTTCAGGTAAAACCACTCGCTGATTTCTGAATAGTGAGTGAGAGATCGTTAAGGTAACCAAGTTGTCGAATTTGGAACTGGGGAACTGGGTTCAGCCTTCATGACCAGTCCACCAGACCACTCTACCGAGGGAGCATATTCCCATGCTAGACCTTAGAAGGCCCCACTAGACCTTAGAAGGCCTGATGTCTAAGCACAAGCAGGTGTACCCTAGTGGTGTCAATTGTGGGTTAACCGTGAAGGCCTGACCACCACAATCGATACTGAAGTTCATCTTCAGTCTTGCGGGCAGGCCAACAAAGCAGCACACCCTAGAGCAACAGTGATCGAGTCACTGTGACTCTGTCACTGAGGTCACTTAAACCTTGAGCAGGTTAGGGCGGTGCGAACGGTGTGACCGCACTGGGTACCTATTTCAGGTGGGTGCGTAGTGTTTGCAAGTATATTATGGTTTACAAAAAACTTGCTGCCTCCTTCCTGACCTCCAGCAATTTTCAGCAACAATAAAAATGTCATGATAACTTCGGTGATTAATGTTCTTCCTCGAGAGAGATCAAAGTTTTGTCTAGTGGAAGGGTTGACTCCTGGAAAAGTAGCACAGAGGGTTAATGTGCCTGTTGTAAAGATAGTGTACCATGCAGATCACAAAGTGCACATAATGTTAACTAGGTTAGTAGGTTACTGCTTTTGTCAGAGAGATCCTTTTATTAATTGCAGTTTATAAGTTAAAATCCTAACCAGTGAGCTATTAAACTATACTGCTTACAAGTATGTTTTTTATGTGGCTTCTACACCTTGTAGTCCTTTGTCTTATGTAACATTTCCTATACAGTGATTTACACATGTATAAATGATTGTCTCTATGTAGTGCGTGTGTGATGTAAAGTGCTCTGACACAGTACACTGGCATGAGTGGCGCTGTAAATCAAATTAAATGCATCTGAGAAAGAGTGTGGTTATTGACACTTGAGCATGGTTGCTGGGCTGGCCTCGGGAGAGCCTGTGAGACGCGCGTGCCGATCACAGTCAGGCAGAATGACGGATATGTTTGGAGGTATTAGGAAGAATCACACCGGTATGGTTGGGCGAGTGGCCCCAGGGTGCTGTGTGCGGCCCTCTGCGGCTGTGAATTCAGATGGTTGGCACTTGCTTGCACTGGTTGGTGAACCAGTGTGGAGCTGGCATTCCGGTGATACATGTGAGAAATATTTGTGCCCGAGGTTTGACAGTGGGGTGAGATTCGAAATTTGAGTCGAGACTTGGCCTCGCACGGTCATGGGGCTGCAGATGCCAGGGGCGGCAGTCTGTGGGATGGCCCCGGGCGCCACGTGCTCTAGCTACGCCTCTGCAAGAAAGGTGAAAGGCTTAACTGCTTCTAGTTTTTCTTCACCTAGACGGCAGCTGTAGTTTTTTTATTACTGGGAGAAAGCCCCTTTAAAGAACTGTTGTATGGCGTTTTAGGATCCGAGTGAATTTTCCCGATTCATGCCTTTATATAGGTACAATTCACATTGCCCTAATATAGGCATAGAAATCATTCCCTTATTTAGACATAACCCATGCAGTCCAAATACAGGCATGGCTACTTCCAACCGTACCAAAAAGTCACAACGATTTCTTGGAAAATCGGCTTAAGCAGTTAGAGATCTCCCGTTGCTTGAATATTGATTTGTCCAAGAACTCATGGAGTTTACAAAGAACTACTATTCCCTTGGGGTTCTTTACTGACGTTATTATGCCCAACTTTATGTCAAACTTTGCACCTTCAAGGTATAAATATGCCTTCACTTGCTCTAGCAAGACACAGTGGTCTGGAGCAGTCCGACTATCTACTTGCCCGACGCAGCTCGCTACAGCAAGTGCCGGAGGAAGCCGACCCTCCAGCTGACGCACTGATTGAGAAGCTGTCTTTTCTCTTGCTGAGAATCCAACTCCAGTGTTTCCAAGCTCCCCTTGCGGGGTGTTGGGAAATTGAGTCCGGGGACAGAGATACCAGACCTCCTTCATTCTAAACTAAGGTATGGAGCTGATTAGACCCTAAGAGAAATCTAGGATAGATTCTTGGCAAAGAAAACCAAACCTATGCTAGACAATACTTACTCCCACCCGCGTACTAGACTTAGGTTAGGTACATTGGGGTAGGCGTATTTCAGACAGAACTAGTTGAGTATTTTTAGTCTGTGTATTTATGTATGTACTTTTATATGGCCTAGAAACCATACAATGCTTTTACAGTACTATTTTATGATTCTATTCTTGCTGTATACTTTGTATTATACTTTGCAGCCAGCATTACGATTGTAGCAGTTCACTTTACTTGCATGAGAAAGAAGACTGTTCCATAAAAACCTTTTATTGAAAACTCCCTTCTCTCTATTTCTCTGCACCTCTGTTGAAACAAAGCATGCACGATTGACTGAGTGAAATACTTATCTATTGTTTCCGCGAGTCTAGAGATACATTTCTTATTCTTGGGAAACAAAGTTGTCATGTTTATGCTGTTGTCAGAAACGGATTCCTTCTTGTGAATTCGAGAAAGTTTCTAGTGACCTCTGAGCTAGCTGGCACTCACAATTAGGTTTAGTATATTCGATAGAGACCTAGTCGACATAAGTCCTACGTCAAATCTATTGGATATATTATTCCAATGCGCAGAGCCTATTGGGAATATAGGAACTACACTACAGAACAGCTTACGTTTAGAAACATTAATTTTCTGAAAATTAGTACATGAAAATTATGTAATGAGACAAGACAGCTATTCAATCCCTGTTATGTTAAATCCAGGATCACAATGTCAGTGGCACATAGCAGACAGGACACTGTATGTCCATAATTTGTGGCAAATTGCCCTAATATTCAAAAGGGCTGGTAATTAATCAATTTAAAGGGAAAACAACAATGGTGCCAAAATACAGTCTTGTCTCATGCCATTTTTTCTATCAATTACACATGATAACTCCTTGCCTCCCCCATCAACACTTGGCACCATGTGGCAGAATGTAACGCAATGATTAAACGTAACAGGGACTCAGGGATTCCATGACCATATAGCTTTCTCCATAGCGTAGGCCAATCAACTTTCCCAAATGCTGTTAAAAACTTCTAATTTTCACATATTAATCGGTTAAAGTTAAAGGGCTGTGATATGTTCGTATGTTGAGTGATTTTTCCTAAAACCAGATTGCTCTACTAAAATAATCTGTTCAGTTTATGCTCAGTTGAGCAAAGTTTCCAATATGCTTTTTGCAAAACTTTGCTCACTGCACTTATGAGGGCAATTTGACTGTATTAATTAGTGAATTGCTGCTCCCCATTTAATGTAGTGGGATTAAAACACCCCCTAGCCACGAAGCAGGAACTAATGCCTGAGAATAACAATGAGCAAAAACAGGAGCAAGGAAGTTTACCCAAAGTTTGTACTCTGTTTTTATAACTGAAATAGAAACTTCATCAGGGCCCATAGCTTTCAAGTTTCTCATAGACCGAATAAGAACCTCAATTTTATCGGCCAAAGGGGGCCAGTGGGCCACCAAATCAAATTCCAGGCTGTGAGTTTCCACATAAGTATCTAGGACCTTCCTATCATTAGCTGCATACAACCCAGAAATATATCTGGAACATTGCTCTTCCGAAATTAAGATGTGATGAGACCATACTCTCATCCCACAACAATTAGAAATAATTTCCCAGTACTTTCTCATATCTTTGCGGATGGCTGGCTCTCTAAGTTGAATCCATGTATGGCAATATTCAGCTTTAGTCATCTTTTCCTTGAATCACCTTCTTCTCCAGTTTAGGAGGGAAATTAATGTCCATCTCTCTACAGAGAAATTGGATTCTAACTAATCTATGTATTTCTTTATTTAGGGTTACAATTGGCTGCTGCAGGGTTTTAGTTCGGGCTCTCAGCTCTCTTTCATCCACCTTACTTACAAGTAATCTCATAGTCTCCGAATGCACATAAAGAACATCAGTCTCTCTGGGCACTATCAAACGTCATCTCTTCCAACACCCCTCTTACTCTTTTAAAAATAACTGTTCTCCAATGGGCTCAACCTGACATTATAGTCCACCCGGAAGATGACGTAAGGGTAAAATTCTTGACCTAACACAACTTTTCCATAATACCACTGTTCAGTGTCTTCAAGGATGCAGTTTGAGGGCTATTTTACATATTTTATTCCTTATGTCAAACATCATCTGCCATCTAACCAATACATCAGTCAATCTTATATTTTTATGGGTGCTGCCAACATCTGCCTAGGGTGAGCATCTATAATCCTACTTTAGAGATCCCTACCTCCATGGAATACAGGTTTATGGTAAAGACATTTTTATTTCTGTCCTTATGGTGCCCCATTGTGTTTTGAACACACTCAGACACCATCCTCTTGTGGTTTTGTGTCACTCCAAATGTAAATACAAAAAAGTCTTCCTTCAAAAGCCTTTTACTGTAAATAAACGTTCGTCTCCTCAGCACCTCATAAAGCACAACACAAAAATAAATCTCCAGACACAACTATTACTATTCAACCCCTTATTGAAATAGTGGGAACTTATAAAAACACAAGCACATTTATTATAGCAAACCTAGCACCCATCACTTATTTGAAACATGTAAACCTTTCCTTACTCAGTCAGTTAGTCAAATCACTTTATTCGATCCAAATTCATATTGATCGTAAAAGGAGATATATAAACAAAAATTCATCAATTTCCATAGTAACATATCCAGTTAAAAACAATCAATAAAATAGGTTAAAAACGTATGGTTCATTGCAGGCTATTGTACAATCTCAGTCTTTAAAGAGAGGCATAAAAAGAACACAACACAATAACATATAAACGGATCTGACAACATTTGTACAAAAAACAGACCTCAACAGCATTGTCTAAATTTGTGTTTGCGCATAATTGGGAATATAAACCTTTTAAGATACTCCAAGTAAAATTTGCAAAAGAAAAAAATACGGAAGTTTGATTGTGGGAACACACAATCACATGGGCAAGACGGCAGGGCTAGTGGGGAGAAAATTCCCATTGGGTGGCCCAGCATACAGGGCATAAGGTTTAAATGAAACCTAGATAGTATAAATCTATGGTGTTGACTTGTCACTATCAACATGAAGCTGCCCCCTCATTTCAAACTGGCCCTCTAGGTAGTATCGCAACATATATTTGGTGCTGTTGTTTCTGTGCCTTACTTTAGCCATTATGTTTAGGAATCGACTTTTGATTTCATTTTTTGAGATGCTCGAACAATTGCTTGGTGTCTCAAATATGTGCTCTAAGTCTAAAGAAATTAGGGTATTTTTGGGGGGCGCTAGAGGGCGCACGGCAAGATGGCCACACCCTAGTAAGGCTCTGCCCGGTTGATCTCTCATCCAACCAATATCCGCTCGAAATTGCTGCATCGCAGTACTGAAACTGTGCGATCTGTAGCGGGGTGCACCTCTGCTTACACTAGCGGCAGTTTGGAACTCTGGAGGCCACCACAACGTCCTTATTTCAGGCATGCCT
This sequence comes from Lissotriton helveticus, assembly GCF_964261635.1. Classification (NCBI taxonomy): domain Eukaryota; kingdom Metazoa; phylum Chordata; class Amphibia; order Caudata; family Salamandridae; genus Lissotriton; species Lissotriton helveticus. The sequence continues at coordinate 362,363,272 of NC_136069.1, forward strand.
GTTCCCTGAAGTGTTAAGGCAAAATGGCGGTGGCCACAGGGCTTTAATGTCGGAGCTCACCGATTGACGATCGCAATACAGGAGGCAAGAGGAGCCAAGTTGACAGATCTCAGTGCCAGAGGGGTGTGCGACGACCTGCCTGGAAGTTGTCGGGGCTGTGAGATCGCTGAAGCTGCTGGAATAGCGGGAGGGCGCAGAGCTATTGCGGGACGCGGAACCAGTGTTGAAGGCTGCACATTGCAGTGGCCCAGCGGGAGTCGACAGAGCCCGGGAAGAGGCACAGAGAGGCCCGAAGGAGACATTGGCGTGACCGGTGCCGTCTTTGGTGAGTTGGCCACAGCCTGGCCTGGGCCGGTAACTGCGGCAGAGAGTGCGGGCCTGGGCCGCGGCCTGCGAGCTGAGGCAGTGGGCCGGTGTGCAGGAGAGGCGGGGCCCATAGCATTCTGGCGCCATCTGTGTCGGGTGGCGCTGCAGTTGAAAGGCGTGGATGGACTTTAGGGCACCTCGGGCCAATGGTGCATAGCTGAGACGGGAGTGTTAATTGCCTGAACCTGTGCTGCGGTCAGGGTGTCCCACATAGCTGCCCACGAGATGCGGTAACTGCTGCATACCGCCCTATGTGCTACACACTGGGATTGCCCTGTGCTGTTCTGACCCCCGTTTTGCGACAACACAGGGGAGGTTTGATGTGAAATTGAGCACTAGTCCCCACTAGTGATGTAACTGCCTGATTGATTTGGGCGCCCCTATACTTCATAGTTGCAGCGGCACAGTGGTCGATGGCTTGGACTGTTTCTGGGGGCTCTGGGAGCTCTTTGTGCGCTGCTGAGACGGACTTGGGCGGGCCCGGGCTCGGGATATATCAGTCCACTGCCCTACAATTGTTGCCTTTCATACCTCTGCCGGCATTCCTGTTGCCACACGCGGGACTGATGGTACAACTCTGCCTTTAGCGATTTGGCCCCAAGCCTACATCTCTCTGGATTGTGGATTGATGGGATGGTGAGCACTGGTGTTTGCATGGGACTAAATTGCTGCCTTGTGCGGCCTGCTACTGGGCTCTTCCCCCAAGCATAGGCGGCAGATCTGTGTATGCACACATGGTGCACTCCTTCTGCAGCGGTGGTGCAGTTACACCACATCCGCACCCCTGAAGTGGCTCTGCCTATCTGGTGGGCGGGTATGTGGGCCTTGAGGCGCTGGGCTCTGGAGCTGCGGGGCTTGCTGGCCCGCTGGGCGTCTGGTGCCTGCCATTGTGGACGGCTGACGAGTACTGACAGGGAGGGCTTTTGACTAGGAGTGTCTCACCGAGTGGATCGCTCTTTCCCATTTGCTTGCATCATCTATCATGGGGAAAACGGATAAGACTCAGCCCCGCCTCACGTTTGAGGCACGAAAATCCGGCAAGGCCCAGCAAAAAGGGGCCTCAGACTCTGAGGCAGAGATTCAGGGAGATGGCCCATCTACGCTAGAAACCACGCTGATGGCTATTTAGAAGAGCCTTCAATCAATTGAGGGAACTGTGTCGGCTATGAATCATAGACTGGATCACATGTCTGCACAATTGGCACAGCAGGACGTGAGAATGGGCGAGATGGAGCAAAGAGTCCCAACAACTGAGGCGGGTCTAAGTGAGATCGCGGGTAAATCACTCAATATGGAAAAGGTTTTGGCGCTGATCCAGGTGAAAAATGAGGTCCAGCAGAAATAACATCATAATTGAGGGCCTTCCAGAGTCCACAAACAGTTAGGATGGAGTCCTTCATAGAGACTCTGATACAAGATCTCTTTGGCCCTGAGAATCTGTTGTCCATGTTTATAGTCAAGCAAGCCCATTGTTCACTGGCGGTGAGACTTGTGCCGGGTGCCCCGCCTCACCCCATAATCGCCCGAATCCTGAACTATAGGGACCGCAATACCATATTGAGATTGGCCAGGGAAAAGTGCGTCATCGACCACCAGGGGAACTCACTGTCCTTTTTCCCAGACTTTACAGTCACAGTCCAATTTGCTCATTGGGAGTTTGGCAGCGTGAAGAAACTTCTCCAATCAGAAGGTATTCCATACGCCATGTTGTGCCCGGCTCGCATGCGTATTGGCCCAGAGGGGACTTCACCATTTTCACCATGCCTAAGGCGGCGATGGAGCATGCTAAGAAACTGAAATGCCGGCGCTGCGATGCCCAGCCTGAGACTGATGAAGGAGACCAATGAGCTATCTGTACAGAGACTGTATGACTGCTGGTCTAATAGCCTCCTTGTAGGCCCAATCAATTGTTACCTGTGTTTAGGCCCACTTTTCTATATGATGGTCCTTATTTGTTTGTAGTTGATTGTTGAACGTGATGCAATAGCGCCAAATGTCTACTTGTTTGATCCTAGCACAGATACCAGATCTGATCAGCCACCTCCTGCATGGTAGGAGGCTAGTAACACTCTGACGCCCCCTGTATGGGAGTTCCCCACGCTATGCATATGTTTGGGATGTTTATGTTTGGGGTTGTTCACTTAGGGATGGGATAGCTTTGGCAAGTTGGGCATGCTGAAGTGGGTGGGGGGTGGGGGAAGGAGTGGGCTGGGTATGGAGGGCACTTCCTGTTGCACTAAGTTTGGTCCTGGGCGAGGTAGTTATGCTGTATGTCCGCTCTTTTGCATGCCAATGATGGTAGCCGTGCTAGACCTCACACTATATCTCATTATCATACAAGACACCCACTGGTGGTAACATAAAGTTCTTTACATGGAACGTGCGTGGCCTAAATAGTCCCAGGAAAATACGCTAATTATTTGCCCACCTGGACAGGTTGGATGTACAAATGGCCTCTGTGCAAGAAACACACCTCACAAAGCTCTCTGAGAAAGGTATAGGTGCACGCTGGGCTGGGGTGGTGGTTGCCTCCTCCTTCTCTTTCGATTCCAGGGGGGTAATGATCTTGGTAAAAAAGGGGGTTCCCTTCACTGTCCTTGCTCCGAGACTGATGTGCATGGTAGGGTGGCGATTGCGCATGGCAAGCCTCGGGGAGTAGGGGTCCATATGGTAAATGCTTATTGCCCGAATATTGATGACCAATCGTTCTCTGCGGAGTCTGGCGCTGAATATCTAAGTTCCCCACCGCTGAGATTTTGTGGGTGGACTTTAACACCTGCCTGGATGTGAATGTGGACAGATCAGGGAGTGGAACTGCGTTACACAGACAGGCGATGGATGCTATATTGGGGATGCTGGATGCCGGAGACCTCTACAACATTTAGCGTTTGAGGCATCCAGAGGCGGGAGAAAGTACCTTTATTTCCACTGTGCATGTCACATGGTGCCGCTTGGACTAATGGCTCGTCTCGGAGAGAGCGTGCCCCTGGGTAGTAAGTGTGAGTCACTTGGCCAAAACTTTGTCATACCACTCCCCCGTATTACTGGAGATACAGGTCCCAGAATGCGAACAGCCCCCCTTCATGTGGTGCCTGCAGCAGTCCTCCCTAACAGACCCAGTTTTTAAGTGCACGGTTGGTGAAGCGATCCACAACTTTGTTAGGGAAAACAAAGGTACTGTGATGAGCGCTGGCATCCTCTGGGGAGCATTTAATTTCACCATTGGCGGGGTCTGTGTAGGGGCGCAGGCTGGAGTGCTCAGGGCCCTTCAACGAAGGATCAATAAGCTTGCCACAGAGATTGCCACTTTGGAGCGGGATTACACGTGTCGTCCTGCCCTGGATAAGCTTTCTGCAATACGAGAACTGGTGACTGAACACAATGAAACTGTGGACCAAGAGATGGCGCACAGGTCTCGACAGAGAAGAGTTTGCTATTATGGTGAGGGGGCCACACCTGGCAGGTCTTTGGCTCAGAAATTGGCGGCGCCCCGGAGTCAGTACTTTAACACCGAGATGCTAGACACGTAGGGTGTTCCGCTTTATAATATGCCTGAGATTAGTAGGGTGGTGCTGGATTTCTGCTCCACATTGTATAGCGATTGTGCACAGGTGACGGCTGCTGACATAAACATCTATCTAGATGACATTGCGCTGGGATGGTTGTCTCTTGCGCAGCATGAATATCTCACGCAGCCCTTTGATGTTGAGGATGTCAAATTGGCCATAATGTGCAAAGCAGCAGGGCTTGATAGTCTCCCTAGTGAGTTCTACAAGGCATACGCGAAAGAACTTGCACCATAGCTGTTGGATGTTTTTGCAGAGGCATATGACTCTGGAGTGCTTCCCCCCCTCTGAAGGAGGCGCTAATTGTTACGCTACTCAAACCAGACAAGGCGCCTAAAAGGTGCAACTCGTATAGGCCTTTATCTATCACCAATATTGATGCCAACATTTTAGCAAAAATGATAGCCAGCAGACATCACCCTCTTATTCTTAAACTGGTCCTCCCAGACCAGTCGGGTTTCATCCCAGCCCAATCTACATCGCACAATCTTCTAACTGTATTTGCCAAGCTGCATTACTTGGAGCCAGACTTCCAGGCGGTTACTGTACTACTTGATGAGGCAAATGAGTTCGACTCCCGGCAATGGGAGTATATGTTCACTGTCTGGCTTCGAATGGGTCTACCACCTTTCTTCCTCAAATGGATTAGAATATTGGATAATGCCCCAGTTGCGTGGATTCATGTGAATGGCTGGGTCTCGTAAGCTATTCCTATCGCAAGAGGCATGTGTCAGGGATGCCCCCTGTCACCGATGCTCTTCGCGCTCTCGTTGGAGCCCCTTGCCTGTAAGCTCCACCAGAGACATGCACAGACGGCGCTGTGTTTTAGACAAAGACCGCTGGTAGTTTTGCTCTACGCCGAAGATATGTTGCTATATGTATGCAAGCCTGCAACGTACCTCCCGGAGTTGCTACTTGAATACATGAAATTCGAGAGGTACTCCGGACTTATTATAAATTGAGAGAAATCTACGGTGTTCCCGCTGTCGGCTTGTGCACAAGAACTGGAATTTGACTTCCCACTGGCGTGGTCCTCTGATCCTGTGAAGTATTTAGGGATCTGGCTGCATTGAGATCCTGGTGTGATGATTTCCGAAAATTATGGATGTGTCATTTCTAAGATCACGGATCAGGCGGCGAGGTGGGCTAAATTGCCAATCTCCCTAGCGGATCGTATAGCAGTTGTGAAGATGTCGATATTGCCCAAACTTCTCTACTTGTTCGTCAGCATCCCACTTCGACTTAATATTGTATTATTTAACACACTTCATTGGGCCTTGACAAACTTTGTCTGTGGTGGCAAGAAGCCTAGACGTAGTTGGGATGTGCTGGTGCCACCGTTTGAGTGGGGTGGCTTTGAAGCACCTGACATGAGGCTTTACTACTTGTGTGCACAGGCACAGTATGCACATTATTGGTACTTTCCGCAGCGGTTCTAGCCTCACATTGCCATTGAGGCGGACTCTGTTCTCCCTGTGCCACTAGTAGCGGCTACCTTGACTGGAGGGCCGAGGAATGAAATTAACCCCGTTCTATGCATGGCAGAAGTTTTGTCACGCCTTGTCATAGTTGTCATAATTTTTAATCCTGTGTGCTATGTTTGGACAGCGAAAGAATTATATCAGATGTGCACGCTTGCAAAGGAATTTAATGCAGAAATCTTTCTGCGGGCTGCATCTTCCAATCATAACTTAGTCCCAGGTTCCTGAGATGGATAACATGTTATCATGAACTTGATGACAGTAGAATCTGTCATTGTGATACTTGGATACCTCAGTGAGCATAAAAATAAAGGCTAATTAACAATTTGCATAGCTGTTACAGTTACTTTGTATAATTGTTCTTCGGTGATGTCTACTCGTTTGAGCTGCAGCAATAAAACTTTATTGAGGCCGTACATTGTGGCAGCATGGTTTCACAAACACAGTCCATCAGCCCCTATTCTGCATGTACCCTATACAGATTTGTTTTATACACATATATATATATATATATATATATATATATATATATATATATATATATATATATATATATATATATATATATATATATATATATATATATATATATATATATATATATATATATATAAAACACACAGAAGAGTTGCCCCCTTGGTGAAAGCCACACGACGCCAGGTAAGTATTATGCGGTTTATTGGGAGAGCTGCAGTTGCCTCGTGCAAACATCCAACTGAAAATAAAAGTCAATCGCCAACGCGTTTCGTGCGCTGTACGCACTTCTTCACAGGCTGACTTCATGAATGGTGCAAGCAAAGTCAGGGCACCTGTATTTCATTATACCAACACGCCCCAGTGGGCGTAAACAGTCCCGCTGCCTGCTGGTTGATGTAGTGCCTTGTGTTATTTTCCGAGTGGATTGCTTGCCAATAATCATTCAAAGTTCATAAAAATTCCCCCGTGGGTAGATAGAGGTTTCCATCAAGGCAGCGACACCATCCGCCTCTCCTCCCCGCTCCTGGTGCCTCCAAATGCCGGCGTAGGTTGACGCCAGCATGCAGACCGAAGGCTCGGCAGGGCTTCCACCGCGGCCGGACCAGCCGCATCCATACAAAACACACAGAAGAGTTGCCCCCTTGGTGAAAGCCACACGACGCCAGGTAAGTATTATGCGGTTTATTGGGAGAGCTGCAGTTGCCTCGTGCAAACATCCAACTGAAAATAAAAGTCAATCGCCAACGCGTTTCGTGCGCTGTACGCACTTCTTCACAGGCTGACTTCATGAATGGTGCAAGCAAAGTCAGGGCACCTGTATTTCATTATACCAACACGCCCCAGTGGGCGTAAACAGTCCCGCTGCCTGCTGGTTGATGTAGTGCCTTGTGTTATTTTCCGAGTGGATTGCTTGCCAATAATCATTCAAAGTTCATAAAAATTCCCCCGTGGGTAGATAGAGGTTTCCATCAAGGCAGCGACACCATCCGCCTCTCCTCCCCGCTCCTGGTGCCTCCAAATGCCGGCGTAGGTTGACGCCAGCATGCAGACCGAAGGCTCGGCAGGGCTTCCACCGCGGCCGGACCAGCCGCATCCATACAAAAGGCACTACATCAACCAGCAGGCAGCGGGCAGCTTGCACCATTCATGAAGTCAGCCTGTGAAGAAGTGCGTACAGCGCACGAAACGCGTTGGCGATTGACTTTTATTTTCAGTTGGATGTTTGCACGAGGCAACTGCAGCTCTCCCAATAAACCGCATAATACTTACCTGGCGTCGTGTGGCTTTCACCAAGGGGGCAACTCTTCTGTGTGTTTTGTATGGATGCGGCTGGTCCGGCCGCGGTGGAAGCCCTGCCGAGCCTTCGGTCTGCATGCTGGCGTCAACCTACGCCGGCATTTGGAGGCACCAGGAGCGGGGAGGAGAGGCGGATGGTGTCGCTGCCTTGATGGAAACCTCTATCTACCCACGGGGGAATTTTTATGAACTTTGAATGATTATTGGCAAGCAATCCACTCGGAAAATAACACAAGGCACTACATCAACCAGCAGGCAGCGGGACTGTTTACGCCCACTGGGGCGTGTTGGTATAATGAAATACAGGTGCCCTGACTTTGCTTGCACCATTCATGAAGTCAGCCTGTGAAGAAGTGCGTACAGCGCACGAAACGCGTTGGCGATTGACTTTTATTTTCAGTTGGATGTTTGCACGAGGCAACTGCAGCTCTCCCAATAAACCGCATAATACTTACCTGGCGTCGTGTGGCTTTCACCAAGGGGGCAACTCTTCTGTGTGTTTTATATATATATATATATATATATTGAAACGTCTCCTCTCACCCCATGTGTATTGGCTGAAGTCACGGCACAGCCACAGGTCAGTTTGTAGAAAATTTCTCTTTATTTACACACCATGTGCAAAGTTAAGCGTGCATCAAATAACGGACGGCCTACGCGTTTCAGCTACTCCTAGCCTTCCACTATAACATAAGTGCAAAGGAGGTGGAATTCCTAGACACCAAAGTTTATGTAAAAAAACAACAAAATCCAGACAACAACCCACCGAAAGAAAACTGCAACAAACAGTTTATTACATGGTCAGAGTTTTCACCCCGAGAAATTGAAAAAGAGCATACCGTATGGTGAACTCTTAAGAATGAAGAGGAACTGTTCGGAAACAAATGAAATGGAGAAAAAATTCGCAGAGACTAAAGAACGATTTGTACAAAAAGGGTACAAGAAGTCAGACATAAACAGAGGGGAAGTTGAAGCAAGGAAGAAAAATAGAGTGGAATTACTGCTAGCTAAAAACAAATCAAGTATGGAAAATGACAAAGAAATAACAACTGAACAAAATACCCCGAAAACAAAAAAGAAGGAAATGATAAAAAATGATGAACAGCCACGAATGATAATGAGGTATACGAAAGAAAGTCACAAAATCAAACAAATTATGACGAAGTACTAGCATGTACTGAAAAAAGACCCTGACATTGGGAAGAACATAGGCGAACGTCCCATGATAACTTACACAAGAGCACCTAACCTATCAGACCATCTGGTACAGAGCCATTTTCAAAACAAAAAAACGGATTCTTGGCTGGATATAAGGTCAAAAGGTTTTACAAAATGTCAAACGTGCAAAGCATGTAAAATTGGGAAAAACGTAAAGAACATCAAAGATGCCAATGGAAAAAACTTCGTAAGAAGAGAAACAATAACATGTGAAACCTCATTTGTGGTATATTTACTCCAGTGTAAATGCGGAAAGAGGTACATTGGAAGTACCACTTGCCCTTTAAAAAAGTGAATCTTGGAGCACATTCGTGCTATCAAAAACACAGATCAAATATACGCTATGGCTAAACACATGACAAGCCATTTGGGACAAACATGGCTGGACATAACATATTCCGGGCTGGCAACTGTCCCCCAACATGAACGAGCGGGTGACAGACAACTAAAATTGAGAAGACTGGAGTCCAAACTCATCATGAAATTGAAAACCAAACAACCTCAGGGTTTGAACGGGGACGAAGAACTGTATGTCCATTTATAAATACCAATAACCCCTGGTATAGATAGGGGATCTTTACTGTAAAACAAAGCAACAATTCCATGGAAAATTGAATGAAAATGGAGATATATTGAATTGAGATGAACACATTGCTTGTCATGGACAATTGTGAATAGACTTGAATGTATCGAGAAACTATCCTCATGAATAATGTCTGGCTGATTAGTGGTATAAAGGGCACTTAGCCCGAGTAATGTAACACCCACCACATAAACAGTTGCTTGTAAGAAATGATAAATTGAGGCAAGCAATATATGACAAACACTTAAATCTAGCAAAATATGCTAATAGAAGTGGGGGTTGACACAGCACAAACAAATGAATAAACAAACATGAATTGCATGAGGAAGATCAGAATATTTTCCAACAGATACACTCATATAAGAGAGAAACAAAAAACAGTTGCACACACATAATTATATATGTACCAGTGAGACAATACTATGATATTGTCAAATGGAAATCTTGGATAAGTGGTATAAGGGCCCGTACAACGCCAATGCATCTGCTTAAACTAATCCAGCAGAGAGCATAAACACACTATTTATATAACAGCATAATGTCACCAACAATACATATGCAACTGTCCTGAAATGTACAAACACGAACTATTCAGGCGGGTATAAAATCGGGTGAAATATCAACCCTTAACGATTATAAACCACATATCCCACAATACACCACATGGATCAACACTATAAATAAAGAAAGAGATGAGGGACAAACTGAAAGAAGCTGCCGTGAACAAGAACTTTGGTTCGAAACGCATAGGCGAACACAGTTTTGAATAAAGAACTTTGAACTACTACCGAATGGAGTGCCTTCATTGAAATTCTTTGTGGAAAAAATTAAACGGGATATTGCCCTGATCCCGGTGACGGCACCAACTGAGCAGTTCTCCTCTTGTAACAGGACAATTTGTGGAAGAATATATATATTATTATACAATTATACATTGCAGGCCTGTGCCAGCATGGCTTTTCCAGTCGTTTGCAAGACAGCTCGTGTCTTATCTTGCCAGGTACCGGCAACTGTCTCACCCAAGCCCCTGTCTTACCACTTGCAAGCTGGAGTCTGCATTGCTTGTCCGCCCACTTGCAAGTCGTTGCTGGCCTGTGCACCTTGTACTGTCTGTTGTGCATCAGGTTCCTGATGCACAACAGATAGGAGGGAGGCAATCAGTGTTGGATAATTAGGGCGAGCAAAATGATATTCTTCAAATAGAGCAATAGCACCTCTTCGGAGGAAAGGCTCCCCTGTCAACACTCTTCTTACTGTCACGTGTGTCTCCCCTTATGGTTAGCCCTGTCCTGACTTTTTCCATCCCACTGGAGGCCACCTGTGACCTTATTAAAAACAAACTTTTGCAATGCAACAGGTCTCACATTTACGCGAGTTTGAGCTATTGGCATTGTAAATGACAATGCCTTTTATTTATGTTTTGGTTTTTGAAACGTAAAAAAACGCATTGTCATTTACAATACCAATAGCTTAAACTCGCGTAAATGCAAGACCAATTGCATTGCAAATGCTTGTTTCCAAAAGTGTCTTCTATTGTTTGAATAGAAGCTGGGTTAGTATGTCCCCATATACCAGCCTCATAGGTAGCTAGTATGTAGATTTGTCCATCTACACTTTTTAACAGCATCTAATGGTTTCGAACCTAGCTTTTTGATAAAAGAATACGGAGCAATATTACTTTGTTCCAACATTAAATCTCTGTCGCTATATGGGTCCATGTTGTCATTCTGTCAAATGTCACCCCTATATAAGAAAATGTGTCCGTCTGTGCCAATTTTCGTCCTTCTATATAAAAAGATGGTGCTTTCTTCGTCTTGTGTCCAGTCACGAGAATATAGGGCTTCGCCTCTTTGGATTGTAGAACTAACTTTTGCATAAAATTCACATACACCTCTATTTCTGAAGTACCATGCCGGTGTGTACAATTAGCACCACATCGTCTGCGTAGAGGAGTACGGGAATGCAAACCTGATTGATCTTTGGAACATTCAGAGTGGATTCTAACAGGGGAGCCTACACACCATTTTTATAGATTGAGAAAAGAAGTGGGGCAAGAACTCACCTCTGTCGAACCTCCCAATAAATAGGAAACCACCTGGTACACTGCCCCTGCTTCACACAGCTGTCTGAAAAAAAGGATGATTGTCTCATCAATGCCCATCTCCTTCATATTTCTCTATAGGTAGTGATAGGCAGCACAATCATAGGCTGCAGATAGGTCCATAAAAGCCAGGTAAAGCTTACCTTTTTTGGCTTGGGTGTATTTAGCTAAAAGCAGACTCAGATTAAGGTACTGATCCAATGTTCCTTTCCCCTTTTTAAAACCAAAATGGACGGGAATCAAAACAATGTTATTAGTAGCACATTCCTCTAGTCTCTTCAGTAAGACTCAACCGATACGTTTGGCAGTGCTGTCCAATAATTAGATTGGCCTTTAAATTTCTGCCTCCGATTTGTCACCCTTTTTGTAAATGGGGATTATGATGGATTTGACAATGAGTCTGGCGGGCCCACCCTGGCAACTACATTAAAAACATTAATCAGGACAGGATCCCAAAGGTCCAGGTTCTCAGAGAAAAAGTCTATTGGCACACCATCTGGACTAGTGCACTGAAACAAAGCTTCCCTGGCTTCAATATGACCTAGTATCTTTCAGAGGGGGATGTCTTCCCTCGCTTATGAGACTAAATATTTTGGAAAAATGGGCCACCCAGGTTTCTTTGTCCACTTGGGTATCTAGGTTAGGATCTAAACAAGCTGTCAAAAAAGGGGCATTAATTACCATCGAATAATCCCTAGAGTTATTGTGGTGGTAGCCTGATTGAGTTGTTCCCACACCTTCATTAGCCTAGACTCCCTGGTATCTTTATAAAGTTGGTGAGAGAACTTTACTTGTTCCACTTCTCTAGGCTTAGGCCTGAGGGCTTTATGGAAATGTAATAAAGATTTGGTACAGGCTTGATCGTACAATCTAGGAGCTAACACATTACCGCCTGGGCCATTTTTTGTTAAATTGTTCTTAACTTCATCCAAAATTGTCTCAAAGGCAGTCACCACCCTCGTCAGATCGGTGTTTAATGACAAGACAGGTCATAATTTAAATGTGTCTTTTTGTGACAACCAAAGGGACAATGTTCTCCTGATTGATCTTGCCGCACTTAAGAAGAGTCTCATTTGTACTTGTTATTTGGGGTTTAGGATGTCTTAACTGTTGAACCTGTATCCCTTCCCAGGCCATTTTACAGTATATCGCCACATGGTCATTAAGCTTAGAAAAATTAATTTTGATGTCATTGAAGAAACCTTTAAGGGATACTGATGTTATCAGATAATCAATGGTTGAACCGTGAAGGTTATTTCCAAAGGTTTTGTGTAGTATACCTGTGCTCATGGCAATAGGATTCATGATTTCCAGGTCTTTTCAAATCAAATCAAATCAAAAATAGCTTTATTCGATTGTTAGCAAGCAATCATAAAAGGCAAACAAGTTAAAAATTAATCACATTTCATTTCATTTTACAAGATCACCATATTATAAGAAAACACATATAAAAACATATACAACAGTTCATTAGTGGGAGATTTCCACTCAAGTCATCATCACTATGCATAAAGGGCACTACCTGATCATAGTTTTTCTCCAATATATCACTTTTTTCAGGAGGACTGCGATTATTGCAACGCCTCTTTCATTATCCAAATTTTGTAGGCATTGCAGGGCCGGACGACATTAGCGCAGACCCATCTGTCTCAAAAGAGGCAATAAAATCCTGCGCCTAATAGTAGTGTAAAATTTGCAAAATAAAACAACGTGTATGGTGCTTTGGGGAGACACATCGTCACAGGGGCAAGGCTGTAGATCTCGCGACCAGTCATTAACGGCTGGAAAACTAACCAATCTGTGAAAGATTCCCAGCCTAAAGCGAAATAATAAAAATCTGTCATAATTGCCAGGGCCACAAACCAAATAGGGTTGAATATTAAAAGTAGTTAATAACAATTGGTGTTGCAGGACAGTTGGTTTTAAGACCTCTGTTGATGTTCTTAAAGTATCCAACAGAGTCAGGCCCTCTTTCCTCAGGTCTTTTCTAGATACAGCTGAGATAGTGAGAGGATTTAAAAAGTATTCAGTTTTGCCAAGATCCTTGAAAAACTTAAACACATAACTCAGCCAGGGAATCCTCATTACTCCTTCCAATTTCAAGATATCCGACAAAATTTCCCTATTCAGCTTGGTTTCCTCTTTTGTCCACAGCCTGTGCCATAATAGCACAGGCTCAAGCTTAATCAAGTCAGATATGAATGGAAGGCCTAATTCTGCATGGCAGATATAACTTGAGGTACTGTTTGGTACAGCTAAAATATATTTAAAAAAAGAGTTTTCAACTACCTGAATGGGTGTCGGGTCTACAAAGCCCCATACCCCACTCCCATAAATAGCAGCAGATACACATTTTGCCTTATAGATTTTGATTAGCTCAGCGGGAGGTCTTGTACCCAATTTTTTGGCGAAAGTCTTAAGGGCAACAGTAGAACGCACCATGGCCAGTTTCTTCGCTGCTACAGCTTGGGCCCAAGACTCATTCTGTGCAAATAATATACCTAAGTAAGAAAATTGCTTGGTTTCCTCAAGCTTCTGTCCTGCAATAAAAATAGCCCTTTTGGTCTTAAAATCCTTGCCACAGCGCATGATGAATGTTTTAAATGAATTTACCCTTAGTCCAAGATCTTTCATGAAGAAGGTAAAACGATCCACCACGCGCTGAAGACCCACTTGGGTACGAGACATTAACACAGCATCGTCTGCGTACAAAAGGGCAGGAATTGGATGGCCTGCTATGTACGGGGAATCTGAGCTAACTCTGCACAAGGCTCCCTCCAAACCATTTATATACAAATTAAAAAGAAATGGGGCCAGGACACATCCCTGCCTGACTCCACTCCTAATTGAGATTTTAGCCGTGCGTTCACCCTTCAGGCATATCGGACGCGAGCTGACGCGTCACTGTAAAATCATTTAGGAAAATAAATAATATTTTCATTAACCCCTAAGTGTCCTAGCAGACTTCATAGTTTAGTGTGAACCACGCAGTCAAATGCAACCGAGAGGTCCACAAAGGCTAGGAACAAATTCCCTTTCTTGGCCCTTGTATACTTTCCCACCAACATTAAAAGATTTAAGCCCTGCTCCACTGTTCCTAGGCCGGTCCGAAATCCATATTGTAAATCAGATAGAATGGAATTGTCATCAGCCGAGTCCAAAAGACGGTCCAAAACTATCCGCCCAGCTATCTTCGTAAAAGAGTCCAACAGGGAGATAGGTCTAGAACATTCCGGGTCGTGTCTATCCCCTTTTTTGAAGATAGGCACGATTATGGACTCCACCCAGGTAGACAAAAATCCCGTAATACAACTTGCATTAAGCACCTGGACCAGAAGGGGTGCCCACAGAGGAATGGTTGCCTTAAAAATGTCTAAGGGGACACCGTCCGGGCCAGGAGCCTTGCCAGCCTGGCTAGCGTGGAGTGACTTTTCAACCTCATCCAAGGTAAACGCCAAATTCCTTGATCTGGAATAGGCAATAGGTGGGCAAGGGGAAGATGATAATTCCTCTCCCTCATATACCTGAGCGAAGTGCCCAATCGAGTCCGCTTCTGGGATCGCTATCCCTATTTTGGGACCAGTCTCTTCCACTAGAAAGGGGGTTCTGATAATCTTTCAGAAGCCAGCACTATCATTATTTACAGATGCTACGTGCAAGGCTTCCCAGGCCTCTATTTTTAACATGTTCTTCCTGTTTCTGACAGCTAACTTATATTCTCTCCTAAGTCTCCTCACCTCAGTGATCCTTCTTGGGTTTTTGTGCAGTTCCTTCTTTAAGAGTGCATAGGCTTGGGTACATTTAGAGTTAAACCATCCCCCTTGATCTCTATTATTTTTACGCTGCCTTATGAGGGAGTTCCTTATTACATTTGTAATAGTTAAAAAAGAGGCAAGGAGAGTTTCAGGAGCGGAATCTTCGCCCAAGCATATCGCAAACTCTGACATACATTTACCGATTACTATATTAAGTATTTCTGTTTGATCGACCATGGCCCATCGTAAAGAGTACCCATTTGTACTACCAATAGATACGTTTTCTCGTACTCAATCTTTTTTATTACTCCTTAAGGTGTTCTTTATTGGCAGTAGGATGGCCATACAGAGCGGGAAGTGATCGCTTAGTGCGTTGTCAGAGACTTTAAAAGAATGAATTCTGTGAGCGTGATTACTAGTGGCAAGAGCATAATCAATAGTAGAACAACAGCCCCTACCATTAAATATTGGAGGTAAGGAGGATGGTAATACACATAATTCGTTAGCAAAACCAAGATCAAAGTTGTTAAGTACTTCATTTAGTTGTTCACCCAGAGGAGTATGATTAAAATGAGATTGACACATGCCCTCTTCCCATAACACTCCGCATCTGTTATCTTCAGCCTTTCTACATAAAGTACAATTAAAGTCGCCTACCAGAAGAATCATCACATCTTTCCTGTTACTTGTAACCTGGGAGGACAATACTTTAGACATATTATTAATAACATTTGATACTTCACTCAGGGGAATATTGTTATAGAAATTAACCAGGGCAATCGAAGTAACAGGATCCAGATCAAGTACCAGAAATTGAAAATAAGTATCTTTGATAGGCTCTATAACCGTTTTTAAATTCAGTTTGTTGGAAAGATAAACACTCAGCCCTCCCTTAGCTCTCCCATGCACAGCCTCGGCAGCCGGTGTATGATAGGTCTTATACCCATTAAAATGGACCGCTTCCTTGCTCCAAGTTTCTTGAAAACAAAGCAAGTCTTGGGACTGGATGAAGTCCTGCAAAGTGGATTATTAATTTTTGACTTGATTCCAGCAATGTTCCAGGAGGAGATATAATGTGATTACAACGGGGGTAGGAGCAGATGAAGGGGGGCTGACGCCTTCCGACAAAGACCCGTAAGGGTGCCCTAGCTCAGAACCAACTTCAGAGACCACCATCCCATTAATGATACCCTCAATCCCCAGGATCCTGGCCTTCTCCGCCCTCTCACTCATAGTGACCCCCTGATTGAGCATAAAATTGTAGTGAATTACTTCGCTAGATAGATTTGCAAGGTTCTCCATTTGCAGTCAATCATTAGTTTCTAAACCACTCAAAACCTCAAAGTGATTTGATGTCGGAACACAGTATCTTGCTTGGTTAGGACCCAAGTAGTTTTCTACTAGGCGGTGGGGTCCTGGGTACCTTACAAAATCCGTGGGACGATAAAAGAATCCCAAGGGTAAAATATTAATAACCTCAGTGTTAACCGCCTCATTAAAGCCCCCCTCAATGATGTTTCATACCAAATGCGGGGTCCTTAACGTTAAGATGACACAATCTCCATTCAGGGATTTAATGGATGAGCCTACCCAGCTAACCCTTCTGGCCATTTTGAATTCAGAAAACAGAGAGTTTTTAAATCCAATCCTAGTAGTTAGAAAATGAAGGGATTTGTTTCTCAATGTCGACCAGTGTTCAAAAACATTGGGGGGTAAAACTGAAACGTTAGCTAACACAACTGTATATGGCGTGGCTTCTGGTGGCAAGTTTAAAGTTGGTAAGGGTTTGTTTGAGATATCCCTTTGGCCAGACTGGTCTCTGCCTATATCACAGTTGGTATTGCTATGATTGTTACCTCCCCTGTTTGGGCCTCTTGAATTTGCCTCACTGATTCTGATGTTACCCACTGGGTTAATATGTTCTAGTCTATTGTAGACCTCCCTGGTTTTTTGTTGTCCCGGGTTGGCCGTAACAGAAGACGAACCCTTGGGGTTTTCTCTCGTATTAGCTGGGGATGGATGGACTAATGTCTAGGTATGAGCTGTCTGGACGGATTGGTAGATGTTAATCATCTTTTCCTCTATATTAGCTACCCGAGTTTCAATAGTGGTGATTTTTAAACAGATAGGCCCACATGCATCATTGTTACATTTTGCACTTCCTAATTTGCGAAAAATAAGGAATCGCAAATTAAGAAGTGCAAAATGCTATGCATCATTATTTTCGGTATTCATTTGGGATTCGGTAAAAATCGCAATTTTTACCGAATCCCAAATGAATACCGAATTCTTAAGTACATTTTCGCAATTCCCATTGATTCCTATGGGCCAAAAGGCCCATAGGAGTCAATGGGAAGGCATCAGCAAATTGCGAGTGGCACTTAGAAAATTTCATGGGTGCAGGGGGGGGTCCAAAGGACCCCCCCCTGCACCCCTGAAATGTATTTTTCGCATCATGTTTCACACACACATGTCCTAAGGACATGTGTGTGTGAAACATGAATGTTGAAAAAAAAAACATTTTCACCATTTTAAACACTTTTTCCAAATTTACAGAGTGGTTCAACCACTCGGTAAATTTGGCACCCTAACTGCGAATTTCCACTTGTAAAAGTAATGATGCATTGCTTTTAAGAAATCGCACATATGCGACTTCTTAAAAGCACCCGCAATTTTAGAACTCGCAACAATGTTACGAATTCTAAAATTGCTTCATGCATCCCAAAAAGCACTTTTGCATTCGCAAACGGCCGATTTTAAGGAATCGCACCGTTTGCGACTACAAAAATGCTTGATGCATGTGGGCCATAGGCTCTAAGAGTGTTGATATCAAAATCTCCATTCTTCCCCAAACATTCTCATCCTCTTCTGGCTTACCCAAACTATTTTGCCCAGAAACACTATCTGCCTGGCCCTTGCCCTTTTTCCCTTTCCTTCCAGTGGGATTTACAGCAACTTTACGTTGGTTTGGGTTACCCTTCCCTTTGGGGTTGTTTGCAGGCAGTTCTTCCTTATTTGTATGATTTTGTTTACATTTCGATTTTGCTCTCTAGTTGTTACATGCAGGGTTACAATATTAGGCCTAGGTGATAATACAGGATTAGGACTTAAAGGGGAATCGCCTCCCACCTGACCTGGAGAGTCATCAATTAGAAAGGGGGTCTCATCAATTACATTCGATGGCAACAATGTAGGTGTCAGGGAGAGTCTACTGGGTGGGGGAGGGTGTTCAAGGGACAGTCTTCGCTGTGTGAGCGCAATCTCATGATTTAAAGGAATGAGCTGGGCACATGCGAGCTCAGCAAAAGAGGACATTAACATCGAATCAGGAGAATTTACCGTAGCCAAAGATACTTTCGCAGGTGGCAAAGGGGGGAGCATACCAGGTGGAAGTGAAAGGCGCCTTTCCGTATTCTCTATAGCAGATGCAACCACCCCTATTGTTTTTTGCAACATTTTGTCGATCGCTGTTAAACTCGGGAGTGGAGTAGTTGAGGCTGCTTTTTGCCTTGTGAGAGGGCGAGAGAGTGGGGGATTATTTTTGCCCATGTTCCTCAGCATGGAAATCTTGGGGGTCTATGTTTACAAATGCTCAATATGACAATCCCAACTAGGTTAAAAGGATAACTAGTCACTAAAAGATAATATGGCCCCGGAGCGTAAGTTCAAAAGTCAATATAAAATGTCACTTCAGAGCCAAGCTTTGACTGAGTATTTAATAATTACCACCAATTGGTTGACCAGTCCAATCGCTGCCCGTCCAGCCAAAAGGGGGTGGCCCTGCCCGGCGGCCTTTGGCCCCTGACGGCCACAGATGGCCCCACCCTTGTCCCGGGCTTCTCCCGGCACCGCCCGCGCTGCAGGAGCGCCGCGCTGATTATGAGGGCCTCCTCCTGCGCCCTCCGATGACGTCCGCAAATGGCACCCTGCTGCGCAAAGCCCTCTGAAGCCTGAAGTCCGCTACCGCCTGGCCGTTCCCCTCACGGCGACGCGGTGCGGTAATGCGGCGAAGCAGCTGGCCCCCCGAGGAAGCAGGTACGTGAAGAGAAGAGCCGTTCCCCTCACGGCGTTAGATGTGCAAGAATTAGGGTCTTTTATAATAAGGAGTCTGTTGAGTGCATTGCCATTGGGGTTATGAGTGAAGTGGGGGATGACTTCCCCTTCCTCATTGGTTAAACCACATATCGGTTTGGTTAAAAAGCGGCAGCTGTGTAGATTAAAACCACCCATCCATAAAATACTAGGTGTCTTCTTGAGATCACAGATTAGTAGGTTAATTTTTTCCTCAAGTGAGTAAACGACCTTTGACATTTCACCCAAAATGTATTGTTGTATTAATTAATTAAGAGCACAGTATTGCCTCCTGGACCTTTAAGCTGCATTAAACTGTAATAGGGGGGAATCATTCTCCAATGTCAAGATACCACCCCTCGCACGGCCTGATTTCTACAAAAGGGCAGGCGTATAAAAAGAGGGGTAACCATCTAGATGGATAGGACCTATTTCTCAAGTCTCTTGTAAACATATCTGATCGTACTCTTAGTCGGTCAGTTTTGATCCTAGTTCTGCGAAGTTCCACGTAATTAGTTGTATCTGATCATTAACCTCAGTGGTTTGCGGGAGGTGCTCTGGCCCTACAATAACACAACTGGGTTATAAATTGGGAATCATCCCATTAATTCTCTGTCAATCGCGAGCTTCAAGATCTGCCTGTACGATAAATCTGTTACCGGATGGTAAGGGGTAGTTTCTTGCCTCAAGTAGGGCTTTTGGCCACAGAGTGAGGAAGGCTAAGGGTATTCCTATTTTCATGTCCCCAGGGGTTTTGAGTTACTGGACTGTAAAAAAAAAAAAGCTTTTGGGCAATACAAACATTTGTGAATCAAGTGCTGGGGTAGGCTAGGCTTAAAAGTTTCTGTGCCCTAAGGTGTGACTTCCCTCCTATTGTTTTATCAGAATTGCCTACCCAACCCATCCTTTTCGCCATTATAATGCTGGTAAAGGTTTCCAATCATCCATCCATATGCTTATTGATCCAATGTTGTGCTTTAAGGATTAGTTGGGCAGTTGACTCCTTTTGAGTGCTTTTTAGCTCGGGAGTGTTGGCCAGGATTATTGCATAAAGACAGGCAGCTGGGGGAAGGCATAATCTTGTGTAGGGCTTACTGATGGTTCTTCTCGGCTTTTCGATTGGATATTACGACGCCCTCCTGCCTCAGAGCTGGGTTAGTGAAATCTGAGTCCCTCGGGGCTTCGGCCCCTGAAGTTCTCTGTGTCAGAAGAGCCTCAGGCGGAGAAGTGACAGAGGGGGAAGACGGACATTTAGTAGTCTGGTGTGTCAATTGAGTTGGCATTAAGGAATCCCTTGGCAACGGATATAGGTTGGAATTCTTATGAGGCTCTTTACTCCTTGTCAAATCCCCATCTCCATCTTTTTTTGGTGCCTGTGATGCCTGTGGTTCGTGAGGTTTGTTTAAAGCACAATGATAAGACAACAGCTGCTCGTTGTGCGGAATTGGGGCGGAACCTGTGCGATGGTTTCTCTTGCTAAGGTCATCCCCCTAACGTAGTGTGATACTAAGTTTGTTTTTATTTTATTTAATCTCTCCATGAGAGGTTTCAGCAAACGGATGATTGTCTCTGACACTATGGAGTATGGCATCAAGTTCGGATGAAGTGGCCAAGACAGACCCCTGTGTGCAAGTGTAGATTTGGTCGATCCCCCTCCTCCTTTTTTCTTTTTGGTGGGAGGTTTTGAGGGAGAGTGGGTAGCCCTACCTAATGGTGGAATTGTATGAAACTGGCGTTTGGGTTGGGCTCTAGTTGATTCATCAATAATTGGATCAATAGCAGACACAGATACAGTCTCTTAATTCGTTGTTAAAATTAATGGGCCGGGCTCCCCTATAGAGAGCCTACGCTCAGTGATTTCGATCTCTTTTTCCAAAGCGTCTGATGCTCTTAGGAGGAAAGAATGCAATGTGTTAGTGGGCTCATCTGGGTGCTCCATAGGATTGATTTTCTGTTTTCCCATATTCAGAATTGGCTCCGCTATCGCTGGCCAGCTGAGATACCCCAGCCAAGCCTCTTCCGGGCTCTGACCTGCACGCGGCCTCTGCCACGGGGTGGCGTCATGCTTATATGCGCGTCAGGTGCACACCAGGCTTGGGGTGGATGGGGATTAGTGCCCCTCTCAGCAGTGCAACAGGCTTCCCTCTGCGGTGCGGGTCCTCCGGTGCGGCAATCAGGCAGGCGCCTGCCCCGGTCACGGTCCAGCGGCACCCTTATATGCACATCAGGCGTGGTGGTAGATGGGGATTGGAGTGCCCCCAGAAGTGCAGCACGTTTTCTTCTGAGGCGCGTGTCCTCCTGGTCGGCAATCTGGCATGAAAACAGGCAGGCGGCTACCCCTATTACCGGGCGGCGGCGTGCTTATATGCGGGGTAGATGCAAGTGCAACAGGCTTCCGTCTGCGACATGGGTCCTCCGTTGACGCAATCAGGCAGGGAAACAGGCATGCTTCATTACTAATATTGACTGTAAACTGCACATAGAGATAGCATATAAAATCATTGAGTAACACACCCCATGCCTACTCGGTGTTTCCACAGAATTATGATGTTAAGTTAGTATTTACTCATTGATGTTAGCAAAATGGATGGTGCGCATTCTTTTTTCATATAAGAGAAACCCTACTTTATATCACTACACATCATGCTACTATTGCCCATGTTCACTTGCTTTCTCTTCGTTTTCCACCTCCAAACCTCTTTCAACTAACAAATCTACCTTTATTTTCCATAAAGCAATTAATATTAAGGGTCAATTCTCAACAACACCTTAAAATTATTAAAACATCATCAAAAGTTACAAACGAAATCATGAAAAGTAAAACAGAATAGAAAGCAATGAATCGTGAATTACAAAGACTGACCCTCGCCTGTTCCCGTATGTATGTTTGCGAAATATTGCCTAAGGCACCTAGAATGCAGACAGCCATGTCCTTCTGAAAAAGAAAAAGAAAGAAAGAAAGATAACAGTGCAGAGCCGAATTACACTCCCTGATGCCAAGGTGCACCTGAAAACGCTCAAACTTAAATGCAAAAACAATTTGAAAACATAAGTGCCTTAAAAATATTTCGTTAAAATTTGCATTGCTATAATTAAATATCATAGTAAATCAGTCATGTCAAATCATGTTTTATCTCTTTAGAGCTCAAAGAATCACACAGTTAGTTCCCGCCAACTAGGAGAGCTAAAACATCCTAGGACTTATTGGGGAAAACACCAAATTGAGTTTGCTCAGCAATACAATTCAGACGCAGCGCTGTTTTGTTTGATACGGCATGCAGAATGCATTTTATCCTATGTTCTTCAAGGAACATTGTTTGGAACCTGCATATCAAATATGTATGTACATACTGAACACTAAAATATTAACAAATACAAATTACACGGACCAGACAACTGTAGACAATAACATTTGACCAACATGCACACAAATTATGTGAACTGAACTGAACGGGTGGAATTAAAATAGAATATAAATAAAAAACACGCAACAAACACTATTCTATTGTGTTGCTATAGCTACGGGTATCAGTACCTAACCCAATAAATAAGCTTACCAACCATCTTTTCTTGATAAAGGACAAAGATATGTTAATAAAAAGAAACCATGCATGGCCAATCGTAAACGGATTCAAGGTGAAAAAGGTGCAAAAATATCTAGAAACATCGTGGTCCAAGAAAAACAAACAGATTTTTATCAAAGCTAGATTGATGCCAGAAGAAACAAATCTGTGCAGGCTTTGTAAATTAGGTCCAGAAAACATTATTCATTTACTGTGTCTCTGCCCGGATTTGGAAAGTGAAAGAAAAACTACACTTAAGAAACTGTTTAATATACGTTGTGTAAGGACATGTAGGCAAGCCCTGATTGTATGTTTAAACCCTGAGGATTTAGAAATGAATTCAGCATTTGTGAAATGTTTACGTGCTGTAGAAAATAACCTAATGTGTATAATGTATGGCAGTCATTTATAATGCACTGGCAGAAACCGCAGTTTCTGTCAATGCATTTCACTGTTTGGTGCTTGGCTGTGTCAACATGCCCTATACGAAAAAGTTTTATTTCTTTATTTTCAAAAGGGAATCCTGAAACAGAATCCTGAAAATAAAAACTTTTAATCCTCCGCCGACCATCCATTTTGAGCTTTTTAATGTCCCTCACCGCCAGGGCATGCCTGGCGGTGACATACATTAAAATATGGCAATATATCTTCGCATCTTGATTGGGTGGGTAGATTTATAGCCATTTTTCTGATGGCACTTACTCTGTTGGGCCATCAGAGAGAGGTTTGGCTATGGCGGTGATGGAGTAGTCACCGCTGTAGCCAAATCTTTGGCCCACCCTCATTTCTCCACTCCCTTCTACCTTTGTTTGAAATTCAACTAGTAAGTGCTCCTGCGTAATCGCCGAGTCGTAGAATGCCTCAATCCGTAGAGGATTGGGATGAACCCCAATGATGAAACATGCCACCTAGGGGCAACCCTGGTGGGTGAGGGGTCTCTAGAAAAAAAGACTTTTTTCAGGAAACTAATGCAGTGGATTCTCACTGTATCCGAGTATAATTTCCTTTGGGCAGCTTTTATTTTCGAACTATTCACATTTCGAAGAAGGAGGATAAACTTAGCCAAACCTCTACCTCCCCCCTTTGTGTATTACCACCCTCATTTAAACCTGGTGGGCAGCCCATAGTTTTTGCGGTCAGGGCCGGACTGGGAACCACGACCGGCCCTGGCAAAGTGCTCGGCCGGCCCCCCTCCCCACTCGGGGGGGTTGGAGGTGCCGCCGAGCTCTTTGCCGGGGCCGGTTTTTGGCCGATTTTATTACAGGGCCGAAAACGGCAAAACTGCAAAAACGGCCCTGTAACAAAAACGGCCCCCAGGGGCCCAAAACCGGCCCCCACCCATGCGGCGCACCGGGGGATTGCCCAGTGCCCGCTATGGCCAGTCCGGGCCTGTTTGCGGTAAGGATACTCTGTTGCAACAGAGAATCCATACCGCCAACATATAAATCAGGCCCTATACCTCTTCTAACTCACAGCAGGTTGGCAAAAGGTAGCATTCATCTGCTAGGCAGGCCACATTGAAAAGGGGTTGAATCTCTGCCTATTACCTTTTGACTAGCTGAACAAATAGGTTCCTTTGCTATTGCCCAGCTGCTTGCCACACAGTGCATAGTCTCACCTAGTTATAGACAATAGCAAATGCTGAATTTTCTGTTCCTGGCCTCTAAGCAACTAATACAGAATCTGCTATATAGCCTGCAACCAATGAAATAGTTGAGTTTCTTTGCTATTTGCCCAATCACTGCATAAATAGTAAATAAAGTGCAGCTTAGCCGGTCGATGGGTAAAGATTGAAATTTCGTTGGTACTTGTCCAGCTCACAGCCAACCAGTATGTAAGCTAGCAAGCAGCTGGTTAATTAGCAGTGAAATATCCCAATTTAGCTGGGAGCCTGCTAAATATTCACCACTTTTTTTATTACATTTCTATCTCACTAAACATATTGGCCTATCAACAGTTTCTGGCACCAAGAATGAAGATTGTGAAACATTGTTTCAGATATGACGTGAATGATGTTACAGAGAACAGTGTTCTGTTAATATATGGCATTTGAAGAGCAACACGACAACAACATAGGGGCCAATTCCAATGTCGGATGGACCGGAGTCCATCCCACATTGGTCAGGAACTGGAACCGAACGACCTCTTGTCATCGATTCCAGACCTGCAAGTAGGATGTGACCTAACACAGCTCGATCGTAATCCTATACATAACAAAGAGAGCATACATTCCGAATGGAATGCATGCACCCATCGTTAAGTGCAGAGGTGCACTTCATTCCTGCAACCCGTGGCAGGCACCCCAAGAAGCCTGCCACCGGGTGCAGGGATCAACTGGGGGGGGGGGGCACTATTGGTGCCCCCTAGTCCGCCATTCGGAGGCCTCGCACCCATGGTGTCCCAGCTGGGGGCCCCTCAAGACAGCTTCCTAATACCTTTCTGTGTCGGAAAGGTCGGCACATCAAGGCAGTGGGAAACAGCCATTGTACTCCCTTGGCCTAAAAGAGCCGGCCGGGGGAGTACTGAAGGGTTTCTGGACAGCGAACGGGCTCTCGGAAGCCATCCGGAAAACCAAGTCGGATTCCTTTCCGTCCGAGCCCATCGGAATGGCTCGGTCAGAAAGAATCCAAACGGGCAAGTCTGATGTGGTTAGGATGGCTCCAACCGAGGGTCAGAGTCATTCCCAAACGCATCGGAATTGGGCCCTTAATAGTTGAGAAACGAATTCCGGTCTTTTGATGATTAAAGCGGTTGAAAATGAAGTTAATCTGACAGAGAGACCAAGATTTTTTTAATTGGGATGCTTTTTCAGTCAAAAGTATTCTTTGAAATTGCATATTGAAACATGCCGGTCAGATAACTGTTAATCTAAAAAACAGCCACTATGGATTATTGTTACAGTGGCATAGCAAGGGACGTGGGGGGCGGTCCGCCCCTGGCAGCATGAGTTTTGGGCACAGTGCGGGAAACGCCAGCACACACCCTCCTCTCTTGGGCAAGCTATGCCACTGTATTGTTAGTAATTGTTACTATGCCCCACAGGAAGTGCTTCTTAACCCCTTCGACGCTCATGACGAGCTGGGCTCGTCATGAGGTAGCCTCCTCGCACGCTCATGACGAGCCCAGCTCGTCATGTAACATGCACTTTACAGATTCCCAGCGTACTGGCGGAATTCCGCCCGCACGCATCAGGTTAAAGAGAATAGTTTTTAAACTAAACTTCTTAACGATCATGGTATTTTGAGAAAATTATGCCTTTTAAAAACACCCTCTCTCACTTCTAGCAATTCTTCTTCTTTAAACTAGATGAAAGAAACTGACCAGATCTTCCAACTTGGTTCTGTAATATCTTCCTTGATGCTTGAAACCCCTCAAGATTCCAGGGATTCTTCCTGAATCCTGGGCCACGTGTTCAGTGGAAAAAAGGCATTGCAGCACTTCCAATCAGGACACCAGCAAAAACTCCCCAATTGTCTTATTTGGTGTCTGTTAGAAGCGGCTGTCTCTAGTTGGCAGAGGTATACACTTCTGACAAATAGGGACACACCTTTTCTAGTCAGGGCAAGGGGATCACACACTTAGATAACCCCTGCTCACCCCCTTGGTAGCTTGGCAAAGCAGACAGGCTTATCTCAGGGGTAGTGCGTTAAGCATTTATGACCACATACAGTAATAAAGTGAATACACTACAAATGGACACGACACAGTAGTATTATAAAAATAAGGATTTTTATATAAGGCTTAGCACAAGACCAAATAACGACAAAAATATACCACAATCTTAATAAATACTTTTGGAAGGAAAAATAATAGTTCAAGCGTAGTTTCTTCTTAGCACAAAGTCTTTAGTATCAAAAGCAACTCTTCTTCTCTAAAACACAGTTCTTGGCAACAATGTAACCCACACGGGAGTCACACGACGTCGAGGCAAAGTTAATCCAAAGGTTCGGCGTCGACCGTGAGGAGCGCTACGTCGAGCCCCGAGTCGCACAGACCCCCACAACACAGTACCTTGGAAAAGCAAACCACTCGATGATCAGCGGCGTCGAGATGTCCGGCGTCGCGCCTTCGGCGTCGATCGGGCCTCGGAGTCGGGGCAATCTGCAGCGGCGTCGACCGAAGTCAGGCAGGAGCAGCGCTCACGAGGTGAAGCAGGATACGGCGTCGTCGATGTCGATGTTGCAAGAGTGAGTAGCGCTCACGGTGTCGAGAGGGCTCGAAGTCGATGCGGTCAGCAGCGGTGCAGACACGAGGTCACTTGGAGCTGGAGCCGAACTCACTACTCACTGGCGTTGTTGCTGGCGTCGATCGGGCCCGGCGGCCGGCGGCGAGGAAGCGGGACACTGGAGCCGTTACTCACGATGTCGAGCTGGATTCGGCGGCATCCGTCGGCGTCGAGATTGCTGGATTCTTTCAGAGGTGCTGGATTCACAATTTCCAGCAAACAGCACTTTAAGCAGATGAAGTCCTTTAGCCCTGTGACTTCAACAGGAGACTGGCACTCTTCCAGCCCTTGGAGATTTTCTTAGCAAAGATTGAGAGTACACACACAGTTCCTCTCTCCTGGTTCCTTGGCAAAAATAAAGAAGCAATGCAGGATTCCCCCAACAAACAGCACTCTGGCAGAAGGGGTAGGCAGTCCTTAGATCAGCAGGCTTCTTGTCCTTGGTTCAGGTTTCCTCGTCAGAAGTGATCTGAATTCTTGGTTCAGGGGTCCTTCTCTTATACCCCTTTTTGGCTTTGATCCCTTTGTCCATGCAGGGGAATTTCCCCCCATCTTGGGTTTGTTGTGGGTGTTGCCAGGCCGAAGCACCTGGCCTATTCACTGTGCAGGGCAGAGTCTTCAGCCGCCCAGCAGGAGCGGAGCCAGCATTGTCACTGGCAGGGGCAGGGCCATCAGTTGCCAGGCAGGAGGTGGGCCAGGAAAGTCCCAGGCAGGCACAGAGTCATCAGTCGCCTGGCAGGGGGGCGGAGACATCATTGTATCAGGCAGGGCAGGCTATCAGGAGCTACTCTTTCCCTACTCTCAATGCAAATGCCCCACTCACCCCACACTGACTCATTCAGACCTCTGGGGCCACCCAGCTCCTGTCACACGCACACCAGAACCAGCAGAGACCGGTAGACAGTTAGACAAGAAAATAGCTACTTTCTAAAAGTGCTATTTTCAAACACAGAGTCCAAAAACCATCCACACAAACGGATGCGTTATTAAACCCTGAGTTCAGGGATACCAAACTCGACATTGCACCCTGCTCCCCGAGCCCGCTAGGATTATAGCATTAATAATCCTGGCAGCCCATTCTAACTGATGGAGAGCAGGTTACCTGACACTAGTGAAAAACGAATATGGCTGTAATTCACTATTAGGACATGCCAACCTTGTCAGGCTTGTCCTACCTTATGCTTACAATGCACCCTGCCCGTGGGCCTACCATAGGGGTGACTAACATGAAGTTAAGGGAAGGTTTAGGGACTGGCAAGTAGGTATACTTGCGCAGTCTGCGTGACAGTACCAGACTGCACGTGGTCTAGCAATGGTAGAACTTCAGACATACTTTTACTAGGCCGCTCTTGTGGGTGGCACAACACGTGCTGTAAGCCCACTAGCAGCATTTGTATTTACAAGCCCTGGGAAGAGGTGTGGCGCCGCGGCCAGGGCGACTGACGCTGGAATCTGGGGACCACGGTTCGATCCCCGGCTCCGGCGGCAGGTCAGCCCAGCACCATGTGACTCTGGGCAATAGCTCGCTTAATCTTCCCGACGTCCCCCCAGCGCCTAGAGACCCTTACGGGTGATTGTGCGCTTTACAAATGTGGACTTTTACTTTACTCTACTAGGGACTGACAGTAAACCAAATAAGCCAAACATGGAATTCAATCAATACAGCAATTTCACATAGGGAGCACTTGCACTGTGGCACTGATCAGCAGTGGCACAGTGCCCAAAGCATTTACCAGCAAAAACATCGTAAACAGAGGAGGCAAACAGAAAAAAATGGAGGAGAGACTCATGCCAATGATGCCAGGTCTAACACGTGTCCCCTCCAGCTGAAATGTGGGGAGAACTACCCTTACCCTAGGGAGTCCTCATCACCAAGGCGGAAAAATCTGGACAGACCATCAGCATTGGCGTGATCTGTGCCAGGGCGGTGTTCCACCGTGAAGTCCATCCCCTGTAGGGAAATGGACCACCTCAACAGCTTTGGATTCTCACCCCTCATCTGCATCAACCATCTGAGGGGCCTGTGGTCTGTCTGAACCCGGAAGTGAGTCCCAAACAGGTAGGGTCTTAGCTTCTTCAGCGCCCAGACCACAGCAAACGCTTCTCTCTCTATCGCACTCCACCTCTGTTCCCTGGGAAGTAACCTCCTACTGATGAAGGCTACAGGTAAGTCTCGGCCCTCTTCATTCACCTGAGCTAGAACAGCCCCCACGCCATGCTCTGAAGCGTCCGTCTGGACAACAAATTCTTTAGAAAAGTCGGGTGCCTGGAGTATGGGTGCTGTGCACATTGCAGTTTTCAGGGTGTCAAAGGCCGTCTGACAGGCCTCAGTCCAGATCACAAGTCGTGGCTGCTTCCTGGAAGTCAGCGAAGTCAAGGGGTGCACAATGTTACCATAATCCTTGACGAACCTCCTGTAATAACCCGTGAGACCCAAGAAGGCGCTCACCTGGGTTTGGGTTTTGGGCGGTGCCCATGCCAGAATGGTATCAATCTTGGGTTGCAGGGGGGCCACCTTGCCGCTCCCTACTTGGTGCCCCAAGTACACCACTGAACCCTGCCCAATCTGGCACTTACTGGCTTTGATTGTGAGGCCTGCTCTGCGCAGGGCCAACAACACTTCCTGGAGGTGGTGCAAGTGTTCCTCCCAGCTGGCGCTGAACACTGCGATGTCGTCCAGGTAGGCGGCACTGAAATCCTCCAGTCCAGCCAAGACCTGGTTGACCAACCTCTGGAAGGTGGCAGGGGCATTCTTCATCCCAAAGGGCATAACCCGGAAATGGTAGTGCCCATCTGGTGTGGAGAATGCTGACCTCTCTTTTGCCCCATCAGTCAAGGCGATCTGCCAGTACCCAGACGTTAGATCAAACGTACTAAGGTACCGGGCAGCCCCTAACCGATCTATGATCTCATCAGCTCTGGGGATGGGGTGCGCGTCAGTCTTGGTGACTGAATTGAGTCCTCGGTAATCCACACAGAACCGAAGTTCCGGTGAAGCACCAGGCGCTGCAGCCTTTGGGACCAAGACCACTGGGCTGGCCCAAGGACTGCTAGAGGACTCAACCACCCCTACGGCAAACATTTTGGAGACCTCCTCCTTGATGTATGCTCTGACCTTGTCAGTCACTCTGTAAGCCTTGTGCTTGACAGGAGTGCTGTCCCCGGTGTCCACATCATGGACACACCACTGAGTGACACCAGGAATCAAGGAAAACAGATCAGGGAATTGTCCCAACAGTTGGCGACAATCCTGCTGCTGTTCAGGGGTCAGTGTGTCAGAGAGGACAACACCATCCACTGACCCATCTTGCTCTTTTGCAGACAGGAGGTCAGGAAGAGGCTCACTCTCCTCCTCCATTCCAGCATCTGTAGCTAGGAGCATGCCCACTTCGGACCTTTCTAAGTGGGGCTTTAAACGGTTGACATGCAGGACCCGCAAGGGGTTCCTGGGAGATTCCAAGTCCACCATGTAGGTGACATCGCTTTTTTCTCCACAACCTTAAATGGTCCAGTCCACCTGTCCTTGAGCGCACAAGGTTCCACAGGGGACATAACCCAAACTTTCTGTCCAGGCTGAAGCTCTACCAGAGTGGCCTTCTGGTCGTACCACCGCTTCATCTCCTCCTGGATGGCCTCCAGATTTGCCTGAGCAAGATCTCTGAAGCACCTAGTCTGGTTCCTAAAGGCCAGCATGTAACTGTATACATCCTGGGGAGGTTTCCTGGGAGATTGCTCCCAGCCTTCTTTGACCAGACTCAAAGGTCCTCTTACCGGGTGACCATACAAGAGCTCAAAGGGGCTGAACCCGAGAGACTTTTGTGGCACCTCACGGTAAGCAAACAACAGGCATGGCAAGAGGACGTCCCATTTATGCCTCATTGGTTCTTCAAGACCCATAATCATGCCTTTAAGGGTACGGTTGAATCTTTCAACCAACCCATTACCTTGAGGGTGGTAAGGAGTGGTGAACTTGTAAGTTACCCCACACTCCTTCCACAGAGACTTCATATAGTTGGAAATGAAGTTGGTGCCCCGGTCTGACACCACCTCTCTGGGAAACCCCATTCGGGAGAAAACACCCATCAGTGCCCGTCCCACCACGGGGGCCGTCACTGTTCTGAGAGGGATGGCTTCCGGGTACCGTGTGGCATGGTCCACCAAGACCAGGATGAACCTGTTGCCCAGGGCTGTCTTGGGGTCCAGGGGCCCAACAATGTCAATCCCCACCCGGTCAAAGGGGGTACTGACCACGGGAAAAGGTTGGAGGGGAGCCTTCTGCTTCCGCCCGCTTTTCCCACTTGCCTGGCAAGTTTGACAGGTCTTGCAATGGATATCTGTATCCCTTCTCATCTGAGGCCAATAAAAATGGGTGACAAGCCTGTCATAGGTCTTGTCCTGCCCCAGATGTCCAGCTAAAGGAACGTCATGAGCCAAACCCAGTAGGAAGGCTCTGAAGCGCTGGGGTACCACCAGTACACGGGCTGACCCAGGCTCAGCAGCCTTAGGCTCGCTATACAGGAGGTCGTTCTCCCAGTAAACAAAATGTGACCCTGACTGATCACCTGAGGTTTGGGCTGAGGCCTGCTGCCTCATACCCACAAGAGAAGGGCACACTTTCTGTTCTGCACAGAATTCCTCCCTGGAGGGACCACCATCCTGCTGCCAGTGGGTCAGCTCGGGCAGGTCTCCCAGTTCAGCAACTTGTTCACCTGTGGGTTCCAGGGCATACCCCTCAAGGTCTGCTTCCTCCTGGACCACGGGAACTACGGGGGACGGTTTCCCGCGCCCCCTGCCTCTTCTCTTCAACAGCTGGGTCCTGGGCCATACTTTCAGGCTCCAGAACCCCATCAACACCCTTACTTGCTGTCATGGATCGAGTGGTTGCACACACCCACTCTGGCACACCCAACATTTTCAAATGTGTCTCCCTCTCCACCTTAGCCCAAGGGGAGTCTTCCAAATCATTGCCCAGGAGACAATCAACAGGCATGGCGGGCCTTACAGCAACTTGAAGAGTACCTGAAACTCCCCCCCATTCAAAGGAAACTTGAGCTACCTCACACTCTCTCTGGGAGTTGTCAGCAGCTATCACAGGGTAGAATGCGTGGGGAACTACCTGCTCTCTGGACACCAAGTGACACTTGACAGCTGTCACACTCGCTCCGGTGTCTCTGAGAGCTTCCACTCTATGGCCATTAATGGTCACCCACTGCCTATATTTCTTAGTGTTACTAGGCAGCGGGGGTGGAGGGACCAATTCCATGTCTCCTAGAGAGACCAGGGACATCTCTGCGGGACCCTCCCCACTATGGGCAACCATCTCCTCCCCTCCCAGGGCTACACTCGCCAACTGACGGGGAGCTGCACGTGGTGGTGCAGTAGAGTTCTTCAAGGGACACTGAGGATCATAAAAACGGTGTCCCACCTGCTTACAAGCGAAGCAGGTCATGGGGCCCCTACGAACAGGTTTACCTGTCGGGGCCTCTGATTTCTTATCTGGGGGAGGCTGGGAACCCTTCCCTTGGTTCCCTTGGGGATTACTTTGGGGCCCTTTCTGGAACTCCCTCTGTTTACCCTTGTCCCCCCCACTCTTCTGCTGGGGACCCTGCCCACCTTTGGCTGAGTCTCCCACTGGACCCTTGTGGACCCTGGTACTGACCCAGCGGTCCGCCTCCTCAGCAAGTTTTCTAGGGTTAGATATCTTGCTATCAATAAGGTGCTGGCGCAGCTCTGGAAAACAGTTATTAGACAAGTGCTCCCAAGCAAACAAATCATAAAGAGCATCATAACTTTCCACTTTGCTGCCCTTTACCCAAACATCCATGGCTCCGCAAAAATATGACACATATTCCACCCACGTCGTACCAGGCAATTTCTTACATTCTCTAAAGGCCTGTCT
Source organism: Lissotriton helveticus (assembly GCF_964261635.1). NCBI lineage: Eukaryota > Metazoa > Chordata > Amphibia > Caudata > Salamandridae > Lissotriton > Lissotriton helveticus. The sequence continues at coordinate 362,395,873 of NC_136069.1, forward strand.
GTACTTTTCTGGGGTTAGGCCATACCTTAACATTAAAGCATCTTTCATATGAGCATAAGACATCCTATCTTCAACAGGCATCTCTAACAGGGTAGCTCTTCCCTCATTCACAAAGCGACCCCACAACCCCGCTCCCCAATCCTTCTCAGGGACCCGGTGGGCCAACAATGCTAACTCATATGCTTTAAACCATTGACCAATATCCTCATTCTTCTGAAAATCTTTGATCACATATTTGGGAAAATAAAACCTACTTTCTGCAGGCACAGATGGGATGCTGCCACCAGAGGGATTCAATTCTAACTCTTTAGCTTTGAGCTCCAACTCCCTCATCCTGGTATCACGCTCAAAAGCTAACTTCTCTCTTTCAAACTCTAACCTTTTGATCTCCATATCAGCTTCTCTCCTGCCTCTTGCATTCTCTATTTCCAACTGCCCATTTATCTTAAGTTTTTCCATTTCCATGTTGTAAGCTCGCTCTTTCTCCCTTTCTTCTCTTTCTTCAGGAGAAAGACCTTTGGAGGAAACACTGCTGCCAGGAGGGGATGTGGGCCCATTCACTGGCACCTCCTCCTCCCCTTCCCCTGTCGGTACCACCACCGGATCAGAGGGATCTCTGGCCTCTAACCAGGCCTGCAATGCTTTGAGATAATCTGGCCTCCTTGAAATGCCTGTGGTAGGAACTTGCAACTGCTTGCAAAAGGATTTCAGCTTCTTTAACGGATAGTCGTTCATCTTACTCCAATCAAATTCCTCCTCAACAACAGGTGTAGTGCCTCCAGCATTACTCATGGTCAAAACTGGCAGTTTCAAAAATCAAGCTTCAGGAAAGCGGAGAACAAAAATAGAATATCCAACCAAGTAGATTGTGAATGCGCTATGGTCTGCTTTCACTATGTAGCCTACACTAATCACTGCACATGGGTCATAAATGCAAAGTTCAAATCCTCACCGCTGACCCACCAATGTTAGAAGCGGCTGTCTCTAGTTGGCAGAGGTATACACTTCTGACAAATAGGGACACACCTTTTCTAGTCAGGGCAAGGGGATCACACACTTAGATAACCCCTGCTCACCCCCTTGGTAGCTTGGCAAAGCAGACAGGCTTATCTCAGAGGTAGTGCGTTAAGCATTTATGACCACATACAGTAATAAAGTGAATACACTACAAATGGACACGACACAGTAGTATTATAAAAATAAGGATTTTTATATAAGGCTTAGCACAAGACCAAATAACGACAAAAATATACCACAATCTTAATAAATACTTTTGGAAGGAAAAATAATAGTTCAAGCGTAGTTTCTTCTTAGCACAAAGTCTTTAGTATCAAAAGCAACTCTTCTTCTCTAAAACACAGTTCTTGGCAACAATGTCACCCACACGGGAGTCACACGACGTCGAGGCAAAGTTAATCCAAAGGTTCGGTGTCGACCGCGAGGAGCGCTACGTCGAGCCCGGAGTCGCACAGACCCCCACAACACAGTACCTTGGAAAAGCGAAGCACTCGATGATCAGCGGCGTCGAGATGTCCGGCGTCGCGTCTTCGGCGTCGATCGGGCCTCGGAGTCGGGGCGATCTGCAGCGGCGTCGACCGAAGTCAGGCAGGAGCAGCGCTCACGAGGTGAAGCAGGATACGGTGTCGTCGATGTCGATGTTGCAAGAGTGAGTAGCGCTCACGGCGTCGAGAGGGCTCGAAGTCGATGCGGTCAGCAGCGGTGCAGACACGAGGTCACTTGGAGCTTGAGCCGAACTCACTACTCACTGGCGTTGTTGCTGGCGTCGATTAGGCCCGGCGGCCGGCGTCGAGGAAGCGGGACACTGGAGCCGTTACTCACGATGTCGAGCTGGATTCGGCGGCGTCCGTCGGCGTCGAGATTGCTGGATTCTTTCAGAGGTGCTGGATTCACAATTTCCAGCAAACAGCACTTTAAGCAGATGAATTCCTTTAGCCCTGTGACTTCAACAGGAGACTGGCACTCTTCCAGCCCTTGGAGATTTTCTTAGCAAAGATTGAGAGTACACACACAGTTCCTCTCTCCTGGTTCCTTGGCAAAAATAAAGAAGCAATGCAGGATTCCCCCAACAAACAGCACTCTGGCAGAAGTGGTAGGCAGTCCTTAGATCAGCAGGCTTCTTGTCCTTGGTTCAGGTTTCCTTGTCAGAAGTGATCTGAATTCTTGGTTCAGGGGTCCTTCTCTTATACCCCTTTTTGGCTTTGATCCCTTTGTCCATGCAGGGGAATTTCCCCCCATCTTGGGTTTGTTGTGGGTGTTGCCAGGCCGAAGCACCTGGCCTATTCACTGTGCAGGGCAGAGTCTTCAGCCGCCCAGCAGGAGCGGAGCCAGCATTGTCACTGGCAGGGGCAGGGCCATCAGTTGCCCGGCAGGAGGTGGGCCAGGAAAGTCCCAGGCAGGCACAGAGTCATCAGTCGCCTGGCAGGGGGGCGGAGCCATCATTGTATCAGGCAGGGCAGGCTATCAGGAGCTACTCTTCCCCTACTCTCAATGCAAATGCCCCACTCACCCCACACTGACTCATTCAGACCTCTGGGGCCACCCAGCTCCTGTCACACGCACACCAGAACCAGCAGAGACCGGTAGACAGTTAGACAAGAAAATAGCTACTTTCTAAAAGTGCTATTTTCAAACACAGAGTCCAAAAACCATCCACACAAACGGATGCGTTATTAAACCCTGAGTTCAGGGATACCAAACTCGACATTGCACCCTGCTCCCCGAGCCCGCTAGGATTATAGCATTAATAATCCTGGCAGCCCATTTACTAGGCCGCTCTTGTGGGTGGCACAACACGGGCTGTAAGCCCACTAGCAGCATTTGTATTTACAAGCCCTGGCACTCCTGGTGCACTCTACTAGGGACTGACAGTAAACCAAATAAGCCAAACATGGAATTCAATCAATACAGCAATTTCACATAGGGAGCACTTGCACTGTGGCACTGATCAGCAGTGGCACAGTGCCCAAAGCATTTACCAGCAAAAACATCGTAAACAGAAAAAAATGGAGGAGAGACTCATGCCAATGATGCCAGGTCTAACAGTGTCCCAATAGGAAACAGGACTATCCTGGTCAGATCCTGCACCTTCATCGAAATGTCGGTCAGCAACAAACCAGCTTCTTTCAACCTAAGACAGCGGGAAATAATCCACCAGTGTAGCTTTTGGGCTGCAGATAGATCAAACATTTAATTTTACAGGCTTTACCACTACAGCTTTGCATAATGTTTGAATGCAAACTTACAGCTGACTTACAAATGAGTATGTTTGCCTTTTAACACAGCTTTATGTTTATTTCGAACGTGGAGGCCTTTCCTGTAGTCTTCCAACGTTTGCTCTTAATGTGAATGTTGAAAACATTTGCAGAAGGGTCATGTTTTAAATTTCATTTTTCACTACCTTGCTTTATCTATGTGCATATTATAGCGAGTTGAGTGGAAATTAGTAAAATAAAGTACACATAGCTTACATGTTACAGGGAAAGGTACATGCAGGGTGGAACTGTTAAGCAGGTCTCCACTGCCTTAATCTTGCGTCGTCATTCGTAACTATTTGGAGGTTACCCAGTAAATTGTACGGAATTCCAATGTATAGCGCTTTCAATAGTCCAATCGCGTCACAATCAGTGCTGCCACCACAGTTAGCATCGTTGAGAAGGTAAGAGGGGTACCAGTTTCCGAAGTTGCCTAAGTAGGCCCAGGCTGCTTCCTACCACTGTCATCACTTGCCCGGTCAGCGGAGATTGTTAAAAAACTAAATTATCAAAACAATGTATACTCCTTCCCTGCCTATTTTTGCTTCATATAACCTATGCATAGCACAATGTATGAAGATGCAATAATCTTATATTGAATTCCAAATGCAATAATCCTATATTGAATTGCAAATACCAGCAATTCATGGTCTGAAAGGAAATAAATTATGGGAAGAAATAAAACAAAAGTACGAATTCACCTACACAGGCCATATTTATCCATTAGGATTTGGTGTGTATGCATGCCTGTTGGCGCCATCCATTTAAACTAATGCTTAATTCGAGCCGGTGGCCTCTGGTGCTCCGCACCTGCACTTAATTCTCATCATTGGCACTGACAGTCCACCACATTTTGGTGCTATCTGTCTATTTTTTGAGATGGGCCCAATAAGAGTGTTTAATATTTTAATATCCATTGAAAATAAATAATAATACCTGTCACCGTCGCCATTCCTATAGCCTTGGGTGGCCTTGAATAGTATGACTTGTCACACTTGTCTCGCGAAGGGCCCTGGAACGTAAAATGTTTTTTTTTTTTTTTTACAAATTAAGCACAGAAAACCTAACCTAAAAAGAAAGCAGAGCTTGTGGGATGCATATGTCACACAATTTCAACCAGGCACTATTTTTCATTGTCTACTTCTACACATAATTGAAACACTTTCTTCATTGTGTTTTTTCTTAGGTCTCTTAAAAAAAACAAGATCCGGGTTCTTCCAGAAGAGGCTTTCATCAGGTATAAAGATTTAAAAAAACTGTAAGTGTGCACTTAATGACTTAAAATTGTGATTTCATATAGTGTTTAATATGAAAATGAAACATACAAATATTTTTAGTCCACACCAGCAAGCAGTGTACATAATAACTGCATCTTTTGAGAATGATTGTAAGTGATATGTTATGTCAATACCACTTATATAGCACCTAATTACCATTGGCCTCTTAGCGCTTGTCTAAGGGTTGGCAGCCTAGCACCAGGTACTACCTGTCCAAAACCATTCAATCAAACTTTATCCTGCCCACAAGCCTGATTGGACAAAAAGTTTTCAATCTCTCCTGAAATGGAAGGTGTTTTCCCTTCGCAAACTTTACCGCAGACTGTTCCATAACTGAGGTATTCGGACAGAAAAAGCCCGACCGCCCATAGTCGATTTGTCAAAACGTGGGCAGGTCAGCAAGGTTGCCTAGGATAAACAGAGGCATTGTTACAGTACTTATCGCCTTAGATGGTCCTTAATATAGACAGGTACCTTCCCATACAGGGTCTTATGTGCAATGCATAAGCCCTTAAACCTCGCCCGCTGCGATATGTTATGTTAAATGTTATGTTAAAAATACTTGTTACCGCGCACGGACACCAATTGGTTTCTTGGCGCTCAAAGACAAGTGGTAGGAGGGCACAGGAGGGTAAGAGCGGCTAATCATGAGCAAGATGAAACAGGTAGGTTTTCAAGTGTTTACGAAAAGTGATGTAATCAGAGGTGAGCCGTATTGAGAGGGGGAAGGAGTTCCAGGTACATGGGGCGAGGAAAGAGAAACAAGCACCACCGTGTTTCTTACGTTTAAACCTGGGGATAGTTAAGAGATTATGGGAGGAGGACCTAAGGTGACGTGAGGGAACGTGAGGGTGAAGGCTAAGAGAGATAAAGGCAGGGGCAGAAGCAGATAGAGATTTAAAAACAGTACAACCCATTTTGAAGATACAACGGTGTGCAACCGGGAGCCAGTGTAGTTTTTTCAACAGAGGCGTGACATGTTGGAATTTAGGCTGTTGAAAAACCAGTCTGGCTGCCTGGTTTTGCACCAGTTGGAGCCGGTGAAGGTGGTATGCGGGAATCCCCACGTACAGACAATTGGCATAGTCAATACGTGAGGTAACCAAGGCCATGATGACAAGGGTAAGAGCTTCAGATGAAAGGAACCTTCGGATTTTCCCAATTCTACGAAGGTGATAGAAGCAGGCCGAGGTGACAGCGTTGATTTGGGGCCGCATCGATAGATCATTAGAAATAATGACTCTGAGGCTCTTCACAGAGTTAACTGGGCAAGGAGAGGAACCAAGAGCAGGGGGCCAAAAATTAAGATTCCAAGGGTGCGTAGGCCCACCGATCAGAACCAGTTCTGTCTTGCTAGGGTTGAGCTTCAGTTGGCTGAAGTTCATCCATTCGTAGATGGTAAGCATTACTGATTGAAAATTGACGCAAGAGAGAGAGGAGGAGTCGATGGGGAAGATTAGTTGCAGATCACCTGCATAATTAAAAATAGTGACAGAAGAATGACGAAGAGAAGCAAGGAGGGGCTGCAAATATAAATTAAACAGAAGAGGCGACAAGGCGGAACCCTGGGGGACACCACAAGAAAGTGAGATTTGGGGAGCCGAGAAGGTGGACAGCTGCACCGATTGGGAGCGGTGTTGGAGAAAGGACCCAATTCATGACAGGGCTGAGCCCTGGATGCCCGCATTTCTGACACGGTCGATCAGAATAACGTGATCGACCATGTCAAAAGCGGCCGAGAGATCTAATAGCACCAGGGCCTGGGCCAAGTTCTTGTCAGCCCCCCGTCTCAGCGTGTCCATGACCGCTACCACCACTGCCTCCGTCGAATGGGCTGGTCTAAAGCCTGCCTGCTGATCATCAAGAAAATGAGTTTCCTCGATGAAAGTACTCAGGCAGCGGGTGACATAAGTCTCCAATACCTTCCCCAGATAAGGGAGAAGGGAAATAGGTCGATAGTTACCTAAGACAGTAGGGTCAGAGCCAGGTTTTTTCAAAATAGGTATAACCGCTGCTTATTGGAAGCGAGTGCAATTGTTACAGCGACGGCGCAGCATGCGGCCATCTTGGTAGCTTGAATGTTAATCTTGCGTCGTCATTCATAACTATTTGGAGCTTACCCAATAAATTGTACTGAATTCCAATGTATAGCGCTTTCAATAGTCCAATCGCGTCACAATCAGTGCTGCCACCACAGTTAGCATCGTTGAGAAGGATAAGAGGGGTACCAGTTTCCGAAGTTGCCTAAGTAGGCCCAAGCTGCTCCCTACCACTGTCATCACCTGCCCGGTCAGCGGAGATTGTTAAAAAACTAAATTATCAAAACAATGTATACTCCTTCCCTGCCTATTGTTGCTTCCTATAACCTATGCATAGCACAATGTATGAAGATGCAATAATCTTATATTGAATTGCAAATGCAATAATCCTATATTGAATTGCAAATATAACCATTTATTATTTTCTGAAAATATTTTCTTGTTGCTAGAAGTGATAAAGTCGGGAGTGAATGATAATTATCCTGATATACTTTTACCAGGCCATCACTTATAAATTATGAGTGGATTTTTCATTTGATGGTCGTTGATTTAAAAACAGTATTGGACATTCCTTTCAGGCTGGTAAATGAAAAACCCAATCCTAACAAGTTTCAGGATTGAATATGAGACAGAAGGAGATGGGGAAGAGTTAAAGGATTAACATTATGTTTTGCACTGGAAAGTCACCTGAAAGCAGCATAAAGCATAGTCTAATACTGCTCTGTATTACTTAGCGTCAAGGGGATGGTCCACGTGTGGTACATGGGTGATCCCATGCAGCAAACCATGGGTTTTGATGTAGAAACTATCTACTAGAAAAACTAGACAGGCTTTTGCCTAAGAAAACAACACCATTTTGACATTAGCACAATATAGGAGAAATGCTTTTATACCTCCAGTCTTTTCCAGCTTTGCGTGTGTGTTGCGGTGTACAGCACACATGCAAAGTAGGACAAGTTTAAAAGTTAGTCTAAGCATAGTATTTTGTTATGGGAATGTACCCTTCCAGTACAAAACGTAATCTAGCCATCATGCCTACACTCGTGAACAAATGTTCAATAGTGTAAGTGTGGCAATAGGCAGCCTGATTGTGTGCCAGCGCTGGGAAGAAAGCAGAACAGCACCATATCTCTGTAGATGTGGTGCTGTCCTTTTCTCTTCCTCTCACACAATGCAATGAAGCAACTTTGGTTGCTGCTCTGTGTTGCAAGATCTTTTAATAAATATACTTAACTCAACCCATTTCAAGTTGTACTACTCCTAAGTTCAGGTTCCATGACGTGAACACTTGGTCTAGCAGTCGAGGTTACAGAAACTCTTGATTACCACTTACACGTATTATAAATACTAGATGGGACCCATTGATCTATGCATTAGTAGAAAGGATTTTACCTATTTTCAATTTGGCATTCAAAATGTCAATGTATGCAGTAGTCATTCACTTTGTAACATTCATAACCATTCAAGAGAAAGTCACATTTTTATTTATTATGTGAATTCACACAGATACATATGGTACGGATGTGAGGTAATATAAAAGAAGACAAATGATTTAAAATAGTTACATACTGGATAACAATTCTTTATGAATCATTTTGCATTTACCATAATTTTATGAGCATAGTAGTTTTAATCAATGGTGATAAATATCTGTTTCTGTGAACCTTCACACCTGGACAAAAAGGAGTAAATGCAGTATATCTTGGGTAGGAAAATTATAAAATCTACGCGACATGTTCTTGCCAAACACTTTTACCAAATTGAAGGCTGTTCTCCTGCAAAGTCCAGCTTTAGCTCCATCTCAGAATTGTCTTGTTTCCTCTAAGTTTGGTTGTAACGTGTATTAGTGCCAGGATGCCTTTGGAACATTGTAACTCTCTAGAAATCTACATTCGTTATTTGCTTATAATTATTGAATAGACTTCAGTCACATTTTCAAGTGTTATCCATGTTGATCATAAGGATCCTCCTGTATATTTATTGTTATGATTATCAATGTGAGCATCTATCCTGGTGGTCAGGGGAGCTCTTGATGTCTCTGTAGGTCTCTCCCTGGTAGGCGTGTTCTAAATCGGAAAACAGAGAGTAAACAATAGGTGTGAAGGACTACCGACTGCTAAACGTATCATTTTATTCTTGTTTCGTTTTTTTGTTGTTTTTTTTTATTGGCAAATTCATACGTAATACAAATTCCAGAAGAAAAACAAAATACAAATATAGCAATTGATATCATAGCTTAAATAACGAAAATGATGTAAAAAAAAACATTTACAGTATCAAATGGCATAAAAACAACATACAGAGTAAAGAATATAGAAATCAAGAATCTAAGAATCAAATTGATTAATCAGTGGCAGAATCTGAATAACACCTCTCATTAGTATACCACCTAGAGATGGGGTCCCAGATCTGTGCTCCGAATGCTCTTACTTTTCTACCTCTAGTAGCATATATTGCAATTTCTTGTTTATAAATTGAGAGGAATCGGCTTAGCCACATACGAAAAGTAGGGGGTTCCGGGTCTTTCCAACGAGCTGCCAGAATGATACGAAAAACGGCATACCCCAGAAAAACAACCGCTTGTTCCTCACTATTATGACCCAGAGAATCATCATGGCCTAATATATACAGAGTTGATGAATCTCTTATCTGATGTCCAAAGACCTGGGCCCAAAACTCCAGTATCATGGTCTTTAACCTTGTCAGTTCCGAGCATTCTGAGAACATATGTAATAGATTGGCCAGTGGTTGTTTGCATCTTGGGCAGTTATCGTCGGCCCGGAGACCCCAAGCAAATAATTTTGCCGGTGTGTAGTATAAATTGTATATTACTCTATAGTATTGTGCTTTTAAGTTGGAAGCTATAAAGTATTTTGCCGAAAGAGCAATTGAGAGATCGATATCAACATTGGGGTTTGCTAGTTTTAAAGCCCAGGATTGTTCAGTTCGTTCGAGATCATCAGGGGTTTTATCCATCAGCATCTGATAAAGAGCCCCTATTCTTGTAGTTTTTTTACCTATAGCTTCAAAAAGTGGCAAGTTATCTAGTACTATTATTGGTATAACGTTGCGAATACTCGACAATATTTGAAAATATTTGAGAAAATCATAAGTGGGAATGGAGTATTTTTCTTGGAAAGATTCAAAAGAGATGGGGATATTATGTCCTAAAATGTCACCGACTGTACTGATACCTAGACGCTCCCACCTCTGCGAGGTAGTATCATTAAGAGAGGGGGAAATAATCTTGCTATGCCACAGAGGGGTATATTTTGTAAAGGTGGGAATAGATAGGTATTTAGAGATAGCTTTCCACACAGCCCATGCATCTGAAACTGTCTTCAATTTAATTTTTTTATAATACGAAGGCTCTACCTGCCTTAAAAATAACCCCTTGCACTTATCACCAAGGCTAAGTTCATAAATCGAAGGAATGTACAAATCTGGGGGCAATGAGATAATAATTTTTTTATCAGTAAGTAGGGGATCCATAGATTGTATTAATGTTGCCCATAAATATAGTTCTAGATTAGGAATAGCTAGTCCTCCTCTGTCCTGTGGTAGCGACATCAAGCGGAGGGCTCTTCTTATCTTACCATAACTCCATATAAATTTAGAGATGGTAGAATCGATGGTCTTAATGAAGTTAGCTCCCGCTAACAACGGGATTGCTCTAAAAAGGTAGAGAACCCGTGGAAAAATATTCATTTTTATATAATTTGCCCTTCCAATTATAGATAAATGTAGGTTGTCTATTCTTTTAAGATCTTTTTTAATTTTATCAATGAGGGGGGTGTAGTTCAGATAATTAATTTTATCCACCTCAGTAGAGAGGCATACTCCTAAGTATGTAGCCTCTTTAACTTTAAGAGGGCTTTCATATTGAATATTTTTAGTAGCTAACACCATAGTTTTATCTCTATTTAGAGAATATCCTGAGTAGATGCCGAAGGCCTGAGTAACTAATTCAATTTCCCGAATTGCATCGGTAGGATTGGTGGTTATAACGGCAACGTCATCAGCGTATGCCATGACTTTGGTGGAATATGAGCCTACTTTAACTGGTTGGATTGAGGGTGTCAAAAAGAGTTTCTGAATGAGGGGATCTATATATAAGGCAAATAAAATCGGGGAGCATGGGCACCCCTGCCTTGTACCTCTTTGCACCTCAATAAACTCTGACTCAGCGCCGCATATAGAGATTTTTGCCCTAGGGTTGATATATATGGCTTTAATGGCTTTGATGAAGTTGTTTCCAAAATTCTTCCGTTCCAAGATGTTCCATAGAAACTGCCAAGATACTCGATCGAAAGCCTTTTCGGCATCGAAGAGAATCATCGCCATCTCGCCCCCCGTGGTGCCCATGATATCAAAAAGGGTAATGGCTCTCCGGGTATGATCTGTAGTGCCCTTCCCGGGAATAAAGCCGTGTTGCCATGGGGATACGAGATGTTTGATGACCCTACTCAACCGGTTGGCTAGTATTTTGGCATACAGCTTTGAGTCAGAGTTTATCAAGGATATCGGTCTATATGATGAGGGGAGATGAGATGGTTTTCCTTTTTTGTGGAAAATTACTATATTCGTTTGTTTCCAGGAGTCCGGTGGAACTGAGTGGTACTGTACTCCGAGAAACAAATCTAATAAAAAGGGTATTATTTGACTACCTAGGATTTTATATAAGTCTAGGGGAATTTTGTCGGGGCCTGCCGCTTTACCATTGGCAAGTTCGGATAAGGCGATTTCTACCTCAGTATACGTGATTTCTCTGTCCAGATTTGCTTTGACCCTATCATCAATCCTAGCGCTTGAGTCTTGATCTGGGAGCCAGCTGTTCAAAAATGTTGTAATATCCGCATCAGAGTATGACACATCACTGTGATAGAGTTTCTGATAGTATTTTTGGAATATATTTAGAATATCCTGCGTGGATGTGTATTCCTTGCCTTCAAATTCAATCATCTTTATGCTACTATATGATTGTTTTTGGCGTGTTCGTAATGCTAGCTGCCTGCCAACATTTTCCCCCGATTCATATAGCTTGGTTTTATTTGCTTGATAGGTTTCGGCAGCTTTCTGGATTAAAGAATTATTAATTTCGTTCTTTAGAATCAGTATTTTTTTTAAAGTTTCTGAAGTTGAATCCCCCTGACCTATCTGAGTGGCATGATGGGTCTCAAGATCAGAAAGTTCTTGCATGAGCTGTGCATTAATATTATCCTCATTCTTCCTTTTATTAGCTACAAATGAGATAGTTTCTCCCCTTATTGCGGCTTTAAAACAGTCCCAGACCATTATTCTTGACGCACTAAACCGATTACAATCGAAAAAGCCTTGAGCCCATCTTTTCATAAGTATTATATAATCCTGATTGACTAAGAGTCTTCTGTCAAAGGTCCATTTGGTCTTTGGTTTAAACAATTTGGCAGTGTCAAAAATAAAGGTAAGTGCATTATGGTCCGAAATCGTTTTGGGGGACTTAATTATATCAATTATAGCCAGACCCTCTAAAGATGACATAACGTAGTCGATTCGAACATATTTATTGTGGGGATGAGAGAAATATGTGTAGCCATCAGTATTTTTGCCTGACAAATCCCACATATCAAGTAAGTTATGACTTTCCATCAGCTGCCTTAGTGCGTTAAATACCTTTGGTTTGCGCCCTTTATAACTTAAGGACAAGCGGTTATCAACGAGTACTCCTACATCGAGATTAAAATCTCCACAAAAAATTAGTGGACCTGTCCAGGAGGCCAATTCAATTTCTAACTCTTGAAAAATAGTAGGATCATCAGTGTTTGAACCATATATTGCACATATCGTAAGACCAAATTTTAGTTGAGCTATGGCCCATCTACCATTTTTATCAGCCAATCTACGAGTCGGGAGACCCAATATAGGTTTAGCTAAAATAGCTACTCCTCTGGTTTTAGATGATTGGGTTGTGGCTACCATGAGGTTATACCCCGGTAATTTAAGTAGTTCTCTGTCAGCAGCTATGATGTGTGTTTCTTGCAGGCAAAGTATGTCTACAGGGTTCTGACGTGTTAACTGAAATAACTGAGCCCTTTTACTTCTATCATTAAGGCCTGCCACATTCCATGTACATAGACTCACTCTCCCCATTTAACATGATACACGCACAACCCGGTTTTAATACATTGATCACATGAGTAACAGCTAACTTTATATTTTATACTGGTTCTTTGCTTTCTGCCATATTGGTACCAATCCACATACAATCTTTGGATATATTTTACTTTTCGAATGAATTTGCACATTTGTTTGCATTTTTCCCCCCCTCCCTCTCCCTCCCCTTTCCTGCCCCCCCCTCCCCAATCCCCCCCCCCCACAATCCACCCAATGAGGCATTTAGACTCTAACAAGAGTCTGTTGCGATGGAGAGACACCCCTAACCAGTGCCACACATATAAATCTTATATCTTTTAACAACCCTTGATTGGGCTAAGAAAAAAAGAAAGAGAAAAAAAAGAAAAGGTGCAAAAAAGGTGCAGAAAAAGAAGAGAACAAATATAAAAAGAGAGTGGAACCTTATATAGGACCTTATAAAGAATATTAAAGACCCTATCAGGAAAGATCAGTACAGATCGAACGCCAGTTATCTCTGAGTCAGAGAGGCCAGATAGCCCTAAAACCGGTTAGGAAATATCTAGAAATATCAAGTATGTAAAGCCATTAAGGATATTTTAACAACTATTTCCCGAATCAAATATACTTCTAGGACCTTGACTTGTATGTCGGTTGGATTTAATTCCAGCTAGTTTAAACGATAAGGCCCAGTGTCATAGAGAAGTGATTAGATGCGGCTTTAGTTCAAACTATCTAGGAAGTCCTTTGCTTTAATTTCCGAGGTGAAAAACTTGGCTTGGCCCTTATAGATGACTTTAAGTGTGGATGGATTATTCAGGTAAACCTGAATCTTTTTCTCCAGAAAAGGCTTAATCAGTTGACGAAGCCGCCACCTCCGCTCCACTGTGGTGTGGCAAAAATCGGGCCTTACAAAGTATGAAATTTCCCCTCTAGATCGATGGGCATCTGGTCTTGCTTTCTCAGCAATAGCTTGACGGAGAAGGAAGTTTCCAAAATATACTAAGATTGCCCTTGGATATTTGCCCTGCGGAATTGAGGCCCTTAATGTAAACGGTGTTCTGTGGACGCGTTGGACCTCTAGCTCCCAGTTCCAGGAAACAATTCAGGAAATGTATCCTTGAAAAGCTGGATCACAAATGCGCGTACATTGTCACCCTCAATTTTTTCCGGAATACCTAGTATTCTGAGGTTATTGCATCGCATACGGTTTTCCATTTCCTCCAGTTTCCACCTAACGTCCTTAAGTTCTGCATCATGAGCGTCTACTAGCTCTTTTACAGCAGTGGCTTCAGCTTCATTTATTACTATGCGATCCTCCATATCGATCAATCTTGCATTAGAGGCGGCAACTGATTTAGAAAGTTTACGCACTACGCCTTGAACTTTGTGTAACGCTTGTTGAGCCCTACGCCCATCCTTTGAAGTCTGTTCTCTATGAGAGGCTATCGCTTGAAGCACCGTGTCCATAACAGATGCTAAGGTGGCATTTTGCTGTTCAAGAAAGGGGGTACCATCGATATGGGCTCTGGAAGAGGGATCCTGCGTGCTAGAAGCTATTGCTGGAGAATAGTCCCAAGGCGGACCATCAGCGCCGTGATGGCTTTTTTTCTTTCTTAGCACTGTGTGCCTCCTATCTCTGGATTCGCCCATGGCTGCGTCAGGGACACTTTCCCGTGAACTCATATTAGAGCCCGTATGAAGATCTGAGTCAGAATAGGAATAGGAATAGGAGTCTGAGTCTATGTCTTGATCTTGAGACAATATGGGATCCTCAGCCCCTTCAGAGATGGTAAAAAACTCGGATGGTTCCTTGTCTGTGTCCGACGCAATGCCCATCCCCCCTTTAAGATCACATGGAGGGACTACTAGAACCTGTTCACTGCTTAGTTGCTGCCAAGAGTTGGCATCCTCGTTAATCAGACTAGGAGAGACAGTCTCAGGAAGCAGGATATTCGTCCGGGGGTGCACTGGAGTTAGTACTGTAGTGATGGGTTTCAGAGAAGATATAGCATTATGGAGGGTGGATGTGCCCTGTGTTAGGTGCGATGCAAGTGCAGGCCTACCTTCCTTCTGGATCAGTTCCAAACCTCCCTGTGCTGGTCCCAGCCCATCCGCTGACGCTACTTGCGTTGTTGGCCTTGCAGGTATTGTTTCTGTACCAGGCACCCCTGGCATGTCCATTGATCCCCCATTCACCTGGATGTGTGGAGTAGCCTGTGACTGCGCGGTTGGGTCGGCAGCTTCTGCAGCTTCTGTAGCTTCTGTAGGGACAACCGCTCCGGAGGCCGAGGCTGGTTCTGCAGGAAGAGCAGGAAGAGTAGACAGCAAATCCGCACTGGTGAGAGCCGCGGGAGCTGCTGGAGCTGCTGCAATCATCGTCCCGCTTGTTGCGTGGTGAGCGGAGGGGGAGGGAACAGCCGCTGCGGGAGCGGAGCCGGCAGGCGTCTTTCGTAGTAGATCCACCACCGTGGGACCCGGGCCCGGTGTGGTAGGAGTTTTGGTCATCCTAGGATGTCTTTGATGTTTTTGATGTATCTGCACTTGTGAGACATCGGGGCCGGTACCTTCATCCGTCACGGACCCTCCAGCACCAGCGCGTCTCGCTGCCAGTTTTTGGTCGCGAAGGGCTTGTTTAGCTGCGCGGGTTTTGGAGGCGGCTGCGACCGCTGCTGCATTTTTCGGGGCCATCTGCTCAGTGAGGCAAGCAAAATCCGTCTCTGCCTCGATGGTGGGTTGCTTCTGTGCTTTGCTACCTCCGTCCTGAACACTGGAAAGGTGGTGCCGCAAAAAGAGTCTCAGCACCGCAAAGCCGAGGACTGAGGCCACCAGATGGAGAGATGAGCGAGACCGCCCTGTTAAGGATGGTGGGTCAGCTAATCCTGCCGGGTAGGTTCCGAGCATTATTTATTTCCTCTCCCCGGCATGTGAAGAATCTTTGTAGTTTTCTTATTGTTCACCAGGATAGGTCCCAATCTCTGTCAAACATCTCCTAGCCCATAGATTAAGGCACTGGTCAGAGGACGTCTCACAGCGGTCTAGAGAGCCGCCGCCATCTTGCCTCGGTTTTTGAGTTCTTATTTCGAGTGTGCAGGGATAGTGGGAATTTTCAAACCTGCAACAAAGTTGACATGTTTCACCATGTGCAATTCCAACACAATTGTAACAGGCTTTCTTCAGGACCTAAACCATTTCTGTAAATTAAGACAATCTAAGTGCTATTAATTAGAACCTGTAATCCAGAATGTTGATAGGTTGTGTTTCATTCACATCCTCTCAATAAAGGGGTTGTAATGCAAACTGAGCCTTATTGTACCATTAGTCACACCAGTCATTCACTTCCAACAGTCTGAGTGAAGCAGTAACCCTATGATGAAGGATGCCACCCTTGGAGTGGGTAAGGGCTTTCATCCTAAAAAAAAAAAATATTTTTAAACCTATTAGTGAGATCTTTTTTTCAATTCGTCCTGAGTACTTTTTTGTGTATGTGTTTGTAAGATTGCAAAAATGTACTTTCCTCTATACTTTTGGTAATGAATATAAGGTTTATATAAGAAAAACAAGAAGGTCTCTGGTTATGCAGATTATAGAGAGAAGTAAGCAGGGAAAACACACTAACAACAAACACTTCTCTCTAATACATACTTTAAGGCAAGGTAGTACATCCCAAAAAATATATCCCATAGACCAGTTATTAATCAAAATGTATTATCAGAAGATATAAATCATTTTTATAAATTGTTTTTTTATATCACAGATATATATAAAAATATCATGAAAACTTCAACATTAAGGGAGCCCCATAAATAAGATGAGAACAGGGAACGTGATGTACACATCAGAAAAAAAAGAAAGAAAACAGACTTATGAAAAGACAATACAAATTCTTCAATACAAATAAGCCAAAACTGGACTCTGAAACATGGAAACGCACAACTACATACATACATGCAAATAACAGTGCAACATTTTCAACATAAAATACATAAGACCAGGAACTGCGCCGACGTGTGTTTCGGAAATGTGATGTGCACAACAGATTCCTTTATCAGGGCGCTGAGAGAACCGATAAATCATTGACCGCAGGCCAACCGTGTATCATACACTGGAGATGGATGTACAGTGTAGGGGGCTCTGTATCAATTTGAGTTTTGAACAGGTCTGCTGTCTAAGGAGAAGCTGGTTAAGTTTAACACCGCATCACAGTGTAGAAAAAGTGCATAAAATCCAAGGCACAACGTAAGATGCCAGTAGTTAAAATGGACCCGCTCCCGCGTATAAAAATAGGGAACTCGGTCCCTTGGTATGTGCGATTTTGTATGTCCCAACCAGGACTTATACTGACGTGATTGGTCAGTGGACTATACCATACACCAACTCAATAGCAGAAGGTATCCCTCCATATTTAATTTAACTTGAATCAACGTAATCTTCCGAGTGAATCCAATCGGGTGGCCGGTCTGCTTGCAACATTCCATTCCCAACAACTTTGGCGCCGATTGACGAATCTTCACGAAGTTTTCAAAACTTATGGCCCCCTTCTGTCCGCTCCTATCTTAAAAGTTTATGGGTAATTCGGCAAGCGGGGGCTGAGAAAAAAGGGGGGTCCCAAAACGTGTTTTCTCCATGCAATTTTCCATAGGAAACTTTTGACACAGCTACAGCCCGAACTGCAGAATGGAATTACACCAAATTTGGCAAAAAGGCAGCCCTTGGTTCAGAAAGAGCCCTCTTTGTTAAATTGTGTAAATCCGTTCAGTAGTTTTTTAAATATTCATGGAAAAAGAAATATATATCTGGGTGGAGCCTAACCACACATCTCATTGTGAGATCTGATTGGCTATCAGCACTTCATCCAAGAAGTGTTGTCAGCCATATTGGGACCAATATACATGATAGCACCTCATTAAAAAGCATTGCAGTTAATAGAAGGTTTTAAGACTTTAGCTCCATTCTAAATCATTTGTTGATGGTACCATACTCATTTTAGGAATTGTGGTGTGTTCTAAGGTGATTTTACCATGTGAGAAAGCCTTCTGCTCGGATATCATGAATCATGTTAGAGAGAAAACTATTTTTTCATGCTTTTCACACAGAGGTTTGGAAGGTGATCTATAAGCTAAACTGAGAGCATATTTTCTGTAAACTAAAATTATCTTTCTCAGTCATGTAAGAATGAAGTCTGACATTCTCAGTAAACATGTACATCCAACAAGGGCAGAGACTGTCAGTTGATTCCTTTGTGTTCTACTACAGCTTCACAGAGTATTCTAAAGAACAACTAGAGCACTAACAGTCCTATTTATGACAAAAGTATGGCACAACTGAAGCCATTTTGTTTGGAATAAAGTGGTAACACTTAAAACATTTAATTTGCAAAAGAAAAAAACAAGGAGGTTCATTTTGCCATAGAAATTATGATTAGTGCTGCAGAAAGAAAAATTAGGGCACATTTTGACTTCTCAAATCCTCTTCTATTTCATTCAAAAATTCTGACATGCAGACTGAAACATGCACTTTGAATACCAGCAGCAGACTTCCCTGGTGAGCAGTAGCTTTACTACAGTGATCTAATGAGTAACTAGAGTGCTAACATTCAGAATTCATGGCAAATGTGTGACACATCTGAATGCCTTCTTGATGGAACCAAAGTAAAAAAACTGAAAGTATTTCCTACTGAGGAGACTGCAGTAAATGAGGAAATTAGGAAACGTCATAACAAATAAGTCTCCCAAGATGGCCACCAGAGACAAAAGAGCCCAAATGTAGCACAAATATCATCCAGATATAGCCCACGTAAAGCTCAATGACAGAATGTCCCAGAGTGTACTTAAGAACAACTAGAGCGCTTACTGTCTTACTTATGACAAAAGTATGTCACACCTGAAGCCATCATTGAAATAAACTGGTAACACTTAAAACATGTAATTTAAAAAGGAACACGATGAGGGGGTTCATTTTGCCATAGAAATTATGATTAGTGCTGAAGAAAGAAAAATTAGGGCACATTTCGAGTGACTTCTCAAATCCTCTTCTATTTCATAAAAAAAATTCTGACCTGTAGACTGAAACATGCACTTTTAATACCAGCAGCAGACTTCCGTGGTGAGTAGTAGCTTTACTACAGTGATCTAATGAGCAACTAGAGTGCTCATTTATGGCAAATATGTGACATATCTGAATACCTTCTTGGTGGAATCAAAGTAAAAAAACTGAAAGCATTTTCTACTGAGGAGACTGCAGTAAATGAGGAAAGTAGGAAACTTCATAACACATAAATCTCCAAAGATGGCAACCAGAGACAAAAGAACCCAAATGTAGCACAAATATCACCCAGATGTAGCCCACATGTAGCCCAATGACAGAAGTGTGCAAAACACTTTTTATTTTTTGTGTTTTTGCCGTTTTATATAGTGCAGACTTGTCAGGTATTGGAGTGCTTTACATGAGCATTGGTTACATCACACAAGAACAAATTCATTTTGGTTTTAGAAATGGGGAGATTAAGTGATTTGACCAAAATCACAGAATGTCGAGCTGAAGCAGAAACTCGAACCTGGTTCCCCAGTTGCAAAGTCTGCAGCTCTGGAAGTAACACCACATCCTCTCCCCTAAGTGCAACATGTAATCAAATGGTCAACTGGATAAAAAAACCTAAAGATAGCAAATAATTTAAAAGTGCTTTGTCGCTATTTGAAAACTCAGAAAATATGTCCTCATTTTAGTTTTTTCGAGCACTAACCATAATTTTGAGGCAAATAAGACCCTCTCATATATGTCATTTCTAAAGGAAATGCTCTAGGTATTACAGTTTTGATTACATCAAGATGACGTCAGGCGTTCCACACTTTGTAATAAATATAGAATGTTAGCTATCTAGTTGTTCATTAGGATACTGTTGAGAGGCAGAGGCAGGGGCACGGACTCTGAAAATTGAAGGCAGGTAGGAGGGTGCAGAGGCAACAATTTGACCACACTTGGCAGGCAGGAAGTGCAGTGGTAGCACAACAGACTATGGAGGGCAGTGGAAAGGGGGTCAGGGGCAACAAACCAACAATACAGGACTGGCAAGAGAGGCTGTGGCAATATAATAGACCAATGTGGGCCGACGGAAGAGGCAGTAGTAGTACAACCAAACATGCCAACAGACCCGATTCAGCAAGGAAACGTCCACTATTTTTAAGCCCAAACGTCTCCTGTCTACAATCTCCTCTTTTTCAATGGAAGTCAAAGTATAAAATAAATACCCCAGTTGTTTACAAAATCTCCCTCTTACCAAGTTCAAAATGTTAGCAAGTATGGTACATTGGATCATGGAAGGCAGGAGGAATTGTGGTAGGGACATGGACTTGGATAACAGAGGACAGGAGGGACATGGAGAGGTGCACCAAACTGACCCTACAGGGCAGGCATCAAGATTTGCAGCAGCACAATACACCACACAGGGCATGCGGGACGGGAGTGCAGCACAACAAATCATAGAAAGCAATAGGGAGGGGACAGGGCCATGCACATGGACAACAGAGAACAGAGGGGAAAGAGGCAATGGTAGCTAGTTGACCATAATGGACAGACAGGAGAGAAAGCTGCAGCATAATGGACCATAAAGGGCAGGAGGGGTGGATCAGAGGGATGGATCAGGGGCATTACAATGGAACAGACAAGCCAGGAGGGAGGGAATAGAGGTCTGCACTTGGAAACAGAGGGCTGGGGGCAAGGGGGCATGGCAGGAACAGCAAGATGACCATGGAGGTCAGGCAGGATGCACACTAGAAGCAAGACACACCATGGAGAGCAACAGTGAGACTATAATGGCATACACACAGACCATGGAGGGAAGGTGGGAGGGGGTCTGGGGCAGCTAGCTGACCACACAGGGAAGGTGGGAGGGGCCGTGGCAGCACAGAAGACCATGCATGGCAAGCGGGAGGGTTTCTGGCAGCACAATGGCTATGATGGATAGAATGGAGGGTCAGGACCTGGGCACAGACAAGACAGTTCAGGGGAAGGGGCCTCACAACAGACCACGCGGGGCAGGCAGGAGGAGCAGTTGCAGCACAACAGGCCAGAGAGGGCAGAAGGGTGTGGCAGTAAAATGGACCATGGGGGACAGGAGGAAGGGGATAGGGGCATGGAATGTGGACAGGCAGGGTGGAGGTAGCAGGGACATGTTACAGTCATCTGACAGTGCTAGGCAGGTGGGAGGGGAGTGGCAGCTCAACAGAACACTCAGAGTAGATAGGAGTGGCTGGTCCATGGAACATGGTGGGCAAAAAGGATGGAGCAGGGGCATGCACACAGAGATCGGAGGGCAGGGGGGAGGAGAATAGGGGCAGAAAGCTAAGCACAGAGGCTAAGCAGGAGGTCAATGATGGGGCATAGAGTTGGAAGGAGGCTAGTCCATGGATTCAGACAACAGAGGATAGGGAGGAGGTGGATGGGGCAGCAAGCTAACTGTTCAGAGAAGGTGGGAAGGCCAGTGGCAGAACAACGGCCACACAGGGCTGTAATAAGGGAGCAGGGACATGGACTTGGACAATGGATGGCTAGGAGGAGGGAAGGCAGGAGCAACAAGCTTGGGTCGGGGCAGCACAATGCCAGGCCCTGCTTCCAACCCCCCAACATCCATTGTGGTATGCATCTTAATTAACGTAAAAGAAAACAAAAAATTTGCTGAAAAAAACAAAGATTACAGGGACTCAGATTTCATTCATACACAACCAGTGAAATTCAGCAGTTATAGTTACCTGAGCTAATTTGAGATGTCATCAGTGATGTCACTGACCATATCATGAATGATGTAATATGTGACATTATCAGCAGTGTATTGCGGGTGCGTGAGTTATAGTTAGCATAACTAACTATAACAGAGGAATTTCTATGGTTTTGTATGAGTGAAATGTCCAGCTAACTATAACACCCCTGAAACTTAGGGGTTTTTCTGTGAATTTCTATGGTTTTTTAAATGCTAATTTCTAACTATAACGTCTCTGAAGCTTATGGTGTTTTCAGTGAATTTCAAAGCTTTTTTAAATGCTAATTTCTAACTATAACGTCTCTAAAACCTATGTTTTTTTCAAATATATATATATATATATATATATATATATAAACACATGTGTATGTAGGCCATACTTCCCATTAAAAAGGTGATGTTTGCTTTGCTTATTACTTTGGTCCAATTTGTCAAATATGCTTGAGTTTCATCCAGATCCACCCAGTTGGGAAAAAGTTAAAGGGGGATCAAAAGAGGAGAAATTTTCATTTAACTCCAATAGGAAACTTTGCTCTCAATTACAGCAAAATCTGTTGAATGGAATTACACAAAACCTGGGATGAAAGGTGGACTTTAATTGGAGTTATGTCATTCTGTGGCATGATGGGCTTTTAGCTGCTAATTATAGTTATACTTTGACAGGTTTTTTGGAGATCCTCTGCAGATTTGCAGGTTGACAGAGAATCAGAAAAATCCATCAAGAAAAAATGGAGACATGCCATTGTACAAATGAATTTTTGAACCCACATAGGCGTTGGGGCCACACAGGGCTAGGGGTAAAAACACCTGAAGGCTTGAACAGCAGGGGTTAGGCACAGCAGAGAAGTATTATAACACAAACATGAGAGCCAACCAGAGGTCCAAAGTAATAACAGCCAAAACCTTTGCTGAGATGTGAGGAGAGAAACAAGGCAAGGTTTTTGCTTGAGTTTTCTTTTTCTTCTTTTTTTCTTCAGACAGACAAACAAGCTCAGCCAACGCGTTTTGCCTAAGCATATGCTTCTATAGGGCAGTGCTCATAAATTGAATTTGGTCACGTATTGAGTAAATTACCATGTCACACTGAGACTATGAATGTCTGTTCCATGCTAATGCATCTCTGTATTTGTAAAACCCAGGAGCAAAATATGTTGTAGACTGAACTAGCCATAACTGGGGTATTTCAGCAGTATTTCAGTGGCATAGCAATCAATAATATATCAGGTACAGTGACACCGGTTCCAGAGGTGTGAGGAGCCACTGCATCCAATCAGAGCAAAGTAACACTATATTCTTTGCCTGTATTAGAGTCCATAGAACCCTTAGACTACCACTGACACTGGAAGAATTTCAGAACAACACACAGTTGTGATTTGCCTTTTTTCTTCGTATTCCAAACATTACTCCAGTGGCGGGAAAAGTGCGGTGAACTTTGCCTACAAAATGCCGGCATACTGAATAGAATATTCTGAGAAACAAGGGGTGTTTACAGCAACGTTTTTTTTCCATGTTTTCTCTTTCACTCCTGTTTATGGAACTAGAAATGTGTTCCACAGAGCATTAGGACGGCTTTTATTAACCACCACCTTTGAGTTGGGGGTTCCAAGTGAAAATGCATAGCGTGAAAGGGGCAATGTTTGCATGGTGACAGGAAGATATCCTTTTTAATATAGAATAATAAGCAATAAATAACAAGTCCTCACAGTAACAATAATATGATAGGGAATACAATATATTTATGAGGATTAAGTAATTATAGTTAAGTACTAAATTATTGGAG
This sequence comes from Lissotriton helveticus, assembly GCF_964261635.1. Lineage (NCBI taxonomy): Eukaryota > Metazoa > Chordata > Amphibia > Caudata > Salamandridae > Lissotriton > Lissotriton helveticus. The sequence goes on from NC_136069.1 coordinate 362,419,107, forward strand.
AGAAAGGATAACGCAAAAGAACGGAGAACAGAAAAGAAGAATATGAAAAGTTAGCATGAACAATCCATATACTAGCTATGAATAATTAAAAATGTTAGTATAGCATAAATCACAGTGTAAACATTGCATGTAATATCTAAAAATCAAGAAGTAAACATTGTTACAGGAATGTTCAAGGCAGTTTAGTAATTTTTTCAGTAGAAGGATGATGACCTAGGGCAGCTGACGCAGATGAGTATATAAAACTTGTGACTGGCGATCAGAGAGTGTCTCTATGTATGGCCAACGCTAAAGGATGACCATATGCTCTATCCTATTGATGATTATAATGAATACCATATTACCAGCTTGAACGGTATTAGCTGATGAGGATTTCCAATTTTTAGTTGTTTGTTGAAGGGCAACAGCCAGTAACAGATCAATAATATTTGTAGGGCATTAAGAGTTGTGCTAATCTTCTAAGAAACTACCTAAATATATATATTTGTATGAAAACTGTACGTTGGTATAAAAAATAACTTTACATAGGTACCATACCTTCAGAGAAAAAGAGAATGGCTTTAATACGTCTGCTTTTTGTTTGAATTTACTGAAATACTACCACAAACAGAGCAATGATATAAAATATGTTTCAAAGTGACTTACAGCGAGCTTTTAGCTCCAGCTCTGGAAGGCGTCCCAAGGAGAATAAGTGATTGCTAGAGGTTGGCCAAGAGTAACAATTAAATCTGGGTGACGGAGGGGATCCAAACTTGCAAAGACTGGACTTCTGTTTTTAGAAATATAAATAAATAAATTGCATTATAAACCTGTAATATAATATAACAATTTGGTTTAAGAAGACAGGTATTCACAATATTCATCTCATACCGCACATAGCATTGCTTCAGTGTTACGCTTACAGGTTACAGAGCAACTGTGCCAGTACATGCACGCTTATCATATTTAGTGTATTTAATTTTTTTACTTCTAAAGCCCCATTGTAGGTACACCTCCCATCCTAAGGCAATATGCTAGGCTAGGAATTCAAGCAAGAGTAGGCTATGGCGAGCCAATGGAAAACCGGTTTTCAAATATAGTGGGGTAAGCTTTAAAATGTGCACTCCATCTCTAACACTTTCCCTTAATCTTAAAGAATAAGCATTGGCAATGTGAATAGGTCTGACTTTAAAGGAATGTTTTATGGTAATGTGAAGCATTACAAATAGATAGCATGAGAATGGACGTGTATTTGTGTGGAAGCAAAGGACTGTAAAATGATATTGGTTTAGTTTGAAAGGTTAAGACTGGTCCACTGTCATGCCATGCCTAGAAAGTCTATGTAGGTGTATAACTGCCCTCCTCCTATCTGTGCTGCTGCCAGAGAAAAGCACCATAAATTATCTGGTTATCTAAGACACTTTGATACCATTACAATGTCAGGTGTGTGCCCCTGAAATTTCAAGCTCAAGCAGCTGGAGAAATAAACAAAATGATCACAGCTATGTGACGGCAAGCATTTTTTTTTGTGTAAATTCACCTCCGCCCAATTAAAACATGTATTCCTGGCTCCCTACATATGGGCAGAGCCAAAGACCCTCTACTGGTGGTTCTTACATAATTGTCATGTGACAGCTGTGCTGTCAGACAGACCATAACGGGCTACACAAAATGCATAAAATGTTAATAACCTGTGGCAGACAGCATAAGAAGTGTAGCAAGCAAGCAAGGCTCTCCTTCCTGCTTCTTAACAAAAACACTAGTTGTGGTGAACATATACCCAGGAAGCACATCAGCATGAACCGCAAGAAAACCCCATAGTTTTCAAAAAGGTGCGGTGGTCTATAAATAGAGTGCACACTCTTTATTCACTTATGCAGAATCGTAAACACCCCATAAGTGGATAATGTCCGTACACTTCACGTTGATAACAAACCAGTATAAATAAGGGTCTGAATGTTCCAGTTAATAATAAATGTATAACATTAGTGAAACATATGAGGCACATGAAAAAATGGCACCATTGTAAGCATGTGACACAACATGTGTCCTCTCCTCAGCAATAAAATGTGTACGCATTACACAACAAACCATTAAGCGCAACATGGAACTGTTTTGTCACACTAAATGAGCCCACACATGACATCTGCAAAACACAGAATGATTTCACAAAAGAAAACACAACAGCAGGCACACAGAGTAGACAGGCATTGGTGGCACTTATATGTAGCTCTTCCCTTAACTACAGGTGCTTCTATGACATAATATTGAGGTTAAAAACAATTGTAAATAAATATTGCAGCAAAAATATAGAGGACAAAAATATTGACTTTAAATACCAATGTAAATAACAAACATATTAGCTACAAAAATATAGTTAAAAAAATATCAAATTGTATTACTTCTCGAATGACGCGTTTCGAGCACCACTTGCCCTTGATCACATATCTGAGAAAGCAGTTCGCCATATCTTGTATATGCTGTGAGCTAAAACTACGTGTTAAAACAAACATGATGAACATAGAGAACGCGCTAGCAGATTGTTCTGCTGGTCGTGGAGTCTGTTTTCTTAATCAATATTGTTGTGTCTCATAATCTCAAAAACGTACAACTGACTTTACCATAATTGGTTTAAAGTGCACATAGGTCAAATACACAGCAACTAATAATATATACATGCGATATATATATATATATATATATATATATATATATATATATATATTCTCCTCCAAGGTCCACTGTGAGCAATATAGTGCACTTTTGCGTGGTGGTGCGAGCTCCGCAGCAGACCACGCTGCAATAAACATCTCCAGTCTCTGTCACATTTGTGCCGCTCGTAGCTGCTGCTTTGGGTGACAGACTTGGAACTTGCCTTACCTCGGATTTGGGAGTCATCTTTCTCGAGGGAAACTCTGCTGCTAACACACAGGGGCCGGGACTGCGAGACCCAGGGTTCCGCGCACGACCAACTCAGCGCACCTGGTGTCTCTTCCAGCCCCCTACTCCTCATATTTAGTAACGCCCCTAACGCTCAGCGGGACACGAGCGGAACGCCGGACGAGGCCCGGACAAAGGGCGGACAGTCTTAGACAGTCCGAGACTGGCCGCGACTGGACTGGGCCGACCACTCTGCCCCTATCAAGTTCGAGGCATCCTCAGGCAGTAAGACTATTCTGCTTAACCTCACTAAATCTCATAGAGGATTGTTGTTGTGTCCCCCCCTTTCCTAGTTAAGTACTGCTTATTCTGGGCTATAAATTTCTTATATTCCTGTGAGCGCTAACTTGTAACTGTGTAGCATGCCAAAAAAACTAGCTCCAACCACGCCCAACACGATGGATAATTACATGGTCCAAGTGGTAACAAAAATTAATAGCGAAAGGCGACAGTCATTAGGACTAAGTCAATCCCCAGTTCTCCTTCCTATAAGTCCATCTCAATCATCCATCATGGTTCATACATCTCTACAGGCTGCTGGTAGTGATGCTCCTGAGACTGATCTCCATGCCAGTGGCAAGTATGATCAAAGCACACTCCCAGCGGTTGATCTAGAAATTGACCCTGAAATTAATCCAGAAAGTGATGATGATTCTGATCCTGAGATACATGTCCATGTCATAGAAGACGATCTTTCCTCTGTAGAACAGGAAACTAGGACAGACAGAAAATGTAAAAAGACCCAACCCAGCGTGGCGGGTTACGCTCAGGGTTAAGGAAGAAAAGGGCTTCACCTCCACGGAAAACTAAGGACAAGAATACGGATGCTGGGGAGGACAGCGCAAAGCACATTATGGATGATGAGCTATTTCTTAGGATAGCAGATATGATCGAGTGTAAAATCAAAGCTATTATTAAACCAATGGTGGCCAAAATTGATAAGCTCACTGCTGAGGTGAAAAAACTGGGTGGGATTCAGAATAAGGTAAATGGGGAGGTTGGTAATATAGCAACTCTGGTCTCAAATCTAACAGGTACACCTGGGGAGAATGGTGTGACTGTGGTAGAGGTAGAGAGGAGTACGACAGCAATCCTCCCCTCTGGTCAGGTACCAGCAAATGTAGATATTCACCCTGTAGTAAGAGAGGAGGTTTTGCCAACATCAACCGTACAACCTGTATTTTGTCATGAAACAGACTCTCCTCAATTTATAGTAGAAGCTTCACCTCTGGTGTTGGTACTGGCAAACGTTCCACCTCTGGTACCTGGGCAACCAGAATCCCCGACATCTCTCTCTAGTAAGGCGCTGCACTGGCTGTCAGGTAACATGCAGATGGCCCCTGGAGGGAAACAGTAGTTAGCAGGGGAGATTACGTCGGCTAGAAGGGCAGCCTGGATAGGGAACAGACCGAAAAAGTTTAAAGGAGATTGCGTAGTGGTGAACTTCTCCCATTCGGCTGTGCTCCCTAATGTTTTGTCAAATGTACACCCCCTCAACGCATGAGTGGCACTATTGTTCCCCTCACCTTAAAGTTCTTTTACGGTGAGCAGCAAAATGTGACGTATCCTAAGACTCCAGGGCCAAGGTGGGACACCATGATGAATAGGTGGGGAGCGGGTGCTCCATCTAATGAATGGGGGATTAGCCTAGGAAATAGGTTTGGGATTCTGTCAGGCCTAAATGACTGCGACTGACTCCTGGGGGATCGCAACACGGCATGCATTAGATTATCTCAGGCCTGTGGAACGGACGACACTTTAGCTCATAGCGCTGCCCTTACAAGTGACATTCGCTCGCCCCGGACCAACATAATGGGCAAATGTAATACCTCAGTGGATCTGGAAGGGACTAATGGCCCAAATCAACCACATGATCGTATGGTTGACAATATAGCTCAAAACAAAATTGATTTCAATCAGGAGGCATTAGTTACTAGGCTATGCGGGGGTTTATCACCCAAAGAAGGCAGGGTTAGCGCTGACCAACACACACAAAAGTTGACCGTACGAGTGCTCTTGCCTTATCAACTCTGGTGTCATGGAATGTGGCAGGGCTGAGAAGTAAGGTAACATCTCTGGACTGGCTAGCCTTTCTGGATAATAAGGATATAATCCTCCTTCAGGAAACATGGCAGGTAACTCCGGAATTTAAGCAAGGATATCTAAATTTTTATACTTCTGCCATCCCTAGCTTACGGGGAAGACCGAAGGGAGGCTTGCTGACATGGGTTAAGCAGGACAGTAGATATTCTGTTACTCAGCTGGTCACAAATAGCCCAGATATTTTGCTAGTCAAACTTAAAAGCTTAGACTTTAAGGACCTCCTTGTCTTTAATATTTATTCCAGGGGGCTCTCAGGTGGTAAACCTACCGAAGCAGTTGATCAGTTAGATAGTCTCCTTGAGCGATACCGCTCAAAAGGTAATATTATTGTGGCAGGAGATTTTAATTGCTGTTTTGAACCCCTAGACAACTATGATATGGATCTTACAGTGGAAGAGGACTACATTTGGAAGATCCCTCAGCTGACAATACCACCTATTAAAAAATGGTCAGAGGCAGCACTACAACTCAAAGTCCTTTGTGTGGAGCATGGTCTACGTGCCACAAATGGAAGAATGGGTTCCGACAAACAGGGTGCCTCTACCTTTAACAACGGTATATCTCATAGCCGCATAGATTATATCCTTACGAATAAGGAAAACTGGTCTATCATGGATGATATGCGGATAGAAGAACGGGTAGCGAGTGATCATAACCCATTAGTCCTCTCATTCAGGCTATTTGATTTATTAAAACGCGAGGGCCTGGGTGATTGTGTGGAAATAGCCCTCTCAAATAACCATAGACGAATCAGATGGGCAAACTGTGTAATGAACGAAGAGGGTGTTGCTGCCATGAGGGATCTGACTGTTCAGGCTATAGTAGAATTAAGGAACAATTCCACTGTGGAGGCAATCGTGTCAAATGCTAGTCGGATTCACGATAGTTTCTTTACTCAATTAAGATCTTGCTTCGTCAAAAAGGTGACCAAAAAACAGAGTAGGCCAGCGAGGAAGGAGGATCAATGGTATGGAAAATCCTGTAGGGTTGCATACAGGGCCCTATCAGATGCAGTAAAAACCAAAGATATAGTTAAGATCAAGACCGCCCGAGTCACGTACAAAAAAACACAACTTAAGGCAAAAAGTGACTGGGACAATGAATACTGGAGGGAGCTCTTGAGTGCTAGTAAAGAAAGATCTATGTGCTCCTTTTGGGATATGGTCAAATGGGGTAGGGGGATTAAAAGGGGTGAACCAACCAATTATGTTTCACCAAATGCTTGGGTCTCTCACTATGCGTCCCAGTTTGCCGCTGTGGACGAGGTGGGAGAAGAGAGCGAGGCTCTTTTAAAAAAGCAATTGAGGGCACAAATCACCTTTCCTTTACCAAAGCTGACACCATCAAAATTTTGAACAATATCCCTAAAGCTAGGGCACCAGGCCTGGACTCCGTTCCAGCAGACCTTTTTATGCATGATAAGGACCTTTGGGCCTCTTATATCCATCTGTTAGCTAATGGCATTGCGATGGGCTCACCAATACCTGAGTCCTGGAAGGGTGCCAAGATCATTCCAATTTTTAAAAAGGGGGAGTGCTCGGACCCAGGAAATTACAGGCCAATTAGCTTGATTGCTTGCATACAAAAGGTAGTGGCAAGGCTCTTACTGCAGCGTATTCAGGGCTGGATAGAGGAAAAGGATATTCTGTCGCCCCTACAGGCAGGGTTTCGTAGTCATACCAGTACCATTGACCAAGTTTTTAGATTTGTTTTATTATATTGGCGTGTAGTGCTACGGGGGGGGGGTATGCTTTTTGCAGTCTTCGTTGATCTTAAATCAGCGTTTGACTTGGTGCCTCGCACTAAGTTATAGGCAGCCTTACAAGAGCAGGGCATCCCACTTGATATTTTGTCACTTTTAATCAGACTGCATGAAAATAATTATGCCCGGGTCCGCTGGAACCAGCAGGGAAGTGTAACTGATAAATTCCCTATCGCTAGGGGGGTTCGCCAAGGGTGTGTACTTGCCCCTACACTCTTCTCACTATACTATTTTGAACAGCAACCAACTGATGCCCCCAAGTTGGATGGCAAGCCGATCCCCCTGTTGATGTTTGCTGACGATACGCTATTAATTTCGAAGACACAGCAGGGCCTCCAAAAGGCTGTTGGAGTCTTTGAAGTTTTCTGCAAAGACCATGGTCTTGTCATTAATACATCAAAGACAAAGTTCATGATCCTACATAAAAATAAACTCGTCAGAGGGAAGATGGTTATGGATGGGGTTCAACTGGAGCAGACCCAAGTATTTAATTATCTGGGCATAACCTTATCATCCAAATTAGATTGGAAACAGCACACTAACCAGCTGGTCACAAAACACGCACAACTGACAGGAGCACTCACTAAGGAATTTTATTTATCTCACACTAGGCCAATCACCCCGGTTCTAAAGATTTATGACGCTAAAGTAGGAGCAGCAGTTCTCTATGAGGCGGAACTGTGGGGGCTCAGTAATTTGAAAAGGCTGACGGGAGCGAAAAATAAATTTTTGCGCAACATCACAGGCTTACCGGCCTCCACTCCACTGATCCCTCTCCATTACGACCTAGGGTCTCATAGCCTCGAGGATATGGCCAGATATAGATCGGTTGCCTACTGGAGGAGATTATGGGTTACTCCAGAACTCTCCCAGTATGCACGGGCCTTCCTCGAGGTTAGAGACTTTGATAAGGCTCAAAAAATAGTATGGTTGAGGGAGGTAAAGGCAATTTACAAGGCTATGGGATTATCTCCATTGTGGGATGACCCAGTAGGGAATCTTTTTCCACCTAAAAAAACATTTCGAGACCTGTACTGGAATATGCTTGAGGCAAAGAGATTTGGCCGCTGTATTGAACCATCTCTTACGGCAGATTTCCTAGAACTTAAGCATTCTCCGACCTTTGAGGCATATTGGGATTGGCTTACCATCCCAGGGGACAGGAAGAAATACCATCAGCTTAGGGTGGGGACATTACCATTAAATGCTTTCACCGCAAAATGGCGAGGGGGACAAGGATCGGCCTGTCCCTTTGGTCCTGATCAGCGGGAAGTCATTGGGCATGTTCTCTTTGCCTGTCCTGAATATAAGGTTCCTAGGAGATCTTGGCTAAAACCTATTTGTGTCCAGTTAGGTCTCAAAACGGATTGTGAGGCAGTCAGGATCCTACGTACTGACAACTCCGAAGCCGTAGTTATAGCCATAGCTAAATTTCTCCACTGGATGTGGATGATTCGGGCCCGTAAAATGCGCCTACAGTAATTCTGGCCTAATGATACTTGAAACTGTAAAATGTATCTAGTGAGTAATGTTCCTGGTGATGAATTTTGAAAAATTTAAAAATATTTATGTCTTCTTTTTAACATAACTTATTCAATGATTGTAATCTATGGATTTTATGTTTGGTGGCTGGCCAATAAAATTTGTTAATTGAGAGACGAAGTGATGAATTGTGGATTCTACTAGCTGTTAATGAAGGGTAATTTAAAAAAAATGTCTTCTCTTAAATTGTTAAATTTTTGAAAATGTTTAAGGTATTGTCTTTTATGATTGAAAAAAATCGAAATAAATACTTTTTGATTTATATATGGTGCTATTATGATACATGCTGTAGTCACATATTAAAAACAGGCTACTCTCTACGCCAGAGGTGAACCTAGGTGTCTGATTGTTTTAAAAAACAGTGTTTTTTCAAGAAAAACCTTCACAGCTCATACCTGTCAGATTAGGTATGTGTGCAGTTTATTATTCATACCAATGCTATCATGAGATTGGTTACTGAAATCTAAATCGGTGTGACTAATTGTATTATGAACACAAAAAGAATTCATAAACAGACTGTGGTATCATCACTTACAAATGTGTTATATATTCATACAGTGGAAATAATCAACCACCTATTACGGTAGTGTTCAGGTACTTGCTCTGTGCAGATTGAGATATTTACAGTTACCAGATTGTAATGCAAATCAGCAAGAGGTCATGACAGTTTTGTGCAGAGAGAAGATAAGAAATAGTCTTTCTTTTTTAACATGTGGTACCATTCAGTAGGTCAGGTGCTCACTGGATCACTCAGAAGGTTGATGTTTTGACCCTTCTCAGCAATACGTCCATGGGTCATCACCAGGACAAACTACGAATTAGAGCATGTCTGCAGAAATTGAATTAACTTCTAGGTGGCGTAGTTGAAATGGCAATGATTTATAAGGCAAACCAAATCAAAGAAATCAATTGCATGTAATTATGTCTGCCTGGAACTAGGTAGGGAACGTTTTTAAAAGAACACCTTAGAGGACTGTTGTAATAATGAGGTTCACGCAGGTAGGATGTAATTAAGTAGATTTATTGAAGTAGGTTACATGTAGAGGAGTTGTAGTTAAGCAGCCCCACCAGAAGCAGCCTGCCTGCTGCTCAGCCTATTCTCAACTATCAGACTTCACCTCACAGGCACCCAGCATTCCAATATGCATCATCACTCCAGCATTCCATGCAGCACACAGCACATTCACACTGGCTGAGCATGTAATTCCTTGTTGGAGAGGATGGGTCATTTCTATTTGTGTATTTTGTTCATCACTATTACATTTATTCTGTTGTATTAGTGTTCCTCTCATTCATCCCTTTCCCGGTTTCTTATTGTTATATTTTATTTAAGTACAGGACGTATTCTTCTGTTGTATAAGAAACGGGGATATGTAGTATCCTGTTCATGGTAATGTTCTGCCATTTTATCCACAGAAGAGAAGAAAACAGTAAGAAGGTGTAAGAAACAACAAGTTAGCAGGTAGCCACAGACACACCAGTGACTGCCCCCAAACACACCCACTGGCCAGACAGGCATGCAAGGAAGGAAGGACATAGCATGTCACGAACTAAACACCAACCTTACACCCAGACACACTGAGAAGTGAAGGACGGATCTCCTCCTAAACAAGGAAGAAATAGAATGAAACTACAATGAGGGAATGGCTGGGGACAAGGAAGACTAACATCCAATATAGTCTAGATACCAAGGATGAAACGAATATGTAACATAACGAGGAGAACTGAACAGGAGGAAAAACAAAGAAGATGACAAGAAAATACATTAAGTATAACTCATCCTCCCCCATTTTCAAATTGACAATAAAATAATATAAGCATAACGTAAGGTATAACTAACAGCAAAGTCAAAATAGACTGTACCCCCAAATGGGGATAGATAATGTAGACAATAGGAATGAACCCAATAAGACACACCCTGTGTGAGGATAACAGTGTACGACTGGAATGCGAAGATGGGACATAACCTACCCCCAACATGAGGGCGAATGTTGATGTAAATGAGACTGACACCCATGACCAACCCCTGACTGAAGGGCGTAAGCTAATGTGAATGGGACTGAACCCAATAAGACACACCCTGTGTAAGGGAACGTATGCACGACTGGAACATGAAGATGGGACTGAAACCCATGACCTACCCCTGACATAAGGGTGGAAGCTAATGTAAATGGGACTGAAACCAATGACCTACCCCCTGACAAAATGGTGGTAGCTACTGTAAACTGAACTGACACCCAAAACCTACCCCGAGACAAAAGGGTAAGGAGGGACAGTGAATGGGACTAACACCCATATCCTACCCTAAGACATGAGGGTGGGGAAATTATTGTAAATGGGACTATGACCCATACAACGAGGCTCTGTGTGAGGGTTGAAACCATCATTAGCCTATGTAGGCAAATATGCTTTAAGAGAATGGGGCTAGAACCCATTCCCATCCCTAATGTAAGGAAAGAGTAAAGTGTAATATTTGTACATGCGAAATGAACAATGAACCCATTCCCATGAAGAAGGTTTATAGCCAATATCAAGAAAAGTGCAAAGCCAACTAATTCCACAAAACAATCCCATGGAGGATAAGAGGGCAGCTCTGGAGCTATGTATACAATTTTAGATATGATAAGCAGAGTACGACACATAAACAGAGAATGTTACTGAGGTTGCCGGTGAATTTCTCAAGATCTACTTATCGTTTCTACTGCCTCGTGAATCGTTTGTGCTGGAGCAGCACCAACTGAGAGTCTTTTCCAGTATTTGGTAAATGCATTGATGTTTGGAAGGTGCGCATAAGGCTAGATCCACGGAGATCTGTACACGGCCAGAGCAAGGAGAGAAAGATGCCGCAGAGAAGCTTCGTCATCGCGCGAGCCGTAACGAGTTGCATGCATGGTGGTTGGCTGACATTCTACGTTAAGCATCGACGTCTCTTAAAGAGGGAGTCCTAGGATGCTAGGCACCCGCGAGATTCTTCTGGGCTGACAGAAAAGATTGACTGAGGAATTCCAGCATGTGCTGACTATACCATTAGTCGGCCCACATTGTTTAAACTCTGTGGCTTTATAGCAGAAGATTCTTTGAAGAAGAACATGGTGGGAAGTACAAGGCGCAGTGCCGGTAAGCTTCCGGCGCGTTCGAGTGCCAAAAATAGTCCCTCAACCATTACTGGCGAAGGGCGAGATGTCACAGAGGATCCTCTAGGGGACCCGCACGGCTTCAAGCATGAGGTAAAATGCACGTCCGCTTTTAAATAGCCAAGTAAATGGTTTAACGGTCACTGTTCAGGCTGAACAAAGTAATAGATGAGGAGAAGACAAAAATGTTGAGTATAACCCCAGTTTCTCTGAAAAACACAGAAAGATAGCCCCCTCCTTCCACCTGTACCTCAGTCAACGCGATGGATGTGGGGAGATATGAATTCCTGAAAAGTGTAGATTAATTCCTCCACAGCCATATGTCTTCGCTGGATCACTGAAATATTATCGACGGACACATTATCGACTTACCAAAATATCGTTGACAAATTATCGACAACAAAAATATCGACTTGCTATACTTATTACACAAACTACAAAAATATCGAGTAAAAAATATCGAGTACTAACTATATCGAATACATAAATATCGCTTAAAAAAATATCGACTACAATTATATCGTTGGACATGAAATTAGCCCTAACACTACAAAAATATCGACTACAAAAATATAGACTACCACAATATCGTTAAAAAAATAATATCGAGTTCATGTTTGCACACTTTTCTTTCTAAAATACCATCTTTATCATCAATAAAAGTCATTTCTCAGTAAAAAAAACTTTTCACATATAATACCTGTTTCTTACATAAAATTACTATTAATCCACATTTACTATACATTCTATTACATGCATTTTATCATTTTCTATTATTCTTTGCATTTAACTAACATTTTCATTACTTATTTTCACATATAAATATATTTCATTTAAACACGAACCTGCTTTAATGCGGGAACAACCACATACCACCATTCTCACATCAACAAACACTCCAATTAACTTAAAAAAATTCAAACTAGCCTATACTATGCTTCCTTACATCCTAAAACCAATCAAATCAAAGCACACATAACACATATACTATAAAAGGGCTACATGCATTCTACCATTTGTTGCTGCTACCTATCTGGAAAGTAGATGCCAACACTTTGAAGATTTTGTTGCAGAATAAACATCTTTAAAGATCCAGCTTACTAGCTAATTAATCAAGTAAGTAACACAGCATTTTAGTAGAAAACTACATTAGAAGTGCACTATTTTCCTTACATCTCCTAACTCTTAGACTTATTTTATTTTCATGTCTTCCTACTTTTCTGATAGAAACTACTCCAACACAATTCCTATTACATGGTCATATTTCTTCATGTGCAAAATCAGATAGTAAGTATATAATAATTCTCTGTTACACACCAACTGCTTTGTTTAAACACTAATTTACAAGAGTATTTATTTTTCATTGACATTATATTTACAGATATACAGAAATGGTGCTATTTCTACAACAAAAACGATAAAACTAACCTAATTACACATGTAAGTATAGATGTGTTTGTTATAAAACGGCCAATTTCATTAATGCACATTTTTAAACAACATATCTTGCTTTTTACATCTTCCCTATAGATCATTTGAAAAATCCAAGATCAACTATAGCAAAACACAAAAATACCCTTCAGAAAAATGTAAGTATAATTGTTATTTGCTAAAATGTTGGCACAAAAAACGCTAACTATATTCTTAACACCATGTTATTTATTTTAAATTGCCTCTACAGATATTCAGAAAACATCATACATCTATTCTACATATCATATGAAAACATCCTACACAAAATATACCAATATAGAAGAATCGCCTTGTAAAAAATGTAAGTATATTTATCATTTCTCTAAAACTGCCGAAAATAACACAGTCTATGTTCTTAACAACATCTTATCTATTTTATATTTCCTCTACAGATATTCTGAATACATCATACAGCTATTCTACCTACAACAAAGAAAACGACATATTTAGAAGTTAGTATACGTTTAAATCTGTTACATTTCCAAACGGTTCAGTATTAAAATTATAATATTTTGCTTTTATTTCTTCTATCTACTCTACAGATCATACCTGTACTAAATTGATGAACTCCAGCAATTACTACTATTCTACTATTTAAACAAGTAAGTATATGTAATGTTTACATCAAATGCACTAGTAGACAAAAATGACAACTGCTTTTGAGTAGGAAATACATTTGTTATATATAAACATTAACGTTGTTTTTCTATATTTTCATACCAACAGCAAATAAAGACATACATACAAGAACATCATTCAAAAGACATTTCTGCTTCTGTGACTACTACTTTGATTAACTGTAAGTATAAATGCATCACTAATGATGTTAGCACCACATAAGTAAAAAAATGTGTACTGATTTTGTTTCTTTCTACTCTTTCCTAGAACAAGTAAATCAAAATGACTGAAGGTGCAGAATTTGTCATGTCTCAGAAAAATAAATTGCTATTATGCTACATGGGTTATGTGTATAATCAGGAGAGACAAAGTGGTAGAAAGGTTTTTTGGAAGTGTACACAATATTACTCCAACAAATGTTATGGGAGGGCCACTACCAAGGAAACTAATGTGCTATTTACTAGAGAACATAATCATCCCCCAAATGTCACCGAAATTGAAATTAGAGATGCCTTAGAAAGTATTAAAAGTGCTAGCACACAAAGTGACAAACCCACCACCCAAATACTTAAAGAAGAACTGGTAAAAATCCCTAACCATGCTTCAGGGCAACTACCCTCTATTGATTCCCTGAAACGCACAATTGCACGCACCAAACGACTCACTAGCACAACCCAACCCAACCCAACTTGTTTTGAAGAAATTATTATTTCACCCGAAATGGCCATCACACACAATAAAGATAAATTTATTCTTTTTGATAATGAAAGCAGTACAAACAGAATAATTATGTTTGCAACTGCAAGTAATTTACGAAAAATCCAACAGTGTCCCCAATGGATGATGGATGGAACATTTAAACCCTGCCCAAAACCTTTTTACCAACTGTATTCCATCCACGGTTTATACCATCATTCTAACATACCTTTCATTTACTGTTTGCTACCCAACAAACAGCAAACAACCTACACCGAAATTTTAAATGTTCTCAAAACGGAAATCAATAATTATTTTCCCGAAAAAATAATTATTGATTTCGAATTAGCTATGATAAATAGCATTTTGAGAACATTTCCCCACACAGCAATCCAGGGTTGCTATTATCATTTTAATCAGAGTATATGGAGGCATCTCCAAAAATCTACTTTAAGTGTACTATACTCTACAGATAGCACCTTTGCCTATCAAGTTAAAAAGTTAATAGCCCTGGCCTACGTCCCTGTTACAGATGTTGCTGAACATTACAATTTATTAATTGACAGCGCATATTATAAGAGGAATGAGGATAAGCTAACACCATTGCTAGACTATTTTGAAGACACTTGGGTGGGAAGGTTGCACAGATCAGGACATCGACGCCAGCCCAAATTCCAAATCCCTTGGTGGAATGTCTATCTCAGTACTTTAAACCAAGAGGCGAAAACCAACAACAGTGTTGAAGGGTGGCATAATGCTTTCCAAGCAACTACAAACAGAGGCAAACCCACATTCCACAACCTTCTTGAAGCTTTGAAAAAAGAACAAAGCTATCAGGAACTAAGAATGGAACAATCAGTGTCACAAATAGGGCCCAAACTCACTAAACAAACCCAACAAATGTTCCGACTACTTCAAAGTCAAGTCACATTATACCCTACAACTAGAGGTTTAGAATACCTGGCAATAATAGCAAAAAGTCTTCTATAAAAATGTCAAGTAAATATACGAATGTCTTCTTACAATACTAATAAAAATCACATGTCATAAACATATATAATGAATTATAAATAAAACATATTTGTTTGACAAACTTTTAAAAAATATGTAAAAAAATTCGTAACAAATATGCAATGTTTATAATTTTTTATAACATACACATAGCATTAGAAATCGACATTTCCCACCCAATCAAAATTGTAAAATAAATACTTAAAATTTTAGGAATTGAGAGACGCAATCAAGGAAAAATCAATCCATACAATCCAATCCAATATCTTACTATTCCAATATGGGAAACCCTCAAAAACCCGAAAATAAATTGTAAAACGTAAAAAAACGCTCCAGGAAATCCCGAAAACAGTAGTGTGTACACGTTAGGATTTAAAGTTATATACACACAATTTTAAAAAAACGGTCACGCATATCAAAGTATCAATCCGATTCGAAACCCTCCAAAAAACCCGAAAAAGGTTTAAAAAGTGAAAAAACCGCTCCAGGCAAACACGAAAAATAGGAGATAAAAGTCAAAATATAAGCATAATAACTTAAACATTTGTTTCTCCGTTAAAAAACACGCTTCCTTCCATGTAGTTTTCATGCGAGGAACCGAAACCTGTAAAATAACATACATAACGAAAGCCACCCACAAATACCCCCTTCACATTTGTAAATATACTAACAATTAACATTAACCATGTAAGAAGACATTTCCGAACACTTAAAATTAGACTTGAAGGAAAAAAAGCACGACACATCTATAACGCAGACTTTTCACCCAAACGCTACTTAAACTAATAATACATACACCAAAAAACACTACAGAGTTTGAATACACCCTCAAACATGACCACTTACTTATAATTTGTATTAAAAAATAACCTTACCTCTCTCCACGCGAAGCAACTCCCAACCGCGAGCTTCTCCAGTCCTGAATGGAGCGCAATAACCTTACGCGGTAAAAAAGTAGTCCCCTTAACCCATTTGTGTAAAAGGATAATAGAATAAACAATGTGAAATAAAAAATATATAATACATACACATGTATAACCACTTGGGAGCTAGTAAACAAACCTCCCCAGTGCTGCGCTGTCCATTATCCGGTGCTGAACTGGACGTCCAGCGGTCGCACGCAGCACTGGGGAGGTAGTGCCCGTGACGACCGTTGGCCGACGGCAGCACTTAAGGGGTTAATGTAACAAATTAATACACTATACTCATGACAATTTTCCTTTATTAACAAAAAATAATATATTTAATATAAATTAATATATAATATGTATTATATATTAATAATATAAAATAATTATGTAAAACTTTGAATAAAAGATGTAAATATTTAGTTATTCTGTATATTTATATGAATAATTTTGTGTATAATTTTTATAAAACATTATAAATGTTTATGGGAATAATTAATAATGATAAATAATATAACTTATTTATTGTTATTAATATAACAAGTAGAACCATTTAGTATATAAAGAATGCCCTGAAAAAAGTCTCTATTTTATCTGTGAATATATATATTTTTGTTAATAATCAATGAATGTTTATGTTTATTAATTAATAATAATAATAATTATTAAAATAATTATTATTTTTATTAATTAGTAAAAAAAGATTATATAATTATTTCTAATTATAACAAAATTATATAATTGCTTTACTAATATTTGATAAATACCAGATATTATAATTAAACATATTGTTTCCCTATACAATTATAAACTTTACAACCAAAGCGATTTATATGTTTTATGTAAAAACAACATTGTGTGAAATATACACCAAGAAAATTTATTTTGGTTTTTCAATTTATCCTAAGAAATGTAATAATAGTCATGTTACTTGTTAAAAAGAAATATGTATTATATATTTTATTATATTAATATTTAATATTAACATTATTAAATATTAATGTAAGAAATATATAACAAATCATTGTTTAATGTATTTCTATATAAATACTTTAAATTGTAAATGACTGATGGGAATATGTAAAATTTACTGAAAGAATCTAGTAATCCAAATTATTGTTTACATTGACCACATGTATATAAATGTAAAGATGTTATTGTGTGAATAATAAAAGTAAAAAAAAATGTGATGTTATATTTGTTTTTGATTTTATTGTAGTACACAATAAAAAAATTAAAAATTGTTTAATAAACTAATTTGAAAACATCTATGTTGCATAATTTTTTATTATTAAAATACAGTAATGAACAAATGTATACAAATGTGCTGCACACTGACCAATTTTATATGTATTGTTGCTACTCCAGTCAATCTAAAATCATAGAAGCTGCAGGACACTAGCAAAAATTATTTTACTATTCCTACTACACTCAAGGTAATACCATAAAATGTGGTGGAGACTAACCAATGTATTTTTATTAATCCAACTCCAGTGTTGGTAATATTACTGATGGTGCTGGACACCAACCAATTAATAATTAGAATTCCAACTCCACTCTAGCTACTGTCTGGAAACATGCTAATACATAAATAGTTTTTATCTAAATAAAGTGTACTAATGTAAAGTTATAATAATATCTATTTTCGTGTAATAAATTTAATGTATCACTGTTAAGTTAAACTATACATCAGCACTCTAAAATACCCAAAACTGTCCCAAAACACTAAAAAGACCCCTTGACCCTAAAGGCCAAAACTGACCCAGAACACTACAAATACCCCTTTATCAACAAAGTGAAAACTGACCCTGAACCCTACAAATACCCCTTTACCCACAAACTGAAAACTGACCCTGAACCCTACAAATACCCCTTTACCCACAAACTGAAAACTGACCCTGAACCCTACAAATACCCCTTTACCCACAAACTAAAAACTGACCCAGAACCCTACAAATACTCCTTTACCCACAAACTGAAAACTGACCCTGAACCCTACAAATACCCCTTTACCCACAAACTAAAAACTGACCCTGAACCCTACAAATACTCCTTTCCCAACAAACTGAAAACTGACCCTGAACCCTACAAATACTCCTTTCCCAACAAACTGAAAACTGACCCTGAACTCTACAAATACCCCTTTACCCACAAACTGAAAACTGACCCTGAACCCTACAAATACCCCTACAACCACAAACTGAAAACTGACCCTGAACCCTACAAATACTCCTTTCCCAACAAACTGAAAACTGACCCTGAACCCTACAAATACCCCTACACCCACAAACTGAAAACTGACCCTGAACCCTACAAATACTCCTTTCCCAACAAACTGAAAACTGACCCAGAACCCTACAAATACCCCTTTACCCACAAACTGAAAACTAACCCTGAACACTACAAATACCCCTTTACCCACAAACTGAAAACTGACCCTGAACCCTACAAATAGCCCTTCACCCACAAACTGAAAACTGACCCTGAACCCTACAAATACTCCTTTTCCCACAAACTGAAAACTGACCCTGAACCCTACAAATACCCCTTTACCCACAAACTGAAAACTGACCCTGAACCCTACAAATACCCCTACACCCACAAACTGAAAACTGACCCTGAACCCTACAAATACTCCTTTCCCAACAAACTGAAAACTGACCCTGACCCCTACAAATACCCCTACACCCACAAACTGAAAACTGACCCTGAACCCTACAAATACTCCTTTCCCAACAAACTGAAAACTGACCCTGAACCCTACAAATACCCCTTTACCCACAAACTGAAAACTGACCCTGAACACTACAAATACCCCTTTACCCACAAACTGAAAACTGACCCTGAACCCTACAAATAGCCCTTCACCCACAAACTGAAAACTGACCCTGAACCCTACAAATACTCCTTTTCCCACAAACTGAAAACTGACCCTGAACCCTACAAATACCCCTTTACCCACAAACTGAAAACTGACCCTGAACCCTACAAATACCCCTACACCCACAACCTGAAAACTAACCCTGAACCTCCAAAAAACTCCTTTACCCACAAACTGAAAACTGACCCTGACCCCTACAAATACCCCTTTACCCACAAACTGAAAACTGACCCTGAACTCTACAAATAGCCCTTTACACAAGAACAGAAAACTGACCCTCAACCTCAAATACCCATTTACCCACAAACTTAAAAATTTCCCAAATCCCACTAAATACACCTTCACTCACGACTACCAAAATTACCCAGAACCCTAAACAATTAACCTATAACAAAAACTATGAAACTAAGCCAGAACACTATAAATAATAATGAACACAACATTAAACATAAATATATAAAAAAAACAAATATTTTTCAAAAAACTATTATAAAATATATTATCACATTAGCTATAATAATAATTTAGATTAATTAATATTGTTTAATTCCAATTAATTAATTAACATCAACATTAATTAACACATTACATTTAAATGTATACAATTAATGTAATTAAGTCATTATTATAAATTAATTACCAATTAATTTATTTAAATGATATGCAATATATTAATTACATCATTAACTAATTATAATTAATGTGTTAGCAATTAATAAATGTAAATAATATACTAATTCTTAATACAATAAATCACTAATTATTATTAATTAATAACCAATGTATCAATGAAAATCATATACAATTTTTTTTTTTAAATATTAATTATTAATAATCAATTAATCAATTAATCAATTAAATTATATGCTAATTAATCAATTAAACAATTAACTAATTAATATTAATTAATTACCAATTAAAATCTAATTAAAACAATTACCACACATATATTAACTAATTAATTATTATTAAATTACTTCCCACCCTATTCCCCTATAAACCCACAACCCGCTCCTAAACATTTGGTACTATTTATTTATATATTATATATATATTATTTTATAAAATCAATATTTTCTAACATTTTCTCGATATTTTTTACTTTCACTATATTTCGATATTTTGTCTAGTCGATATTTTTAAGTCGATATTTTTGTATTCGATATTTTTGGGTCATTTTTGCAGTCGATATTTTTTTCAACGATATTCCTATAGTCGATATTTTGTTAATGTCGATATTTTTCCGTCGATATTTTGTCCATTCGATATTATGTAGTCGATATTATGTCCAGTTACCGTCTTCGCTGAGAAGCATAGTGCTGCAAATTTACATGCATCTTGTTGTCTTCTTTGCTTTTTTTGTGGGGAACTTCTTTCTTTCTTGTAGACGTCTTTGTAGTTCTGTGTAGTACTTCCTTGTATCTTCTTTGGAGTGTTTCATTTCCTGTGGATACCTCCTCTTGTACTTTGAGTTGCCAGCATCTGTAGGCTCTGTAGTTTTCTCCATCTTCAGGTCCTCTTTTCTTCACCAGGTCCCTGAAATCTGTTTGTAGCACATAGGTAGTCACCAACTCATCGCCAAAATAATGCAGTAATGAGGTCCACACAGGTAGGATGTAGTTTAAGTAGGTTTATTGAAGTAGGTTACATGTAGAGGAGTTGTAGTGAAGCAGCACCACCAGGAGCAGCCTGCCTGCTGCTCAGCCCTTTCTCAACTGTCAGACTTCACCTCACATGCACCCAACATTTTAATACGCATCATCACTCCAACATCCATGCAGCACACAGCACATTCACGCTGAATGAGCAGGTTGAGAAAATGGCAGAATGTTAACATGAGCAGAATACTACATATTTTTAATAGAACACCTTAGAGAACTGTATTTCTGTATATAGCGACTTGTGTATTCACTGGCTGAATTATTTATGAAACACTATTTTTAGCCTCAGGTGACCTGTATTGTTTACGAACCCTTCAGCTCTTACAAAATATGATACATTATGGAGCGCATAGACCTTCTGGAATCGTAAGTGCTGTAAAAGAGAGGTGACTGAGTTACAGGAATCAGAGTCTATCTAAGTTTGAATTCTGTTCCTACTGTTTAGCTTTATCTTACTCTAGTTCATTATTCTAGACATTGATTTAGCTAGCTTATTTCAGACTGAATATTGTGCATTTCTTCATCACTTTCCCTAATGGGACAGAGTCGCTCTGATATATTCCCTCTGATGTCTTGTCCTTGCGATAATGTAACCATGCAGTCTATCTTTCATTTGGCTGTTTTTGTCATTTTAATTCCCAAATACTCTGGCAGTATTTCTTACCATTAAAGAATTACATTTTGTTAAATGCAGACCTTCTTTAACCTATCTGCAAATTCTTCTGCATGTTCAGTTCCACAACTATTCTTGTTTAATGGGGTTATGGATATAAGGTTTTTTTTATAACTATCAATGAGTTCCCGTTGTAATCGGATTCTGTTACTGTGTATGTTTGTATTGTGCATTGTTTGTTTTAATAGAAAGCCAAAGCATGTCAAGTTGTTAGATATATTTATCATGGTCAAGGTCAGTATGGCCCTTATATGTAAAGCAAGGAAGAAAATCAGCCGCTGAATCTGGAAAAATCTTGTTAGAAGACGTGCCAGACAATCAGACTGTCAGCGTCTCAATCTTAACTGAGGTCTGGTCTGATTTTTCATCCAATGAAATGCTTTCACTTGTCCCTGTATGCATCCTATTCTTGCTAAGAGGTATGCAACATCATCAGTAATTCAATTTCTCGATACACATTCCTTTATGCCATGGTGAACACAAAGGTTGCCTTGGTCCTGGTCTTGTGCACCCAAGTAGAATTTTAGTTTCCTGGATGTTTCTAGTGAGGGGGTTGCCATAACTCCTGATCCCTACGTCTTACGTCCAGTTTTCTTCATTTCTTGTGGATGTTTTATTTTCATAACTCTTTTTTATCTTGTATTATTTTTTAATGTGATTTCACATATACAACAAATATTATTATTGGAAGGCCTTGTTGCATGAGACAAACTAATAATGGAGAGGATGTGGCCTAACTGCTTCGATGGTCAACCTTGAAGCTGGGGAACCAGGTTCAAGTTTCGGCAGGGACGCTCAACATGCTGAGTTTGTGGGCAAATCACTTATTTTCCCCGTGCCTACCACAAGGGATTGTGTCCATGTGTAACATAACTGGTGCTCATGTAAAGCGCTCTGATACTTTCTGGTCGAGTTCACAGTATATAAAACTAAAAGAAAAAAAAACAAGGTAAACCAAATATTGCTTACAGAATCTAGTTTACCTTTTAGGATTCAGATTGTTCTGGCTTTGTGGGAGATCTGTCACAGATCACATCAAGACAGTTGCCTCTTTTCCCATAGTTTGACAATCCAATTTATTACATAGTTCTTAGGGAATGTAGACAGTACTTGAGCATGTTAAGCAACCTTAGCAGTTAAGATTTATGATTGTTACCAGAGTTAAGGTCCTATTTACTCTTTCTATCTGCTTTGTTGTGATCTTTGGTGAGATCATGGAGATTGAACATAGTACTTTTACCAGGCCTGGTATCAGTGACAATGAAGATGCTGTGTGTGGAGGAATGTTGCCAGCTAGACAGTTAAGAAAATAAACCTGAGTTAGAGAAAGCCCTCGGTGCCTAAATCAGAACAAATCAAACTCTGATCTCTACAGTAAAGGATGAAAAAAGAAAGTGAATTCTGAGGATGTCAACCTCCATGTGTCTCATCTCTTGTGCTGTCTAGGGCAGGAAGCATATTCTCTGTACTTGGTATGTCTCCCAGGCAGCTGGCAGAGGACATGGAAGCCAAAAGGATGAGTTTAATGATAGAAAAGAAGAAAGAGCATTGACTGCTTTGGCAGTAGGAAAAAGTCAGGTTTGATTCTGGATGTGAGTAAGGCTGCATTGACTGATTAGCAAAGCTTGAGGAAAATGGAGCTCAAATACCATCAGGACCAACACCCATCGCCCATAGTGACCGTGCAATGTGCCATGAGTGGATGAGCAAGGGTGGGGAAGTCTAAGGCTCACTTTATCAACAAGGTCCTATCCTTACAGAAAAACGCATTCAATTATTTGAGTGCATTTGCTTCATGGACCGAAAAAGTTCAGAAAATTTATGCAACCTTTCCACAGACTGTTCCCCTCAAGGAAGTACCACTGACCACGACCCCTAACATCCTACCTTTGTCCCAAATCCCTGCCATCACCGCTGCAGACCTGACCAAACTAGGCAAGAAAGTGAAGTCTGGCTCTCCAGCTGATCCCATGAGCCCTTCTCATTTCATGTCTTCGATGGACTTCTTTTCATCCCCCATGCTGAACATCCTCAACCTCTCCTTCTCCACAGGACTCGTACCCATCGCTTGGAAACAAGCATGGGTATCACCGATAATTAAAAAACCCACCCTTGACCCCACCAAGCCAGAAAACTTTCGGCCTATATCCCTTCTCCCATGGATGTCCAAAATTGCCGAAACCCATGTCAACGAGTCTCTTTCGAAACACCTGGACAATCACGGAATCCTGGACCCTTCCCAAAATGGCTTCCGTGCAGGCCATAGTACGGAGTCTGCCCTACTAGCCACCACGGAGCATCTCCGGATGATTTTAGATGCCGGTCATAGTGCTGCGCTGATCCTCCTCGATCTCAGCGCAGCCTTTGACACGGTATCCCATAACATCCTGCTGAAACGTCTGGAGACGACCGGGGTGACTGGCCCCGCACTTGCATGGTTCCGATCCTTTCTCAAGGATAGATCATTCAAGGTGTCAGCCCCTCCTTACCTCTCTAAACCTCACCCCATCGCTCAGGGGGTCCCCCAGGGTTCAGCGCTGAGCCCCTCTCTCTTTAACCTATACGTCCAGCCACTCACGGACGTGGCTAGAGAATGGGGGCTCACGCTTGTATCGTACGCGGACGACACCCAGCTGGTTGTCACCCTCTCGGAAAGCCCGTCCCTCGTGGCATCCAACTTCAAAGGGGGTATGTCTGCTGTGGCCCGCTGGATGACGGACAACTACCTCCAACTCAACGCCGGAAAAACCGAGGTGCTCCTCCTGGGCCGCAACACCAGCCTTTGGAACGAGCACTGGTGGCCGTCATCCTTAGGCGACACCCCACTCCCCAAAAACTGTGTGAAAAATCTGGGAGTCTGGGTTGATGCCAACCTTAGTTTCCAGTCCCACACAAAAAAGGTGGCAGCCACCTGCATAGGCCTTTTAAGGAACCTCAGGCCCATACTTGGGCTCTTCGATGCCAAGGCTCGCCAGCTCATTATCCAGGCCACCATCCTATCACGCCTGGACTACGCTAATGTTCTCCTGTTGGGAGCTAATAAAGCGGAAACAGCTAGATTCCAACGCATTCAAAATGCGGCAGCCAGAACGCTGGTTGGCCTCCCACGGAGGTGCTCAGCCAGAGCCACCATCCGCAAGCTCCACTGGCTACCCGTGGACCACAGAATCCAATTCAAGGCCTTAGTCATGATCTTTAAGATCGTGAAACTGGGAAGCCCCCCTCTGCTTCGAAGCCTTGTCCAACCTTACGTTCCTGGTCGTGCTCTTCGCTCTGCCAACCAACTCCTCCTGTCAATCCCTAGGTTTCGACTTTGCCGAACTGGAGGCCGCTCCTTTGGGGTCCTTGGCCCCAAACTGTGGAACGATCTCCCCCTTAGCATTCGCACTATTGACTCCCTCCCTGCTTTCCGTAAAGCAATCAAGACTCACCTCTTCCCCGCCGCCTAGTTTCCCCCTCCCCCCCACCTCAGATTAGTTTGTCTGTTCTTAGCGCCGGGACACCCCTTTGCCGGGGTAGCTGTTGCGCTTTACCAAATTCAGAATAGAATAGAATAGGTCAGGAGAACAGACTGCCTGTGATGCGGGAAGGCTGCATGCAGCAGAGAGGAATGCCATGCTTAATGTAGGGCCAATACACCATAAACAATATGAATGCGTGAAGAACATGTATTTAGGATGTTTGGGCAAATCCCTGAAAACTAAGACGTGCATCTTAGATTTGTGGAGGTTGCTGTAGTTTTAACCGTTTAAAACTTATTCCCAGATGTTTCATAACTTTTCCTGATAAAATATATTTTTCTGACATAAATGTTACCATGCTGAAGGCTACCATGAGAATAAATGTGTCCGTATACAGTATATAACTAATTTTTGGACCAGACAAAGGCTGTTTAAGAGCAAGTTGAATTGGAGAAAAAAAATTCCCCCCTTTCGCACCTTCAGAAATGTAAACGACATTTGCATTGACTGCCACTGAGCACTCCAATCGTACATGTGTCAATAGAGTTATTTATACTTTTTAATCCTTAGTCCTCACATTTTTCAATGGCAATTTGCAATTTTGCTTACAATTTTGTGAACTAGGACACCTTTTTCACACAGGTAAAAAAAAGAATGGAACTGTCTATTATCTTCCATATGTAGAATTTGACTTTAGAATAGTCCTGCAAGATTAGCAGCTGCAATGATTTGACACACTCCGCTTTTTACTAGGGAGCCATCAATCAAAAAATATGTAACAAAGAATCAAACTGTGGAGTGCCAAATGGTGACTAATTTAAGTCAATATAATCCATCGTCGATTATAAATTTACAATGTGGAACAATGCGCACATACTTCTTGCACAGAAGTTCATATTTTAATGAAATCTATTTAAAAGTTTCACTCCTTTGCTTTCAAAGACATGTAGCTTGAAACCTGCCTTCTTCGAGAAACAATGTGCTAGAAATAGTTCAAAATGTTTGAAAGAAATGTTACAACCGTTTTACAGGCTCTACTTGGCTGTGAATTTTACATCTCCAGTTACTGTGACTGGCCTTGATGCCACCTCAGCTCTGCGCAATTAATTCTAAATCGATGCCAATTTTAGGCCAATAGTTATGTAAGGTTCTTTACGGACCGAACTTCGAATTTCAAACTGAAATGATTATAATTTAAATACATTCGAAGAGCCGTGTGAACTAGGTGCAGATTTGAATGCTGTTTCGTATGTGATGGCATTACGAATGGATACAGATTCAGTATGCGAAGGGGTATGTTGTATCGGCCTTTCCAAATACAGATTATGTATTCTATTTATCAATGTTTTATAAATGAAATTCCGTTCTAAAACATTGAGAATTAACCAATACCTCAAAAGAGGTAGTAATACATTCACAAAGTAGAAAGGGTTCTCTTTAGAACCCTTCCACTTCGCGAATGTAAAAAAACAAAACTGTTTTTGTTTTCTCCCCACAGCAGATCAAACGCAATTTATTGCATATGTGTTCAATATCTATAAATTATATGATGTTGATTGTTATAGATCTATAAATAAAACCAAACAATAAAACAATTTCATAATTTTAAATAGTAAATAAAATAACCATTGCTATTACTGGCATATTAGGAACAGTGCATGTGCAAAAGAGCAGTTCTCTCACCTCTGGGAGCGGGCAGCGCCCAGAGCCTTTATAAAAACCTCGGTGAGAGTAATTACACAGCTCTTTTGAGGCATCATTAGCCCAGATCATATGTAAGAGATCAATCAAATGAAAATGAGAGTTGAAAAGCAATTCATTATCTTATTTTACCAGAAAGGCATTTAAGCATTGAAAAGGTAGGGTGCCCCCGCTGTACGTGAGGAGTATTGAGGCTAATTTCATCAAGACATGTGCACTTGATCTTTACAGGAGGCCTAAAAAATATAAGAAGGAGGGTTAGGTTGTACAATTCACTGTGTGCCAAGACCCCTGGGTCCTCGTGGGCATGTAGACGACAAAGGCTCGTGGGCGTGAAGTCTTGTTGATTTCTGTTAGATGTAAGAAGCCACCAGAGCAAATATGTCAAGAGTCCACTCGGAGAATTAGTGACAAAGCTGATTTATATTGTCTGACATTAAATCTGATATAAAGGGGTCACAAATACGGCCACCTTGCATTCAGTCACAAAGTACAAAGAAGCATGAAATGCAGTAAGGTTTTATTGCCGCCTCGATTGCAAGTACATGATGCTGGGGCCGGCACTTTTTTGTGCAATTTTTTGTGAAAGTTTTTGCATGGTCAGTGACGGCTACCGCCCCCTCCCAATGGACCCACACCAACCCGAACACAGACATGAAACATAATTGTCTTTGGAAGGCGGGGGATCCGAAGACCCCCTGGCCGTATTTATTAAGATATAAAACAATAAAATTGTAATATAAAATATCAACATTTCCTATGCAAAATAACAGGATATTAGATACAATATTGTCAACAGGTATGAGAGGCTAACCTTAACAAACTTCTAATACAGATTGTTTCCTAACCGAATCTAACATCCTCATCTTAATTTTGCATACTAACATTTCTGGCCATATGGCAAGGTCACTAACCGGTGTCAGGTCCCACTAGCTGCGCCTCCCCGTAGGTGCGCATGCGCAGCCGAGCCCGTTAATTACTCGGTCCATGCTGTGAACTCCATTTACCCACTAAAGGAGGGCCCTTACTCTGCGCCATTCGCTGACGTCATGAGTACGCGCGGGTGGCTACCGGCCTATGGGAAGCGTGACTCACCCACCCGCGCCCCTTTGAAGCACCAGTTGACCCTGCCCCTGAAGTTCTAGGAGGGGCCATTGGCCCCTCACCCCCTGAGCGGGCACCTCCGAGGATGATGCCGCCCCCCCAGACCTTAAAATAGTTGCTCACCGGTCATGACCTTACCGCATGTCCAAACCTAATAAATACGACGACCTGTGGAAAAAGAACTAAAGGACAACTACACTAACTAAATCACCATGTCATGCCAACATTGTCGAACTACTAAGGGAAAAAGGTCTAAACAAAATTGTAACCAGACATTATACATCAACACCACTTTGTAAACTGGGAAAAAAAGGCCTAAAGAAAACTTACACAAGATATTTACACAATAAACCGGTATCAAACAATGCAAAACAACTTATAGTTCCAGCGATGGTGGGTGGGGAAAAATCAAGCAGCCCCGAGCGCGGGGCACGACCAGTGTGGGGGAGCGTCCCGGCAACAAGGGCCATCCGAGCGCTCCCCCCGCCTTTATTCCAGGGGCGCAGGGAGGGGGCAACACGCCCCCTCCACCCGCCCCTTCAGCAGCCCGCCCCCACTGACCCGGAAGTCTTCCTTCGCCTTCCGGGTCACAGTCGGGTGCCAGCCAATCGCTGGTGAGGCGCACACCCCCCTGTCATCACTGGACGCCGAGAGGTCACGCCCCACCACCGGGAAGCAGGAGGAGAGGGGGGTCGCCGCACCGCCATGCGGGCGGGGGGCCAATGGCCTCCCCTTTTCACATGGTCAGTGATGGCTACCACCCCCTCCCAATAGACCCACACCAACCCGAACACAGACATGAAACATAATTGTCTTTGGAAGGCGGGGGATCCGAAGACCCCCCGGCCGTATTTATTAAGATATAAAACAATAAAATTGTAATATAAAATATCAACATTTCCTATGCAAAATAACAGGATATTAGATACAATATTGTCAACAGGTATGAGAGGCTAACCTTAACAAACTTCTAATACAGATTGTTTCCTAACCGAATCTAACATCCTCATCTTAATTTTGCATACTAACATTTCTGGCCATATGGCAAGGTCGCTAACCGGTGTCAGGCCCCACTAGCTGCGCCTCCCCGTAGGTGCGCATGCGCAGCCGAGCCCGTTAATTACTCGGTCCACGCCGTGAACTCCATTTACCTACTAAAGGAGAGCCCTTACTCTGCGCCATTCGCTGACGTCATGAGTACGCACGGGGTGGCTACCGGCCTATGGGAAGCGTGACTCACCCACCTGCGCCCCTTTAAAGCACCAGTTGACCCTGCCCCTGAAGTTCTAGGAGGGGCCATTGGCCCCTCCCCCGCCTGGGCAGGCACCTCCGAGGATGATGCCGCCCCCCCAGACCTTAAAATAGTTGCTCACCGGTCATGACCTTACCGCCACAGGCCAGCATTGTTACCCGACGATCTGGCCTCCCCCCTTCCTACTCTAGAAAGGTCATACTCCCCTTACAAAACCTTTTAACCATGCCAGTATATTCTTGGCCCACAGGACATTACCTGCCTCTGTCAAATGTACACCATCCCGCAAGTAGAAATGTTCCCCCCAAACAGTCAGTAGACCATCTCCCAATTCTCTTAACATTCTCAGCTGGGAGTCACCTACTCACTGCTTCAGTTGCAGCCCCAATTCTAAAGGAGTGGGTACCACATTCCTTAGGGTCCAAGCCTGCCGTCCTGACCGCCGACTCCAAGACTCTCCTAAACTGATACCTGGTCAATGGTGTCCCATCGGCGTGACTCAATAGTGCAACCCCCGCCGTCCCTTCCCGCTGCCTGCTAAAGACCTCTACGTGCGATACCGGGCAGCAAGGTTTGGTCCGAGCCCGGTGGAGCACTATAGTGTCCCCCCGTGCCTCCTGATCTGTTTTCGATCTTTGAATTGTTACCCATATTGTATCCTCCCTTATCTTGACGCAGGCACATTGAAGGCCGCCCTGTTTGTCTCCTTTAGAAGCTGCTACCAACTCGCCTATTCTCAACGCCCCGTAGAACGCCAATGCGAACGCGGCTTTGAACAACAGTACTTCCCATGTTGAACTACAGACTTCATGCAGTGCTGACAATAAGGCTGCTAATCGCACTAGCCCTATTGGTTTTCTTGAATCTACAGAGTGTCCCTGCATGCGGCGCCAACCCCTCAAGGCTTTGCGTACTCGAAAAGTACTAGTGGGGTCCCTCACGCCCTTGGCCTGCGCAAAGAAGGAAATCGCCGCCCTATGTCTGCTCGCCGTTGCCGCTGAGCGTCCTTCCTTGTGCATCTGTTCTAGGTAAATTGCAAAGCTGTCCACTTGTGCCCACCTAACCTCCCAATCGCGCCCCAGGAATGTACGGTAAGACAAGAACGCCCCTTCGTATGCTGTCTTGGTCCTGGGGGCTAGGCTAGCTACCACGAGGTCCTGTAATCTGGGGCACCAATCCGCCAGAGTGCTGCCGGGAAATGCGCTGGCCAATGGTCTGCTGCAGGAAGCTGTTCCCTGAATACCTGCATTTTAGAGCGAGAAAGGGCATCAGCATTGAGGACGCCTGGCACATGTTTGGCTCTGAAAACTACGTTCCACCTTAAGCACTGCAGCACAATCTCCTTCACCAGGCGCAGTATGAATGGACAGCGTGCAGCCTGCTGGTTTATGCATTCCACCACACTCATGTTGTCAGACCAAAACACCACTGATTGATTACATAGGTGTTCTGGCCAGATCATCAGTGCTACCCATATCGGGAACAATTCCAGGAAGCCGATGTTGGTGGTCAAACCCCAGGACCTCCATTCCTCGGGCCACCCTTGCGCAACCCATTTGGTCCCCAGGATGGCGCCAAAACCCACGACAATCAGAATATATCGAGGACGATACCCGAACACATCAGGAGATCATCCAGCGCGTAGCATCCAGGGTCCGAACACGCCAGCAGTCAAACATCAAAGCAGACCAAGCGGTAACGCATAGAAGAAGTCTTAGATCAGTTTTAGGTCCAAAATTATCTATAGCCGAAATGCAGACCCATGAAAGAGAATGAGGCAGCAGTTGTGGTGGATTCGACAGGCACTCTAAAGCCATAACTTTGTGTCTTGCACAGTAGATAATGTAAACCACCCCCGCTGATCCCAGCAAACAAACAGGAAGCTACCCTGCTTTGCAGCAAACGAGACTGATAGACGGAGACATACAGCACTAAATAAGCATTAGACAAGACACACAGATTTGGGTCCTCGGCCTCCGCACAGAAGTAAACAAAATATATCTATTAGAAGCTGTTTGCTCCTATAATCAAGCCACGTTAACTATAGTAAAGAACAAGGCAGATTTCCTGAGGAAGGCGACGGCCGAAACGCGTTGAAGGAATTAATTCTGCGTTTACATTAAGTTTCTTATAATGATTATGTGGTTATTTTAAAAAAAGTGATTATTTATGTGATAATTTCTTAGTGTTTTTGTTTATGACAATGTTCTTGGTAAATAAAAAAAGTATATATATATGTGCAAAAGTATAATAAGGGAAAAAAAACGTAAAAAAACAGGAACTGATAATTTTCTTAAAATAAAACAAAAAAATGATATCAACTACAATTATATGAGTGAAGAATGATTTATTGTAAAATACATGTCTAAATTACTCTTAGATTAACAATACACTAAACCCGGTGTGCACTTTCTTTTCTAAAAAACAAATTTACCTTGCCAGGGTTCATCCTATTAGGCAGGGGCCCCATTTTTTCCAAATAAGCCAAAACCCACACTACCAGCAGCGTCTGTCCACAAACCCAACTCCGCTGATGTGGTGGGCGGGTCCGGACCACACCACCCTGCCATTGAAGGTCTCCAGGAATGGCAACCATATCCGCATATCCTGGCGAACCTCACATGACAACCTAGTGCGGTGGTGTTTCTCCCGTAGTCCTTTCATGGCCTGGGGAATGGAGCGTGAGAAAGGGCGCGCCATGGGGATGACTAGCAATGCAAAATTCAGTTGCCCCACCACCTCCTGTAATTGTTGCAGGGAGACCTTGTCTTTGCGTAAGCATTGCTGAAGTGCTGCCCTAAACTTAAAAACTTTGTCCCTGGGCAACCTGAAACACCCTCCCACTGAGTCTATTTCGATGCCAAGGAATTCTAAACACGTGGACGGGCCAACCGTCTTCCCCGGCGCCAGCGGGACCCAAAAAAGCACGCATGAGCACGCAAAATTCCTGCAATGCCCAAGCACACTCTCGAGTGCCCGCCGCCCCAAGAAAGAGGAAATCGTCCAGGTAATGCATGACCTGCTGATGGCCTGTCGCCTGCCTCATGACCCATTCTAGGAAAGAGCTAAAAGTCTCAAAATATGCACATGATATGGAACAACCCATTGGCATGCATTTGTCCATGCAAAATTTGCCCTCAAAAGTGAAACCCAGGAGGTGGTGATCCAAAGGATGGACTGGGAGGAGACGAAAAGCAGATTCAATGTCTGACTTTGCCATAAATGCCCCTGGCCCTAGTCCCCGCAGCAGTTCCACCGCCTGGTCAAATGAAGCGTATCTCACACTGCATATAGCATCATCAATTGCACCATTCAATGAGCCTCCTCTTGGTGCTGAAAGGTTGTGAATCAGTCTGAACTCTCCCTTCTCTTTCTTGGGTACGACGCCCAGCGGTGAGCACACAAAGTTAGGGACAGGGACATCCTGGAAAGGGCCAACTATTCTGCCCAGCGACAGTTCCTTCTTAATCTTGGCAGCCACTACTGCAGGATTATGTTTCACTGACAACTGTTTTTTACAATGTGCACTGCCCGCGTACCCCCCAGCCGGGATCCTAAAACCTTGGGAGAACCCCTCCTGAAGTAGGGTAGCCGCTGTGTGATCCGAGTCTCTGTTCAACCATGGTATCATCGCTAGGACATCAATAGGAGTGTGACCCACTAAGCTGTCGCCTCTATTCTGGTTTCCTTCTCCCTCTCTGACCTTGATTCCCATTTTTGGACCTGCAAGTTGTTTCAGGGTGGGATGGGTGACCGCAAATTCCGCAGGCATGTCTAAATCTACACGTGCCAGCCGGTCTCGAGCAAGTTCGTTTATTGGAATCCCAGCACACCCCCCTCCTGTCTTCTCCCCTACTCTTTCCCGGGAAGTCATTCCCCTGCGCTGGCCGAAAGGGCTGCTGGGGTCTAGCAGAGAACACCTTGACCGTACTGGTGGACTGGGTCGTGCATGTATTCCCTGAGAACTGTTTATGCCAAGACATTGAGTCAACCCTGTCCCGTGTCAATGATGCATCAAACTCCTTGGATTTCCTAAAATTCACATCGTACTCTTTCCATGCGTCCCCAGGGTACTGCTCACTCCACCCCGCAATCCTGCTCTGGTAGCAAGCCATTGCTGCATGTACATCAGGAGGGCGTTCGGTCGTGACAGCCACAAAGACTGAGAAGGCCCTGAACCAATTAAGCAAAGTCTCTTCTACCCTGAATCTAGAACAACTCCATTCACTAGGGTGCATCCATTCCTTCAGTGCCTTGGCATGTTCCATCTCCCTATTATCCAGCAACAGGGAGAAAATATATATATACTTTCCCGCCCAAATCATCTCTTTTACAGTCTGGGAAACATGTTGCGCTAAATTCTCCCTCCCGGACGGCATTGAGCCGTCACCCAAGAGAGGCAGAGCCACCTCCTTACCATTTCCGGACACTTGGGCCGGTACAACTCCATTTCCGTTCAGCTGGGCGGCATTAGAACCTGTAAGGGGAGAAACAGAGGGCCCTGCAGTACTATCTGCAGCAGTCGCTGCTCTAATCTTTTCCAATAATTTTGCTGCCTCCGCGGAATGATCTGATGCGCCCCCCTTCTGCAACCAAGGCAACACTGCCGCCAACTGGGCTTCCAGCTCAGGGGGGACTGGGGCACTCAAAGCTGGCACTACAGCAGACACACCCACCCCACCCGTCGGTACACCTAAAGGAACTGGTGGGCTAGTTGGCGGGGACGATGGCGCCATCGGGGCTGGTACTGGTACTACTGGCGTGGGGGGCGCAACAAGTGCTGGCACTGGTACCACCTGTGCGGGAACCAGGGGGGCACCCGGGGGCGTTGCCACAAGAGGGATTACCGGGGGCACGGCCAGGGACTGTGGAGGCAATGACGGCGCGGGAGCGGAAGGACCTGAGGGGAGCGTGGGAGCGGAAGAAACGTTCCTAGATCTCTTGGCCTTGCCCCTCTTCGGCGAGGTGGCGAAATCCCCCCTTGGTAAAGGGGGTGTAATGTGACGCTTGGGCCTAACTTGTGGCTCCGACGGGCCATCAAGCCGTTCATTAATGCGGTCCATCCTTTCTCCCAACTCATCCACCTTCCCCAACCTCTTATCCATGGCGGTCATTCTACGCATCATGGCCTGCATCATTACCTCGATTGGTGACCTCTTTCCACCGCTTGCCCCAGGCATATTGCCGCCAAACGTAACTACACTCCTAATTGACGCACCCTTGTACCTGGTCAAAGATGGAGGATGTACAAGGGGCTGTAAGCACCATGCAACTATGACCGCGACACACCGGCTTGCCCGATTGTCCGGGGTGAGTGAACTCTAATGTAAACTCACCCGGCGGCCACCAGAAACAATGAAAGGCAAGCCCCCCGCACTCCGTTTTAGAGTTGGGAATGGAAGGTCTCTATTAAACTTCTTTTTCCTTCCCATACCCAATTTTATCCACACTTTTTCATTCCTTAGTTACACTTTTTATTCACTATTTAGCACTGCTTGTTAGATACAACCTGATACCCTACTCATACCTAGATACATTGGGACATAGAAGACGAAAGGTATGATCTTGCCAAATCATGCATTGGGTCACTCTCTGTGTGCCCTTTACCAGACTCCCAAATGATGTAGGGTGGTACAGGTTGGAATTCTGATGGGAAACTTCTTTAACACTGAGAGTACCCAGTGAAGGACTTCGCTGTTAGTTTACACACACTAGGCATCCCTCTGATGAGGTTTAGACCCTGTGCTACCATCAAGTTGGTTTTACAATAACGTTCAAACCCTTTTAAAAGCTTGTGCACTGACAACTCCGTACATGATAGTAAAACGGCATAGTCAGGGAACAGAAGAATAGTGAATTTGTCTTCCTCAACAGAAGGGACAGCTAGCTTTAATGATAAAATGGTTTTGTCAACATCATTGATAAAGAGTTTATATAAAAGTGGTGCTATACTCCGCTATTTTTACCAAAGCTGGATGTTAATTCCCCTCTAGAACCAGTATGCTCCTGGAGATGTGAATTTAGCTAATAATTATGAGGCCTGATGAGGGGTCCCAGTGGAGTTTTGTGAGAAAGATGATATTGTGGGCTATGGACTCTTGCATGTGTAGGATACTACATTGCAGACAAGTGTGTATTCCATTCAGAAGAGGTGCCACATGGTTAGGTTAAGTCCGGGAAGAAACACTGCCATTTTACATATACATGTTTGCTAAGTTGCCTTCTTTTCTACACAATAACTTTTGACACACATTTGCTTGATTAACAGTACAGAATTAGTTTCCCTATAACCAAATTGGTTACAATTTCACTTTGTAAGTGCACTATCTTGACACCTTGAACATTTAGCACAAGGCCTGAACACACATTGTGCAAATGTTGTTGTTTGCTATACGTCCATGAGGCGGCAAGGCTATTACAAAGACAATAAACAATGTTGGCCCACTTGAAGCCTTGGCACGGAAGCATGGATGATGGTATTATAAATACACATGCATTTATGTGCTCAAATTAGAGGAGCACTCTGCTGGCATTGCAAGGTTGTCGCTGTGTTGCAGTCTCGGTCCAGCTGATTCCTGTTTACCCTCTGTGAGGAAGGATGTCCATCTTGTGACCAAGACAGGGACCTACATATCTTGTCTAAAAGTAAAGGGGAGTTAGATCATCCAGTTGGGGAATCTTGGCTGAACACTCGCCCTAGGTAACTAGGTTTGGGATCACATAGTAGGAGTGCACTATACACAGTACTTACATGCCAGCTTATATATACTGTTTTAGCACGATGGTGGAATTGTTTATCCTTTTCAATGTTCTTATATTGCTAATCACTTTTATCTGCTTCTTGCAGCATATATATTTTCTACAAGAATCACAATGGATCAATAAATATTGAAAAGTACCCTTTGTATATTTCTTGTGTACCTTACACAAGTAACTGAGCAAAAAAGGTTCTAGATCTGTTATCACGATTCCTTGGGCAGTCAGGGTTGCCATGTTCTGAAGTTGTCCTAACCATTTGTTACCTTGCCAGGTTTAAGGGTACTCATGATGGAACTGTAAGCTAGCAGGTCAATAGGGATGCAAATCCTGAGGGGGTGAATGGAATCAGTATGGCACCATCCCTATGTTTATGTTGTCCATTAAACGAACAGTTTCTCCTGAGAAAGTGGAAACTGTATGAAAGAGGTGATCACAAAATCCAGATTTTGAGCAGGGCCATCAGTGCCCCAGCTGACCAACTCTCTTTTATTGACAGGTGCGAAAGAGACCAGGCATTTAGGCCCACATGTCAGGTTCCTTGGGATGATCTCTGATCCTTGTTTGCCCCTGTTCCAATAACGACCTAACCAATGAGACTGGCTTAGCAAATGCTTCTAATTGTTGGAATATTTCCGGGGGAGGTACCTCCTTTTGGACATGTAACTTCTTTTGCAGATATTGAAATAACTTCGAAGCCATAGGAGTCTAATGACTTTTGAAAGAGTCATTCAAGAAGACATTTTCCCTATTATGTTTTAAAAACAACTGATTCTGGACAAATGTATAGTTTGTTGTGTGAAATATTGAAAGTTTAAAGATTACTACAATTGGGTCATGATCGCTCACAATTCTTCTTTGAGCCTGTGAATCAGCCACCAATGTCCAGGGTTTATTAAAATATAGTCAATGATACTCTCACGAGTGTCAGAACTGAATGTGCTATGGGCTGGGATATCCAACGGCATTTGGCTGTTGAGAAAGATTAAACCAGTTGACACTAGAAAGTAATTACATTTCTCACCCTTTGGAGTGTGGCTGACTTCTGAGGAAGAATAATAACCCTGTCACCTCATCCCCTAAAATTCTCTGCAAAATCTGGCCTCTAGCCATTACTCAAATCACTATAGGGTCTGCAGGCATATGGGGATGCCATAGACCCGTGTAACTTCGTATCCCGAGACCGGAATATACTGTAGTGGCATTGAGACCTGTGTGTTGGGGCGGAGCCATGCTCAATTATGGCTCGACGGATGTGGTGAGACTGTGATTTGCTCCTGGGAGCGGGCAGCGCTGGGTGCTGCTGCCCGTGACATCGACCGCCGTGCCCTCCATGCCTGCAGTGCTCCCTTTCCCTTGGAGGGGGACAGAGAAACGCCAGCCCTCCACATTCACCACTGGTGACTGACTCGGCCTGCAGAGGAGGTTTGGACCAGGGCATAGTGCGGCACGCGCATCCGTGTGGGTCTCCCTCGTGATGGAGGACTGCTTGGTATGTTCAGCGGCACTGAGACGAGAGGCGTGCCGGTGGGTCAGCACCGCGTTGAAGTACTGTAGAGGCTCTCATAGGGAGCGGACAGCACCACTGGCCTGCTCCATATTAACTAGAGGCCTCAATGATCACAATGCTTCATGAGATGAGTGAGTAGTTACACAGGGCCCTGCCACAAGTTGCCTGAGTGGACACAGCACTCGGGACAGCAGAGGTATGTGGGAGGGACTGTGATCGGGGGCCCTGGGACTTCAGCTTCACCCCATTGATTACAGGGGTCCTGGGGGAGCCAGTACCTGGAGACTGACTTCTCCCCATCCCATCCCTACATTGGGCCTAGTGTGGCGAGGACCCCGATTCATGGAAAGACTTTGTACCACCCAATAGTTGTGGTCTTGCAGATACTGGTGGGGCAGTAGACACATAGTGAGAAACCCGACAGGGTGCGGAGGGAGCCAGAGTGCGCCCGCTGGCAGGTGGCAGTTCCACTCCACTTGACCCAGTGGAATGACTGGAGGAAATACTATGCTGGGATTCCACCAGACCAAACTGGACAAATGTGCATTCCCCAGAGGACCGAAGACTCAGAAGGACTCCTAAGATCAACTGTCCTCTGCGACCCTCAGGCGTCTGAACTTTATGGCAGCCATACAAGGAGTATGTACTGCAATGGAATCGCTCATAGACTCAGTTACAAAAGAGATCTCACTGATATGGGCGGCTCTTCGTAACATGGGGGCTTGAATCAAGGAGGTGGAGGACTCAGCGGCGACATTGCTTTGGCACACAAAGGTCCTGAAGGTCCATGTTGGCGAGCTGCAGGCCACTAACAAAATCCTCGAAGCGAAAGTTGAGGACTATGAGTGCACATCCAGGCACAATAATGTCTGCATTCTGGACATCCCTGAATGGGTGGAAGAACCAGGCACAAATCTATTTGTGGGAGACCTTATACTCAATCACCTCCAACCCGAGGCCTCTCCAAATTCTTTTCTGTAGATAACATAAATTCTCTATACAAATGTTACTAGGGATGATTAAGCTCAAAGTGAAGGCGATGCAGTAATAAATGATGTATTCTTCTCTCTTTCACAAATACACCATGTATTTACAGACCCCTTAGACTTCACCGAGCCATCGGCTATCACACTGATGAAATGGTTTAATATTACAAATGGGAAGAATAAATGATATATTATTCTTACATTTCACAGATACAGCATGTGGTTACGGATACCCAGGCTTCACAGAGGCATTGGCTATCACATCGATGAAATGGTTGAATATTACATTTGGGAAGAATAAAGGAAATATTATAATAGCACACACTGAACCCACAGTATTTGTGAAATTTAAGAAGAATACTTAATTTATTACTGCATCGCCTTAACTTTGCACTCAATCATCCCTATTAACATTTGTATGAAGAATTTATCTTATGGCCCTGATGAAGCAACACGTTGTCATGAAACACGTGTTGACCTTAGCTAATAATATTCTTTGATTTGAGAATAAAATCTTCTTTAGACCAATACCCATTTACTGAGTTTATACTTATTACAGTTCAAAAGACCTCAAAAACAGTCAGAGTTTGTTTACAAATTAATTCGGGTTCCTGGTGGAAAATATATGTAGAAAAGGTTGAGCTCCCCTGAAGCATGGCTAATTCCAAGGCGTTGAATATTTTTGTTATGATTATTTTCAAGCGTATTAATTTGGTTGCCTAGTTGCAGGCAAACTCTTAGGACCAAACCGCCTTAAGGCCTGCCTAGTCTTTCTTTTGTTGCCTGGAAGCAATATGTGTAGAAGCCGTTGAGGCTAATTTTGGTAAGCGCCCAAGTCTCCTGAAGACAGCAAATAGTGTGAAATTTGATATAGGTGACCCAGTCTGTGTCCTCCATTTTCTGTCTCAGGTTAGCAATATTCCAGGTTAATAGTCTTCCCTTCTTGGCGACTTGATGAGCAAGAGCTGATTCCTATGGCCAATGGTTTAGCATTCTTTCCCTATCTCCTTTGATAACGGGAGGTATCCAGCCCCAATCATTTGTGCTGCTAGCATGTTGGCATTTACTTGTGCCTCTATTCTCAGGTTTTGGAGTTTATTTCTGTTGATGACACTTTGTGTGGCCCTTTGCGGCTCTATGGAGAGTTTCTGGGCAGTGCTGCCTTGGAACCGAGAATGGCCAAAGGCCAGTATATTTAAAAAATATACTTGGGTAAGAATTGAACTTTCCTTTCAATGTTAATATTTCCCAGTCTGCTAGTGCTTCCCTTTGGGGCAAGATAGCAATAGCAATATTTTGATTTGCCCATCACGATACAATTGTATAATTTTTGTCACTTATGGGAGTGCGATAAAGGCTACTCAAGGCCCCTCTGAGGAGTCGCACCACACTCAGGGTAGGCAGTGAGTTTACTTCCCTAAGTACGTTGCTCCTGTTCAGGATGTTGAGACAACATCTCAATTTGTAAAGAGGTGTGAATGCAGAATGTTGATTTTTCAGTTCCCTCTGACTAGACATGACCTCTGGCACTTATTTGGTTTTTGTGTTCTCCCCAGTTGTATGAGTGCCATAGTAGTTTCTGACTCCTTGTTCTAGTTATGGTCAGTGGAGCTGTAAGGGTGAAAAGAGCCCTAACATAATACATTTATGCAGATTCAGAATACCGTACTAACCAATCTCACAAGGTTCTAGAAGTCTGAAAGCTACCCTCTGGCCATGAGATCAAGTTGGGCACCCCAAGAAGAATTGAGGAGCAAAGTCAAGGAGTCAGAATCAGCAGAACAACATTGAGCCCATAGAATAACGCAACAGCAACACTGCTCTCTTCTCTCGCAAGGTAAGAAAATGCACCTAATCCCCACCCTCTTAATACTAATAGTTATACCCTAGATTCACTAAAGGTCCAACCCTCATTGTATCATCTCACATGAAATGGTTCGATTTCATTGGTCCAAAACAAGGGGTGTTTAGTCACACCACTCTCGGCGGGCCTAACTTTCAACTGTTCCATTGTTTTACTTCGCCCTTCTAATCAGCCTTCAGCAGAGCAAATTATAATATTAAGCTTCTGCGGTTCCTACATTTCTCCATCTCACTAATGTATCACTTTTTGCAGACAAGTGACCACATACTCCACTCTGCAAGGATGTTCCATTTATAATGTTCATTTGTTTCCTCTGCACAACGTTGGCCATCATCATGAACTTGCGAAGGACAGATCACAGTTTCTCCTTTCTACATTTCCAATAAGCAATGTTAAATCTAAAAAGACTCTGGCCTTTTCTGCAGATTACTAAATTACACTCTAGGACAAACAAAGACAAGTGTCATTATCATTTTATAAAACTCCACTATTAAATGCTCTATGAATGCTTTTGCTTGCTTTTTCTTGCGCAATGCTCAATATTTTTAAACAGTTAGTGAAAAATATACTCACAGTTTTTTGCCGGTTATTTTCTGAATTAATCATGTGCATTTGCGGCCTACTCTAACACTTATAGCACATGCTTGAGCAGTTTTCATCTTTCCTCTTTTAGTTTTACACTGTTCATTTTCACACCATTTGGTTAACAATTCACACAATGAAGAGTCCAATCCGATCAGGTTTCATTTCGCGAAAATCCTGCTCCATCAATCCCCCCTTTGATGGCAACTTAAGCCATCATAAAAAAAGTTTTAAAAAAAATCTGATTTACATCATATTATACTACTTAGAAAGCAGTAGTTCTCTTTTGTTTCAATATAACTCCATATATATCCTTTACTATTTCTTAGTAATTGCCTCTTCTGTCTTCCAATTCTATCTCTTTTCTCTTTGTCTTGCTTGCTCTTCATTTAGTATCTAGTGTTTGTTTCTTGCACTTACAACACTTATATATTAATACCAGCATTAGTTTCGCTGTAGCCACAGCAACTATAGGTGTTAGTATTTTCCCTAACAAGCTATTACCAAAGGTCGAAAACCAATTACCCACCGAGGAGAAACCTTTACCAAGTCTCTCCCAAGCACCATCAACCTTCAGTTGAGTTAAATCTTCCCGTAAATGTGTCCCTCCAGGCTCTTACTTTTGTCAGAAATATAAGTGCAGCACTTTTGAATTTTCAACATGCTACAGACCCCGCCCTCTTTCGCCAATAATACATCAAGAGCAAGTCTATTCTGTAAGACCATAGATCTTATAGTAACCATTTCTGTATCAATCAATAAGCAGTGTCTGTTGATAAACGATCAACCACTTTGGAGAATTTTCTAATTTCATGTGAATTTAAAATGACCCCAACTGAAGGTATCAAAGCTCCAAAAATATCACCCACAATCTCTCCAGCACTAATTCCCCGTATTAGTTCACTCTTCTTTTGGTACCATGACTTTTATCTGAATGATAAACCTTAGGAACAACAATCCCCATATAATAAAACCCATACCAATGTGCGGGCAACCTATAGTAGGCATTCTTACCACACACATAATATATTCGAGGGAAAACAGGATCTGTACCACCTCTCATTCCCTAACCTCCCTTATTTAGGAAAACATATCACATTCACTAAAACCAATGAAATAATGATTAAAGGTTCGCCTATGATGCCAAACAAGAGTCATTGCAACTTCTGTCTCACCCATTTTGTAATCACCTTCTCTAAAACCCCAAGGAGGTACAGAGGACATTTGCTCAGCAGCTTTCTTCTTAAAACACTGTCTTGTATCTTCCACTAAATGTATGATTTCAATCTCTTCCTGACACAAACGACAAGTTAAATTATTACGATGTGCATATACAGTATCTATTGTTTTAGTCGTATGAAAGAACTCACCCAAATACTCAGCATATTTCGCACTATTTACCCTATTCATATTCTTTCTAATAGGCACTTCAGAAAATACAGAATGATAATTTGAATAGAAGTATTGCAGACTTCCTTTCTCATAGAACAAACTTGTTAGTACACTACGTGAAACTCCATATGTTAAAGGAAGGTTGTGATAATTCACCCCTTCAGACAAGATGAAGTAATTGCATGCACACGTAACAATCTCTCGCATCCATACTATCCACATATTATTCATACAATAATCTATATATATAAAAACGAATGTATGTCTGTCTGTCTTTTTGTCCTTTATGCATTACTACACCATTCATCCGATCGACATGAAACTTTGGGAAGTTGTTGAGTACACTCCCGCAAAGGTTTCTGGCATAAATTTTTTTTAAATATCGGCCCCCCCCAGGGCCCTTATATTCTTTCGAATACTGATGTACGCACAAGAAGGAAAACCAAAAAATCGTGTATCCACAAGCACTCGAATAAATAAATAGAATTAAAACAGCATTCATCCGATCACCAGGAAACTTTGGGAAGTTGTTGAGTACACTCCCGCAAATGTTTCTGGCATAACAATTTTTTTAATATCGGCCCCCCAGGGCCCTCATAATCTTTCGAATACTGATGTACGCACCAGACGGAAAAACAAAAAATCGTGTATCCACAAGCACTCGAATAAATAAATAGAATTGAAATGACACTTTGAAATGTTTTCCATATTAAAATGAATACGTTTCAATAAAAATGACACAATGTAAACTGAATGTTATCATAACGAGTTTCCTTGAATTTCCTTTCTTCGGAGATCGCAGCAACGCGTGACGGGTAAGCTAGTTTAGTAATAATATTTAATGAAAAATCATGAATGGAGTTATCCTGGTGATATATATTATTACTTGTTATTTTCTCAATGTTAGTTTGTGGTTCTTCTTTAAGATTTTCCACATCTCTTTTTTCACTCGGCATATTATTAGTAATATTATTCTTAGTAGGAAACATAAAATAAGGCACAACAACAATTAGTGTTAGCCAAACAAACATTAGTAGTAAAACACTTATAAAGGAAGCATTAATAAATCTACGTTTAAAACTTTGGTTTTGATATCCAGTCTCTTGAAAATTTGTCTTTGCCATTTTCTATAAAAATCCAAAATTAAATTAAAACTAATATATAAAAAAATAAAAATATAAAAATAGTTTAAAACAATAGTGTATAGTGTATCCAAGCACGTTTTAAGTCTTCTTGCTTCGCCACTCTCTTTTTTGTATATCTTCACAGCCTGTTACTTAATTCCAGCTTATTTTCTGCACTCTTCAGAATGATTTTTGTCAATCTTCCGCACCCCAATTTTGACACAGTTCATTTAGGGTGGCTCATAACAGTTCTTGTGACTCGATTCTGCAACAGTCTTTTCTCCACACTGATCCGTGCTCTCAACTGATTCAGCCACCATGTATGTCCATTCAGGTGCTGTGTACTTCTTGTTTGGAACTCTTGCTCTTTTCGTTCTCTGAACTGTATCTTCTTCAGAGTCACCTTGTTCTGTTTGGCTCAATACTTCTATTATTGTATGTGGAACCCTTCCTTTCTGAGTGAATTTCAGTCTTTTCACTCCCTTCGGCCATATACTTCCTTTTCTTGCCTTTTTCGCTTGCACCGTATCACCAGATTCAAGACTTGTTTCACAACTTCTTTTGTTTGCTTCTTTTCTCGTTTGAATTTATTCTTGAATCAAACTTTCTTCTTCATTGGCATTGACAACAGTCTCACGAGACCCAGTAGCTAATGCCCACTTTATTTGACTCAGCCTGTTCTTGCACTTCTTCTTCATTAGTTTCTAACCTTACAAGTGTACTTAGGACTCTTCTTGTGTGACTGGCGTGTATACAATTTGTTAAGCCACCGCACTTCACTGCTGTCATTGTCACCAGTATCACTGGATATGACCCCTGGCAATGTGGTTCCAAACACGCATTTCTCACATGTTTCTTCACCAGAATCCACTCTCCTGGA
Organism: Lissotriton helveticus; assembly: GCF_964261635.1. NCBI lineage: Eukaryota > Metazoa > Chordata > Amphibia > Caudata > Salamandridae > Lissotriton > Lissotriton helveticus. Next base: position 362,463,100 of record NC_136069.1, read on the forward strand.
CTTAGATCATGTCCTTGTTCTTGCTCTGTTGTGGTTGCAACTTCTCCAACCTGATGAAACAGAGAATGCACCACATCAGCCAATCCTTTGTAATAATCGAGCTCTAGATCATCAGTTATATTCATCAGTTGATTTGCTGGGACCATTGACTGCCTCATTGCTCTCCCCATAATAACTTTGTGGGGCGATAATCCAGTCTTTGTTTATCAGGAATACTTCTCAGACTCATCAAAACTTAGGGTAAAGCTTCTGGCCATTTTAGTGCTGTGGACTCACATACTTTTGTAAGCTTTGATTTAATAGTGTCATTAATCTGTACGATCATGCCTGAAGCTTCTGTTCGATAGGCACAATGAAGTTTTTGCTCAATTTACAATGCTGCATAAATCATCCAAATTATTTCCTTATTAAAATGAGTTTCTCTCTCCGTTTCTAAAGAGACTGGAAATCTGCACCTTGGTAACAATGTAGCAACTGTAAAACTATCATTTCATCTTGTTGGATAAGCTTCTACCCAACAAGAGACCATACAAACTACAACAAACACATATTTCAAACCATTACATTGGGGTAGTTCTATGAAGTCTGCCTGCAGTCGGGTAATGAACCGGCTGCTTTTCCAATTCATCCCCAACTGACAACAGTTTTTCTCCCTGAATTTTGCTGCTGGCAAGTTATGCACATCTGGCAAAGACTTTCTGCAATGATCCTGAACTTCGGATTATACCAGGTTAGCGTGAAAAGCCTGATCATCTCATCTCTCCCTACATGTGTTAATCCATTATTTATTTATTTATAAAGTATTATATAGCGCGGACAAGATCCAGAGGGATAAGAGAGTGCTTTATAATATGATGGGAGGAAGGACAAAAGCAATATAAATAACAATATCCATTAGAGGAAGGGAGAGAAAGAAAATACAGTGCAAAAACAACTAGGAGGGTAATACAATACAACAGGTGTAGGCGGGCAGCAATGGTGAAACACAGTGTACAATAAGGGGGAGGTGTATCAAAAGTAAGAAAAAAATCATCAGGTGCAATGTCAACAAGCCCGTGAGTCTAACCCTATTATGGTATGATTTTGTTCATAAGGAATCTTTTGGCTTCCACTTTGAACACCGTCAATGAGGAGATTCTGAGAAAGTCCGGTGGGAGAGACTTCCAAATCTTAGGGGCAGCCCCGGTGAAAGCTCGGTGACAACTTCTCTTTTTATTAAGGATGAGTGGTTTCAGGAGGAGGGTAAAGGCGCTTCTTGAAGCTCTTATGCCACAGGATAGTTTAAGTTTTTGCGCAAGGTACGTAGGAGTATTAAGGTGAAGGGCTTTGTGTGTAAGAACAGCAATCTTTAATTGAATTTGTGTTTCAAAGTGCAACCAATTGAGGGATTTTAGAACTAGGGATATATGATCTTTTCACTTGGTATCTGTAACCAGTCTAGCAGCCGAGTAAAGTGCAGCCCTTAGTGGAGCCAGAGCGTATTTGGGAAGGCCACAGAGGGTAGCACTGCCGTAATCTAACCTCAGCAAGACAAACACTTGGACCACTTGCTTGAAGTCATTTGGAGGAAGTAAAGGTTTGATATTTCTGAGAGAACTCATCAAGTGGTTAGCTCCTTTGCATACATTGCTGATATGACCTTTCATGTTCAGGTACTTGTCCATGGTGATACCGAGAGACTTGGCTGCGTATACGAGAGGCGTACAGTTGAAAGCAGTGAGGTGACTCAGCCAGAGGTCTAGCTTGGGGATGAGATTCGGAGGGGAGATAAGCAGCAATTCCGTTTTAGAGGTGTGGAGCAGTAGATGATTCTCCGTTAACCAGTTTTGAGTAAACATTAGGGTAGTATTGAGTGAGATGATGTTTTCTGAGGATGAGATATTCAGTTATAGTTGCATGTCGTCCGCATACATGTGGAAGAGAATGTCCATGGAATTTAGAGAATGTGCAAGAGGTTCCAAGAAAAGATTGAAGAGGATAGGAGATAGAGTGGATCCTTGGGGGACACCCATGAGTACGGGAGAGGGCTGGGAGAGAGAGTGGTTTGCCTTGACTCTTTGAGTTCTGTGATGAAGGAAGGATGAGAACCATTGTAACACCTGATCAGAAAACCCCATTCGATTTTACAGGATGGATAGGAGGTTGTCATGATTAACCGTTTCAAATGCGGAGGAAAGGTCGAGGAGGATCAGGAGGCAGGATTGATTTTGGTCGAGCATTATTAAAATGTCATCAAAAACGGGAGCGAGAGCCGATTCAGTGCTGTGCCACTTCCTAAAGCCCAATTGATGCTGGTCTAGGAGTTGGTAATTCTGTTTGTGGGCACAGAGTTGGGATTGCACACATTGTTCTAGTAGTTTTGCTAAAGTGTGGATGTTGGAAATGGGGCGGAAGTTATTGAGATCAGATTCGTCAGCGTTAGGTTTTTATAGTATGGGTGTTACCTGAGCTGCTTTTAGGCATTCTGGGATCCTGCCTTGTGCTAGGGAAGCATTAACAATCCTAGTCCATGTGGGGATCAGTGCATTCTTGATTTCTTTGAAGATAGAAGGGGGCAGCGGGTTGCTGAAGTGGTTGGAAGGGTTGATATTCTGAAGAATCTTGAAGATATCATATTCACTAAATTTGGTAAAGGTGCCCCATGATGCATTGTTCTTGAAATTCATGGAGGTCGATTTACGCCTTACAGAGGAGCCAATGGGTGAGGCAGTTATGTAAGAAGGTAGTAGAGCCTTCTTAGAAGCGAGGTCAATGGAGATGATTCTTGATTTCTCCGTGAAGAAGGTGGCAAGATCATCGCAACAGCGTGGGTTGCCACCAGGATCAGATTGGTTAGACCCAACGACTGATTGTTGTTTGACCAATTCGAAGAGTTTCTTGGGGCGGTTTGCCGCTTGATCCATTTGGTGTCTGAAGTAAGTCGCCTTAGCACTCTTGATTTGTTTGTTGTATCGGCTCCTGGCATCTCTAAGGAGTTTTAGTTGGTCCGAGAAGGTATTGACTCCCCATGACCGTTCAAATACCCTAAGGTTGTGGCATTCTGAGTTTAAGTTTTCGTTATACCAAGTTTTGCATTTTTTTGTAGAAGCATTTTTTAGTTGGAGTGGAGCAATATTTTCCATGATGTTGAAGATGGTTGAATTGTAGGCGTCTATGAATGATTGTACCTCAATTATGTCAGCTTCAAAGAAGAGGGCAGATTTACAATGGGCAGCTAGTTCGTCCGAGTTTATAGCTCTTATGTCCCTTTTCCAAATTTTAGATTTTAGTGGTTGAGCCTTCCTCATCAATACCTCCCTGTTGATATAAAAGAGGATGCAGTGGTGGTCGGACCAGTCACAAGTGGTAATGGAATCTATGGAGATAGACTGCTCTTTAGAAATAATGAGGTCTAATGTTTCTCCTTTGTTATGAGTTGGTTGGACACAATGCTGAGTCAGATCTTGATCAATTAAGAAAGATTTAATGCAAGATACAGCGGGCCGTTGGGGTAAGACAAATGAAGGTAGAAATCACCAAGGAAGTTTGGGACACCGCTGAGTCGACATTACTAGAGATGATTTCCATTAGCTGCTCAGTGAAAAGGAGATTGTCACCCGGGGGTGGTAAAAGGTGTGAAGTTTGAAAACCGGGAGGTTCATACTTGATATAATGAGACAGAGGTATTCACAGGAGGCAGGCGACGAAGAGTCTGAGTGAGAAACCGAAAGTGTGTTTCTGGGAATACATGCTAGTCCCCCACCCAGTTTCAGAGCTCTGTCAAGTCTAATTATGTCATGATTGGGGGTACAATGAGGTGTAAGATAGGAGTGGAAGCTGGATTTAGCCAAGTTTTAGTGAGGATGATAATGTCTAAATCATTGTGTTGGATGAGGTCGAAGATACTGGTGGCGTGTTTACTGGCTTACCTGCAATTAAGTAGTACACATTTAAGATGGGTGGATTTGGGGGGGAGACGACTGGTTGACGTTCACACAGGTGAGGTTGTTAGTATTGCTGCAACTAAGATTGCGACGGGGTTCTCTGTACGGGTTAGAAAGGATGGAAGGAATTTGTCTTGGAGGGTCGAGGTTAGGTTCTGACAAGGTCATGCTAGAGTTGTGAGAGTCATGTGGATCAGTGGTCGAAGGGTGGGACTCAGATCCACTGCGACAGGCGTTGGCGTTGGGTAGTGGGGTAAGTTTGGAAAAGGTTGTGTTAGAGTTGTGAGAGTCAAGTGGATCAGTGGTCGAAGGTTGGGACTCAGATCCCCTGTGACAGGCATTGGCATTGAGTAGTGGGATAGATTCTGGGATGGAGGGAACTAAAGGCTGGACCATGTGATCAGTAGTCCTAGAGGCCTCTCTAGTCCCGTTCGCAAAAGAGAGGAGAGAAATGATCATAGGGAAGAGATCAATTGAAAAAGCTTTCAGATCATTTAGTTCAGAGGAGAGAAGGTGTATCTCTAGAGAAATATCATCAAGGCGCGTAGTCAAGCCAGAGTGTTGGGCTAGAGGAGGAAGGAGTGGGGGAAAAGCGATCGGTGACGGGGAACCTTGGGGAAGGCCTGTAGGGGCGTGTGGGGGCGATCGTAGCCCAGACTCAAGTCTAGTGTGAGGCAGAGTTATAGGGTAGGGGAGAGGGACATCATCTGAAATAAGAGAAGACTGTAAGACTAGATATGAAATAAGTGAGGACTGTAAGACTGGAGGAGTAGCTCCGCTCTAGAGTCTTCCTGAGTAGAATTGACAGTAGGAGAAGAGATTGAGGCCATTGGGACTCGAGGGTGCAACTCCGCCCTAGAGTCGACAAGTGACAAGCTGACAGAAGGTGAGGAAAATAAGGGAGGCCATTGGGGCTTGTGAGGGAGATCGATGCCCAGACTCAAGTCTAGTATGAGGCAGAGTTATAGGGTTGGTGAGAGGCACAGTGCCTGTTACATGGGAGGACTTTAGGACTTGAGGAAGTATCTCCACTTGGGAGTCATCGAGTGTCGAACTGACAGTCAGTGAGGAGATAGAGGCCATAGATACGTCATCCAGTTGAGGAAGCGAAATAATGAAATGAAGAGATCCGACTGGGGACACGGTGGCTATGTAATTATCTAGCTGAGGTGTGGGGTATAGGGAGAGTGGGGTACTCCTGACAGTTAAAGAGGGTGTTCTAGTGAGTTGAGGTAATTCGACTGGGGACAGGGAGGCTATGGACTCCATAGGAGGAGGTGAGGGGATTAGGGAGAGTGGGGTACTCAATGTTGTTAAAGGAAGAGTAATATTCAAGCACAGCGGTGACGTGGTAGTTGAAATGGGGTCTGGGGAGTCACCAATGACCGTTTTCCTGAGAGTTTGGTAAATATTCGCTATCTTTGCTAGGCTGTTGCTTGAGCCTTGGATTAGGATGATACCATTATTGTAGAGGGTGATAGTTGTTGTGGCTTTGAGAAAGGAGGAGGGAGACGTTGTTAGTTTGAGGCCAGCTTTGAGTAAGCGATGTTTGTATTTCTTTGCCGCGTTCTTGGAGAGGTCGTTTGGGTAACTAATGATGAAAGCATCAAGACCATTGGGGTCGGGACTTATCTCCATTCTGAAAAAAAAGACCAAGTAAGGATGGGGGTCAGGATAAATTAGAATCAGGTGGCGGGCGAATCCGACATCACTCCTGGGGACTCGCAGTGGATCTTGCAGAAGTAGTGATGGAGAAACCAGAAAGGGTCAATCCAGCGATGAAATGAAATCATTAGCATGGACGAATGCTCATCATGGAGTGCACGCCTTGTATCAAGCCCCTTCATATCAAACAATAACCAGAGCCACTAGCAGGTATTGAGTGCTAGGAAGGAGAACACAATCGAAAAATCAGAGGCCAAGTCAAATGTGAAGTTGAACGTTAAGCAGTGGAGAAGTGTGGCTCAGGGGTTAGAGGCAGCAGACCCGGAAGCTGAGATCGGTCCTGGACCAGGGTTCAATTCCCCGCCTCGGCGGGGTCTTGGGCTAAAAATTCCACGGACTTGATAATTCTCGCCCCGGTGCCTCCTCGACTCACGGGTTCACACTCTGCGACTCTGGGCAATAGCTTGCTTAATCTCCACAACGGCCCCTCGCGGCGGGATGCCTGACTTTCACCTTGTGGATACCCTGCTATCTCACAGGGGAATACCAGGAAGGGTTCCCTAAGCAAGCATCGGGAAACCCACTGCGGGTAGCTGTGCGCTATATAAGCTCAACTACATTTACATTTACATTTACATGAAGTGTATGGAACTGCCACAACACCACTAATTACAGTTCCTAAAACAGTGCTGATACGGCTCTCTCTGCTTCTTTTCCGCTGCTACTGACACATCCGAGAGAGCTCGAGCATTTATATCCAAGAACAGGCATTTATAATCCAAGTACAGTCTTCTGATATCAAACCCTAACCAAAGCCACTCGCAAGTAAAGTGTGCTTGGAAGGAGATCATAATCGGGAAATCCAAGGCGAAGACAAATGTGTAGTGGGACGTTACGCATGAAGTGTATGGAACTACCACAACAACACAAATAACAGTGCTTAAAACAGTACTGATCCGGCTTTCTCTGCTCCTTCTCCCGTTGCCACTGACACAGCTGAGAGAGCTCGAGCATTTATAAACCAAGTACAGGCATTTATAATCCAAGTGCGAAGTCAAATGTGTAGTGGGGCGTTATGCATGAAGTGTGTGGAACTCCCACAACACCACAAATTACAATGCTTAAAACATTTATAAACCAAGTACAGGCATTTACAATCCAAGTGCAAGCAATCTGAAGTAGCTCGAGCATTTATAATCCAAGCACAGGCATTTAAAATCAAAGTACAAGCAATCGTTAGCGCAGAGCGCCACCATTTTAAAGTCAGTCAATTGCATGCTAATACAATGTCTTCTTAATTCTGCCATTTTAAAGTCAGGCAGAGAACAACAATCCGGCAGGAGAAGTCAGGGAAGCTGCAGACTAGCACCACAACACGGTGATCATGGCACCGCAACGTTCAGTCAGAGTCCTAGTGCGGGAGACTTGACTAGAGAGTCTCGTTCATAAAGAAAGGCAAACCACGAGTGGTATCAACATCTGGTGATTTAACTCCTGGCAGCCAGAAAGCACAGCGCTCAATGCCGGTGGACAATGAGGGTCGTAAAGTACAAAGACAAGCTGCCTGGCTCCAGGCACAATAGCAGTAGTACTATCAAAAAATGAAGTAAAATAAGAATAAAAATAAAAATGGCGTCAAAGGAGCCGACACTCCCAGCCCCCCACTGGTAAACAGGCAAGCAATCAGCTGTTCAGGAGCGTAGGATAGAGGACCACTCACCAGGGCGTGGTTCCGATCAGGACCCCATTGACAAAGACCGATGGTCACACCTTGGAGTACGCCGCGCACATCATAGGACGGCAGCAGGAAAGCCAATAAAAAATGGCGCCTGTCCAAAGAGTCGTCAAACCGGCAGCAAAGAGCACCGAAAATTGAGGGCATGCTGTGCGAGGGTCAGACAAGCCGGCCGAGGCGGAGTCCACGGCCTCGCTTCCCTGCACACCTGCAAGGCAGCAACGGACCGATCAAAGAGCTACGACGAATAGAGCCAGCGACCAGGCAGTGAAGGCAGGGACCAGGCAGTCACAGTGAACGATCCCGCGGGTGCGCCGTCCAGTCCAAGGGCTTGCAGGTAGAAGGGCCTGTGAGAGATGGTTTATACAGGGATAACTACCTAATTGGTAATCCCCAAACCGGGAACTCCTCCGGGAGGCTCCTACTCAGCGGCCATCTTGCCACTTCATCCTTTCCATCTGTGATAGCAGGCTGTCTGGCATTACTGGTCTCCCATCTGTATACACCCACACTTCATCTTCAGTCCTACGCTAACAACATGCTTTGATCCAAGTTTCCTTTTCCTCCTCACTAGCTTCCTCTTGCAATTGCCTAACTTCTTCCCATGTCTCCACAAAAGAAAACATTAGATGACAATTTGTATCAGATCTTTGCGTTTTTGATTTATCCAACTTGAATTTTGAGCACAAAAACGTGCAACTTGGTCCGCATATCTGTTACCACTAGTTACATAATTTTTTCCAGATATGTGTGCTGAACACATCACCACCCCAATTTCTTTGGCCAATTGTAATGCAACTAGCAATTCCCTTATGTGACTGCTGTGCCGAATTGGTGAACCTGATGTAAAAAACCCATGTTGCATCCACAATTGTCCGAAGTTGTGCAGAACCCCAAAACCATATTGACTATCAGTGAATATGGTTATTCTCAGATTATTGCCAATTATACATGTTTTGGTCAATGTGACCAATTCAGAAATTTGTTCTGAACTTATTCCTTTTAAGCATGAAGCTTCAAGGACCATAGCCACTGTACAGACTGCAAGCAAGATCCATCCACAAACATCACACAATCAGATTCAGGCAATAGTGTGTCTTTTATATCTGGTCTTGGTTTTGTACACAATTCATTCACATCCAGACAATCATCATCTGCTTTGTGCACCACTTCCTCACAACTTAGACTCAGTAGCAATGTAGCTGGATTCAAATTTGTACACCTTGTCACAGTCCCATTCTCTGCTCCCAGTATCACTCTTTCATACCTTGTCAATCGACTACTTATGAGATGCTGTGTTCGAGTTTGGGTCCGCAAGATCTCAATAGAATGTGGCACATACACTCTTAATGGATGTCCCATCACAATCGATTCACTTTGCTCCAAACTCACACAAGTAGCAGGAACTGCTTTTAAGCATCCTGGTAATGCTACAGCCACTGAATCCAATGTGGCAGAACAATATGCCATTGGATAGCGTGCCATTTCATGCATTTGCATTAGAACTGAAAGTGCACAACCATCTCTTTCACAACAAAATAGTGCAAGGTCCTTACTCTAATCTGGCATTCCTAATGAAGGTGCTTGACAAAAGCTGTCTTGCATCTCTACAAATGCCTTAATGCATTCTTCATCCAATTCGATTGGATCGATCACATCTTTATGTGTAAATCTCTGTAATGGCTTGGCTGTAAGTGAAAAACCACTGATCCTTTGTCTGCGGTATCCAACCATTCCCAAGAACTGGGTGGATTCATTTGTAAGATCACAGTTATTCGATCTTGTGATACTTTCCTGACTCCTTTCTCAATTTTGTGAGCCAAATATAGAACTTCTTTTTGACAAAACTGCAATTTAGCAGGTGACACTTTATGCCTATCTACTGCCAAATGGTTCAGAAGAGCAATTGTATCTGTCACACATGCTTCCTTCGTCTTTGATGCAACAAGTAAGTCATCAATGTATTGCACCAGTACTGGGTCTTCTGGCATTACCAATGACTCTAAGCATATATACAAAATCTGACTGAAAATTGAAGGGCTCTCTGTATACTCTTGAGGAACTCGGCCCCATGCCAAGACACAGTCTCCGAACCGGAATGCAAAAAGATATTGGCCATCCGGATGCAAGGGTATCGAGAAAAATGCTTGGCACAAATCAATCACCTTAAACCACTCCGCGTCACAAGGAATTTGGTAAAGAATCACTGCTGGGTTTGGCACTATTGGACAGCAAGGTATTACAATCTTATTGATTTTCCTCAGGTCTTGAACTATCCTATATTTCTATCCGCTCGTTTTCTTAATCCCCAAAATAGGTGAAATACAAGGACTCCCTAGTATCTCCCTCAAACTGCTTTGTTCAATCATTTGTTCAATTACAGGCGTTACTCCTGCAATGGTCTCAGGACTTATTTTGTACTGTGGTGTTTTTGGTAATTCTGCACCTTGTTTGACTGAAATATGACGAGGATCAACTCCTTTCATCAATCCAATATCTTTCCCTGAAAAATCCCACACATCAGTCTTTACTGTGTCTCTCAATTCAACAGGCATATCCTTTGCTGTAAATAAAGGATATAAATCATTCACTTCTGTCCCTTGCCTTGCCATCATCACCTTAAACGCAACATCTTCATCCAGCATCTGAAATGCTATACCATCTGGTGTGCAATAGATGGTACAATTCATCTTGCATAACAAATCTCTACCTAACCGGTTAACTGGACTTGAATCACACACCACAAAATGATGCGAGTCTCTGAAATCTCCAATGTGTACCTTCATTGATTTTGTCACTGGAGTTTTGATCAACTGATTTGAAACGCCTACAATTTGGACAGTGTCTTCCGAGAGGGGTAGGTTAGGAATTTCCACAGTTCTTACAGTCGAACGGTAGCACCAGAGTCTACAAGTAATGTGATAACATTACCTTCAACTTCTCCATCCACAAAAGGACCACACTACCTCCAGGGATGCGCCAAGCACGCACTCCTCCCCACTCAGGCACCATCATTGAGTTGTGTCTTAATCACTGTCCTGGCACTGCAGCCAGTATTGTGAAGCCATTTGCACATTTTGAATATTACCAACTCGTTCTCCCGTATGAAAACCTATATTCGCACTGTATCTTTGTATTTGATCATTCACATCATTTTGCATCAAGCTTGTGGGATTTGTACCTGCATAACTATCTGTTACTGTTGATTCCTGTTCTCTTCATTCTGCATTTGCTGATTACAATTCTGATTTGTTTCTTTATTCTCCAGAAAAACCTTACACTATTTCTTTTTTATTTCTTCCTTATTACCTCTACCGCTACCCTTTCCTTGAGTAAGAACACCTCCATTCATCATGACACCTCCCATGCTAGAAATCTGACCATTTTGAACATTCTGATTCTGTCCTTTTTCTTGGAAACCTATTTGAGAATAATCTGCAAAATGACCACCTTTCTGTGCTCCTTTCAAATTGCCCACATTAATTTATCTTTCAATTTCTTATGTCTTGATTCAATGTCATCACTACAATATTTATCATATCGGAGTATTTCATCTACGCTTTTATTTCGCCAACAAATCAAATGCTGTTGGATCCTGTTACTAATCTCTAGTTTCAAACCAAACACAAACTTGTATACAAGATGTCCTATATCTTTATCAGTTATGCTTTCAAAACTACTATACTGTTTAAGCACATGTAAAAGCCTGTACTGATTCTATTGCCTCCTGAGTCACTCTATGTTTTTTACCCAATCTGTCTCTTTTGGTGAAATTTCTCCATTCAAATAGGTAGTTACTTGATTATATTTTTTCATCACTTTATCTGATGAAGCTCCAGTCTTTGCATCTCTGGAATATTCCTCTTTTGGCTATTCTACTGCAATTTTACCCTTGGTCCATAAATTAGCTGGAACCACAATGTCAAACAACTCATCCAAATCCTTCAATAAAACCTTTGAAACTTTTACAAATCTCTCTACTTGTTTGTACCATTCAACTGGTTTATCTCCTAATCTGGGAAATGTATTTGTAAAAGTCAGTATATTCTGTCTTGACCATGGAACATGAACATATCCACCTCCTGGTACTTCTCTCATTGGATATATCACTTCAGTTAGTGTTGTCCCTGTCCCAGTTTCCCTCGCAGGATACATAGATGATGCCCCTTTATTTGCAAGCATTTCTTATTTCTTTTTAGCCCATCTACCTTTCCAACGTTCCAATCCACCCCATAATTTCAATGTATTAATCAACTCCTTAATCTGCAACCATTTACCAGAAGCATTCAAATTCTCCAAATGTTTATCACTAAAATCCAATCTATATGTCTTTTGCATGGCCTTTGAATTCTCTATGTCAACTCCATAAGTTTGTGCAACTTAAGCAAACCTCTCATGAAGACTCTTTGTTCTCATTGTAATAGTCTTGCACAAGAACAACAATTCTTCTTCCTGATATTTACTCAAATCCCTCTGGACTAATCGTACCTAGAATCATTTCCTCTAAGTCTGCTTTTAATCTGCTTACATCCATGTTCGTATTCACTTTACTAGACATCATCCCTCTAATCCATTCATCCATTTCTTCCGGTGATGGTCCTACTGAACCTCCTGAAGTAGGTGTCACTTCTTTTACATTTTGCACTAATATTCTAGGTTCCATCTGTACCTTATGCTTTGGGGTTTTCACTGATCTTTCTGAAATGTCAATCAATTACCATTATTAACTCTATCATTATTGACAGGCACTGTCAAAGTATGCGCTTGTGAAATATTCCGACCCTCCCTATACAATGGCACTATGGGACTAATCGACACTGGAACTGATAAAGCTTATGCATTCAAAATTAATTGAGCAATCCTTTGTGTGAAATCATCCTTTGCCTGACTCATTACATTTGTACTACTCGCAAACGAAGGCTGAGGAACCTCAACTTGAATCAATGGAGCATTCAGAGTAGTTCTTTCCTGCTCTTCCTGAAATTGTGTAGGGCTGTTTAATAACAACTCATCTAATAACTCATCATCTATTTTATTTGGATCTAGATATGTACATTCTACATTTTCTTGTTCTCTTAACACTTTCCTCCAGACTGATCCTCTACTACAACAACCGGATATAAACATTTACCTCCTGCAACCACATCTTTACTCCATCTTTTCATCTGAGCATCCCATTTTGCCTCTGAATATCTACTCACAGTGTTTCTATATTTATTTGTAGACCTGTCTCTTTTTCTCTTGACCGCTTCATGTTCCCATTCCTCAAGTGCTTTGTACTGCATGGGTCTAGGGTTTGGTCTCAATTGATTCATTTCATATCCCAGGTTCTCCAAAATCATCACATTAAAATGACTATGCTCTGAAAATGCCATATTTTCATCTCCTTCTGTATACTTCATGCAATTCTCCAACCATGTTCATGTATGATATCCTCCTTATAAAGACATAAAAGAACCAGGCATATGATCAGGTGACACAGGAATTCCCTCTCTAATAGGTATAGGCTCATGCTTTCTAAATAAAATACTCACTTTCAATAACTTCATTCAATTTCTTTCACTACGCTAAAATCTAAACAAGCTATTCGTTCACGCTGCCCAATACCAGCGTTGCTCACACCAAACAACCAATAGAAACACAAAACTCTTTTGTGACGATTCACACTAGCTGACCAATGCCAGCGCAGCTCTCTGTGATGTCAGTATAACTCCTACAACTGACCCTCCCTTTACAAAATATTTCAGCAGTATATTACAAACCTTTCTCAAAGGAAAGCAAAATTGGAAACAACAGAAAACAAACCTGCTTTGTCTGCCCCACTAAAGAGAGAGATAGATTCAATCATTCACAAAATTCTTTCACTACTTAGCCGAATATCGACCATAATTACTTCACTCTCAATCAAGTAAAAATTCTCAGGACTTCTTCGACTGCACTTTCTAAAGGTAACCAAATAAATGTCTGCTATACTAGCTTCAGAGTTCTCTATGCAATATTAACAACCCATCTATTGCTCAATACGACACTAGTAGACAATGCAATTCTTTGTGTATGCCACACTAAACCTGCCCGTTAGGCTAATATCATCCCGGAATCTTAGGCCACTCCGGGCCCGTCTTTCATAAGGTCAACAACAGACTTCAACATATAACAATAGTATGATATGTTAATAACCAAAATTATTAATTCTGACCTATTAATTTGCTAAATTAATCAATGAAATTATCCTCTGCTACCAAAAACTGATCCAGCACTTGGAGACTGACAACTTTCTAACATCTGTGCCCAATTTAATACCTAACAATCCCTTTCACGCTGGGAGAGTGTAAACCAATCTTACTAATAAGAGTTTTATTTATTATTTTCCTTTTTCGACGGATCTTTATTTAGCAGTTAGTGATTTGCAAAACAATATCAGAATTCTCAAGAAATATCATCATAAAGAATAATCATTCAACATACCCAAATCTATGACTCTAATAAGGACAACCTCTGTGTGAAAGTCAAAATGCTTTATCGAAGAAAATGTAATTTCTCATTGTTAGAAAGGGCTAGGGCATGTGCCACCGCCAGGCAGAAACACCCATTTCTAGTCAGGGCGAGGGAGTTACACACTGAAGATAACCCCTGCTCACCCCTTTGGTAGCTTGGCAAAAGCAATTAGACTTATCCCAGAGGCAATGTGTAAAGCGTTTGCGCAAAACACAAACACAGCTGCAATACCCTACACACTACAAAGGAGACTCCACACAAGGTTATATAAAAATAGCATTTGTATTATTCAAAACACATTAGAGTACAATCACATATCTATGCACTGTGCCCACTGGCACCAGGTAGCAATTTAAAAGGCCTACGTACAAGGCAGCGCCAATCGGGTCTCTGCCGGAACCATCACAGAAGTACACGTAATAAATGGAAAACAACCAGTAACTACTGATAAGATCATGAACTTAGCATCATCAAATTAGCATGAGGCAAAAACACATTAGATCAGGCATGAACCTAAACCACAATAGTACAATATTAGGCATAGAGAACTCGTTATGCATACATCAGTATAAATACACTGCCCATAACATTAGCAGTGCACCCCTGGGAACGCTGTTATTCCCATATGGCAGAGGCACAACCTGGTACTCAAAACAAACATGCCCCTCGTTGGAGCTGCCCGCGCTTTCGCTGTGCAGCTGTGGGCACAAACACAAGATGCAATGGCAACTCTGTGCCCTCTGGACTAGATTCCTACTACAAATGTGCAAAATGTTGCTGCTGACCGCTTTCTCCCGTGGTGCAGCTGTGGTCCAAAAGTGAGCAGCAGTGCCACACTGGGGCTCTGAAAATAGTTTTGCCCCCATAAACCTTGCAGCGACCCGCAACTTTGATGCCGCTGTGTAGCCAGAAGGTCCGAGCACTCTCTGTGCTCTAAGGTCAGCCCCACTCTGGGATTCTAAAATCAGATTCTGTCCCCAACGTTGGAGCGGCCCGCTGTCCTGTGGGGCCGCTCAGATAGACAGGCACTGGCCATGTGCCTCGCTCTTGCTCTCTCTCCCCAGGCCAGCCCCAGTCACTGGCAGTCCTGGGTCTCCTCCGGTCGTCCTCCCTAGGAGATGGGCAGGCACCGACAATGTGCCTCGACGCCCCCTCTCCTGGGATTACTTGTGGCTGCTCACCAAATTCCTGCTGGGGCTCCTCTTAATCGACACCGCGGGGCTCTCCCAAACTAACGGGAGCCCTGCTCGGCTGCACAAAGTCTTCTGGTCTTGGTGGCCGGCCCCACCCACAGTCAGGTGGACTTGCCTGGCTTTCAGGTTGGGCCGGCGGCTCTTCTCTCCCTCGTCTCAGGCTGCAGCTGTCAATTCCTAGCGGCAAAGTGAGGATGAGCACCCGCTTAAAAAGTAAAAGCAATTTCGCACCCGCTAGGGCGCACTATAAGTGGGGTGGGCACCTGCTCCTCTCGGCAACATGCAGGGTGGGCTCCCGCTCTATAAACAAGCAGGATTGCAGGGTGGGCACCCGTGACAAGTTGCAAAATGCGCGGTGGACTCCCAGTGGCCTCAGGAGTGCCGGGGGAATCCCACATGCGGGATTCCCTCAAACCACGTGGCAGCTCAGTGCTGCAGGCCACCAGCTCCCCTTCTTGTCCTGGGTAAAATATAGCGCTCATAAGGCGCTGGAAAGCTGGCAGAACTCCAGTAATGGAAAGATATTGCTCCTCTTCTCCTGGAGCACAACCCAAGGGCTTAGGCTAGGCAAGGATCAGCAGGCAGTAGGGCAGCTCAGCCAAAAACGGGTAGCAGTTCCTAGGAACAGTCTTAACTCAGCAAGGTGGCAATCCTCTTGGCACAGCAGTCTTTACTCCAGCAAAAGTCTCTTCCTGGTCCAGTAGAAGGCAGAGGGGCAGAGCTGGGCATAAGCAGGCCAGCACGCAGGGACCCCCAGGAGCTAGCAGCTGGGTCCTGCAGCGGTTCCTCCTGGCAGAGTGTCCCCTCCAAGTAAGCACAAGCACACCCCAACATGGGGTCACAGTAGTTTCTTATCATACCACCTTTTCTTGAATCTGGTTAGTACTCCTTTCTTGCATTCTTCAAATTCCAGGTCCCTGCTACAGTTGCGTTGCACTCTGATAAGTTCCCCATAAGGGATAGAACGTATCTGGTGGGAAGGATATGCAGTAGAAGCATGTAGTAGAGAGTTGCATGCTGTGGACTTACGATACAGTTTTGGTCTTGCTTTGTGCCATGGTGAACCGTATGTTGTGTTTGTTGTCATTGAGGTATTCAAAAAAACCATCAGTTTCGTTTGTGTGCCCGTCCAGATCATAATGCAGTCGTCTATATATCTGCCCCAGAACAATATAGAGTCATTCCATTTGGAGCCCGATGAGCTCCAGATTCTCGTCTCCTCAAACCAACCCATGAACAGGGTAGCATACGAGGGAGAGAACCTGGAGCCCACCGCAACTCCCTGTCTTTGCCTGTACCACTGCTCCTTGAAGAGAAACACATTATTATCTAAGATCAGTTCCATCATCTCAGTCAGCATCTCTGCAACAGTTATCCATGTCACAATCACACCCACAGCGGTATGGTCAATGACTTTCTACCCCGGGGAATGCAGCTGGTATCATCACGCACACCGACTTGGTCTCTCCATCTGTATTTGGGTCATAGACTTACTGTTTTCACTCAGTGGTACTTTCTGTGTTAATTGATGTTGTGTCAGTTTAGAGGATTTTCACATATTTCCCACCATATGCATGAGGCACACTTTGATCGTCTCTCGTCCTGAAACTAATGTGCATCGGGCTGTTATTTTCAATGTGCTGGTTTTCCCAATACATACTTTGGTTTTTGTGTTTTTACAATTACACAGCCTTGAGAAAGTCGCGGGACGACCTCCCGGAAGCGATGAAACACGTGTTGTCTGTAGAGAACAATTATTCAAGACTTGCACATGTAATTTGTGAAGACTTGCACATGTTAAATTGATCGGCAAAGAAGAAAGAAGAACATGTTCTTGTCTATTATTCTTGTCTATTATTTATGTTCGTACTTACAGAACACATTGCGTACCTGTGTTACTCCAAATATTTATATACGTGTGCTAAGGAGTGTTAAAAATACATTTCTAATAAGCAATGTTAAATCTAAAAGGACTCTCGGGCCTTTTCGGCAGAGCAGTAAATTACACTCTAGCAAAACAAATACAAGTTTTATTATCAATTTATAAAACTGCAGTATTAAACGCTCTAGGAATGCTTTTGCTTGCTTTTTCTTGCGCACAGCTCAATCTTTTTAAACAGTTTGTGAAAAATAAACTTGCGGCTTGTTGTCTGTTATTTTCTGCATTAATCGTGTGCATTTTCGGCCTACTCTAACACTCCCAGCTCTCGCTTGCGCAGTTTTCATCTTTCCCCTTTTAGTTTTGCACTGTTAATTTTCACACCATTTGGTTAATAATTCACACAATGAGAAGTTTAATCCAAGCAGGTTTCTTTTTGAAAAAATCCTGCTCCATCACAAACTTTAAGGAAAACGGGCTGTGTTTTTAAAAAAAAAACTTTCCTTCATTGAAAATCAATCACAGATGTGGTGGCTTGCTGACTCTTGCAGCACCACCATCCCTTTGAGTATAGCCAATTAGGTAAAGACGCACTTTTCACCTCCCTTATAAATAATATATAGATAGGTAGCGACACAATCTGATTCTGTTTTTTGCAAACTGACCTAAATGTACATTGGTCAGTTCGTAAAAATATTTACTGGACTAAAAAGGAATGATTGCAAATTGTATCTGACTTTAAAAGTCAGATTTACGAAGCCTTTGCACTGTACTTGTGTCGCAGAAGGTGATGCAAGGCAGCACAAAGGTTCAAGTAACATTTACAAAGCCACGCAATGAGCGATTTGGCACCATGTGTGACTTTGAAATGAAATGCAATGCAGTGACTTGGACTGCGTCGTGTTACGTTACATTTTGTGGTGGCAGGATTGCCATGATTGGACGTTGTTGTCCCCATGCATCTACCCATGGATTTTAAAGCAATCCCAGATTTACTGAAATCAGTAAACTTGGGATTGCTCCAAAATGGTTTACCACCCCAACTATGGGGTAACAAGTGCGCCAGCACAGGTAGAGAGCTGAAAAGTGTCATATCTTAGTGGATTTGGCACTGTGTGCGTTCACCCATGGGTGCAATGCAACACAGCGCAGCAGCTCTGCTTGTTGCTCTGTATTGTGTGAACTTTTTGTAAATATGCTCCTAAATTATTTTCGATTTACTCAAATCTGTTGAACTTGTACCCTCATAGTATTTTCCTGAATGACATTAGAAATAAGTAATAAACATGATGACAGCTCACACGTACTTTATGTTAAAACAAACAAAGGACAAGTGGTGAAAAAAAGGTAAACTGTGCTGTGTAATCCAAAACAATTTTTGAGCCATGGTCCAATAAATGTATTAGATAGGACGAAATGAGGAAACTGTTCTTGAACTTTAGGAAGACAAAAAGATGCTATCAATTCCTTTCTTTATGATGACCCATTTCCTGGATTTCAAAGCGATTTGAATAAAGCAATTATTACTAATCTTCCTCCAGGAGTCATTATCGCATCACACAAAAATAACGAATTTCGAAGCAGGAACGTGCCCGCTCACAACAATGAGGTAATTTGTGGTCTCGGTTAAATTATTGCGTTTAAATTGCTCCCTGCAGTTCGTCCAGGTCTGGATACAATGCAACATAGAAGCATGATAATTGCCTCCAAACTGTGATGTCAGTGTGAACCTCTTGATATTTCCTGTTTGAACAGTTTCTCAAAAATTAGTATTACATTTGAGGCCTTATGCATACAATGCATAAATTGTGAACTTTACAAGAGCAAGCAAAACAACAACAAAATGCACTGTTAGTTTGACTCAACTCACTATTTCTACTGTTTACAAAATTGACTGATGTATTGTTCATTAGTGTGTAGAGTTCCGTGAATCTTGTATTTATCGTGCAGCAAAGAAAAGCTGGATTTGCTATATCTATTTAAATGCAAAAAATAGTGCTAAATGCACTGAGAATCATATTTAATACATTTCACCTCATTTTTGCAGCTTTCCAGACACTCAAAATTACTCCCAAAGTAGTATGTCTATGCAAGGAAAAATATCTTAGCTACCAGGGCATCACTATCCTAGCTTTTTTGTAATTATGGCTTATCTGTGTGAGGTAAACGTCCCTTTTTAGGTCTGCACTGCTCTAGGCTTGATCTGGGGTAGTTGAGTGCGGGAGAGAAGTCACGCCCACTCCCCCGCCCATCTTTTTCATTGGCTTGTGTCTTTGTCGTTTCTAAATGCTGCCTTCCTATTGGTTTAAGGGTGTGTTAGTCCCTCCTTATGAGGGCTATATCGTCATTAGTATCCTTCCAAGGCTACGGGCCCCATTACTTCCAGTGTTGCATGGTATGTGATTGGGAGCACTATTTTCCTTCTACCTCCACCCCTCCCATTGTTTGTGTCCTCTCCCCTCCTACCCCCAGCCCGCCTGCACTCTCGTTTGCAATGCAATAGGTCTTGTGTAAATGCGAGACCTAGTGCATTGCAAATGCTTGTTTTGAATGTGAGGCTTACTGCTGCACCGGAGTTTATAGGTAAAACGTTTTCTCTTTCTATGGAATCTCAAGCAATGAGATGATAGTCTTTCGGTACTATGTCACATGACCACGCAACCCCTCCCGGTCACATGATGGCATCAGCTGACTGCTCTGCTGGTTGTCTGTCATTCAGGGAGGATCGTAGTGACTGAGGTCCGTGGTCTACATTTGTAGTGACCGGATTTCCAGACCAAGTTATCAGCTCACCCAAACACAACAAACCCAGTCATCATGTAACCTCATCCCTTCCCAGACCCTATTTACAACAGTACCTGGGTACTTACCTGGGAATGGGGAACTCACAATATACAAGCTTACACAGCTAAAATACCACTAAAATCTAGAGGATTTCCAAGAACTAACTATAGAAATCAATAATAACTACGGAATTCCATGCTATATCCTATGATCTCACCTTATAGCCCCACAACAATCTGGCTCGGGCTAATCTACTCTCACTCGTGTTGGAGAGCAGCTCCAGCATATAACGCCCTATCCTGAGCGATCTCTCTTTATAGTGTCCCCACTTGTAGTCCCACGACGATCCGGCCCGGACTACTCTACCCCCTCGCTTCTCGGGGAGCAGCTCCAGTATATAACGCCCTATCCTGAGAGATCTCTCTTTATAGTGTCCCCACTATCCTATTAATACCTCCGGCTCTCTATGCTATGTGGGGTTAATCTATCAACAATTTGGGCATTCCCGCTTAGGAGCCGATTTCCCTTACGTATCTACAATTACTTACCAGAGAGGAATCACCCATCACTCTGTCAGCATTTAGTAAAAAAGGGTCCCGACCTTCCTCCACAGAAACTAAGGGACTGGGGTCTAATCTAATCATAGGATCCACATTCCAAAGTTATTCCCTAATATGTTTCACACTCTCCCCTGTCATCAGTTACCTTCTCAGAAGGGAATGTGACCGTCTGGATCTTGTACTCAGCGGTCGCTCCCACTCGCTCCTCCTCGCTCCCTGCCTGTCCAGAGAAAGTGCCTCGGCGATTTCATCGCGCCTGGTATCGTTTGCATTGATTAATTGATTTATTTGTGCTCAATACTCCCGCATAGCGCCTGGTATCGTTTGCATTGATTAATTGATTTATTTGTGCTCAATACTCCCGCATAGCGCCTGGTATCGTTTGCATTGATTAATTGATTTATTTGTGCTCAGTGCTCCTGCATAGCGGTAAAATAATTTATTAATTTGCGCTTGTACTTTATTTAGGCATTTGTGAAGGACGACTGTGCCCCTGCTTTGGCTCGCGCTACCCTACCGCCATTTTGCTGTTGTTGTTGTTTACCTTGTCCCCGTGTCTCCTCCCTGCTCCCGCCTCCCAGCTGACCCTCCCACACACTAGTATCGCTCTGTAGGCCCCGTCCTCCTCTGCCTCTGTGACCGTCTGGATCCTGTACTCAGCGGTCGCTCCCACTTGCTCCTCCTCGCTCCCTGCCTGTCCAGAGAAAGTGCCTCGGCGATTTCATAGCGCCTGGTATCGTTTGCATTGATTAATTGATTTATTTGTGCTCAATACTCCCGCATTGTGCCTGGTATCGTTTGCATTGATTAATTGATTTATTTGTGCTCAATACTCCCGCATAGCGCCTGGTATCGTTTGCATTGATTAATTGATTTATTTGTGCTCAGTGCTCCTGCATAGCGGTAAAATAATTTATTAATTTGCGCTTGTACTTTATTTAGGCATTTTTGAAGGACGACTGCGCCCCTGCTTTGGCTCGCGCTACCCTACCGCCATTTTGCTGTTGTTGTTGTTTACCTTGTCCCCGTGTCTCCTCCCCGCTCCCACCTCACAGCTGACCCTCCCACGCTCCGCCCCCCTCAACTACCCATTTATGGACAGATGGACCTACGCGCAGCATCCACGCGCTGCAGCCGCGCCGAAGGTGCGCCAAAGGTAAGCCCGTCTACGCCCGTCCGTGCCTGGCCCGCGCCCAGCGCCCGTCCCCCTGCTCCCCGCGGCTCTCAGCCCACCAGATTCACTTATGATGCCGCAACTCTCCTCTCCCTCAACCCCCGACGCGCACCCCAATGCTGCAATGCCACCCCAGGACGTACTCACGGACCATTCACCTGCCTCACCTGCAAATTCAACTGCATAAGGACCCTCACCAAATACACGTCCTCCAAACACAGCTCCGACTCCATCCGCCTAAAGTGCATCCTGCTCAACACCCGCTCGGTCCACAGACACGCAACAGAACTCTGGGACCTACTTGACACTGCGTCACCTGACATCGCCTTCCTTACCGAAACATGGATGAACACTTCATCAGCACCCGACATCGCCATAGCCATACCGGACATTTACAAGATTATCCGTAAAGACCGCACCAATCAAACAGGAGGCGGCATCGCCATCATCCACAGGAACACCATCAAAATCACAACCAGCTCCGACGACAATCTTACAACCGCCGAACATCTCCACTTTCAGATCCACACCGACCCCAGAACCACACTTAGAGGAACCCTCATCTACAGACCTCCAGGAACCCGCACCCAATTCAGCGATGACATCACGGACTTCGTCAGCCCACACGCCCTCGCCTCCGAGAACTACATTCTTCTAGGAGACCTCAACTACCACCTTGAAAACAAACTCGACAGCAACACCACCACCCTCCTGGACAACCTGGCCAATCTCGGATTCAAACAACTTGTTGACACCCCCACCCATGTAGCCGGACACACACTCGACCCTATCTTCACCTCCAGCAAGCACATCTCCTTCAATCGCACTACAGCTCTCCACTGGACGGATCACAGATGTGTTCACTTCAGCTACAAAACCACCCTGACCCACAACCGCCCACAAGCTATTCCTCGGAGAAACTGGAACAAAATCACCTCCGACCAACTCCTCACATCACTCAAGCAAATACCCTCCCACCCTCTCAATGGACCCAAACCAAGCGACCACCAACCTCAGGCAATGGATTACCCACAGTGCTGACGAATTAGCACCCCTGAAAAAGCCCCAGATGAAATCAGCCAACAAAAAGGCTCCCTGGTTCAATGACGAACTTAAAAAATCCAAGAAGCTATGCCGCACCTTGGAGAAGATATGGAGAAAAAACCAAACCTCCGAAAACATGGCCTCCCTCAAGACAGCCACCCGCAAACACCACCAACTGATTCGATCCGCCAAGAAATCAGCATTCAAGGATCGTCTCGACAACAACACCCATAACAGCAAGGAACTCTTCAACATCGTCAAAGAATTCACCAACCCCACCGCAGCATCCAACGACATCACTCCCTCCCAAGACCTCTGCGACGCGCTATCCTCCTTCTTCTACAACAAAATTGCCGACATCCACAACAGCTTCGAGAATACTCCCAGCGATCAACCCTCCCCACCCCCCTCAGATCCCACTCCGCCAACCAACAACCTCAGCGCCTGGAACCCAACCACCACTGAAGAGACCATTCGCCTCATGAACTCAATCCACTCTGGCTTGCCTACCGACCCCTGCCCCACCACATCTTCAACAAAGCTGACTCCATCATCGCACCCCATCTCCGTGACGTCATCAACTGCTCGTTCAACTCTGCCACCTTTCCAGAAAGCTGGAAACACGCCGAACTCAGCGCCCTTCTGAAGAAACCCACAGCAGACCCCTCTGAACTTAAAAACTACCGACCAATATCCCTCCTCCCATTCCCGGCCAAAGTCATCGAGAAAGCCGTCAACAGCCAGCTCGCCGCCTTCCTTGAATGTAAATGTAAATGTAAATGTAAATGTAGTATACTTGTAAAGCGCACAGCTGCCCCAGCAACGGGGCGTCCCGGCGCTGTATAACTCTGGGGAACCCGTCCTGGCTTTCCCTGTGGGATGGTCCCTTGCTGGGAGTCCCCAAGGTGGAGCCAGGCATCCCCGGAATTGGTGGGGCCGTTGTGGAGATTAGGCAAGCTAATGCCCAGAGTTGCCGAGTGGAACCCCTGATTAGAGTAAGCACCGAAGCGAGAATTATCGAGTCCGCTGACCAAGGTCCACGACCCTGCCGCGTAGGGAATTGACTTCAGGCTGACTTCTGCTCTCAGGCCTGCCGCCTCTAACCAGTGAGCCACACTACTCCCTTGATCCATCTCAATCCAGGTTTCGAGCCAAACACAGCACCAAAACCGCCCTCATTGCAGCGACCGACGACATCCGAGCACTCCTGGACAACGGAGAAACAGTGGCCCTCATCCTACTCGACCTATCAGCCACTTTCGACACAGTCTGTCACAGCACCCTTATACATCGCCTCAGCAACATCGGCATACAAGGAAAAGCCTTAGACTGGATCATCTCATTCCTCGCTGGGAGAACGCAAAGAGTCCGCCTCCCCCCTTTTAGATCAGAGGCCACCGAAGTCATCTGCGGTGTACCCCAAGGATCCTCACTCAGTCCCACCCTCTTCAACGTCTACATGAGTCCTCTCGCCTCCATCGCGCGTCAACACAACCTCAACATCATCTCTTACGCCGACGACACCCAGTTAATCCTTTCCCTCACCAAAGACCCCAACACCGCCAAAACCAATCTTCACGAAGGCATGAAAGAAGTAGCCGAGTGGATGAAACATAGCCGACTAAAACTCAACTCAGACAAAACGGAGGTGCTCATCCTAGGATCTTCCCCCTCAGCTTGGGACAACTCCTGGTGGCCTTCCACTCTGGGCACAGCACCCACACCCACAGACCATGCACGTAACCTTGGCTTCATCCTAGACTCCTCTCTCTCGATGTCCAGACAAGTCAACGCAGTCTCGTCCTCCTGCTTCAACGTACTTCGCATTCTCAAAAAGATCTTCCGCTGGATCCCCCTCGAGACAAGAAAGACTCTCACCCACGCACTGGTCACAAGTCGACTGGATTATGGTAACACACTATACGCCGGAATCACAGCAAAATTACAGAAAAAACTCCAGCGCATCCAAAACGCGTCTGCGAGACTCATATTAGACATCCCTCGCCAAGATCACATCACCGGACACCTAAAAGACCTCCACTGGCTTCCCATCAACAAAAGAATTACTTTCCGCCTTCTCACCCACGCACACAAGGCCCTCTACAATCTAGGACCCGAATGCCTCAACACCCGCCTGTCCTTCTACAAACCCACCCGCCAACTGAGATCGTCCAATCAAGCCCTCGCCGCAGTCCCGCGCATCCGAAAATCCACCATGGGTGGCAGATCCTTCTCCTTCCTGGCTGCCAAGACCTGGAACTCACTCCCCACCCACCTCCGCCTTACTCAGAACCACATCTCCTTCAGAAAAGAACTTAAAACCTGGCTATTCGACAAATAATGAACCCCTTCCCCTAGCGCCTTGAGACCCTCTGGGTGAATAGTGCGCTATACAAATGCCCGAACTTGAACTTGAACTATCCTTCTGTTCGTCAGCACCTGGCTAAAAAGAAAGGTTAACCCCATCATGGAAACAACTTTTAAATGTATACATTCAACAGTAAAAGGGGTCTCTTTATTACACAACTAACAAGCAATCACCAACACATACATTTATATAAAGAACTGAAAAGTAAAGATGGTTAAACATGAATGCTCTTTATGACACAATGATAGAATGCAATCACCAACACATATGAGAAACTAAAGGAAAGTGATTAATTGTTACATACAAATAGGTAGCTGAAAGAAAAGTGATTGATTATGAACAGATATAATGAAAGTATTCTTAGAACACCTCACCCTTAGAAAGGGGATCCAATTCTCTCTGTCCCTCTCAGGTTGAATCAGGACTCTCTGCTCACTGAGCCACCATCACCAACGTGCCAACCTCTGTTGTTCCTCATGGCCTCTGCACTTCACTGGCTCCAACTGCACTCCAGATATAACTCCACCAACTGTCATTATCAACTCCAAAGAATCATCTCCAGGTGTAACTCCAACTGTCCGCTGTACTCCAAACTCCAAACTGACTTTATCAACTCCAAAGAATCATCTCATCACTCCAACTGCCAGCTCCTCCTGGTTTCTCCCACAGACAAATCCTTCTGACTCAAACTGTAGCTGGCTCTTTCTCAGCACACTGCACGTTCTCTTCTGAACCAAACTGTAGCAGGCTCATTCTCAGCACACTGCACGTTTCCTTCTGAACACTCTGCTCCCTTGCTCTCTGATAATATAGAACACTCTCTCCTCATGGAAATTTCCAGTAGCAGACCGACTCCCACCAAATTTCTGTACCAGCCCCCAGGATCCCTGCGCACCCGCAGTGGCCACTTGCGTGTTGCGTCTAGGACCCAAGAGACAAACACATTCCTTCGATAAGAACTAGTCTTCACCGGCGCCTCACTAGCACATAACAGGCTAAACTCTAAACATTACCTTTACCCTCCAAGCGTCTCAGACAGCCGAGGCAAGAACAAAGATGGCTTCTCTCTAGCTTTAGGACTTTAGGCCAGAAAAGGGGCAAAGAAGGCACAAAACCATGTCAAAGTACATAGGTAAACCCTACAAATAGGCGCAAATAAGGCTGAAATAAAGGATTCATAGTATATACTGAGATGGCGGTGGACAACGGTCACCACTAGTCCAAAGGGTACAAATTATCCTGTCACTACAACATTGTAAACGACGAACCAGAGGGGGAACATCATTTACGACGCGGTTTTTACACCGCAGTGCCTTTACCCCGCAGCTATTACAACGCAAGTCGTTACTACGACTTGCGCTGGATGGCGCTGTGAGATAAGGAATCTTGCAATTTCATATTCCAACACCTTCCCTACTGTTACGGGGACTGGTGTTGGAATATAATATTGTAAGATTCCTAAATCCACGCCCTCCAACGCAAGTCGTTGTAACGACTTGCGTTGTAAGACTTGCGTGGTAAAGGCATGCGTTGTTACAACATGCGTTGTAACAACGTACATCCAACCAGAGGAGCTGGTGTCAGGGTACTAGGTAGGTAAGGGAGTCTCGCACTTATGCAGTCCTCGAGTTTGGGAGGCAAGATGGGCTGCCCAGACACCGCAGTATTGCAGCAGAGTTCTAGACCCTATGTATCTATTATTTTTTTGTTACAACTCTTTGATAAAGCCACCACTCATTAACGTGCCTTTACGTCATACTACTAAATTTGACAGGTTTCTTTAATGAAGCATCACTCCAAATTGCCCGGCTGTATTTGTACTTCGTTAATACACATTTGGTTTCTGACGCGGATTTATTTGTAGTCTTTAGACATGACCACTGTGAATACTGGTTCTGGTCCGGTGCAGTAGGTAATATATACTTTTATTTGATTTCTTAAGATATATAATGTAACACAGATGTACTGGATGAAACATTTCAATAAATCAATTTTGGATTTATGACCCACACATAGTGTAATTCATTCCTAAAGCCAAGAATGTGTTATGAGTTACTTCGACCACAAGACTTTTAAAATTAGTTGTAGACATGACTGTTCCTCCTATTTTGAGTAAAGTGCGCTAAAAAGGGAAAAGGAAAGAGAGAAAGTGCAAGATAAAATTCTGGAAGGGACTCAGCCCAACTACTTATTGGAGTGCCGGTCATCTGTCCTTCTTTCCGAGTTCTTTGATCACTGCATCCTTCTTTCCAAGTTCTTGTACTGCTAGTTTCAAGAATGGACATATCTGTGCCTCCAATTTCAAGTAAAGTGCTTGTGCTTAAGAGTGGGAGGGGAGAGAGGGAAAGTACAAATTAGAAGTGCTGGAAAGGACTCTCCCCGACTACATGATCGAATACTGGTCATTTATCCTTCTGGTCTGGTGCAGTAGGGTTGCCACAGGTGACGGTACTGAACTGAGTCATACACTTGGCAGCAAAGGTAGCTTTTGCTCTTTCTACTGGAATACCCCAGGGAATGTTATATCCTGTTTGCAGTTTACTGTTGTAAGTTTCCTGACCATGCACTCCTTCAGCATAGGCAATATCACGTTCATGATTGTAGTGTTGTTTGTCCCAGCATTGTTACCGTAACAGTTTGCTCTTCCGACAACATGTGGTGCAGAGGCATCGATTGCTTATCATATCCTACTCTAGGTCGCTTTTGCTGGACTTACATTTTTTCTTTCGAAGACAGAAAAAGCGACGTTATTTCATGCTGTTGCCTCAGGCATTGGGTCCCTGTTCTTAATGGTTTGTACAGTGTCATCCGAGATGTATAAAAGGTATGCGATAAAGGATGAAATAGGTTGGTGGGGATATGCAGTATAGCGCCAACCGCTGTTCGCTGCTCCTTTATTAGGTGTTACTTTCAAGCTGCACACGCTTGTCATACGTTGTGTTCACTCAACCCGTTTCCTCATGGTGGTTTATTCTGGAGCTTAGTGCCGGGTGTTTGGATGTGTTAGTTTATTTTGGAAGCTCCAATTCTGTATATAGGAAGTGTGTTTTGGGCGGGGAGGACGAGGCTTGGTAAGGAAACGAGGGGATAATGAGAGGGTAAAAGTAGGTTCAGAGGCTAGTATGTATTACCAACCTCATGTGGGACGCTCTTTGGTTCAATTATGCGTTTCATAGTTTGGTCTTTCTGGCCTCCCTTTGATTTGTGCTTCTGATAGCAGTTAAGGCTGGTTTCAAGACTGGCTCAGCCAAGTTTATGAGGGTTCAAGCCCTGGTTTGGTGCTTGGGTAAAACAAACTTGTTTTTATGATAGCAGTCAGTAATTCAAATCGTAGGACAAGTCAAGGGCATAAATGGGATCTCAAAGAGAGCTGGACTGGGTCATGTAAGACATAAGCTTAATGTGTTCCTTTTAATACTAAAAGGAGTGATTCGCAGACCGTTTCATTCTGTTTTCGTGAGATGGAAACTCTGAAGTGATCTTCCTTACTTCCTTCTATTTTTTTCTTTCTTTTTTTAAATATTTTTAATAATTTGCCTTTCTGATGACAGGTTATTTAGATCAAATGCTGCATTAAAAAGATGTCTCATAAAAAATGGCTGCGAGCACAATTTTTCCCAGAGGCATTTCAAATTTTTTTATATACCTTGAGTTTCAAAATGGGAGCTTACGAGTCCACCTATCTTGAAATCTCCCTGCACGTTTTTCCTCTTTGTTAAAATGTCAAAATGAACTTAACATGTGTACACTTTATTTGTAGTACTGTGCGCATTTTATTTATTAGAAAAGCAATTATAAATATTTCTTCTTCCCAACCTGTTCTCTTACTGTTTAATGGTCAAATATATATATATTTTTTCAAGTGGCAGTAGCAGATGTCCTAGATTTATCAGTCAGTCAGTCAGTCAAGGCAATGTTTATTTAGACCGTGGTCTTTAAACAATAGTAAAACCAATTGCAGTTAAAACATTCCACAACACAATTTATACAATCTTAACATTAGAAAAAAAGTTAAAAATGGAGTAACAATAGCAACAAAACTTCATTGGGCGACACTGCTCTTTATAAAAGTTATATATAAATTAAAACCAACTTAAAAAAACTATACAATTCACCTATTTTAGGAGGAAATTTTATATTAACTTTCCTTTTTTTTAAAAAAGTACAACATTATAAGGGCTCATAAAAATTACGGCTCATATGCTCTAAGGAAACTTTGTATTACCTTCATATAGTTCCCTAATGCAATCGCGATCTCGATAGTAGGCCTTTCTGTGAATACGTTTACCGCCTGTGCCCGTAGCCTTATGCCGTATTTTAAAAGTATTGGTCGAAGGTATAATTTACGCTGCTCTAATATTGTTGAACAGTCTAACAAGATGTGCAATATATCACCTTTTGTTCCCAACATGCATTTACAATAACCTTCATGATCCAACACTTTGTTTTTAATTCTTCCTTTACCAGCCAAGGATTTATACCAATTCGCAATCTTAAGATCTGTCTGTACCAGTGGTTAGGTAAAATATGCAGATAGGGGAACCAATTTTCATTTGACCATGACTCCCTCATAAACTGTACAGATTTTTTCTTAGCCAGATATTCCATGTCTGTACTTCTAGAGACTTCTTGTCCATGAATCTTTAGGTCCCTTTTGGTGCATTCTACGTGCATAGATTCATGGCCAATTTCAACCTTTAAATTCTCAGAGGCCAATAAGATTTTCTTCCTATTCACTTTTGCCCATTTTAGGTTGCTAAATTGGATCTCTTTTCTGCACCATTGGGATACCTTCTGACCTTTCTCTATGTCCAAGCGTTTCCAAAATCTGATGAAAGCTATTTGTAACTGAGCCTCCCAAGCTGTTGTTCCTAACTCCGTTCTTATTGCTTGGATCATCGATGAACGTGGCAGAGTCAGCAGAGTTTTCAGGAATTTCCCTTCCTCCAAGTCCCAGTCACTTTTACCGCTTAAATAAAGGACTTCTACTCCATATAGTACTTGTGAGAGTATCATTGCACTGAACGCCTTTTGCAGCCGTCTGTGAGACATATCTCCGTAATCACGGTTAAATAATTTCAGTCCACTGATCGATGTAAAGGCTTTCGCTTTTTGAGCCTCTAGATGCGTCTGCCACTTTATAGACCTATCGAACCACATCCCAAAGTAGCGATATTTATTCACTGTTTCCAATTTCAAGTCTCCTAAAAACCATCTAAACTTAATATCTTTTTTTCCAAAGCATAAAATTTTTATCTTTTCCAGATTTACAATAAAAAATGTCCTTTCACAATATTGTCTAAAAGAATTTAGCTTTCTTTGGAGGCCCAATTCAGTCTGGTCTAAGATTACCAGGTCATCTGCGTACAGTAAGCAGGACACTTTATTACCATCCATTCAAGGGCTTGCACTTCTTTCTACCTCTAGGGATGCTGGTAGATCTGCTACAAATATGGCAAATAACAGAGGGGCCAATACGCAGCCTTGTCTAAGGCCGTTTTCAATTGGTATTTTTGGCTTCAGTGACCCTTCTGTGTCTTTAATTACTTGTGCCCAGTTTCCACTATGTAGCTCTTTTATTATAGCCAGTAAGCCTTCCAGAATATTTTGACTGCAAGAGTTTCCCAAAGGCAGTTCCGGTCTACTGAGTCGAACGCTGCTCGAAAATCCACAAAACAGCAGCACAACTTACCGTTTTGTTCTGTTGACTAGCATGCTATTGCCCACAGAGCAATACAGTGATCGACTGTGGAGTGCCCTTCTTTAAAGCCCCCCTGTTCAGCGGGAAGAATTGAAAACTCTTCCATCCAATCTTTTAGGATATTCAAAATTATTTTTGAGAAGACTTTTTCTCCTATGTCTAACAGATTAATCAGTCTGTAATTTTGTGGTGCATTCATACTGCCTTTTTTATGGATTGACCTTATTACTGCCCCTTACCAATTCTTTGAGATTTTCCCTGCAGCTAATATTATCTGGAACAATTGATAAAAGAATCTCACCCACCACTTTAATTGTGTCTTTAGTATTATTGCTGGGAGATTATCTGGCCCTGCTGCACGTGTCAATTTCAATTTCATTATTGTATTTTCTACATTCTGTTCTGTGAAGTCTGATTTTAGTTCTTCCATTAGGTCTTGCCACGGCTGGGGCTCAGCGACTACTAATTCCCTTCGGGGGCCATACAGCTCCTTCAGGTACTACTTCCAATCTGCCTCGTCAACGACACAGTTCATTGCCCCAACAGGATGATTGGCTGCTGCTTTTACCAGCTTCCAGAACGGTCTTATATTTTTTGATTAAATCGATACTTGCAGGTTTTCCCAGCATTTGTCTTGATATGCCCTTTTTGCATCTATGTTCATCTTTTTATACTCTCTTTTCAATTTATTAAGGTAGCTTTGTCTCTCCCGGTTATACTTTTTCCGAATACTTCTTGTTACTTACTTTATCTCTCTTTTTTGGTTTCTGCAGTCATCAGAGAACCATTTAGGACGCCTAACCGGGTTTATTTCTTGTTTTATTTTATCTTTTTTTTTAGTTCAATTCGGAAGCATTGTACCACTTGGTCTATTTTTCCCTCATACCATTCCAAGTTTTTACTCCCTATGTCCTCCAATTCTACCTTATGCTGACATTTCCTTAATTTTTCCAAGTATTCTTCCGTCAACCTAGTTGATTCTCTCTTGGGGTATTCAACTTGTTCTGAGATTACTTTGTCTCTGTGTTCCTCTGATTCCCCCTTGTGTCTTTTACTGCAGTGGATTATGATCACTGCCTTCATTATGCAATATCTTAAATTCCCTTATAAGAGGAAAGTTCCAAGCAAACATGAAGACATAATCTATTGGGCAATTTAGTGTGCCTATTTTAAATGTTTTCCTTGCTGGGTAGTCAGTCTGCTTTAAGTCTGCCGTTCAGGCAGAAGAGACCCTTCGTCCCTAGATAGTTTGCCAATTCTATATCCTGTCTTGAAGTTTCGCAGACTAGGAAAATTGCTTGATGTATTTTGTATGCGTCCAGTATTTCCCTATACCAGAGGTCAACCTTCTTTGGGTGCAACTTGTGGTTAAATTCCTCCATGATAAGAAATACATCTGAACCACACTTTTCACATAAAGAGTCTATATCATCTTTAAAATTCCCCAGCTTAGTTCCGTACTCTGTAGCATTCTCCCATTGCATATACACTTTTATAACGATTACATTTTCATATTTTTAGTCCGTGAACAGCAGAGATAGTCTACAAGCCAATAGCCATTTACATTTTACTTTCAACAAAATCACATTTCTTGTTACTATTGTAGACAGAAGCGTCATGATCCCCCCTGCCGGGCGTCCAAACTTTTTTTTTCTTGGCCGATCGATTGAATTGGAGGTAACCTTCGAAAATTGGGGTTTCATCGCATAGCCAGGTCTCTTGCAAACAAGAAATTTCAACATTATTTACTAGGTTATTTATACATTCTTGTTTTATTACGTCTCCAAGACCATTTATATTCCATGATAGAAAACGTAGGCTATGCGGCACCCCTACATCCTATTCCACCTCACTTAATCCGCCGTCTTCATCCATCTTATACTCATGGGAGGGTCCTGCTAGGCTACTTCTTTGGCACCAGTTACCCCAAGAGTTATCATTTACTGAGTTATTGACCACTACATTCAAAATGCTACCCCCCTCTTAATTTTTCTCCTGTAGCCTCACCTGTCTCCTACCAAGACCTGCATGGCACTTTAGGAAACTACTTCCTAATTGGCCATTTCCCTTTAGTTCTCTCTCTGGGATTAGCCTTATACCTTCCTGAAGTATCTCATTCGCCGCTTTCCAAATAGCCATTTTTACCAGGTCAGAGAAGAATAATATTCTTGTGATTTCCTTTCCATTTATATTTTCTATGAAGCCCACCTGTCTCAGATCTTTTGATCCTATTCCCCTCAAACTGGGACATTTGAAAAATGGGAATAGGATTTGAGACCTGTTTAGAGGTATTATCTTCCTTGTCTTCTTCCCCTTATGTCCAAGTTGCTCCGGTTCAAGGTACAACCATTTGTTACTTCCTACCTCAATGCCTTTCGTGGAGGCTTCTAAGTCTGCCTACCTGCAGTTTACCCACCCAGCGTACCCCGTTTTACTTTTTACTTCTATTTTACCTCGTTGCTGGGCTGCTTCTTCTGGGTTATGATACTTCTGTGGATTTATGTTATGTCCAGCATAAGTTAAATTTGCTATCGGTTTTGTATTTGTGGTTTTAATTTTTGGTTGCTCCTTTCTAGGTCCCTTACTACTCTGTTTCTTTGCTTGGTCATTGAAATCATTCCTCTTACCCTCTGCTCTAGGAGTCTTGGCAGGTGCCAATGTCAAAGCGGGAGTTTTTAATTTGACCTCTTTCTCCTTTATTTTTCCCTTTATTTCTACTTTGGTTTCCCTCTCTCTACGTGACTTTCTTTTCAATTGGCCTCTATTATTCAGGAAACTATATCTTGGATTTTCTCCTCTTCTTTTTATCAGCATCGGGCACTTTGATATATATATATATATTGTGCGGGGTTTCTACTGTTTCACTGCCTACATTCTGTACTGTAGGCTGGGGGTCAGCTACTGGTCTCATCATGTGTGGCATTTGCCCTCTAATTCCTTCTAACTCCTCTTCAATCTTTTTTAAATAAAGCTATTGCGTTTTCAGGACCCATTGTTGTGTTGGTTAATCACTTTCCTCTTTACTTGTCCCTTCCCGGTCCCCGTCCCTGCCGTGCGCTTCCCTGCACTCGCTCTCATGACGTCAGCTGGAATTCTCCAGTGCCAGCTAACAGTTCGTTGTGACAGTTAACAGCTGTCAGTTGTATTTAGCCGGTGACCGGAGCGCTGCCTCCTCCTCCCGGTGTGTTGTCTTATAAGCTATAATAAATCCATACTTCAAGAATTGCTGTGTGCCTACTTCTTAACAATATTGGCGACGAGGCATGACACACCGGAGAACCCACGGCACGAAAAAGATTAAAAAAGGCGGAGATATTATTAAGTTAAGTGCAGCGTGAAGGCACCGTAAATTGAGGATGAGGAAATATTCGAAAGATGATTTGAGAAAGGCATTGATTTTAACTTGAGTGGAAAGCAGTCACAGTAATTAAGAAAACTTCGTGCGATGATCGTCGGATGAAGGAAAAAATGACAAGGATTAAGAGAGTTTGGCGCTCTGTGTCTGTGTTGTAAAGTCGTGTGGAAGTTTAACCGTGAACTGTGTTCTACGCGAGATTAGCGTGTGAGGAAATCTTCACCACAGAACTAAGTGCGCACATCTGTGGCAACGTATGACGTAAGATGCGACAGGGGCCATTTTGAATGAGGAAAGTTGACGCTCTAGTCATTTAAGACGCACAGGAAACGTCCATGAAGTCATTTTGAGAAAAAAAAAGAATAAGCACCGCTAGTGACATTTGGGGTGAGAAGAGGAGTAAAAGATTTGGTCACAGTAACCACCGGGCAAATTTATTACGGTGAGACTCTAAAAGAGAATGAAAAAGGTCTAAGGAAAAGTGAATTTAAGGAAAAAGTAAATTTAAAAGTATACTGAAAGGAAATTAAAAGTAAAGTTATTCTTTTAAGCTACACAGTGCAGTGACAGTGACTGGGGTTTCGTTCTTATTGTGTTTAACATGGCAACTGGCAACATATACAATTTCCCACCCCCACAATAATTTCTAACAGGTAAAGGGGAACCACAAATAAAGTGGGAGGAATGGCGAGAATTCTTTAATAATTATATAACGACATTTGATAAGCCAGAAGAACCTTTACCAGCAGTGGAAAAGAAGAAGATACTGCTGCACTGCTTAGGTGCTGGTGGACTGAAAGTGTACAATAGCATTACTAAGAAAGCACAAGGGGAAGTAGAGGGAGATGTGTTTGTTAATGCAATGGAAGACTTGGACAATTATTATAAGCCCACTGTGTGTGTAGCGGTTAACAGGTATACATTTTATAGGTGCAAGCAGGGAAAGTATAAAAGCATAGAGGACTACGTCTCTGCTTTAAAAAATTTGGCTCTGACCTGCAAATTTGAAAACATGCAAGATGACTTAATAAGGGACCAGATAGTAATGTGTGCGGCAAATCCCAACATACAGGACGCATTATGGTCCAAGGGGGGAAAACCACTCCAAGAAGTGATGGAAATTGTTTAAAAAAAAAGAAATGACTGGTCGGTGCACTAAAGCAGTGTTAAAAGAGGATAAGAATATACAAGAGGAACCTGGTGTTGTAGCTAAAATAAGCAGTGGAAAAAAGAAGAACATGGTAATAAAAAATGGAATTGAGGAAGAAAAAGAACACAAAGGTGGAACAAGGAATTACTATGATTTAAAATGTTTCCGTTGTGGTAGCAACAGACACTTGGCAGATAACTGGAAATGTCCAGCAAGGAACAGTAAATGTACCCAATGTGGTCTGGTGGGTCATTTTCAAAAGGTGTGTTACAGGAAAGCTAAGGGTAAAGTGAAACATGTAGAAGAGAGCGAGGAAGAATAATCTGAATCTTCGGATGAGTCAGAGTACAACCTATGTGTGCTCAACATTACGGATGGAGAAAACAATGATGAGGTGGGAGGAAATGAAAAGAAAAACCCAGAGTGTGTCATCACCATAGGAGGTGTTAGCATTGATATTGTAGCTGATTCAGGGTCACCCTGTACTATTGTTAATAAGAAAGTATGGAAGAGAAAATTTGTAGAAAAACTTGGGAAAGAGTTGAACGAAGATGACATTACACTAAAAACATACACTGGAGAAATCATTGATTTGGTTGGTTGTAGAGAGCTGGAATTTGATTTCAAGGACAGAAGTACCAGGAGTAAATGATAGGTTTCAGCAAAAGGTCCTTCTGTACTGGGATGGAAAGACCAGGGAAAATTAGGGATAACTCTCAATCCCAACAGTTCAGAACGTGTATTGGTATTACAAATGGAAGAAAACACAAAACTGAAGTATCCAGAAAATTTCCCTAAGGTGTTCAGTGGAACTATAGGACAGTTGAAAGGATTCCAACATAAAAAAATATGAAAGAGAACGCCATTCCTTGTATACACAAGGTGAGACACATTTCTATAAAAAACAAGGACTGGATTATGGCTTACGGGAAGGATAAGACATTGTTAGAAGTTAGCAAATTCATTGTTGAGGGGTGGCCAAGCAAGAAGAACATGAAGAAAGAGCTTAGTCCCTTTTGGGAACTCAGAAGTGAATTATCAAAAGAAGGAGAACTTATCTTAAGACAGGGCAAAGTCATACCACCGACATCGCTAAGAAAAAGAGTAATTGACCTATGCCATGAGGGTCACCTAGGCATTCACAAAACCAAACAAAGGATTAAAAACTGGTACTGGTGGCCTGGATGTGACCTAGAAGTTGAAAGAGCGGTGAGAAATTGCATAATGTGCGAAACTTCAGACAAATCACAAGTTACAATTAAACCTCCTCTACAACCTCTAAAATGTCCAGAAATGCCATGGGAAAGAGTGGGATTCGACATAATGGGGCCCATCTGGTACAAGGAAGAACAGGTGAATATTGTGGTTATGGTGGACCATTTCTCAAAGTGGCCGGATATAAAGTTATGTAACAAGGTTGAGGCACAGGATATAATCATATTCATGGATAAACTCTTTACCAGGGAAGGAATTCCTAAAACCATTGTGAGCGACAACGGAAGCCAATTCACCTCAGTAGAATTTAAAAGGTACATAGATAGAAATGGTATAAAACACAAAACTACATCGGTGTACCATCCTGCCGGTAATCGAGCAGCAGAACGCTTCAATAGAGTAATCAAAGGAACCATACAACTCGCGAACAACAATGGACTGTGTTGGAAAAAAGAAGTGTACAAGATGATCTGGGCGTACAGAATTGCTCCAAGCGAAAGTACTCATTACAGCCCTTTTGAGTTATTGAAAGGGAGAACACCTTTATCAAAGGACAATATTGGATGACGTGAATACAATAGCAAGAAGGATTACTTTGATTTGTTGTATGATGAGGAGTCAGAGACTGATGGTGAGGGGAACAACACACACTTACCACACCCACTCCACGAAGTTGAGTCAGGTGGGGACAAAATGCATACCGAGTCCATCGGAGAGTACGGAGACTGCGGGTCCGAAGGCTCCGCTGGGTCCTCCTGCTTCCCAGTGTGAGGAAGGTCAGGACTTAGTGGAAGTTACTACAAAAGAAATGGACCATGTCGACAGCAATACTGTGAGTGGTTTTGGAACAGAGGACAGCAAGAAGTCAGATGTAGGACTAAATACAGATGACGACATCGTGGAAGAAACCAGTTGCATGAGTAGACATGGACGTCTTGTGGTCATGCCCAAGAAGTACAAGGATTAACAGTTACAATTTTTCCCCTTTTTTTCTACTACCATCTTGTGCTTCCCTCCGTAAGGAGATGTGCTGTGTTGGTTAATCACTTTCCTTTTTACTTGTCCCTTCCCGGTCCCTGTCCCTGCCGCACGCTTCCCTGTGCTCGCTCTCATGTTGTCAGCTGGAATTCTCCAATGCCAGCTGACAGTTAGTTGTGACAGTTAACAGCTGTCAGTTGTATTTAGCCGGTGACCGGAGCGCTGCCTCCTCCTCCCGGTGTGTTGTCTTATTAGCTATAATAAATCCATACTTCAAGAATTGCTGTGTGCCTACTTCTTAACACCCATTGTTTAACATTGTAACTTCTAGAATACCCTGCAAGGTTTTCTGCATCATCAACAATAAGTCCATCATTGAAGAGGAAGGAGTAGCGGAAATATCTAAGTCTTGAAGACTATTTCTCTCAGGGGCATCTGAACGCTGGGGAATCAATTCTCGAAGTTTCCTGCTGGGTTTGAATTCTTGTCCCATTTGATTGTTGTATCGATAGGTTTGGTAAGTCACCTCAGTCAATTCTTTGCCCTTGACTGATATTTTCCATTAGGCCTTTATTCTCTAGTTCGGATGCTTGCAATGAAAATAGTTTGGGGGATGATGACAGACGCAGGGCTATTATTTGCTCATTTTGGCTCGGAAGGGAGTGGTTTATTAAGAATGATACTTCCAATAATTCCTCAGCAGATTCTTCCTTGCCATTCCCATTCTGGCACACTTCTTCAATTTCTAAGGACTTCGTAGTTAGATCTAATCTTTTGTAATGTTTCCCTAGAAAGTCCTTTATGGATTTAGTTGCTGAAGTACTGCCTTTAGAGTTAGTTGCTGAAGTACTGCCATTGGATTCTTACGGAGTCTTTTTGATGGCTTTTTTATTTTTTCTCTTTTGAGGTGCCCCTTTACTTTTTTTCTCCGGGGCTAGCTTGGCTCTCCTGACTCTCTTCTAAGGTCCTGAGTTCCCTGGGAAACTCCCTCCTCCCTGGGCTTTTCTCCACGGGTTCTTGCGGGTTTTTTGCTTCCTCTTAGGTGCCATTGTCCCTTGATTCGGGTCTGTTCCTTTTTATTGAACACTATGGCTCCGATATTACAATGCGTTATACTTTTAGCGTGCTTCCTTGCTCAATCCTTGCTTTTTCCCCCTGCACTTGTCCCCTAAACAACTAAGGTTAACAATTAGTGGGTACTTAGAGGGGCGATGGGGTACAGCAATCATTCACACAGTCGTTCTTGCACTTACCTCTGTTGTGCTTTCATCCCACCATACCTGCAAAATTGCATTTAAAGTTCTCTTGTTTGACACAGCACAATAACCTGGTGGCCTCCCCCTTGCCTCTTTACTTCCGCTGGGGAGCAGCACACCGGTTGTTCCTTGTGATTCCACCCCAGGCTTTAATCTTCTAGATTTTTCAGCTTTTGGTTGCTTTGACACAGTGCTAGCTACTTCAGCTGTTGAATTGCACGACAACGGTGTATCAGAGTGTTGGTTTGGCTTGTCAGCCTAGGTGACCCCTTCTGCCTTTGCTTCGACAAAAGCAGTGCATGTTGTCTCATTTCTTAGTAGCATACCTGGGTATACTTTTTCCATGTATGCCAATGATTGCATCAACAAGTTGGAATAAAAGACGTTACCATCGAGAAGCTATAACATCACAGCCTATTTCTGAAAGATGCTTTTCTGCTTCACTGACCTGCAGTAGTGTGCACAATATACAAATTCACATGTTTCACCAGGAGTGCCCACAGGATGTTTAAGTGTACAGAGAGCAATTAGTGGGTTGCCTGTGCGTAGGATGTGTTGGACTTGATGGACCCATTAACTAGATGGGCATTCCCTCAGGCATAATTCTATGAAGTGTAACCATGGAAAGCATACAGCTGTAGCCTAATTGTGGGGAAGTAACCAGACTGATGTGACGCCATTTTAAGATTTTTGCCTGGCATCTGTATTGGGGGATGGAAGAACGGGAAGGAAAGAAGCAATCTCCCTTCTACTCAAATGAAACATACAAATGGCCCAGCCTTGGCTACTGTAATTATCCAGTACATTAATGTATTTAAAATGAGGTGCCGTTACTTTCGGGAGACCTGTAGCTCAAATGTAATACACATTTTTTTTAAATGTATTGATTGGTTACTAAAAACTGTAAAGAAGTGGCACTTTTTTAATGTTCATCCCCCACTTTCTGGACTGATACTGCTGTTTTTTCACCTTTGAAGAGTGCACTGAGGCCTGCTAAACAGACCTAAGATCCACTGTTTTGACACTATACAAATTGTATGTGGAATTGGATACCCCCAATTGGCATGGATTGACCTACTTATAAGTCCCTTGTACATGGTACCTAGGGCATGTAAGACCGAGCGTCCACCCTGGGCTGCAGCACAGTTTTTACCACCCTGTGTGTGACATAGAACAAAATGGCTCCCAGCCTGCCACTACAGACTGAAAAGGTAGTGATTTACACTGCCAGTTCGACTTTGCCATTAACACCAGTGGCAACGCCACCCCATCCCATAACAATATATGTTAGTCTCCCGTAAGGAATGTCTATGGAGCCCTATGGCAGGTGGCTGTATTTTGTAAAGTAAGACATATATTTTTCAAATATCTTCGCAGTTACACTTCCAAATTGTCTTTCTGCTGTGGATAAAGTTAGTAGCCTCATTGGCTAGTACAGGTTTCCCGATTAGCATCCCAACCCGGATAACTTCTGAATGAGACTACCTAACTGGGTCATGTAAGGTATCAATTTAATCATTACATTAAATGCAACTTGATGGTCAATTCGACATTTATGCCACTTTTAAAAGTAGGCAACTTTTAGAAAGTTGACACTCTGTACTTTAGCAGCCTCACAAGGGCCCTGACACTGCAGACGGCTTTCTGACAACGTGGCGAGACTTCTGAATGACACCCCAGCCCATGAACAAAGACAGTAGCTGCTGAGAAAGGTGTCACCTCCTCCCACTGGATGTCCATTCGGGCCTTAGCCAAAAGGTGAGCTTCAAAGGTGAAGCTGCTGAACAGGATGCCTGTTGTTCCTGCTGACAATTTGGAGGCAGGGCCAAAGAGGGAAAACTCGCCCCCTAACCGGTTCTACTGTAGGTTTATAGCCCTCTGTTAGCAACACACCTAAGGTGGGCTACCAAGCTCCTTATGACCGAGGAAGGGTCATGACATATTGAAAGGGGCAAGAACGTGGCAGTCTGGGATAGCCAGGTGCCACACATCACAGGAACTTCACCACTAGGTAGGAGGGGAAGCAGTAGCCCATTGGCTAGTGACTGTGTGGTCCCCTCAGGGCACTTTCCTGGCACACTGAACCTCAGTAAATGCTGGAGTCGGAGAGGACGAAAGAAGGGTTGCATTGCTGCCCTTAACCCACACAGAGAGGCTGCACTGCTGAGAGGACTACACCAGCTGCGAGGACTGCACCAGCTGCACTTTTGGGCCGTGAGATTGGGACTGCTCCTGACCCGGAGAAAGTTGGGTTTCTTGCCTTCACCCACAACAGTGAATCCAAGGATCAGTCGGCTGATCCCTTGAAGCCGGCTCCAGGGACACAAGGGCCTAAGTTGCCCAAACTGACAAAGTGGTATCCACCACTGAAGCTTTACCGCTACAAGTCACCTGGCTTGCAAGACAACAATTCTGAGATAGCCAAAGCCTGCACTTGAGTGTGCCTGATGCGGGATTGCTATCCAAGACTGGACTTGTCTCACCCAATGGACTCTAGCCCTCAATAAAAGATTTGGCTTCAATCATGGTGCAGACCGATCAGTAGGCCAGCATTGGCTGGCCTGCTACTGCAATGTATAGGACTTTGTGGGATGACCCCAATCTCTGTGGCCAAGTTTGTCATGCATCATCCGTGGACCAAGGAACCACCAAAAAGACATCCCTGTAGACCGCACCACAACCGGAGCATCTTTTTGCCTGCATCCGACCGCATCAGGACCATTCTGTTAGTCTCTGGCGGTTGTCTTTGATAACATTGAAATCTTGCTTCAACAATAATCTGGTGGCCACATAACTGTCCAAAGTCTCCTCTCTGGCCCACTAGACCTCTGTCCTGCCGGATTTGGTCGCCCAGCCCGGGCCAGAGTAGTCAAACTAACTGTTCAAACCTTTCAAAAGTTTACAAAGCTTTTGTTTACCAATGCTTGTTTGTGGTTGTATTTAAGAGTATTTATATTGTCTAAAATCTGTATAGCAGGAACCCTCCAGTAGATTTTGCTTATCAAAGCCTCAAGAAATTCATAAAAATATATTCTCATTTTTAGGTCGAGCCTAGCGGCATCACGCATGCCCTTCTCGCTCTGCAAGGCATACTGTAATAGGGTATGCACTAGAAGCCCCGCCCACTCTCCGCCCAAATTTGTCATTGGCTTTGTGCCATTGTCTTCTTAAATGCTGGCTTCTGATTGGTAAATAGGCTTGTTAGTCCCTCCTTGATACCACCTTGTCTCCATTTGTTACTGCCCATAAGGACTGGACCTTTTACTCCTCATGTTACACAATCTGCTCTATCTTGGCTGTGAGCACTATTTTTTTTTGTTTTTTTTTTATTATTTGCATCGCGGTACGCTTTAACTTCAGCGGCCGCTCTTCTTTACTTAATTAATTTGCATAATGTGCGTTCCGCTTTCACTTTAGTGGGCGCGCTTGTTTATTTTATTAATTTGAGACGCAGTCCGTTCACTTTAGCGGCAGCGCTTATACATTTATTTAATTTGCAGCCTCCCCCAAACCCCCCCCCATGTGTGCGTTTCTGCCTCCCTCTACCCCTGAATGAAGTTTATTCAGTGACCTGAGCAATACTGCACAAGCTCCGCCTCGGCAGCTGAGCTGACACCGAGACTCGTACCTCGGTTCCCCATCTCCAAAGTCGGCAGCTCTGGCCGTATTGTACTCAGTTGGAACTACCCAAAATGTTTTCTATGAGGCCTAACAATACCAGTTTGCAAGCGCACGTGCTAGAGAACACACTATTTTCGTAAATCCCTCTACAATCATTTTTTTCCACAAAGCATTAGTCTCAGAACCAAAATATGAATTAGAGTCAGCGGGACACACAGCCTTCTCTTTTGGTGGACCTCATCTGTGGCGGCGGCTCTCGTTCGCCTGCGCGGCCTCAAGATATTAAGATAAACAGATTAAAAACCGTATAAAACGTCCATATAAAGTAATACTTGCATAACTGCGCTGCAATGAAATACGAGAGAGGCCAACGACACAAAAAAAAAACATTTGCCATACAATAGGTCTCGCATTTACGTGTCTTAAGCTATTGGCATTGTAAATGATAAAACCTTTTATTTATATTTTAAAAACGAAAGCAAAAAAAGGCATTGTTAGTTCACAATGTCAATAGCTGAAACTCGCGTAAATGCGAGACCTATTGCATTGCAAATGCTCGTTTAGGTCTGGTGTTATAGTTTATTTTTCTGCATAACATATTTGTACACATTTTTTAAACTAGGTTAGTTTGGGCTTCGGTTTGGCTCCACCCAAAGGAGTATTAATTACTCTCTCACCTCATTCTATCAGCTGATGATGCATCATTCCACCTTCCAGGAAGTGCTTCAAGTAGAATGCATGATGGACTGTTCTAAATCTGAGAAACTAACTCAACTATGCTGCCACATTCAGTTAGTTTCACCTACATGCATTTTACACAGAAAGCAATTTGTGCTGCTTTTTCCCAGCATTGGGCTAGCCAGTAGAGCACACTTTAAAGTGATAAAAAAACGAATTATCTACCATGCAGGGAAACAGCATTTGTGAATTGATTTATTTACATTTGTTGATCCATTAGCACCAGACATATTGGCGTTGCCAATGCGTGTTCTGAAAATGTTATATCACTGCTTACGTCAGGCTTTCTTCAGTACTAATGCTTGCAACACAGACATTTTAACATGTCACTTCTGCTAGGGCACCTCTGACAAGCAAATTAAGCACAGCAACATTTGCACACCATTCGTCAGAGAGATAAAATCTGATCTGTTAATCTGATGTCTTCGATTTTTTGAAGCTCTTCTGTGTTTAACTAAGGTGAAAAAAGTCTATTTTATTATGTATATTTGTTTGTGCATCTCCAGGCTTTAATGCAAAGCCAGGAGCAATTATTTTGCTTGGGTAGCGCAGGTGCATCATTTCAGTAGGCCTCTACAGATGTCTGGCAAAGAAGTTTGAGGCCACACCTAATTACATGCTAAATGTAAACTGGCGAATATTACTGCTCGTTCAGGTTAGGCTGGTTACTCATCTGAAAAAGCTTACTTTTGCAAGTAGTCTTTTGTCCTCTGGTGTGCCTCTCACTCTGCCTTGCCCTAGCAGGATCTAGCGCTACTTTACGTATCCTTGCATGGCTCCATTTCATTGGCATAGAACATTTTCTGAGACTTGCTAAAACCGATTATGGATTGGAAGTTTAATATTAAGCTCCATGGGGCTGCATCTTTGCAATTTGACGCTATTCAAATTGAACGCAACCGCATTAAAAAGGCCTCGAAGCCAGAGAAACTGCTGATTTTATATTGATCTAATAAACTCTATGGTCCTTTCAGGTCTCCTGCTTCCTTCCAATAAGCCACTCTGTCAAATGCTACTTTTGTACCGGTTTTAAGCCTCTTTTAAAATAGTTTTGTTCCAAAATGTTTAAAGTTCTAGTGCAAAATACCTACAGTATAAGTCTCAGGACATGAAATAAAACGCAACTGTTGCGGGGCTAAAATGCAACAAAAGACAAAAAATCGCATTTGAATTTCTATACTCCTATATATTGTGGCCCTGGCTTGTGAGCTGGAACTTGGGACAACAAGTTTGTTTTATTGAAGGTGGAAGTCAGGGCAGCCTTTCATAGTAAGTTGGCTATATCCTAGGCCTCACCATGAGTGCTTCAAGGTCTCCTACTCTTGATGCATTTGTTCTGTACATGTGAAGGAAGATCACACTAATGTTTGTCGTACTGTACCAATTTGTTGTGTGATGGAAGCTTGCAATAATAGGTT
The DNA here is from genome assembly GCF_964261635.1 of Lissotriton helveticus. NCBI lineage: Eukaryota > Metazoa > Chordata > Amphibia > Caudata > Salamandridae > Lissotriton > Lissotriton helveticus. The sequence goes on from NC_136069.1 coordinate 362,507,352, forward strand.
TGCCTTTATATTGGACGTTGTAGGGAGGCATTGAGGGTTGTCTGTGGACAAATGGTAGGGGGGCAGGGTCTGAACCTTTGGGACAGTCACTGGGTGTTTATAGCTAAGCCTGGGCCTTTAAGACTGCGCCTAGGAATGTGAGGATTTGTCTATGTACATGAGGCTGTGTTTGGGCATTTGTAACTGAACCTGGGGTATATGATGACTGGTACGCATATGTTGGATGTATCTGGAAAGGCACCCCCCTGACATATCATGGCTGTACTCATGACATGACGGGAGCATCCTAGTTAATATGTGTGTGGTACCTAAAATAGACCTTTATCAGCTTTAACAACGTTTGGGTTGGGTTGGTTGTTTCATCAATCTTACACTTAGGGGGCTGTTCACAAAGGTCAATCTACATGTGTAAATTTACTCCAAGTAAATATATTCTTAAACTTTTGAAAATCTTTACTTATTTTTCTATTCACCATTCACAAGTGTAAGTTACTCAAAAGTGTAGACTGACCTACTCTCCCCCCGAAGTAGGGGGTAGATTCAATAATACTTTCAAAGTTGACTGTAAAGTTACAACTACTATTGACTTTACTACCATATTTCATGGTCTGCACACTTACACCGTATGGTAAAATATATGGAAAAGGTTAAATATCAGAACAAAATATATTTATGTTTAATATTAATTTTAATTTGATGTATATGTTTATTTGAAATGTGCAGCAATGTAAAAAGTAACATCATTCATAACCTAATTTTCCATTAAAATTGTTATCATTTCGAATGTATTTAATTTATATAAAATACATTTTGGGAAAATAGTTTACAAAAAGCTTTACCTAATGCAATAAAAAATGTATTTTTATTATGTATTAAACATGGTTAGAATTGATGTAGAGCACCAATTAAAATTAATTTCATTATTTTAATAAATATCAATTGCATTAATGTAAAAAGGTTAGAAAATATATAAAAATAAAATAATTAGTATGTTCTAGCAACATACATTTTTTAACATAAAATGATTAATTTAATTAAAATTGACATTCGTTTTTTGTTTTTTTGTATTTTAACATCCTTTTTTTTCGGTATTAGGGTGTTGCAGTATCATTGATTGGCCATGTGTAGTGCTGAACTTACCCAATCTCTGAGCTGGAATACATTTACTGCCTGTTTTTGGTCCTGTTTGGCTATAGTAACTATAATAGATCAATTTGTGAATAGCAATGGTCTTAATCTTTTGTGGGTAGGTGCATGTCCCTCCCTAGACGTGTCCCTAACTCTTTATTAACCCCTCCTTACTCCTCCCTTACCTTTCTAGTATATTTCCTATGTTTCAGCCACTACCCTTGTCTTTCCCACATTTACTACTAAAACGTATGCATGTGTGTGTGCAGAGATCTCCGTAGTTGGGTGGAGATTTCCACACAGAAAAGTAGGAAAGGCAGAGGCATAGACCTCCGCAAATAGATTTGTGAACAGCATTTTGTAGTTTATTAGTAGTACTTTTGTAGTACTACTAAACATAGTACAAAGCACAATTTGTTAATAAGTCCATACACTGTCAATTACTTTTACGCCACTGGGCCTAAGGTAATGCACAGACTTGCTGTGATGTCATCAGTTATGAGATCATGTGATGTCAGTTCCTGTGATGTCTTGGATTGTCAAACGGTGGGTTATGTCACTTCCGGTATACTTTGACATACTGGAGCAGCACCCTACTTAAGAGTGCCCATGCTTATCCATATTAAAACACTTGCCAATTTAAAGGCAACTCTGATCCATTTACACTCACTGCTATCAAACAAGTATGCTCACCATCACTTGTGCTCAATACATAGAGGGGGTCCACACTGCTGCGCACACAAAAATTGAAGGTTCAGATACAATAATCTCAAAGTACTTCACAATTCATAGCCTTCCTTTCTTTAAATACATGCTTTCTTTTTTCAGTAAAATATATAGTTGTAGTTTTGTTAGATAGGATTTCTATGCTAGCTGTAATTGCATCTGATGCCTACCCTCAATTTTTCATCTTTGTGACAAACATTTAAAATTGCTGCAAACTCTTGCATTGCTTTGCCAGCCAGGACACAGACAGTATTCTTCATGTGTAGCTAGGATGGTAAGTAGCTTTGAGAAAACAGATCGGGTGCCCATTTCATACCTAGCTTATTATGGAGAGAGGTGGCTGTGGGAAGGAACTGTAGTCTCAGTTTACTGGTAGCATTCTCAAACACCTACACACAATGACAAAAACAGAAAATGTTCATCCCTTCTGAATAGCAATCTCAGACTGCCAACTGTTCTCTCCTACACATTTCTCTCTAGCAGTCACAGACAAAGTCTACCTTTTTAAATCACTATTCCTAAAGATTTATTAAAAATTGAACTTGGATTTTAAATAAACATTACACATAGTGTTTGAATGTTTCTGGGAGCTTGTCCCAAAGCAACTTTAGTAGAGTTATGATTATATTCAGAACTATAGTTTTTCTCCTTTAATAGCTACACTTTTTCACAGTGAAAATTGCTTTTGATGTCTAGCCACTCTGGGCACATGCAAACACTAAGTTCTTGTAGTAGCCACTTTTTAGTGCAAGGTATCCTAACTTGTGAGGTACAAGGCCTACCTTGGGGTGACTCATTTAATATGTAAAAGTATGGTTCTTTCCTATTTAAAAGGGTTGACAGGTTTGCCTCGTGGTTAACAAACTACAGGAGTCAGGCTCTGCATGTAGACTGAAGCCATGCTTTCTTCGTCTGCCTAGTGGATGGCACAACATATGATGCCATCCACAGAAGACATTTAACTGTTTCAAGCAATTCATGTATTTCCTATACTATACACAATGATTTTTCTGGAAAGATAAGTAGGCCAAATAAGAGTTAGCCAATGTTTTCATGTTTCAAGGGTTAGAGCACAAACACTGGGGCCTGGACAGTAGTGTTCCAGTGTGCAGACTTAAAAACAGCAATATCAGTCAACAAAATAATAGAGGTGCCCAAGCAAAAAAGAGGCCCTTTCTTATACTTGCCTTCTCAGCTAACCACAGGAGATCACAAATTGCAACGTGCCTAATTATTTTTCATTAGACAGGTCAATTTATGTCCCCTTTTAAATGGACAATGTGTGTTAAGACCTACTAATACATTTACTGCATGTCAAATTTCACACCCAATCACAAACCAGTTTGTGTGCAAAATGCACACCGTGATTTACAAATGGGTGTTTGTACATCTGGCCTCTGGTTTCCAGTAAAATACCCAACGTTTCCTTAGATTAAAAATACTAGGTGCTATCCCATACATCTCCTAAATTTAATATTGCTAATACTTCTTTAGATATCCCTGCTGTCCAGGGATAACATATTGAAGCCTTTGGTGAGAAAGATAGATTCTTTAAATGGCAATTTGGTCCCTGCCTCTGGGCATTTTGTCCCATTACAGTTTTGCTAATTGATCCTCATAAGCCACATCCTGCCTAGTGAGACCAAACTTAATTTGTATCTGAGACTGACCACTCGACTTTGTAGGTGACACACTTCTCTGTATGGATTGCATCCATTTAGCCAGTCTACATCAGTGCAATTCCATACCATATGTCAAAGTTGACATTCATTTAGATTCGATTGCCTTTACTGCTCATAGGTCTGAAGGACAGTATGTTATTAAATTATCTTTATTCAAGTTTAGTTCAACTGTTAAATACACAATCAGCAAGGTTGCAAGCATCAACGTCTGGATATACGTACAATAATGTCCCATTAGGCCGGATTAATTGCAAAGTACCAGTATTTATAGAAATGCTGCTGTGGAAAATAACCTAAAGGGAACTGAAGCTGTATTGTAATCTGTAATAAGTGGTAACTGCTTCACACTTTCCATCCTATAGTGTTGCATTCATTAGTTGTATTTGACACGCTTAACTCCTAAGAGAACAAGCATTTACAATGCAATAGGTCTCGGGTTAGTTAAGTTTGAGCTATTGGCATTGCTAAATAGTGCAACACCAACTGCAACAAAAGTCTATAAATTGTACGCCAAAAAAATGTGTGTAGCAATGGCGGCATGCTGCGCTTTATATTAATATTTTTAAAAGTAAAGTGTGCCATACTGCTATTGCTACATGGTTAATTGTGGATGCGTTAACAATTGATGTGTGCACTGATGGCTGGTAGTGTGTGTGTGTGTCTGTAGAAATTGTGCACTGATGGCGGGTGGTGTGTGTGCCTGGTGGAAGTGTTCACTGCGAGCTGGTGGTGTGTGTGCCAGGTGGAAGCGTGCACTGATGGCTGGTGGTGTGTGTGCCTGATGAAAGCGTGCAGTGACGGCTGGTGGTGTGTGTCTGATGAATGCGTGCACTGACAGCTGGTGGTGTGTGTGTGCTTGGTGAAAGCGTGCACTGATGGCTGGTGGTGTATGTGCCCGGTGAAAGCGTGCATTGATGACTGATGGTCTGTGTTTGGTGAAAGTGTGCACTGAAGGTGTGGCGTTGTGTGTGGTTGTGTGTGTGGTTGTGGTTGTGTGTGTGTGTTGTGTGTGTGTTGTGTGTGTTGTGTTTGTGTGTGTGTGGTTGTGGTTGTGTGTGTCGTGTTTGTGGTTATGTGTGTGGTGGTGTGTATGTGTGTGTGGTTGTGTGTATGGTTGTGTGTGTGTGTGGTTGTGTGGTTGTGTGGCACCTCCTTGCCCTCACCTGGGTCCTGCAGCTCCCGCCAGCCTCTTCACCAGAGGGCAGTGGTCCTTTCAGCCCCCCCCACACACACACATGCACACCCATGTACGTGCACTTGTGAGGTGCTAGTGCCCAGGTAATGGGTGTGTTCCTGTCCACCCCGCACCTCCCTGCCAGTCTATGACATGAGGCCAGCGGTCCTCTCAGCCTCCCACCACACACAAACACACACACACACAAGTGCGTGTGTGTGCATTGGCCCGTGAGGTGCTAGTGCACAGGTAATGGGTGTGTTCCTGTCCACCCTGCGCCTCCCTGCCAGTGTATGACATGGGGCCAGCGGTCCTCTCAGCCTCCCACCACACACACACACACAGACCCAAGTGCGTGCATGCGTGTGCATTGGCCCGTGAGGTGCTAGTGCACACGTAATGGGTGTGTTCCTGCTCATCCCGGTTGTCACTGGCGCCGTGCGCGTGAGAAATGATTGCAATAGACTAGAGATTCCAGCTTCCAAGAAGCCTTCAGCTGTCACGACAAGAAGCGGCCATATTGGAAAATTAAATTGCTATATTTACGACAGGAATTGCAGAGAAAAAATGGTTTATATACATAAATACTTAATTGTAATATTTAATTCACTTTTATTATTTCCTTTTTATAATTATGTAGATTTTTTAAATTTCAAAAGTATAAATATTCACGGAGTTTATAGAACAGTTAGCCCATTATTATACATGTTTAAATTATATCTGTATATGAAAAGGTCTGAATGAGCAAAACTTGTATTCTGCTTTCTCGTACATGGAGATTCCCCGCTTGTTCTAACAACGGCAGGCATTTCAGCGTCTAAAGAGCTGCGCGCAGCTTGCTCGCCCTTCTTTTATGTCTATGCTGTTGAAGTCCCTCGAATGAGTGAATCTGTGGATGCGGGCACCAGTGCACGCTGTAGGCTGCGGACATGCCTCCAAAGGGGAAAGGTGGTACCAGAAGCAGCAAAGGTACTGTGAATAAACAGTCATGTAATCCTCTGTTAACTACTGTATTTTAAGGTTGAACAATAAATACATTTTGGTTAATTCACTTGCTCCGTTCACGAGTTGCGGGGGCGCGCGCGCAGCTGTGGACGGCGGCTGCGTGCGAGCACTGGCACGCGCTACCATCATGAGCTGAGGGCGAGAAGCTCTAGTTACAGGGCGAGGAGAGCGCGCACGTATGGCCGCGTGAGAGGCAGGGGCGGCACGCGACGCGACTGAGGCAAGCCTGGTGTGTTCGGTTGAGAGAGGGTGCCCCCCTTAGGCACTTGGTAACTTGTTGGGGGCCTGTAGACTGTGCACCTGCCCGTCCTTGTGCAGGAAGTCTGCCCAGTGCTGAGCGCGAAGACACGCCGAGACGAGGTAGGTGGGGGGGGGCTCTGTGTGTGCGTGCGTGTATGCGCGGCGGGGGGGAGGGGGGGTTCTGTATGTGTGAGTGTGTGTATGCGCGGCGGGGGGGTCTGTATGTGTGTGTATGCGTGCATGTGAGTCTGCTTCTCAGGAGCCATGGGAGACAGGAAGCGCGCGCGACCGGATCCCAGTTCCAAGGTTGCGCGTGCACCTCGCTTGTCTCCTGTCTCCCTTGACTCCGTAAAAGCGAGAATGATTACAATAGAGTCTCGGAACGACAGATTGCTTCGCAATCTGTTCGCAGTTCCGAGACCTAAAAAGGAACCAAAAAGTAAACATTAACTAGGTCCCTTCCCTCCACCCAGGTGGAACCCTGCAGCGGCTGTAAGGGTGAGAAGGGGTCTAGAGGCCAACCTCAGCATTAGAGCTGACACCTGTGCAGTGCACCGATTATCCAATGACCAGAAAGGAGGGTAGAGCCATTCCAGCCACCACGTGAATTTTAAAGGTGTTTATGAGAGAAAGGGAATCAAGGTAACAAGACAGATTGAATAGGGCCAGGACAATTAAATGTACCAGGGGTACAGGTTAAGGATTCTCTCTTACAGCTCTGAAATGATGTTGCAGCAATATGGTTGGCAATAGCATGTACTTAGTTTGGTTGCCATGCCCAATTGTCTGTAGCGCTTGGAGGATGCTAGTTGAGTAGGGTAAAGGAGAGTACAGTTTTTACAGAGGTGGCACAAAATCAAAAATCAACGAGGAAGACTTAGCCTCAAGAGTGCTCAAATAAAACCTGAGGAGGGCAGATTGTTAAACCCCATCCCCCAATAGGTGCATATGGAATGATATTTATGGCATTTAACCTGTAATAACTATATCCTACATGTATTTAAAACAAAACGGTGATTTTATCTTGGAGTCAAACTAATTGTGCATATTCCATGATAAGATGATTTGCATGTTCTTTGTCAGTTTGACCGGCCTGTTATCGAGTGCAGAAAGAATCGCTTATTTTATTAAGTGTACCACCACAGAGCACTTTGGTTTTCGTGGGGCGGTGTGGACATGCAGCAGTTCCTGGGAATAGCTTCGGGGCTCCTAGAAGGGTGAATAAACCTGGGTCCACCTCTTTCCCTCTGCAGAGTTATCATTTACCGCTTAAATTGTTTGGGGTGGCAATTATGTTACAGGTCCTTTGGCAAGGTTTAACGAGTTCCATCGTGATGAAAGTATACTCGCCCACTTTATGTAGTATGCAAAATAGCAAAGTAGAACGAAGATGTAATTCCAGGGAAACAATTTAAAGAGCACTGTACCTTTTAACGGGTCAAATTAAAAAAAATATGGAGTAGCATTACACATTTTTTGAAGTGATTATGAAAATCCGGTTTATCTACATTTTACACCTCAATGTATCATATTGGCGTTCCATTGTTTCCATTTTCCACTGAAACTGTATTCACGCTATAACACAGCTTTCACATATTGCAGGCTCTTTAGCGGTGGGGAGCAGACAGCTGCCACAGGTACTAACCATATTGTAACTCTGCAGAGTATATCCATCCTCAGATTCACGCACTTAGTACACCACTGTACCCAGCAGCCATTTAAATACTACCAAGTAGATCAACATAAGGTTCAAAAGGAAGGTGGTCCGTGGGCAGCAAGGTGGGCACGAGGCAAGTGCTCATGCGCGAATTGGCATCAGAAAGTGTTTTGCGTGTTTAATACGATTAACACCAGAACATTCTACTTGGTCCCTTTCTGATCCATTTAACTTTGGATGAGAAAGATAAAAAGCACGCTCAAAAGACTCTACAGAGTAATCATTGTTTCTCCAAAGGAAAATCTTCAGTGACATACCATTCGTGGATAAAGGTCATTCTAACTTTCTCAACGAAAAAGACACATTGTATTGTCAGGTTCTGAAAACACCCAAAACTGTTCAAGCTCTAACCAAATGTCTGTACAATACCTAATGAACCAGCAAAAGCCAACTGACCTACCACACTTGTTGAATTGGCATGGGGTGTTTGTTATGACCTGGGCCATACTGTATGGGCGATACTGACTTATGCCTGTTTATCCACACTCGGAGTCAGCACTTCCATAAAAGTACGAAGGCAGCCTCCTGGGGTGGTGTCTGATAGACGCACCAAATTACAGTAAAACGCCCGAAAATGCCTTTTTTTCCCATAAATGAGTAGCTATGGTAGGGAAATTTAAAGTTTGCCTTAAATGCTGAAACTAAACTATTCACACTGTTTCTGTGGGAAAATGGATATGAGTAGCTGGTTCTATAGATGGCCAACCTTCCTCTTGGTCAGAGTCTGTTAATGAAACACAAAGTAAATCCAATTTCCAGAAATGAGCACTAGTATTGACCTCCAATAAACACCTGCACACATTAATCACTCATCTTATTATGAGTTAATATCATTAAAGGTGTGAAGAGACATTCAACAAAATGTAATAAACGATCTTGATGCAATCTGTGAAAATGCATAGCTATATGCTCCTTGTATAATTTTATCATGTTCTTCACAGATTTCTACAAAATAATTGCCTTCGAATTGTATCCCACAGAGCATTTGTTGGATTGCACCAGCTTCAAAGACTGTGAGTATGCTCTAACAAACCACAGTATAGTAATAATGTAAATTGGATTTGATTGTACTTATCCAGGTACATGATTTTTTGCTCTCTGCTTTAGGCAAAAACTGTTGTATGGAATTAAACAAAACTTGACATGATCCTTTCCAATAGATGCTGATACCATTGCATGGTTTCAGTGAGGGTATATTGATCTATATTCTACAATGAGATCACAAAGCAGTCACTCAGTGTTTTTTTCAGATTGACTTATTTGCAACCTCATCTTTGTTATGCGCTGTGACTGGTGCACTAATCAGATATATGTCATAAAATGGTCAGTCATCGGGGATCACAAAACCCCTGCCTCATTCATATTTATGAGATAGAGGACTTTTGTAACTCTTTGCAAATGTCTGTGAATACATGTACAGAGGACCTAAAGGGACAAGGTCTGCCTTCAAAAATAAATATTGCCATACAGTGAATGGCATTATAAAGCATGCAGTGGTCCCCTGATAACTGCAGCTGGCATTCACAAAATGGAAAATGGAAGCTTTCCAAACGTGTACCATCTACTATGAGAGGTAAGTACTCCATCAATGGTTTGCAATTAGAATTCCAGTTACAAACTATTACCACACACCATTGCGACTCGGAAGGAGGTGAAAGACACCCCTTTTATAACTCTTCCCCTTTCAACAGTACATACTTGTGCCTAAGTGGATTATTAGTTGAGGTGGATGGTAGTCCACCATCAATCAATCAGGGAATTGTGAAGCCCACTACTCACCCGTGAGGGTCTCAAGGCGCTGGGGGGGGTAGGGGGGGTGCAGCTCCGTGTCAGCCGTAGAGCCAGATCTTGAGGCTCTTCCTGAAGGTGTGCAGAGAGGGGGCGCGTCTGATGTTGACGGGAGCTCGTTCCAGGCCTTTGCCGCAACTGAGGCGAAGGCTCTTCCACCTGCTCTGGTCCTGAGGATGCGCAGGCTTTCTGCTATTGCGAGGTCGGCAGAGCGGAAGTTTCTCTTGAGGACGTGGAAGGAGACTCTTTCGTTGAGGTATTTGGGTCCGGTGTTGTGGAGGGATTTGTAGGCATGGGGGAGTAGCTTGAAAGTTACTCTCTTCTCGACGGGGAGCCAGTGGAGGTTTCACAGGTGTTGGGTGATGTCATGATGTCATGTAAATGTAAATGTAAATGTACAGGAATTTATATAGCGCAAATCACCGAGCGGTTTCTAAGCGCTTGCTTAGGGAACCCGTCCTGGTATTCCCCTGTGAGATAACCCCAGCAGGGTATCCGCAAGGTGAAAGCCAGGCATCCCGCCGCGAGGGGCCGTTGTGGAGATTAAGCAAGCTATTGCCCAGAGTCGCAGAGTGTGAACCCGTGAATCGAGTAGGCACCGGAGCGAGAATTGTCGAGTCCATGGACATTTTAGGACTCAATACCCCGCCGAGCCGGGAATTGAACCCTGGTCCCGGGCTGACCTCTGCTTCCAGGTCTGCCTCCTCTAACCAGTGAGCCACACTTCTCCACATGGGATGCCGAGGGCGAGTCTAGCTGCGGTGTTCTGGAGGGTCTGGCGTTTGCGTAGCAGGGATTTGTTGATTCCAGTGTAGAGTGCATTTCCATAGTCCAGTCTGCTTGTTATGAGTGCATGGGTGATGGTCTTTCTGGATTCGGGGGGATCGATTTGAAGATCTTGCAAACTATTACCACACACCATTGCGACTCGGAAGGAGGTGAAAGACACCCCTTTTATAACTCTTCCCCTTTCAACAGTACATACTTGTGCCTAAGTGGATTATTAGTTGAGGTGGTGAGGGGAACTGGGGCTGCGAGCTGCTGAGGAGCTGGGATTAATTGCGATCTTTGGCGCATTGATTGTTTCATTTTCTGCCAGACATTTGGAGCGTTTTTATCGTTTTATGAAACCGCCGCTTTTTAACTTTTTCTTACATTGGGGGCTATTATATTAATGGGAATTGTGAAAATCAGGCACTCTGACACCCCTTACACCCTCTGTACCTCTTCTTTTAGCCCAGCCGCTTTTTAATTACATCACTCGGCGGTGGGCGCCATCTTGAGTGAGGAGGGCGAGGTCAGCGCTCAAGTCGGGCCGGCCTCCCGCCCTCCCACTGTATTTAGGTGTGTCCTCCCCAGCGCTCCCCGCCCTACAGAAGCTCTCCCTGGTGAGGGGAACTGGGGCTGCGAGCTGCTGAGGAGCTGGGATTAATTGCGATCTTTGGCGCATTGATTGTTTCATTTTCTGCCAGACATTTGGAGCGTTTTTATCGTTTTATGAAACCGCCGCTTTTTAACTTTTTCTTACATTGGGGGCTATTATATTAATGGGAATTGTGAAAATCAGGCACTCTGACACCCCTTACACCCTCTGTACCTCTTCTTTTAGCCCAGCCGCTTTTTAATTACATCACTCGGCGGTGGGCGCCATCTTGAGTGAGGAGGGCGAGGTCAGCGCTCAAGTCGGGCCGGCCTCCCGCCCTCCCACTGTATTTAGGTGTGTCCTCCCCAGCGCTCCCCGCCCTACAGAAGCTCTCCCTGGTGAGGGGAACTGGGGCTGCGAGCTGCTGAGGAGCTGGGATTAATTGCGATCTTTGGCGCATTGATTGTTTCATTTTCTGCCAGACATTTGGAGCGTTTTTATCGTTTTGTGAAACCGCCGCTTTTTAACTTTTTCTTACATTGGGGGCTATTATATTAGTGGGAATTGTGAAAATCAGGCACTCTGACACCCCTTACACCCTCTGTACCTCTTCTTTTAGCCCAGCCGCTTTTTAATTACATCACTCGGCGGTGGGCGCCATCTTGAGTGAGGAGGGCGAGGTCAGCGCTCAAGTCGGGCCGGCCTCCCACCCTCCCCCCTCCCTATATCATGTGTCATCCTCCCAGACGGCGCAGCGGGCTGGCGCAGCGGGCGAGCCGGATGCGTGCCGAAGCCGCGCCTAAGCCAAGCCCGTCTGCGCGCGTCCGCGCTAGGATTGCGGTGGGCGCGGGCCACGCTGCCCCATTCCCCCCTACTCTCAGGTATGACTCCAATGCGCTGCTTTCCATGCGCCCGGATATAGCCAGCCTTATTTGTAAAGCGCACCCCCCCGTTGACCCCTTTTGGGGCCCTTTTTCCTGCCGTACATGTGGATGGTCCTCCATGGGACCCGCACGCCCTACCCCCGCCATTTCTTCCCCTCCCTGGCAAAAGTCGGTCTCTTTTAGATGCGGTCTCATTAATGCCAGATCCTTAGCCTGCCATGCACAAGACATCCATGACCTTATCCTGTCTCACGATCTTGACACACTATTTATCACAGAATCCTGGCTACATGATGCTTCTAACCCCGACCTGGCAACTGCCCTCCCTCCTGATTTCACCATCCTCAGGCGTGATAGGCCCAGCGACCGAGGAGGCGGGTTGGCCATCATTATTAAGAAGCTCTTCAGGTGCCACACTTTCGATCTAGCCTCCCTTAAGGACTGTGAGAGCATTGGCTTTGTGATCCACATCAACCCCTCCTCCTCTCTATCAGGAGGATTTGTCTACCGTCCCCCTGGGAACGCCACATCATTCCTGGACTCCCTCGACGAGACTTTGGGATCACTCATGACCCACTACCCCACTTTCACCCTCCTCGGGGATTTCAATCTTCACTTGGAATCTTGCACAGACCGTCCCACTGTCAATTTTTTAAACTCACTTGAGATCTTTGGTCTTTCCCAATTGGTCTCCTCCCCTACCCACCAGGCTGGACATACACTTGACGGCATCTGTACAAACCTGGAGTCCTTAAATACCTCTCCCCCATTACCGCAAATATGGACAGACCACTGTTTCATTCCCTTCTCCATCATGACTTCACCCCCTTTGTCCTCACATATCAAACACTCTCCCACCCCCTTTCCCGTTAACTGGAAGAAAGTAGCCGAGCGCATTAAGTTGAACCCCCAGCCCCCTGTCCCCCCCCCTCCTATCGTGGGTGAGGCATCACAGGACTCTATAAACTTTCATTTATGGATGGACGGAGTGGTTTCCGCCAACTCCAACCCCCCCAACCCAAAATTAGGGCAAGGCAAAAGGAAGCCTAATGCTCCCTGGTACACCCAGGCCCTCAGTGATTGTCACCTAAAGTGTAGGGTCCTGGAAAGAGTGTGGAGGAAGACTTATGATCCCTCCTCCAGATCCACATACATTTCCCAGAGGAAGCAATACCTTCTTAACATAAAAAAAGCAAAAAAGGCATTCTTCACTTCAGCCATAGATGCAGCCAATCAGAAACAACAAACAATTTTTGACATAGTAAAATCCTTCACCCACCCGAAGGCACTGGCAACCGAAATTCCCCCTTCCCAAGCCCTCTGCGATCAAATAGCCGACTTCTTCATTAACAAAATTAAGAACATTCATCACGCTTTCCCCCCCCCTCCGCCCATCGCACACGATTCCGTTACAACTATCCCCTCCCTGAACAACTTTACTACTGTCTCCCTGGCACAAACTCAAAAGGCCATCCTGACCTGTAGATCCGGAGCCCCCACGGATTCCTGTCCCCCGATTATTTTACAGCACCTCATCGAGGTTGTTACCCCATCAATCAATGCCATCATTAACGAATCTCTTGATTCTGGTACTGTCCCGACTGAATGGAAGAAGGCCACAGTCAAGCCCCTTATGAAGAAGCCAAATAAATCCCCAACCGACCTATCCAACATGCGCCCAATCTCCCTCCTCCCAGCACTTGGCAAAATCACTGAACAGTTAGTTCATGAAGAACTCAAAATCTTTGTGGAAAGCAAACGCATTTTGCATCCACAGCAATCTGGCTTCCGCCCAGGCCACTCAACGGAAACTGCACTAATTGAATTGTCAGATACCATCAAGTTCTTGCAGGATGAGGGCAAACAAGCCGTCCTCATCCTGCTCGACTTAACCGCGGCTTTCGACACCATCTCTCATGCTATTCTCATTAATAGGATGCGTGAGATTGGTGTCGCTGGTTCCGCCCTGGCCTGGATTAGTTCATTCCTAACCAATCGATCTCAAACTGTCTCCTTAGGCCCCTTTCTCTCTGACGAAAAATCCACCACCTCTGGTGTACCCCAAGGATCAATACTGAGCCCTCTCTTCTTTAATATATATATGGCCCCCCTTCTCACGCTGATCGAATCCCATGGGATCCTCGTGACTTCCTATGCCGACGACACTCAGCTTGTCGTCAGCATTGATAAAAGACACCCTGACGTTGCCCTTAGATTTCAAAACTGCCTCTCCCAAGTCTTCTCCTGGCTTAACCTGAATCATCTTAAATGTAACAGTTCCAAAACTGAAATAATACCCCTCGGCAAAGGCACCCTCTTTTCCCCTAAAGATTGGTGGCCTCCTAACTCTGAAGCACCGCCGAGTACGGTCACTTCAGCCCACAATCTCGGAGTCCAATTCGACTCGTCCCTTAGCTTCGACGAGCATGTGCGCATCACTGCGGGTCGCTGTTTTAGCCTGATCAGGCAGCTTAGGAAATTCTTTGACTTTCTGCCCATCTCCGCCAGGAAATCAGTCGCGGTGGCGCTCATTCTCTCCCGGCTAGATTACTGCAATGGCCTTCTAGCAGGCATTAAGAAATCCTCCCTAAAGAAATTACAAAGTGTGCAACACGCGGCTGCCAGGCTCGTCCTGAAACTCCCTCGCAGGTCTTCGGCCTCCGCGGCTCTCAGCACCCTCCATTGGCTGCCCCTCCATAAGAGAATTCTCTTTAAGCTCCTTGTTACGGTGTTCAAATCTACCAGGAACACCGGCCCATCCTACCTGTCCAAGCGACTTCTGCCCTATACCCCAACTCGTTGTTTAAGGTCCTCAGGAGCGAATTTAATCTCTGTACCCAAAATTAAACTAAAAACCAAAGGTGGTAAAACTTTTGTTTTTTTGGCAGCCAAAGCATGGAACGGTCTCCCCCCCAACCTTAGGCATGCCCCCTCAGAAAGCCTTTTTAGGAAACTCCTGAAGACCCGGATTTTTTCTCAATCTGACTCATCGGTACTCGCAGCCATCTGATCCTTTCTCCCCACTGCTGGGTCTCTGTTGTGCTTAGCGCCAAGATGCTCCTTCCGGAGCGATAGTTGCGCTTTACAAATTCTAATAAATATCAAATATCAATAGTCCACCATCAATCAATCAGGGAATTGTGAAGCCCACTACTCACCCGTGAGGGTCTCAAGGCGCTGGGGGGGTAGGGGGGTGCAGCTCCGTGTCAGCCGTAGAGCCAGATCTTGAGGCTCTTCCTGAAGGTGTGCAGAGAGGGGGCACGTCTGATGTTGACGGGAGCTCGTTCCAGGCCTTTGCCGCAACGTAGGCGAAGGCTCTTCCACCTGCTCTGGTCCTGAGGATGCGCAGGGTTTCTGCTATTGCGAGGTCAGCAGAGCGGAAGTTTCTCTTGAGGACGTGGAAGGAGACTCTTTCGTTGAGATATTTGGGTCCGGGGTTGTGGAGGGATTTGTAGGCGTGGGTGAGTAGCTTGAAAGTTACTCTCTTCTCGACGGGGAGACAGTGGAGGTCTCACAGGTGTTGGGTGATGTCATGATGTCATGGGATGCTGAGGACGAGTCTGGCTGTGGTGTTCTGGAGGGTCTGGAGGGTCTGGAGTTTGCGTAGCAGGGATTTGTTGATTCCAGTGTAGAGTGCATTTCCATAGTCCAGTCTGCTTGTTATGAGGGCATGGGTGATGGTCTTTCTGGATTCGGGGGGATCGATTTGAAGGTCTTGCGAAGGATGCGGAGGGTGTTGAAGCAGGTGGAGGTGCGGTGTTGATCTGGTGGGTCATGGTGAGAAAGGAGTATGATGCCGAGGTTCTGACCGTGGTCCGTGGGGGTTGCAGACAGCGGTGGGCCACCAGCTGCTGTCCCAAGCTGAAGGGGTGGGTCGGAGGATGAGGACTTCTGTCTTCTCTGAGTTGAGCTTCAGACAGCTGCTGCTCATCCAGGATGCACCGTCTTTCATTCCATCCTGGAAGCTGAGTCTGGTGGCTTTGGGCTCCTTCGTGAGGGGGAGGGTGAACTAGGTGTCATCAGCATAGGATACTATGCTGAGTTCATGCTATCTGACTACGGCGGCGAGGGGGGCCATGTAGATGTTTAAGAGCGTGGGACTGAGCGATGATTCATGGGGTACTCGGCAGTTGATTTCTGTGGATTCAGAGAGGAAGGGCGGGAGTCTGATCTTTGGGTTCTGCCGGCGAGAGAGGAGCAGAGCCAGTCGAGGGCAGTTCCCTGTATGCCGGCGTTGTGGAGTCTGGCTGTAAGAGTGCAGTGGAAGACGGTGTTGAAGGCTGCAGAGAGGTCTAGTAGGATGAGGGTGGCAGTGTTGCCTTGGTCGAGGAGCATCCAGATGTTGTCTGTGGCGGCGAGGACAGTCTCAGTGTTGTGGTTGCTGAGGAATCCAGATTGGGAAGGGTCGAAGATGGCGTTCTCTTAGATGAAGATTGTCAGCTGGCCATTGACGATCTTCTTGATGACTTTGGCCACAAAAGGAAGGAGAGAGATGGGTCGGTCATTTTTCAGGTCCGTCGGGTCTTCAGAGGGTTTCTTGAGAAGGGGCTTGACTTCTGCACGTTTCCAGTCAATGGGGAATGTGCCGGTTTCGAAGGTGGCATGGACGGTGCGTCATAGCTTGGGTGCTATGGCGGCTCTGTGGAAGATGTGCGGCATGCAGGTGGCCGTAGGGGCTCCTGAGTGAGTGCTCTTCATGGTCATGACTGTATCTTCAGTGGTGTCCGGGGTTCAGGTGGCGATAGTAGGCTCGCTGTCATCGATGGAAGAAGGAGTGGTTTCTGGAGTCTGTTTGCTGAAGCTGTCCTTGATTTTCAGATGGAAGTAGGAGCCCAGCTTGTTACAGAGGTCCTGGGAGGATGTGACATCCGAGTCTTCGCTGGGGGTTTGGTGAATTACTGGGTGATGCTGAAGAGTTCCTTAGAGTTGCTGGAGTTGGCGAGAATATTGTTCCAGATAAAGGTCCTTTTGGTGGATCTGATGAGTTGGTGGTATTCTATCATGGTGATATTTTAGGTGGTCTGGTCTTCAGTGGTTTTGTTGTTCTTCCATCGTTTTTTGGGATATCTGTAGGTGCGTCTGGATTCATGGAGGTCGGTGGTGAACCAGGTGGCCTTCATGGGGCGCTGTCTGTTGGGGTTGCGGAGGGGGATAAAGCTTGTCTGCACAGTTGGTGTTTCACCGGTGTAGTTCCTTGACTGCAGAGTTGGCATCGTTTGAGGCAGAAGGGGGATCGTGGTTGAGGGTTGAGATGAGGTGCTCCTCTGTGACCTTGCTCCAGTTCCTTTGCGGTGGGCATGGAGTGGATTTTTGAGCGGTGGCATTGTTGAAAGAGAAGTGTACGCAGTGGTGGTTCGTCCAGAGGTGCAGCGTGGTGATGCTGAAGCGAATGTCGTTCCCTCCTGCGAAGATGGGGTCGAGGGTGTGTCCTGCCTTGTGGGTAGGGGTGGTGACAAGCTGTTTCAGTCGGATGTTGGCGAGGTTGTCCAGGAGGGTGATGGAGTTGGGTCGCTGGGGTTGTCGTAGTGGAAGTTCAGGTCTCCGATGAATATGTAGACCATGGAGTCGATGGCGTGGGGCACCAAGAGGTTGGCGATGGTAGTGGTGAACAAAGTTTGAGGTCCGCGGGGTCTGTAGGCGAAGGTACCACATAGCGTCATTCTAGGGCTGGGTTGGAACTGGAAGTGGAGGTGTTTGGTGGTGGAAGGGGAGTCGCCCGTGCTGGAGGTGGAGAGTCGGAGGGATCTTTTGTGTGCGATGGCGAGTCCTCCTCCTGGCTGGTTGTGGTGGTCCTTCCTCTGGATCTTGTATCCGTCGGGGATGGCAGTGGCGATGTCGGGGGCGGAGGAGGTGTTGGTCCAGGTTTCCGTGAAGAAGGCGACGTCTGGCGAGAGGGTGTCGAGGAGGTCCCAGATCTCTATAGCATGTCTGTGCAATGAGCGCACATTGAGGAGGATGCCCCTCAGGGCTTCGGTGGTGCTGGCGTCCAGTGCAGATGCAGCGGCCGTGGGTGTGCGGAGGATGGTGAAGGAATGTTGGCAGTGTCGTCAGAAGAACTGGCCCTGGGTGATGTTTGGTGTAGCCAGTGGTACAAAAGGGGGTGGTGATGGACGGAGCATCTGAACCAATCATACACTCACACCCAGTCAAAAGATCTGGGTTTGATCCATCACCGTTCTTTAGCCCACTCTGCCACCCCAGTTCAGACACGGCTATATGCAAATCAGTCTGACCCTGTGCCCCATGGGAACAGTCCAGCCCGAACTGCCAAGCCATGCCTTCCCTGGACCGGAAACAAGCTTCCGAGGACCGGTGTGTGGCATTACAGTCGTCTTCAGCCCGGCTTGCTTGAATCCAGTGGCAAAGTGAGCAACGGACTCACGCCTGAGCATACCCTGCCACACTTATGGCGGCCAAAAGCGGTACAAAAGGGGGTGGTGATGGACGGAGCATCTGAACCAATCAAACACTCACACCCAGTCAAAAGATCTGGGTTTGATCCATCACCGTTCTTTAGCCCACTCTGCCACCCCAGTTCAGACATGGCTATATGCAAATCAGTCTGACCCTGTGCCTCATGGGAACACTCCAGCCCGAACTGCCAAGCCATGCCTTCCCTGGACCGGAAACAAGCTTCCGAGGACCGGTTTCTGGCATTACAGCCGTCTTCAGCCCGGCTTGCTTGAATCCAGTGGCAAAGTGATCAAGGGACTCACGTCTGAGCATACCCTGCCACACTTATGGCGGCCAAAAGCGGTACAAAAGGGGGTGGTGTAGCCAACTGGCAGTTGTTGAACCTTCCGGGGTTGAGTGCAAGGAGGGCAGCTGAGTCATAGCGGCGGGAGGTCGGGGAACCAGGGTCCCAGGCGCTGCTGGTTGGGGTCGGGTCACGGACAAGCGCTGATGGGCTTGCCTTTAATGTGCCTTCGATGCGCCCGCTTCACTTTCACCCAGTGACCGCCAAGGGAGGAGGGAAGCACAACTGAGAGGCGGGAACAGGAAACGGCAGGGGGGAGGTGCCGCCAGGGCAGCAGCAGTGGGAAAGGAAACAGGCACAGAGGACACAAATAGGGATGAACAACAGAAAGATAGAAAAAACAAAATACATAGGCACAATAGCAAGACAATAACAAAGACAGACGGAAGACAGACAATGGGCACAAACACAGAAACAGACAACAGTGGACCAGCAGAAGAGCAAGGCTCTCCCACTGGACCACCAGGGATGAGGCAGAGGCAGGAATGCTGGCAGGTAAGACCAGTAAATGTTTTAGTAATTTACAACTGAGCTCAACCTGTGGCACAGAGCAGACAGGCTTAACTTAAGAAAATGTGTAAAGTATTTAGAAGTATGAAAACACAGCACAATAAAAAAACATTCCATTTCATAAAAATAGAGAACAACTCATTATCCAGAATAATACCAAAATGACAAAACTGCAATGAGGGGAACGAGAGACATGAATTTTCAGGTTTTCAATACAAGAGAGAAATTCAAAATTTGTGCCCAAGGGAGGTCCCTCGCCAGCCAGATACTTTTAATGCCTTCTCCCGGTGAAGATTTTTATGTTCATCCCAGTCCCTTTTTTGGAGCTTGGATTCCACCCATTGGGCAAGGCTGCAAGCTGTAGCTAAAGAGCGCTCCATGCAGCCAGATACATTCTCCTTGAGGTCCAGTTGCCATGTTTTTGCTGAAAATCTCAGAGTGGAGAAACCTAAATCTTCAGCCCAGTGACCATCTTTGATGGATCATCTTGGTACATTTGTGCTAGTCCTCCTGAGAGCTTTGGAGCCAAAACGTTTTTAAGTCTCAAAGGTCTTCAGGATCTTAAGAGGAGTACACTTTGAGGTCCCAGGTCCTCATGAACAGCACTTCGGGGTTAAGATTCACTCTAGCAGATGCCATCAGAAGGTTCCAGGGCAGTACCAGTTGGAACGGTCAGCTGTGTTCTTCAGGAAAAGGGCTTCTTGCAGCTTATTGTGTCCCTATAGCTTAACAGGTCAGCCAACTAACTCATTAATTCCATTTATTTGTCCTGGTTATAGGTTTTAATAATAAAGCAATAAATATTTCTTACCCAAGGGTAACCCTACCCACTTTTGCATAGGTTCCTGTTTGCCTTACAGTAAACAAACCCACTCTTCAACTCTCCACCTAAATCCAACATGGCAGAACTTTTCGCCCTCTGAGCCTGTATACCCACCTCAGAGGTGTGTCCAGGGAAAAGAGCAAGCCCTTCTCTGTGGTCTCTTCAAACCAATTCTAGGACAGCTTCTCTCCCGCTGAGTTTAGTGTGCGCCTGATTGTGGGAACAAAAAAGGACCCTGCCCAGGCGTCAGCTAGCATTTGCCTGTAACAGGGTGGGCCTCTTTGAAGTTAATCAAATTCCTGACCACAGCTTAGGTGGTCATCCTGCCAAAGGAACATAAACACCTCACCACACACAAGGCATTTATCCTGCTCTGGGAGCAGTTTTCACATGTCATCAAGGGGGCTATTCAGATGCCAGATGAGATTTGGAATTCATGGGAATTGGCCAGCAGAGGCTTCAGGCAGGGAAATTGTGACTTTCTAAAAGTGCCTTTTCCCTAGTGGTTATTGCAAATTTAATCTTACCATGAAATTGGATTTCAAATAGATGTTGAAAAGAGTCTGCTGAATTATATGTCTAGCTGTTTCCTAACTAAAATTAGCATCACTAAATATAATAATATAATCCAGTGCTTTCCTTTGGAAAAGTCAGCCTTGCTACAGTGCTAAGAGGGGCTTTTTTCACTGTAAGGACATGTGCATTATTACATTTCCTCATGTCCCACTTTTAAATCTCATGCACCCTGACGTTGGTGCTTAAACGGCCTACATAGGAGTGGAATAAAAGAAAGGTTTTGACCTGTCAAAAGGGTTTATTTTGATAGGTTGAATACGCCACAGCCAGATGCGATGGTAGGCCTATAGGCAAGTTTATACTTTCACTGTAGTGAGGGGTTCAATGGGTGCAGTAGTCCACTTGACTTTTAACTTACAGGCCCTGGGTATACATTGTCTCAGCTCTTGCAGATTCATTTTTGTCACTTCGTTCTCACTTTAGCTGTTTTTCCATCTTTCTTTTCCTCCTTCTATCCCCTTTTGTGTTTTTCTCTATTTTGCTCTGACTCAAACTTTGGTGAGTAAAAATAAGTGGCAGTCCCCAAAAATGAACGATGGTGGGCCCAGTCCTGCCAAGCGTCACGCAACAGGTGTGACGCTCACGCATTTCAGTGCGGTGATCTGCATCACCGCACTGAAATGCATTGTCACGCATTTTCGTCTTGTGCCAGGGGCGCCAGCGGCGCTCCTGTGCCCGGGCTCTCTCTGCTGTTCAGAGAGAGCCCGAGTGCCTAACAGTTGACTGAGACTGCAGCTCTCAGCTCTGTGTAGCTAAGAGCGGCGCGCTACAATGTATCAGTCTCTGCCAGGAGCTGCCTGCTGTCCGGCTCCTGTTGTCCTGGAAACAGAATGCGCGAAATCTATGGTGCGGCGCCGGAGCGGCTACTCTCAGACTCCTCACAGTGTCTGCAGGGGGGCGGGCTGAGCTGTCAATCACTCTGTGGGGCACCAGGGGGCCGGGATTAAATCCGGAGGTGCCGGCCGTGGTAGTGCCTTCACGTCCGGAACTAGGAAGTGCATAAAAGCGGCGGGGGATTAGAGAGTGCAGGCTGCGATCGGGAGGACAAAAGCTATTGTACAGCAAGTATTATCACGCTGCGCATATTGGAGCCCTGCTGCTGAAGCTGTGCTGTTTATATTGACACTTGGCTGGAAGAGCCCGTGGCAGGAGGACACACCCCCCAAAGCTAGGTCTCGAGACACTCCTTATCCCGCACCGCCTCAGGCCTGCAGGGCATCTGCATCACTCACCAGCAATTAGGCCTCAGCTGTGAAAAGCGCGGCCGCACTCACCTGCCCTCGCAGTCACCAGAGTCTGAGTGAAATGTAATTTCACTCACCGATATGAATCCCGCTTTGGATCGTCACAGTCATCGCCCTCAGCCTCCTTGCTCATTTGTGGGAAATCAGAGCCCAGTCGATAGCTGTGGTCAGCAGCCCGACTCTAGAAATCCAGAGGCTGCAGAGACATGGTCATTCAGTCTCAGGAGGCCCGGGAGGGTGCAGGGGGCAGTAAAACGTAGCACCGCCGGGACTGCATGGACAGAGTTGGACCCTGGGGAGAAGTCTATAGAGGACACTTGGATTGTAAGCGAGGGACTGCCTGCCAAGTACACTACACTGGCCTAAACCATGTGCTAAGGACGAACAGTGTCATTAGCCGTTTGAACGCCACTTTCCAGTCAGGTAAGCCACAACTCTGACTGCAATAACATTTACGATTCTCTTCATAAAGTTTTGGGTTATTTCACTGCAGATTACGATATGTTTATAAAATAAACAAAGTACAACGAATATTTCAAATTATTGTTATGTGCCCAATTCGTAGTAAGAAGGCTTGCTAGTAAAATTAGTTTGAATGTGATTTCTCCATTTAAAGTCACATTTCAAGTTAACTTCTTTGTAGATTTTATTGTGAGGAGGAAAGTCGCACCTGCTTCACCAAATTGCTCCTCTCGCCTTGCTGCTAAGAACTAAGTGTCTCGCGAGTGTCGACGACTTTTAGTGTCAGTTGCTGCTGGTTAATGAATGCATTTGCGCCCATCACTAAAGTTTAGCAGAGGCCAGCAAGTGGCTGGCTGCTGGCGGCACTGTGCCTGCAGCTTGTGTGATCTGGTGCAGTTTAGGCCGGGCCTCTGTATCTGGCTGACCGCCTGAGCCGTGCAGCCATGAGCTGTAAAACAGGAAACAACTTCGGAGTGTTTGAAATACAGCCAGCCTAAACTGTGACCTATAATGTAACTTAGTGACTGTGTGTCTTAACCTTGTTGACACAGGCTCTCTGATGCTTAATGTCAGGTGCCTTATGCAGCGCTGGGCGGCTTGAGTTACTCATTTAGTTCAAATCTATTTTTATTTTGAACACAGCGTTAAGCCTACAACCTCGTGTCGAGGCCGGCCGCGTATGTGATAGCTCTTGTGTTTCTGCGCCAGCTTGGACAATAGAGGAGCTTTAACACAGCGCCTTGCCTACAACCCTCCAGGGAGGGCCGGCCGCGTGGCTTAGGAGTGAGTTTCGCGGAGGCTTGTCGCATGCGAGCGTATATCCGCTTTGCAATGAGGGTATATGGCGGGCAACTAGCCCAACTGTCTCAAACAGCCCAACAGGGCACAACTGTCTCATAGAGAGACGAAGGCCAGAGTGGCAAGTAGGAAGAAAGGAAGTAGGTGAGACAAGGGAGCCTGAGAGCAGGCAAAGAGAGGGAGAGAGGGTGGTGGGTACGCGTGACATGCCAGGGAGTAGGGTATAGGGGGGCGCGTGTGGTAGCAGCAGCATCTGTAGTGTGCATGGTATTCAAGGGCCTAGCCTGGCAGGGTCCGCAGGGACGATTGCGTCCTCAAAGAGATGCGGAGCGCGGAGTCTAGGGGGCATATGGCGCGCATATTCTGTAGAGCAGAGGTGCCGCACTAAGGGCTCCCAAACCGCTTTGAAGCGTGTGTCCCGCGCCTGCAACCGTGCCGTGAGTAGTTCCATTGCCAGGACCTGCCAAAGGCGCACAAACCAGGAAGCTATGGGCGGCACCTCCGTTCGCTTCCAGTATAGGGCGATGAGTTATTTAGCTGCACCCAGCATTTGGAGCGCAAGGATCCAGTCGCTGCGGGTGAGTGCCTTAAGTGCGGTAGGCCGAATGCCGAGTAGAACCGTGCTCACGGCCTCAGGCAGGGGGAAACCCAGTACCCCTTTGATATGGCTAAGCACCTCCTTCCAGAAAACAGCCAGGGTCGGACACGTCCACCATATATGCACAAAGTCACCAGTTGCAGAGCCACATCTCCAGCACGTCGGCGAGACATTGGGGAACATCTTGCTAAGGCGCAGTGGGGTGTAGTACCATTGAGTGAGCAGTTTATAGGCGTTTTCCCTCTGCGGGACACTGCGGTATATCTTGGGTATATCTCGCCATAGTCTGTTCCATTGGGGGAGGTCAATGTCTGTGCCTGCCGCTAATTGCCATTGCCTCTGATAGGGGTGGGCAGGCGTCGATGCAGGGTGCTGCAGTATGTAGTATATCTGCGAGATTAGCCGCTTCAGCCCCCAAGGGAACGTGCCAACTTCTCGAAGGGCGTGTAGGTCCGAGTGGCCGCTTGGTACATGTCGTCACCCGTAGTCCAGTGGCGTAGCTGAGCGTGCTGTAAGCCAGCCATCAGCGGCACCCTAAATTCCTCCCTGCAGTCCTTCCAAGTTTTGGGCGAGCCCCCGAGGAAAAGGTCTCCAATAACTCTGCAGTCCCCTTGTGTCCAGTTTTAAAACGCCCGAGACCGGTAAGCCGGGGGGAACTGTGGGTTCCCCGCTATCGGGGTGTGCGGGGATGGGAAGGTAGTGAGACCCCTAGACACAGCTACACCATCCCAGATATCCAAAACCGTTTTTGTGGGGACTGCCATGTACGCACTTCTGGAGCGTGCCGTCCGCGGGAGCCAGGATAGGTCCCATATGGTGCGTCCTGTGACCGCTCGATCCATATGGAACCAATGTTTGTCGCTTTCGCGTGTGCCCCACTCCACCACGAAGCGGAGGTGCGCTTCTAAGTAGTAGTGCACCAAATTGGGGCATGCCAGGCCGCCTCTATCCCTTGGTTCCATAAGAACCTTCTGCGAGAACCAGGGGCACTTCCCGCCCCAGATGAAGGACGTGATTTCGCGCTGAAGGCTCCGAATGCAGTGGAGCGGGATAGGGGTGGGCAGACATTGGAATACGTATAGAATTCTAGGGAGGATCGACATTTTAACCGCGTTAAGGCACCCCAGCCATGAGATCATCAGAGGCTTCCACTTCCAAAGGTCCTCTAGCACCGCTTTGCGGCACTCCGTCCAGTTTACCGAGGACCAGGAGTCTAAATGGGAGGTCAGGGTAAGGCCCAAGTACTTGATGTGACTCTCTGCCCATTGGTAGGGCACAGCCTTCTTCAGGGTTTAGATTTCCTCCGCAGGTATAGTAAAGTTGAGCGCCCAAGATTTAGTATGATTTATTTTAAGGCCCGACGCCTGTTCATATAGACAGAGCACCTCGTGGACCGCTGGTAGGGATTCACGAGGGCGCGTGAGGGTGAGGATCAGGTCGTCAGCGAATAGGGCCACTTTATTGTCTCTCCCCCCATGGGCTATTCCATGTATTCTAGGATCGCGCCTTATCATTGCCGCAAGTGGTTCCACTGCGAGGGCGAACAAGAGCGGCGAAAGTGGGCACCCCTGTCTCGTGCCTCTGTGTATCGTTAGCGGCGGTGTTAGTTGGCCATTTACCCTGATTCTGGCTTGTGGCCCTAGGTATGGGGCCATGATACTCGCTATCATTTTGGGGCCTAGACCGAGCTTCTGGAGTACCTCTTTCAGGAAGGCCCAGTCTACCCGATCAAAGGCCTTCTCTGCGTCAAGCGAGAGAAGACAAGCCGGGATGTCCCAATGCCGCACCTTGCCTACTAGATGCGCCAGTCTGCGTACATTGTCAGCCCCCTGCCGGTCCCGGATGAACCCCACCTGGTCCGGGTTCACCAACCCTGGCATGTATGGGTCGAGGCGTTTAGCCAGTATCTTGGTATAGATCTTTAGGTCGGTGTTTAGGAGGGCGATAGGGCGGTAGGAGGCACATAGCGCAGGATTCTTCCCTGGTTTCGGTATCAATGCAATCTCCGCCATTCCCATATCAGGGGACGGGCCAGATGCGTCCGAAAAATAGTGGTACAACCTCAGTAGATAGGGATGAAGTTGAGTCTGAAAGATTCGATAAAAGGTCAGCGGCAAGCCATCTGGCCCCGGAGTTTTCCCCGTGGGGAGATCTTTAATAGCCGCAGAGACCTCATCTTCCAGTATGGGCTCTTCCAGCTCTGTCGCGCATGCCGGCGGTAACGGAGTCCCCTCATAGTCAGCGAGGACGGCCGCTCGTGCTTCCACTGATGTAGGTTCCCCCGCGTACAGGGAGGTATAGTAGGCCACAAAGGCGTCCTGTTTGGCTCTTTCAGTGACGGCACTAGAGCCATCCTGACGTTGTATATTAGCGAAATGGGCTCTGGCTGTTCTCGCCCTCAGCCTTCCTGCCAGCAGGCGCCCCACCTTATCCCCTCTCTCATAGTATTTTTGCTTTAATGCTAGTAGAGAGTGTTCCGCCTTGTTGGTGCGCAGGAGTCGAAGCTGTCCCCTAAGGTTAGCTAACGTCCTCCTGGACGCCAGGGAAGGTCGGTCTCTGTCCTGCGCCTCCGCCTGTTTGATCTCACCCGCTAGGTCAGTCTCCAGTTTATAGGCCGCCCGTCTCCTCGCTATTGCCAGGGAGGTAATGTGACCCCGTATGGTGGCCTTAAAGGCATCCCACACTACCGGGAATGACGTTTCCGAGTTGTCGTTAATGGCGAAGTACGAGTCTATGGCTTCCCGGATGCTGTTAACATCCTCCGGGTCCCGAAGGACGCTCGGTGGGAGGGTCCATCGTCGTTCCCGGGGGGTGTGCGCTAACGGATCCTGTAGCATTAGTTCCACATGTGCATGGTCCGAGAACGAGATATCCGAGATGGCAACCTTCAGCGTGTCCCGGGTCAGGTCAAGAGAGGTAAAGATGTGGTCGATACGCGAGTAGGTGCGGTGTGGGTGCGAGTAAAAAGTGTAGTCACGGACTCCTGGATTGTGGTAACGCCGCGCATTGACGAGCCCTAGGTCCGTAATTTGCGCCCTTAGCGTGGATGACATCGCGCCCGCGCCGCTAAACGCAGTCTCCCCGCGGTCTATGTCTGGGTCCCACACTAGATTGAAATCCCTGCCCAGTATTGCACGCGATTCGCCGGTCTTAAATTGTTCCCGCAGGAGCGACTGGAGATATTTATCTTGCGACTGGTTGGGTGCATATACGTTGCCTAGAGTGAACTGTATCCCTCCCACCTGTACCGCAGCCCGAAGCAAGCGTCCATCTCCACTCTTGTAGGGTTTTGTGGATCCCCGCCTAAAGCCAGCTCTACACAGGATTGCCACCCCCGCCGTTTTAGTGTCAGCCGATGCCCAGAATTGTGTGGCGTATCTGGGATGCGCCATGCGTCCAGTGTCCCCCCGCAAAAGATGTGTCTCCTGAAGGAAGATAATGTCAGGGGAATGATGGACAAGATAGCGCCATACCTGGTTCCGCTTATTGGGGGAGTTAAGTCCTTTGACATTGAGCGTCAGGACCTTTAGGGGTTTGGGAACATTTACCGCCATGACGCTAAGGGAGTAAGAGCCACCTCATCGCCCATCATCCTCCACCCTGCGGAGTGAAGGGAATTAGCCTCCCCCGCCCACCACTGTCGCGCAGATACCTGCAATATTCTCCAGACCACCACACTACACAAAGGGAGAAGGGCCCAAGTACAGGGAAAGCTCAGGTGAGAAGTAGGAAAAGCAGAGCGAGCAGGAAAGTGGAAAGTATGTAGAAGGTATACAACCACAACAGGCCAACAGGGCCATAGTATAATGTCCCAGGTTCCGGGCATCCTCTACCCGAGGGTTTGGACGGTCTCAGGAA
This sequence comes from Lissotriton helveticus, assembly GCF_964261635.1. Classification (NCBI taxonomy): domain Eukaryota; kingdom Metazoa; phylum Chordata; class Amphibia; order Caudata; family Salamandridae; genus Lissotriton; species Lissotriton helveticus. Next base: position 362,534,685 of record NC_136069.1, read on the forward strand.
TGTCACTTCCTATGGGACAAAGTGGGGGGTGTTCTACTGAAGATATGGGTCCCGGTTGCCCCGAGGCCCGTCTGCCCCGCTGCCCAGGGCGGGTTCGGGGGTAGTTAACTCAAGTACATCGCAAAGGTAGGTGTGCCATATCAGTCGGCTCAGAAGTGTCGGGCCCCAGCGATGGGGAGCCAGTTCCTGAACTGAAAGGCCACAGGGTCCGACCCTTACACTCACGATCGCTTTCAAAGGAACAAGCGTACTCTGTGATGTCCTGCTTGACCTGGAGCGCGGAGCGGTCAGCAATCGAAGAGGCACAGTGTCAACGGTCTCCGCCAAGGTGTATGACCCCCTAGGGGCCGCAGGTAGTCAGGAGTCGTTGTCCTCCAGTTCACTGGGCATAAGTTCGCTGGGTTGCCCTCCACGGTCACCGTCAGGGGAGCGAGTGCACTCCATAGCGTCCATCTCGTTCGCGGATATAGAGGTCTTCGATCAGGGATTGCGGCAGTGTTCTCCTCACTGGTCGTTGACCACCTAAGGTCGGGAGCTGTTCTTCTTCATGTCACGGAGTGTGAGGCCTCGAGATGTGGCCCTCGCGATCACCTTCGAGGGAGCGGATGTGCTCTATGATATCTTGCTTGGCCTGAGATGTGGAGCAGTCATCCACTGGGGGGTTCGGCGATGCCGATTTACCGTGGTCCAGTCCGGTCGGGCCGGGAGTCTCTCTTGGCACCTGGGGCGGGAGAGGCTGTGCTCCGGGGATTCCGAGAGTCGAAGCAGTTTTGCCGCCTCGCGGTAGGAGCGGATGACTCTGCGCTTGTCTTCCCAGCGAAAGATGAGAGCAAAGGGATGTCCCCACTGGTAGGGAATATCGAGAGTCCGCAGCTTCTCCGTCACCGGGCGGAAGACTTTCCTTCTGTGCAGCGTGTTAGGGGCCAGGTCTTGGAAGATTTGGATCTTGTGCCCTCCATAGCGTAGGTCCGGCTTGTCCCTCGCCGCTTTCAGTATGGCCTCCTTCTCCGTGAAGTAGTGCACTCGGGTTATAATGTCCGGGAGGAGGCCCGTCCTGCCTCCCGCCCCGAATACTCGATGAGCACGGTCCAAGAGCGGAGGGGGGGCATCTTCATTGCCCCACACCTCGTGTAGGAGTTGGGCCACATAGGCCATGGCGTCAGTCCCTTCCTCCCCGAGTGGCACACCCCGTATACGGAGGTTGTTGCGGCACCCCCTATTTTCAAGGTCCTCCTGCTTGACCTGGAGCTCGATGTTTTGTTCCTCCAGAGTCGCCACTCACTGCCACAGCTGCACCAGAACTTCTGTGCGTGTATCAACAGTTTTCTCGAGTCCATCAACCCTGTCTCCCAGCTCGGTCACCTCCTTACGCAGCTCTTTGACGCACGAGTGCACTTCCGATCTCAGGGACCCTATTTCCGACTTCAGGTCTGCCATGAAAGAGGACATGAAGGCCTGGGTCACCGGAGGGGAGTCGGCAGCAGGTGGCGGCACTTCTTCAGTTGGCGCTGGCGCTCCTGCTTTGCCCCACATGGCAACCACCGATGTGCCCTTAGGCGCCGCCGCCGGGTCCGTCCTGCCCCCTCTGCCGCGGGTCATCGTCGATCCGGAGCGCAATGTCCAGCCGCCCGGTGTGTCACCCGTCGCCGTGGGCGCGATTCCTCTATGTCGCTGCAGCAGCGTGGGGGTTATTCAGTATACCACTGGTAGCCCTCTCCCCTCCCAAGCACCACCTCGCATGTTGATCCGCTCTGTCCGGCAAGTGGAGTTCAGGCCTGAGTCTTCGGGAGTCCTTAAGGCGCCACCAGTGCGTGAGGGATCTGCTACGATGGTCAGCCCTCTCTTAGAGCCCAGGGCGCTGCACCGCTCTTCCCCGCAATATGTGGCGGCTCCTCTCGAGGGCAGTTGAAGCGCACCCCCGCTCCCTCACCACTAGCGTTCCGCGTCTCTCAGGGGGCAAAGGAGCTGCGCACAAGTCACCCCGGGGTTCCAAGGCAGATGAAGGGGTACTCACGCGTCTTCGGTAGCTTCTCCCCCCTGCTCCGGATCAGCCAGCCAGGCTGTGGGGTGCAGACACCAGCGGGCGCAGCGGGTCACCCAGCCCGCCGGCTACGATGCTCCCTCCAAAGAGCCGGGCCACACTTCGTGCAGCACTGTCAAGTAGCCAGGCCCAGTCCGACCCACCGGTGATGGGAAAAGCGCTCGAGCCGCCTCCGCAGCCTCCCGGGCAGTGTCGCCCGCTCCGAAGTCCGTTCAGAGGTGGGGGGAAGTGTTGCAGGTCCAGCGTGGGTCCGCAGGCTAGGACAGCAGGGCTGGGTCGCGGTGTAGGGCCTAGGCCGGTGTGCACCTCGCAAGGCAGGGCCCCGTCTCTCCCCTCCAGGACAACAGCGGCAGCAGGCAGGGCCAACTCTCCCGCACCCGGTCCCGCTCAAGCAGGCAGCCAACTCTCACCGGGGCCCCCAATGGTCAGCAGGGTCGGGCACCCGGGGTGAAGGTGCCGGTCGGAGAAGGCAAGATGGCGGACAAGGCCCGGTTCGCTCCGCAGGTCCGGTCCTCCCCACCCAGATGGCAGCGTGGGTTGGTGGGTCTGACTCCACAGCACCCGACTCCGCTCCAGCAGGCGGACACCACCCGCCGGGGGCCGCAGTGCTCAGTTAAGTCCCGTTGCGGCCCGGGAGGGCAGGCACCCGGGCGGAGGACGTCAGGCGGGGGAGGCAAGATGGCGGACAGTACCTTCAATGAGCCCAGTCGTGGCTCAGGAGTCCAGGGCGCATCCGTCGGCAGGCAGGAGGCGGGTATAGCGGAGACAGCTCACCAGGTCGTCCCTGCGACCTCTTGTGGTCCCACAGCAGGGCCTCTCAGCAGCAGGCCAGCCGGAGGCTTTCCCGCGCTAAGTGCGGCCTTGCGTCTCCACCAAAGCCGGGGCCTCTCGTAGGGTCTGCAGCCGGGCGCCCGCAACGCCCCTGCCTGGGGGTCACCCCGACGTCGGCAGCCTCGTGCCCTCGGGCCGCTGGTCCCCCAACGTGCAGTCGGCAGCTGGGGAATCCTCCTCAGGAGGTCTGCTTGTGCCTCCGGTCGCCGCTTCAGCTCTGGGAGTTGACCGCCAGGGGAACGAGACCAGGGTGTCGGCCGCCGGGCGCCGTGACAAAATGGCGGTAGCACCCCGGCAGCCAAGCGCCCAGGTCCCTAGCTGGCCCCAACTGGGTCTCCCGCACCGGAGTGGTCTCTCCGAAGGTCACCTCGTGTCCAGGGCGCAGTTAGCAGGTGGGGCCCCCCATGAAGCCCCCCGAATTCCGCTTATGATGGCTTATTTAGGCAGCGGGGTGACGGAGCTCGCTCGAGATGCGCCCGTTCACATCGCCGCCTCGGCCACGCCCCCCTGAGTTACTGATTTGACTTAGTCATGTTCATAGCTGCCAAGGTTCCAGATTGCTGTGTGACATTTTCATAATTTCAGTTTACTTGGGGCCTTTAACTTCTTCTTGGAGTGGAGACTCGATTGTCAGAGAGCTGCATCGAGTTCAAAGTGCTGTAATGCATTATCATGCCATTATTATTGATTGCCAATGCCAGGGTAGGAGCCAGGGGATCCAGTTGGCGCGGCCTGGCTTCAAGGAAGGATGGTTTGATGCACCGTCATGAATGATCAGATTACTAAAATCATATTCAGACCAGCTGCAGTGCCAGCGTGCCCTTTTTAATTTATAACAGCAGTCTGTCTCCAGGCAGTGCCCTTCCATTTCTGGTGCTTTTCAGTAGTTTAAAGTTCTTCTTAAACTTTCTTGTTGCCCAAATGGATGCAATTTATGCTATTTATATGTAACCCTTGTCTTCCTTGCTGGATTTTGCTTACGATAAAGTGTCACTCATAGTCGTTGAAATGTCACTCATAATTACACTGAAATTATGAAAATGTCACTCACAGCAATCTGAAACATTGGCAGCTATGGACCGTGGGCCCCACCTGCAACCACAGTCTCTAATTAAGCTCTGGTTTACTTTCAAAAATAAAAGTTGACATTTGGTGAATGACATCAGGGGAGCCTGTACTGGCACTATGGAGCCTGCTGCTGGTATTCACAAATTGGAAGTAAGAAGTAAATGGGTGCTTTGAGAGGTAGGTGTTCCATCAATGGTTTGCAACCAGAGTTCCGGTTGCAAACCAAACACACATACTATTGCAACTCAGAAGGATAAGTGGGAAAACCTTGTTTATTTCCCTCTACCAGTTTCCAATCAATGCTGTCAACGTGTCTTTTGTGTATTGAGTTTAGCCTTTTCACAGTTGCCAAAGACTGAGGCTTTGCAGATCCCAAGCTTTGCAGCCACAATTGCCTTAATATATGAGGACCAGCGTCAGGGGTAAAGATACATTTTTAATGCACTATTAATGTCATCCTACCCTATGTTTGCTTCAAAGAAAAAAATGTGGATATTGTACGTGGACTTTTTCCAGAGTCTATGGCTAAATATAGCAATGTTCTCCTGAGTTACAAGGGAATATCATTTTGGGATAGACTGGGGTGTCTCCAATGGCCTGAGGAATTCGTTTTTTCGAGACTGAACACATATTGAGACATCACAAAATGCTTAACTGTAAATAGTTGCTATGAATCCAACCGTTCGATTTAGAAACAATGAACACACTAGACTAGCCTGACATTAAAAAAATGATGTGCTTCTTGAAAAAGATTTATTGCATAGCGCCAAAACATTTAGAGAAACAAAATCTGTGTTTTTCCTATGGACTAATTAATCTACCTTATCTGCAGGGAAGATCTCAGTGATTTTGAAATATTTTACTTAAATAAATACTGCACGTACAATCCATCATAAAATCAATGAAGTGATTGTAACTCTGTGTAATCTGTATTACCTTTCTCTACTAAAACGGATTTATTTCATGATTGTAATATAATAAAATGTATGTTCATATGCGTTCTGACTACATTTGTAGATATCTCAGCAACAACTGCATCGCCCACCTGAAGCCAGGGGTTTTCAGTCATCTCCATGAATTACAGTGGTTGTGAGTATTGCCTCTGATTCTTCCTTTGAATTGCTTCTCAAAACAGTTTTACCCATTATAAAATGTAAGCTCCTTATACTGCGCTAATATTATCATGACCAGGATCATATCATTGCGTAGCTGCAAATTTAAGCAAAATGACACATATTGGCACAAAGTCCTTATAAAAAATGTACTTTCCAGCGCAAAACATTATGTACTGGATATGGTGCCCTAAAAGTAATGCAAATCGTGCTTTTCCCCTGCATTGTATCACTTTACATCAAGCGGATGTCCCATGCTTGGTACCTATGGCTTTTGATGCAAGCCCCTAACCACTAAAATTAGTAGACAGAGCTTTGAGCGAAAACATAAATGTATGTATTTAGATCCTCATTCTAACTTGAACCAAAATCACGATTCAGGCATAATCAAACTATGGCGCCTGAAGGAGGATTTAAACTCTGGAGCTATTTCCACAGCCCTGCACTTGCTTCATTAGATAAACACGTGGACAATCTGAGTGGACAAACTGCACAAAATGTTTGTGTACTTCACAATGGTGGGGAAACACCCACAGTTAACACGTTGGGCTCAATTCACAAAGGTAAAATGAGACAAAACTCTAACTTCACGACTTTTGGTATTTGCAAAGGGCATTAGTAGTAAATGCCCTTTGTGAACACGTTGGGGTGAGAGTTGAGTTCAACCATTTGCTTCTCACGGAGTTTAAGGGAAGGGTGCTGAATCTAAACTGAATGTAAAGTGCAGGTGCTTGCGGGGTACTACTTCATCCATATACATTTCACATTTGGGGCAACTTTTAACATTTATAAATTGTGTTGTTAAAATACCTGGTGACCTTAATTCATTTCGACCAGTGTTAATAAAATTCCAAAACATTAATTTTAGTTGGGGAAGCATATTCCTTGAGATAGAGCGGGAGTCATCCCATAGGGTACTCATCCCTATCTTTATAAGGCACCCCTTAACCTTCCCAAACCATGGTAAGAGACCTGATTTCCTTTGTATGGACAGCAGTTCTTCTACAGCATCTTTTACGGGTATTTGCGTTTTGCTGGTCCATAGTCTTACCCAGAACACAAGCACCTTTAGTGCAGCACAATGGAAGATTGATTTTAACCCAAGGTCAGTGCGTAGTGGTAGTAGGAGAGTATTATTTGGGATATTTTAAAACGCTTTTAGGAAATGTATTTTCTGCTACTTGTAGTTGTTTAGTGTCCTCCAAACCCCAAAGTTCAGCGCCGTAGAGTGCTGCGCCCGAGCCCTCTCCCCTATGGATTTCTATTGCGGGGGAAACTGGGTGAAAGGCTGAACGTTTGGCTCTTTGAACAATTGCACCATCTACTTGTTGTAATTTCAGAACACTCTTCAAAATTTGTGGGGACCATGCCAGGTTCTCGCTTATTCTGACGCCTAAATAATCAAAGGCTTTAACCTGCTCTAAGGGCTGTCCTTCCAGCATCACTTTACCCTTGGCTGATTTGTAAGGGTTAAAGACCATGTACTTAGTTTTGATGCAATTGATTTTCAGTCCCCTAGAGTCACACGCTTTTGAAAATTTAATAAGAACATTTTGGATGCCCTTAGGGGTCTTGGATATAAGTAGCGTATCGTCAGCAAACAAAAGCGCAGGTGTTTGCTTATCACCCAGCTTCGGAGGATCGCCATCACAGTCATTCCGCTCCTTTATGAGCTCATTCATGTATTGGGTGAACAAGGTTGGTGCTAGCATGCACCCCTGGCATACTCCTTTCCCAATTAAAATATTACTGGACTGCCTCCCATCTTGATTCCATCGGACTCTGGTGTAGTTATCCTGGTGTAACCAGGTTAAAAGGTGGAGTAGGGCATGGGGAAGTCCCATGTCCATCAAGGAAGTCCAGAGCCGAGTACGGTCAATAGAATCAGAAGCAGTTTTCAGGTCAACAAATACTACATAAAGATGACCTTTCTTGAGGGTGACCTCTTTCCAGATAAGCATTAAAAAATTGAATACTTGATCTATAGTGCTGGAGGCAGCATGAAACCCCACATGCAGATGCAAAATAATATTGTTGTCCTATGCCCAATCTTGGATGCGAGTTAAAATTAATTTACTAAAACTTTTTTGGGACACGTCTATGAGGCTGATGGGCCTAAAATTTGCCGGGTCTCCTTTGCCCTCTTTTTTTTTTATGGGTATAATTTCAACACCCTTCCACGTACCACGAATGATAGCATTTTAAAGAAGCATGGAGCAGGGGGCCCCAAATATTGGGCTCTGATTAATAGAGATCTCCAGGATGTCCATCTAGCCCAGGGGCTTTACCAGTTTGGAGTGATGTGATTGCATTTTTAACTTTCATAAGGGAAAAACTCACATACTCGTTAGGTTCAGGCTCCACGTTGTGTTCTCTGGGTTCATCCTCTGTGAAACCCACTGCCTCACCTTCGTCCGGTGCATTTAGTGCTTAAAAATACCCTTCCTAGGTGTGCGGTTGTATGTAAGAGTCATTTTCAGCAACCTGATAGGTAACCCCTTTAGAAAGTTGATGCCAAAATAAACATCAATCTTTTTGCTTAGAAGCCTCAACTAAACTATGCCAGCTCTCAGTTTCCCAGTTACGTTTGGCTTCCCTTTGTGTGCTCTTGTAGTTCTTCCTTGAATTCAGTATGTTGGACCTCATCCCCTCCTTTACTGCCTCCCTCAGTTCGACTGTTGCCTGCCTGCAATCCTTATTATACCAGGGTTAATTTTTCTGCTTGACTGGGAGCGAACCTCCCTGGGATTTAAAAAAAAGGGGAAATATTGTCTGTCAGGTCTAGATAGCTAGCTAAAATGCTATCATCATTTATGTTGGCATTCGATAACTTCTGTAGGAATTGTGCCACCTCATTGTAGATTCCGGCAAGGGGCTTGTCATTGGTAACTACATTAGAACACTTAATTCTCTTTTTGTTGTTTGAGGTTACAATCTGACCCCTCGATGAACTACACTGAAGGATAATTACCGGTAACCCGGAACGGCTTAAAAATAGGGCATTATGATCAAGAATGGCCATATACATAACGTGTGGCCAAAGATCAAGATCGACTAAAATATAGTCAATTGTCCTTCTGGTATTTTCCTCTTAAAGGTGTAATCTGACCTGTGGTCTGCACGAGTCCTCCCATTACAAGCCCGCACCCCATAAGTAAGAGTAAGCGGTAAGACTTGCTTTGCTACACATGTACATCTTTTTAGTGGCGGGATTTTGAGCTTAGTAATACCTCTGGCAGCTTCCTCTTCCATCATTAATTCCTGTACATAGTCCAAGGCTCATACAATGTGTTAATGTCTCCGACTGTGAGGGAGGTATTGAGGGACTGTGAAGGGGGGTATTGTTCCTATCTAATTCCAGAAAGTTAACTCCTGCAGTCATAGTGTTAGAAGGTTTGTGAGGGGGTTTTAAACCTATCATAACTATTAAAAACCCTAACAAGAGTATCCCCTTTTAGCGAGCTCAAGGCAACAGCCAATATCTCCTGGGAGTCTATGTTAAGGTGCTTGATTTTACATGCTAGAGAGATATTACCCAGATAAGGATGCCTCCCGCAGGTCTAACCGAGGGAGGGTGGGATGGGATTCCTGATTTAAGGTGTCTGTAAAAAAAAAACCTAGTGACATGATGCCTATCCCCTGTGCTGAACCCCTATTGGGCCTATTATGCCAACTCCTGATTGTAAGCCCTGCAAGATCCAAATTCTGTCAGGTTACAACCACACAATCACCATCAATGGACTTACTTAGGGGGCCAACCCATCCCACTCTTCTTACCATAGAAATATATTTATAATGGGAGATATTAAATTTCGTCGAGTGAGAGAACCAGAACCAAACATTTTCTTTTTTTATGAATTCTTGAGTAATAGTGTATAACAAGGAACATTGGTAAGTATAACAACGTAGGGGCAGCATTTGGGTGGTAGGTACAGGACCACCTTATGTGATGGTATGACAGGGTGGTCCAAAGCATTTAACTGGCTAGGTCGTTGCCTTGGTGCACCCGCCCCCGAGGAAGTGGTGATAGAACTCACAGTACCATGCCGGGGCCTATTTCCCAAAGCATCACAAGAATTTGTATGGCTGGTGTGCTCTGGCCCTTTTTGGCAGCCCGCAGAGCTACCCTCCCGACCCAGGCAATCCTACACAATGGTCAACAGTAGATTGGTTCTCCTGCCTATGATGGGTATCTGTAGTGCCATGAGACCCCACCTTGTTGGAACTACCCTGAAAATGTGGTGGATTTTTTCCTCCCCCATCCGAGGCACATGTGACAGATTTTAGTATAAGATCCACATTTTGCGCAAGCTTATAACGTCTGGATAGAATTGGGTTAAAATTCTTGGATAAAAGTTCCTGCAACTGATTTATAAAAATTTCACCATCGTACGTAGGGCTAGGTAAAATGGAAAGGTCAGAGTTTTGCACAGTGACAGCGGATGGGCAAATGCTAGAGCGCCCTTGCGTTTGGTCCTGCAACTTTTTCTTTGTCCTAGTCTTAGCTCCAGTTGTGGGTTCCATAGGTCTTGTCTTCTTCTTCCTTTTAACCGGAGGATCAGGATCCGTAGAAGTTGGTAGAGGGAGAACTAGGTTGGATGATTGTGGGAGTAGCTCAGTTTGGGTAGTAATTTGAGACAACTCATATCCGGGTACACCATGATCATTTGTCTCGACCTCCCCACCAGACAGGAGGTCTTGATTCAGTGGTCCCAGAGAGCAACTACCCAGCGATAGCCGACGTTTAACTGCCAACATTTCCTTATTATTGGGAGAGGCGGCTTTGGTAAAAAAATAATCAAGTGTGGATTTTTGAAGAGTCTTGGGTGTCCCCTTCTTAGTCACCTGTTGCTTCCCTTTAGCCATTTAGGAAATAGCACAAGGATACTTATTTGATCCTGGAAGCAAGAGACAGCACACAATCAAGTGACACCACTATATGGAGGAAAACTCTGGCAACCCCAAGTAGGTATTAACAGGGTGGCTTACATCAGATGGAGCTTCTGCGGGAACTAGCGAAGAACAGCTCAGCCAGGAGAGTAAGCCCAGTTCAGTCTCTTCCGGGCTATGGCGGGTGCAGACAGGCCCGCCCTTGTCCCGGGCTTTGCCTGGGCACAGCCAGCGCTGCGGGAGCCCGCTTCCTATTTATCAAGTGCCTCCTGGTGCTGTGATTGGCGGTGACGCCTGGATGACAGCTCCGGCCGGGGACAACCACACAAGAGGCTGACAGCAGCCCTGAGGCCCTCAGAAATAAAGTAGAATTCATTCCCCAACCATCAGCGCACCAGGCGGCGCATTTGCAGAGTGGTGGAGAAAGGAGGCATGGCTTCTGAAAACCTCTCAGCAATCCAGCTGTGTAGGTCATACTACAGGTAACAGGAGGGGTAGTTGGCCCCAAAGTACCCTCAAGAGCCAAGGGTACTTCATCCCCCTAATAGTACTGTGCCAGGAGGTGCACTTGTAGAGTGGCGGAGAAAGAGTTTTTAGAGGTTTTTTTTATAAAGCATGAACTAGACCCAAGACATAGGGTATCAGAGCGCTATACGTGAGCACCAGAAGAACACATTCATTTTTGTTAGGCAGAGGGAGATTAAGTAATTTGCCCAGAATCACAGGATGTTGAGCGTCGTTGCTGAGACTCGAACCCAATTCCCCAGCTTTGAGGTCGACCGCTCCAGCCTTAAGGCTACATCCTCTCTCCAAGGAAAGGAAGGGGCCTCTCAGCACTCCCACTGTCTGGGACTTACTGAAGGTAACAGAAGGGCTTTATAGCTCCCAAAGAACCTCAGCAGTCAAGGAGACTTCATTCCCCAATCACCACTGCACCAGGAGGCATGTTTGCAGAGTGGTGGTGAATGGGGTGTGGCCTCCGTCAACTTGCAGGATTTTTTAAACATTTTTCTTTTTTCTTTTTTTTAAGGGATGGGGGCTGCATAGCTCCCCCTTTCCTGGGACGATTTTAGCCCTGAGGACCCCCTCCCCCAGGGCCAGTCTTTTGGGCTCCGGCCCAAGGGACCACATCCCCCGGGGTCTGGCCACTTGTCTGGGTGCCCTGGTCCTACCCAGGGCAGCCAGACACTTTGATGGGGACCTTGGGGGGAGCCTGGAGGCCCCCGCGGTCCATGTCGGCACGCAGTATCCTGCAGGAGCCGGCATTGCTTTTGGACAGACAGAGCTGCTAACATGCAGCTCCCTCTGTCCGAAAGCCATTCTGCTCTGCTTCATGCATGCAAGCGGTACAAAAGGGGGTGGTGATGGACGGAGCACCTGAATCAATCAAACACTCACACCCAGTCAAAAGATCTGGGTTTAATCCATCACCGTTCTTTAGCCCACTCTGCCACCCCAGTTCAGACATGGCTAAATGCAAATCAGTCTGACCCTGTGCCTCATGGGAACAGTCCAGCCCGAACTGCTAAGCCATGTCTTCCCTGGACCGGAAACAAGCTTCCGAGGACTGGTATCTGGCATTCCAGCCGTCTTCAGCCCGGCTTGCTTGAATCCAGTGGCAAAGTGAGCAAGGGACTCACGTCTGAGCATACCCTGCCACACTTATGGCGGCCAAAAGCGGTACAAAAGGGGGTGGTGATAGACGGAGCATCTGAATCAATCAAACACTCACACCCAGTCAAAAGATCTGGGTTTAATCCATCACCGTTCTTTAGCCCACTCTGCCACCCGAGTTCAGACATGGCTATATGCAAATCAGTCTGACCCTGTACCTCATGGGAACAGTCCAGCCCGAACTGCTAAACCATGTCTTCCCTGGACCAGAAACAAGCTTCAGAGGACCGGTTTCTGGCATTCCAGCCGTCTTCAGCCCGGCTTGCTTGAATCCAGTGGCAAAGTGAGCAAGGGACTCACGTCTGAGCATACCCTCCACACTTATGGCGGCCAAAAGGGGTACAAAAGGGGGTGGTGATGGACGGAGCATCTGAATCAATCAAACACTCACACCCAGTCAAAAGATCTGGGTTTAATCCATCACCGTTCTTTAGCCCACTCTGCCACCCCAGTTCAGACATGGCTATATGCAAATCAGTCTGACCCTGTGCCTCATGGGAACAGTCCAGCCCGAACTGCATGCAAGAGCATTTTTTCATGCTCTCACTGGCACGAAGCGGAGCTATGTTTGCTTTGGCTTGGTGGGAGTGGTGCTCCCACCAAGCCATAGCCAACAGCAATGTCCCGGGGATGGGCGCCCTGGGACATTGCAGGAGCCAATCCTAGGGGGGGGGGCGTGATCCTCAGGGTCATCTAGGGCCCCAATGTTAATTTAGCCCTAGGGAGGTGGTGGGCCCAGATGTAATTTTAAAGTGTTGCCCGGGGAAGTGGCGCCCCCGCATTCATATTTTTTTTGCCCCAGGTAGGGGGCAGCCCCAGGGCTGCGGGAGGGCAGAAAGGGCAGAATGGGCCCCCACATTAAAATTAACATTTTGCCCTGGGGAGGTGGCAGTCCCCAGGGCGCAGATTTACCGCGAGGGCAACCCCCGCACTAATATGTCAGTGAAGCCCCAGGGAGGTGGTGGTCCCCAGGGCAGTGGGGTGCATGCCTCCCACATTAAAATGAACATTTTGCCCTGTAGAGGTGGAGGTCACTAGGGCGCGGGTGTTGCTACGAGGACAACCCCCACACTATTATGTGAATGAAGACCAAGGGAGGCATAAACAAGCCCCAGGAGGCGGGGCTTGTGCACCCACCTCCTTCATTTGTCCACGGCTCCTGGGACCTGGCCCACTAAGAGGCCAATTAATACCGAAGCGCAGGAGACCGCGTTTCATTTTTCTTATTTTTTCTGTCCGGATCCATGGATCCCACCTAAAAAAATGGGGCATTTGGCCCTGGGGGGTCAGGGTCTTTCTCCCCTGAACCTTTTTCTTTTCCAACAAGTCCCAAGATGGCTGCCAACACTTCCAGGTTGAAGTGTTGGCAGCCAATCAAATTTCAGTAGGGTTTCAGAAGGCTGTTGGGCTACCAGATATCAATATTTTGTAAATGTAAATATCTCTAAAACTACTGAACAGATTTACACCAAATCACAAAAAGCACGCTTTCTGGACAAATTAACATGGGGAAAATGCGTTTTGGGACCACCGTTTTTTCACAGCGCCCTCTTGACTGATCGTCCCGAAACTTACAATGCAGCAGCTGAAGAAACAAGGTGAAGCTTTTTGAAAATTCCTTGAAGATTCGTCAACCGGCCCTAAAGTTATTGGCAAAAGAAAAAATGCTTTCCCTATGGAAACGTTTGTCCAAACTATAACTAACTACTGTGCTAACATAACTTTCCATTTGAGGAAGTGCAATTTAGCACCAACAAAATAAACCTCCAGAGCTTTCACGCACAGGTGTACCAAACTACTCAACCATTAAGCATTTAGAAAATTAATCACACAAGGCACAATTAATATTTTTATATTAAATATAAAAAATACATTTCTATATTCATGTTAAATGTAGAACAAAAAATTGCTGCAGCACTTTTAACATAATCTTGAAAGAAATCTTTGTCTAATGGAAATATGTTACTTTAAGTTAAAATATTTTTTCTGAAGTTGAAATAAAAATATTCATTCCGTCCTAAAGAAAAATGTAATTATTAAAATGAACATTAGAATTTTTTTAAATTATTGTAGTTATATTTTTATTAAAAATGATTGTTACGTTATTTTTTAAAACCAAAGTTGGGTGTTAAATATTATAAAATTAAATTTTAACTAGGTACTATTTCTATATATGGTTAAGTAATTTAACAATTTTAAATAAATGTATTTAACATTATTTCCTATAGAGTTTTGCTTTAATTCCCTCCTTCCATTATTTTCTATGGGACACATAAATCATCTTCCCCGTCGTCTTCTAGTGGCCCTAACCCAACCATCCTCGATCTGGGCCTGAGCTGAGTCTCTGCCTGGGTGAACAGTTATTTGCTCAAACGTAGGTTATGGTCTAACATTCTCTACTTAGAAATTGACAAGGCCTCTATTTTTTGTGCAAAGCTCTATGGCTAGACTCCTGTATCTATTCCCAAAATATGGTCTTGTCTCGTATCTTCTCCTCGAGCTCCACAGGCTTACGATTGAAAAGAGGATTCAATTTAAAGCCTTATGCTTTATTCTCGAGGCCAGAACTGGATTTGACCCACGCTATATGTAGGATTTGGTGTTATCCTATCAGCCCAGATGGATGTTGAAATCAGGTAACCAGGATCTATGCATCATGCCCAGAACCCATCTGATGTGCATGGGTGGTCGTTCCTTTACACATTTTGGGCCAAAACTGTGGAACACCCTCCCAGAATTCTTAAGACATTGCACTTCTTGTCTGGCATTTCATAAGAACCAGAAGAACTTGTTGTTTTAAGGTACGAAAATAATTTTTTTACCTATGCTTAGTGCTGAGAAACCCATCTGGGGTAGTCAAGCACTTAATAAGCTGAAATAATAATAATAATATGGGAGGGTGTTGCAGAATCAGTACCTGGCAATATAAGGTGCTGGACTTACTACTATTTATTTTTAGGAGTAGTCATGTACTTTCAATTGTTTTTTGTGAATAGAAAAAAAGGAGTACACAGTCAAAAGTGTAAATTACTCAAAAGCATAGGTTACCTTTGTGAATCAATCTAAGATCAAGCTGTAGTAGTCTAACTCTGTCATATAATATTGTCTTCTCTTTCAAGGCATTTCACAGGACCCTTAATAGATGGTCTTGTGTTTACTGTGTATTTATTCAGAATTAGGTTTAGGGCAGGAAAGGTGAACGTAGTACTGTTGCCCCATCTGAATTCTACAATTTAAAGACTATGCTCATTGATTCACATCATTTAAGGGTGCATTAGGCTGCCATCAGGTTGTTTCTGGCACCATGGGACAATTTTAAGGTTGTTGATGATCAGGCACGCCATATATGTAGGGTTTTGTGATACTGATCTGGTCGTTTTATTTCTGGGTTTGTGACAAAGAAGGGCTAAGATGCACGTTTAGCCCTGCATGTCACATGTCACCAAGAAAGTTCACAATATGCCATTGATGAGATGCCAATGCAGTGAGGGATAGTTAGAAATTCTCCCAGACTGAACACAATTATGTGACTTCACTGCAGGGATAACCAGCATGTTGCAAAAAATGTCGACAAGTTCTTATGGATGTGCAACTACAGGGCCACACTGGGAACTGAAGGCAGCCCTGCCAATTTTCTTAGACCGGTCCTGCGAGGAGGTTTAGTGGGAGGGCATCTGGGATGGCTGCATGACCCCTGGGAAAGCACTGCCTGCCCCTGGAGGCTGGAACATTTGTTTGTTGCTTGTGTTACTGGGGCCGATATTGCAGCACAAAACTGCCCCCACCATTTCAAAACCGGCCCCCACTTTTCCAGCCTCCCGGGAAAACTCCATATGGCCACTACAGCCAGTCCAGCCCTGGGCAACTATCATGCAGGAGTAGCTAGAATGCCATCAAAAATACTCACAAGGTGTATGGATTCAGTATTAAATTTCAGGTATGGGCAGCATAAAACCACAAATGTCCACAAAATGTCACTTAAGGTGCTCCTTAAAGCATGTAGCCACGAATATTCACAATATTTCAGGGATGTGCTGTTGTTATTTAAGGATAATGAACATGCCACCAGAAAAAGCCACAAATGTTCAGTGTTGTGCACCGTCATTGCAGAGATAGCCAGCACGTTGCTAACAATGTCCACAGTATGTCATGGACAGCTGTAATGCAGGTATAGTTAGCTTCTTGCCAGGAATTCACACAAATATAGCCCTGAGGGGCCATAATCATGCAGGTATACTCAGCTTGTTACAAAGAATGCTGACCAATATCTAACTGATGGACCACTATAATCGGGAAGGCAGTACAAACACAATATGCCATGGAATGGCCAGTAGCTGGGGGAGCCAGTATATCACCAACAATGGGCCCGAAATACAGTGACTGGGCCACAGGATCCAGGTTCCTACTCTCATTGGTTGACCATCTGAAAAGCGCACACACGCCAAGTTCCTGGTGAGCTGATTTACTACCCTGAGACTGTTAATAAAGTACAGATTTTTGTAATGTCTGTATGCCCTAAAATCTGCCTCACAGATAGACACTGGACATGAATGAGTGGAGCAGGAATTGGAGGTGCCCATCCTTGTATGCAGTGTGTGTTTGTTTACTGATCTGATGCACAATTATTGCCAGGCTCATCAGCGAGAGCCTAGCAGACCGGTCTGCTAATCTCCTTTTTGCTTCAGTACTGGTGAGACGACACTTTAAAAATTGCTATGGAGCAGATGACCCAGGTACCAGGAAGGGGAAGACTTTGGGTGCACTTGTTGATGATGCGAGTTTTAGAAGGCATCAAAGTACATGTTTCTTGAGGTGCAACTCACCTTATGATAAGAACTACTAGAATAAGGAAGGAGAATCAGGGAAATGATGCTGATCAAAAGTAGCTGGGGAATCCTGCTGTATCTGCTGTTTAGTATATTATCGAAGTATTGCTTTTTCTGAGAAGCCAAGTGCAGCAAGTGTGAATATCTGTTTGTCTCTATAGAATATGCAACATTGACTGTTCCTCTGACTTCTGCTTTAATGCTTTTTTAAGATTCTGTCTGTGTGCCTCAGAGACTGAGCCAATAGCATCCAATAATATTGATTTTATGTCTTGGCAGAATCCTTGATGAAAACCCAATTATGGCTATTTCACATGAACTGTTCACTGGACTAAAGAATTTATTTTTCCTGTAAGTAATAACCAACGTTTTGAGATGCCAAATCATTACTGAATTTGAAGTATGTCGGGTATGTGTCTTGTAAATCAATTTAGTTCCAGTGCATTATGGTAATTTTAGACAAGGCACGTTCAAATAACTGTCAAGAGACTCCTCTGGAATGATAGCTGTGCTTTATAAGCTCCCTTAAATACATAAATAAAACCTTCGCACTAAATCTATAGAGTAACATTATGTCAGTACAAAAACAAGCACAGGTGGGGGTGATTACCAATGGTTTCAGTGTGTAAATGTGACATATGGCCAGAACAGAAAAAATGTAATGCAATGTCCTTGAAATAAACAAAGCTGTTTTAGATATTTGAAGGTTTAATCAGTGTTTGCATAATTTATGATTTTTTCTAAACGGACACAAATGTAAGTGAGGGGGATTCATAGGAGAGCATTAGAGGAGTGACCAGGAACAAACATTGCAAATTAAGCCAACAGTCACACAAAAACGAAATTGAATTGCATTGCAACATTTATATAGCGCTTTTTGCCCCCATTTTTGACTGATACTGGTGTTTTCTGACTCTTGTTGTGCCCTTGCGCTGATATTCATGCCCAGGGCCAGTGCTCTGTTTAAAGGGTGAATGGTAATTAAGTGCTATAAAGTGTTTTTGCAATTGGTACTGACAACCTACCTGTAAGTCCCTAGTATGTGGTTGGGCATGTAGGTTTAGAGTCCTAGTGGATTTAATGCACTTAAGTGTGCACCGCTGTGGTGCCTGCTCTCATTTTAAAGGCAGCCCTGCTTTTCAGGTTGCTTTTAAAATACAATTATGTCCGAATTAAAAGTACTTTAACTACCTTATGTTTCCATATAAGTCACCACCAAGGTCCATCCTAGGTGCCCCAATGGTACGGTACCTTCTAGTAATAACAGAGCCATCATAAAAGATGTTGTATAATCCTTGATGAGGGCAGTACTGTCAATTTCATTTTCCCCATTGTAGTTCATTAGCTCCAAAGGGTAACATGAAAAGGCTTTATTTAACTTTAATTAAGTCTATCTTTTGATGGGAGCGAGCTAAAATAATACTTCAAAGTATAAATATAATACTTACATCTGAAAGAAACAGGTTAGTATTAGATTCCTTACCTTAGAATATCCCCAGGCGTCAGTCTGGATCCGGAAACTTTTGCGTAGCAGTACCCCTGCGCGTCGGTAGGCGTCGTCTGCAGGCGTCCCCTGCGGCTCCGCGTCGTCGGCGTCGTGCGCCGTGATGACGTCGCTGGAGTATATAGACGCCGCCTCCGCGCGCTGACGTCAGTTCTTCTTTTTTCCGCGCCAGTTAGAAGAGCAGTACTCCGGTCTTTTGACCAAGTTTTTGTTACATCTAACTCTTTCAGGTGCCGGTAGGATGCCCGGTTTTAAAAGTTGCGACGGGTGCGACCGCATGATGTCGGTCACCGACCACCATCGACTCTGCCTCCGGTGTCTGGGCGCGGACCACGACGTGGAGTCCTGCGTCGACTGCCGGGCCTTAACGAGTAAGGCTAGGCGGGAGCGGTCCTGCAAGCTGCTCGAGCTCCGGGTGTCGGCCCCGCGTCGAGAGCGGTCCCGGTCCGGCCGGAGGTCGAGGGAGCGGTCGAGGGAGCGGTCGAGGGAGCGGTCGAGAGAGCGATCGCGGAGCCGCCATGAGCGCTCCGGGATTCGTCACCATTCCTCCGGTTCCTCAGGTAAGCGACACAAGAAGTCGGGGCGTCGTCACCGTACCCCCGACTCCCCCCGACGCCCGCGTGATGCGGCCGGGGGTTCGGGTGGCCCCACCACCGCGGCCCCGCGTGGGTCGCCGACGCCGTCTGCCCCATACCCGTCGGTCCCTGGGGAAGGCGCGTCGTGCGAGGAGATTGAGGAGTTCCTCATGGCTATGAGGGCGATGTCTCCTCCGGCGGGGCCTACGGCGCCTGCGGGCCCGTCGGTCCCGTCTGGGGGCCCGAGCGGTTCGGGTGCACCTGCCCCGACGCCGCCGGGTGCTCCGGCCCCGCCGCCGCCGGCGGCTCCGGCCCCGGCGCCGCTGGGCCCTTCAGGGTCGTCGCCGGCTGGTCAACCGGCCTCTCCGGCGCCGATTCCATCGGGGCAGCCCGTGGTACCGCCTCCGCGCGGCGCCGTGACTCCGCCGTCGGTTCCGGCCGGCGTCGGGGCGCCGGCGCCGCGCGGTGCCACCCCCATTCCCTCTCTGACTCCTGACGCGGAGTCGGACCGGCATCGTCCGACGCCGAGTCGGGCGCCGTTGGGGCCCCTTGGCTCCGAGGAGCCGGTCTATATCGTTGACTCGAACTATGGCGATGAGGACGATTATGGAGAGGGTTGGGAGGGGTCTGAGGACCCTTTGTCATGAGCATGCCAGTACGATGTGGACTGGGTTGGTGATTTAGGTGATGCCAGTGGTCTGGACGAATCGCCTAACCCTGGGTTTGTCTCGCCTCCCACTGTGGCGTCGGAGGCTGGGGCTGCCTATTCGGTGGTACTGATGAGGGCTGCCAAGGCCTTGAGCCTTGAGCTCCCCGTCGCTAAGGTGAAGCCTAACATCCTCACCGAGGTGTTCAAACCGCAGTCATGCCCACAGGAGTCTCTGCTGCCGTTTAATGACGCCTTGACGGATGTCCTTTTGGGCACCTGGTCCAGGCCCGCTTCCGGTCCACCTGTTGACCGAAACGTTGCCAGGCATCACCGTCCATGTTCGGACGACCCTGCCTTCCTCTCCACCCATCCCTCCCCTGAGAGTCTGGTGATCCAGGCCTCCACTTCCCAGTCCGCATTCCCGACGGCTCCGCCCGATCGGGAATCTAAGCGATATGACCAGTTTGGCAAAAAGGTCTTCTCGTCTCTGAGTGCAGGACTGCGGTCTTGCAATACCGCATGCCTCTTAGGCCGCTACACCCACTCTTTGTGGGATACGGTCGCGGAGTGTCTGCCGCAATGCCCGCAGGAGGTGCGGGACAAGCTCAACCAGGCCTTGGTTGAAGTCCGGTACGCGGCGAGGTATTCCATACGGTGTGGTCTTGACACGACCGACTCGCTGGGAAGGGCGATGTCCACGACGGTGGCGATTCGTCGCCATGCTTGGCTGAGATCCGCCAACTTCTCGCCGGATGTCCAGAATGCCCTGATGGACATGCCATTCGATGGCAGTCGCCTGTTCGGCGACAAAGCGGACAACGCGCTTGAGCGCTTCAAGGACTCCAGGGTCACGGCCAAGTCCTTGGGTCTCTCGACCCAGCGCCAGCAAACGGGTTCGTTTCGCTCCTTTCGTGGCCACGGAAGGGGCGGTCCCACACGTGCTGCCAGCCACGCACCACAGAACGCTCCTCAGCACGGTGGCGGCCGTGGATTCCGCCGTGGTGGCGGTCGGGGACAGCGGCGAGGTCAGTCCACACCTCCCCCCGCAGCAGCCTCCAAATCCTCCTAGTCCGAGCTTTCAGGCTCATGTGACGCCAGTGGGTGGCAGGGTTCGCCATCACCACTCCCGCTGGCGCACTATCACATCGGACAGGTGGGTGCTGCAGCTCGTCCGAAGGGGCTACTCCCTCCCCTTCGAGACCTCTCCTCCAGCCATGCCACCGCAGAACCACCGTGTGTCGGGGGACCACTTGACACTTCTGCAGGAGGAAGTTACGGCCCTCTTGGCCAAGGGGGCCATCGAGCGCGTTCCTGGGCCAGAAGTAGGGTGTGGTTGCTACTCCCACTACTTTCTGGTGCCCAAGAAGGACAAAGGGGGCCTACGTCCTATCTTGGACCTACGGAACGTCAACGGCTTCCTCCGGAAGGAGAAGTTCAAGATGTTGACTTTGGCTCAGGTCTTGGCTGCTCTAGACCCGCAAGACTGGATGGTAGCGTTGGACTTGCAGGATGCGTATTTTCACATCCCCGTCCTGCCGGCCCACCGGCGTTACCTGCGGTTCACGGTAGGCCACGAGCACTTTCAGTTTATCGTGCTCCCGTTCGGCCTTACCAGCGCCCCACGGGTGTTCACGAAGGTGATGGCGGTGGTCGCAGCTCATCTGCGCCGGTTAGGGGTTTCATTCTTCCCCTACCTCGACGACTGGTTGTTGAAGGCGGGCTCGCCCCACACAGTCGTCCACCACCTCCAGATGACGGCAGACCTCCTGCACGAGCTGGGGTTTTCCATCAATGTGCCGAAATCACACCTGTGTCCCTCTCAAAAGCTCCTTTTCATCGGAGCGGTTCTCGACTCGGCGCAGTTTCGGGTTTATCCTCCGGAACGGCGGGTCCGGGATATCCAGGCCTTGATTCCCATCTTTCAGCCGTTATCCCGGGTTTCGGTCAGGTTGACGCTGCGGCTTCTGGGGCTGATGGCCTCCTGCATCCTTCTGGTGCATCACGTCAGATGGCGGATGCGGGCTCTGCAGTGGGACCTGAAGTTTCAGTGGGCCCAGCATCAGGGCAACCTTTCCGACCATGTCCTGATCTCGGAGGGCACTGCGAGACAGTTGCAGTGGTGGCTTACGGACCGCGATTGGGTCAGAGGCAGATGCCTCTCCCTTCCCCAACCGGAGCACGTGGTTGTGACGGACGCGTCCCTCCAGGGCTGGGGTGGCCACTTGGGAGAGGCGGAGATCAGAGGCATCTGGCACCCCGGCGGAGTCCCGGCTCCATATCAACATGTTGGAGCTGCGGGCGATTCGCCTAGCACTGAAGGCATTCCTCCCCTTTGTCAACGGGAGTGTAGTGCAGGTGTTCACGGACAACACCACCGCCATGTGGTACTGCAACAAACAGGGCGGTGTGGGGTCGTGGACCCTTTGCCAGGAGGCCCTGCGTCTCTGGCAATGGCTGGAACGTCAGGGCGTGACTCTGACGGTTCAACACCTGGCAGGTTCTCTGAACGCCAGGGCGGACGAACTCAGCCGTCGGTGCTCGGTGGATCACGAATGGCGTCTGAACTCGGACGTGGCGAGAGGCCTCTTTCTGCAATGGGGAGAGCCTTGGTTAGATCTATTCGCCACAGAAGAGAACGCGCAATGTCATCAGTTCTGCGCGTTGGAGTTTCCAAGACGGCACTCGCTCGGCGACGCCTTTCGGCGCGAGTGGAGTTGCGGTCTGTTGTACACCTTTCCGCCTATACCACTTCTGCCCAGAGTGCTGAAGAACATCAGGCGCGACCGGGCCCAAGTTATCCTTGTGGCTCCGGACTGGGCTCGAAGGTACTGGTATCCCGAGCTACTCAGCATGTCAGTCGGTCCCTCTATCCGCCTGCCCCTTCAGGAGGAACTTCTGTCGCAGCAGCAGGGGACGGTCCTCCACCCGAACCTGTCCAGTCTCCACCTCCATGCTTGGAGATTGAGCGGCGACAGTTGAGGCCATTTGACTTGCCTCCTGAAGTCTGTGATGTGATTCTGGCAGCCAGGCGTCCCTCCACAAAGTCGGTATACGCCTGCCGGTGGAACAGATTTGTGGCATGGTGCACAGCAAAGGCTGTGGATCCCCTTTCTGCCCCTCTTTCCGAGGTTCTCCTCTTCCTTCTTTCCCTTGCCCAGCAGGGCTCTGCTCTGGGCACTATCAAGGGCTATCTTTCTGCCCTTTCCGCCTTCTTAAGGCTACCTGATCAGCCATCTTTATTCAAGTCCCCTATTGTACTGAGATTCTTGAAAGGCATCACGCACATGTATCCACCGTTCGTGATGCCTCAGTGGGACTTGAACCTGGTTCTGACATTCTTGATGTGTGCTCCCTTTGAGCCGCTTCATTCCTGTCCTCTCCGTCTTCTCACTTTAAAGACGGCCTTCCTGGTTGCCATCACCTCTGCCAGGAGAGTGAGTGAGCTCCAGGCTCTTTCTGTTAAACCTCCTTTCTTGTCCGTTCATCCTGACAAGGTGGTTCTTAGGACTAGACCTTCTTTCCTGCCCAAAGTGGTTTCTGCTTTTCACATTGGGCAGTCCATCACCTTACCCTCCTTCTTCCCGCCTCCGCATCCTTCAAAAGATGAAGAGCGGCTCCATCGTCTGGACCCAAAACGTGCGCTTTCATTTTATATGGATCGCACACGCCAGTTCCGGGTGGATGACCAACTGTTTGTTGGCTACGTGGGTGAGAAGAAGGGAAGGGCGGTACAGAAACGAACCATCTCTCGGTGGGTCGTCCTGTGCATCAAAGCATGCTACTCTTTGGCTCGGAAGGAGCCTCCTGTTGGGCTGAGGGCCCATTCCACTCGGGCCACGGCGGCTACTACTGCCCTGGGCCGGGGAGTCCCTTTGCAGGACATTTGCCAGGCGGCTACGTGGGCCTCGCTGCACACCTTTGCGAGGCATTACTGCCTGGACAGTCAAGTCCAGAGGGACGGCTTCTTTGGTCGTTCGGTCCTCCAGGATTTTCTGGTGTAGGATTGTATTGGTTCGCAGACCCACCACCGGGGTTGGTATTGCTGGGGTATCTATTCTAAGGTAAGGAATCTAATACTAACCTGTTTCTTTCAGATGAACAAGTTACTTACCTTCGGTAACGATATATCTGTAAGAAACAGTAGTTAGTATTAGATTCCTTACCGCCCCGCCCATCCTCCCCGTTCTGCGAACTGATACCTAGGGTTAAGGACATCCCTTTCAGAGCCCTAGTTTCACATGGCACCAGTGTTGGTTCTCACATGGCTCTGCGTGTTCTGGCGCGGAAAAGCTGTGTGCAAAGAACTGACGTCAGCGCGCGGAGGCGGCGTCTATATACTCCAGCGACGTTATCACGGCGCACGACGCCGACGACGCGGAGCCGCAGGGGACGCCTGCAGACGACGCCTACCGACGCGCAGGGGTACTGCTACGCAAAAGTTTCCGGATCCAGACTGACGCCTGGGGATATTCTAAGGTAAGGAATCTAATACTAACTACTGTTTCTTACAGATATATCGTTACCGAAGGTAAGTAACTTGTTCAATAGATCCAGCAACTTGCCAATGTTGCATTTATTATAACTATTGCAGGGAAGTAGTTTTAGATCTGCTTTCCTACAGTTACCTAAAATCATCCCTGTAGCAGCCTCTTCTAATTGGCTTGATAGGCTGAGCCAAGCTGCCTTATTGAGGTGTGAAGTGGCCTGGGCTGAGACAAAGGAGACATCTGGTGGGAGGAATCTGTCGGAAGAAATGGCAGGACAGGAAGGGGGTTGGGTTGGTCTTCAAAGGAAGAAAGGAACTAGGCTCACTCCCAATTTGTGTGCCCCCAGCCAGTTGGAGGCACCTGTGATTGAATTATGAGAGGAATTGGAAGGGGAGTGTAGGGAAAAGTTAGCCACACCTGTGGGTTGCATTAGCGACACCTGAATCTACAGGAGAGACTTTCTCCATTTTGGACTTTTGCGAACAGTGCTTTCGGCAGAAAAAAAATGCCACACGTCTAATGAAGTAGGCATCACAGAGAGGGGCACCTTGCACCCCATTGGTCAATGGTGCCCCCTTCTTGCCAGTGTAGACACCTGGATATATATTTATGGGAGAGCTGCTGAACAACTCAGATCCCTGCCTGGAAATATCAAGAGAAGAAAAGCTGCTCTTCTGAACCCTTGGCCTGCTGCACACTTTGGGCTTCACAAAAGAGTACTTTGCATGGCTTCAAAAGGATTAAGGAGTGGACTCCCTGATAGAAACAGGTGCTAAAGAGCTTCAAGAAGTCATCAGCATCAAATCCATCAAGAAAAGTCCAGCTGACCAGCCTTACCTGGGTTTTAAAGGATTAGACCATGTGCATTATGGGAATTGTAGTCCCAAACATCCAAGAGGCAATTCAGAGCTTCTGGACCCTTGGCTGGTGTTGTGGAGCCTCAAAGACCCAAGAGAAACATCTTGAGAAGAAGGACTGCCCTGCTGACCCTTTGACTGCACAAGAGAGGACTGCAGTCATGGGGACTGCCCTTGCAGCACTCTCAAGGCTTCACAACAAAAGGATTTTGCCTGACTTGAAGGATAAGGACTGGACTCCCTGATCAGCAACATGTAGAAAGTGCTTGGAGGGCTACCTGCAACACCAACAACCAGGACAACTCCAGCTGACAAGCTTCACCTGGATTGACCAGGTGCATTGTGGGAGTTGTAGTCCCAGCCCCAAAAGGCGATTCTGAATCCTTGTCTGGTGCTGTGGACCACTTTCCTTCATCAAGGAACACTTCTGGAAGTAAGTGTAAAAGTGTTATGTTGCGGGTGGCTTGAACTGTTGACTTTGTCCTGCTCCAGCCTGACCTTTTTTAAAGACTACGATTGCTATTTGCTTCTAAGTGCTAGTTTTACTTTTAATCTTTAAAAAGTCATATCTCCGATTCCCTACATTGAATGTTTGTCACTTTGGTGTCATTTCAATTGTAAAATACATTTCTTCTTTGTATAAGTTGGTGTTGGATTTATATTGTGTGTTGGTCTTACTTATTTACTGTGTTGTTTTTTTAAATGCTTTACACACCTGTCTCCCAAGTTAAGCCTGTCTACTCTGACCCAAGCTACCAAGGGCTGAGCAAGGATCAATTTATTGATCACTTGACTGGGCATTATTTCAGATTGTGGTGTTATTACTAAATGTAGGTACCTACCTGCCCTTACTATTAAACCCCCTTCCAACACTAGCCCTTTACAGTGAACTGACGTGTTTGCCTACATGGGTGGTATACTACACTGTATAGGGTGTGTGGCTGAAGGATGTTGGCTTTATTTTATCCTATTTGGTAGGTGTTTCCATGCTATGAATGATGACCAACGAGGTCTATTCACAGAACAATATGCAGGCACTTACTAACCTTGTATGAACACCTGACTTCCACCCACAAGTGTCGGGCTGTAACAGATAGTGTAGAAAAATGCAACAATCTGTGCATATTTCGATGGGCATGTGAAGAAAGGGGTTCCAAGTGTGAGAATATAATTTAATGTATGCCAAGTAAATGTGAAACAAAAATACTTTGCACATATGTTATCTTCTAACTGTTTTAGTGTGTTTTGTATCGAAATGCACACTCCATATACAGCTCGGGATAGATAAAATTCCATGAGTCACCTACTTGAGTGAATAAGATCTGAATATCTAGGCATACTATAATATGCGTAATGTGAGTCTTCATCAGAATTAAATATCTATGGATGCTCATACAATTGCAAATTATGTACATGCATAGTTCTGCACATCCATGTGACTATTTACAACAGCATTCTGAAATTCACAGAAAAAAAGCGGTTATTCAAGAACAAACTGGGGCAGTAGTAAGGATTCGTGTAAGAATCATTACTGTAGGAAACTTGAGCAACCCACCGAAAAAGACAGCAGATCTTTGAACCTGAAGCTACCCTAAACTTGTCAGAAACATGAAGCCTCATTACAACAATTTGACACACAGCAGTGCTGCACGTCACTTTGCTGCGCTGCCTTGCGTCATATGAAAAGGGCAGGAATGCGGCGTATCTATGAGATATGCTGCATCCCTGTCCTCTTACACTGTGCTGGTGCAAAAATGGCTACCTAGCGCCAGCACAGGCACCCTTGCACCATTGCGCAAAGGTGCCTGCATTGAAATCAGGTTTTTTTTGTGCAGGAATGGTCACCTGCCTTCACAAAAACAACCATCACGCCACCCCTGGGAAGGTGCAGGGTGTTGATGTATTCCCAAATTTACGCTATGTTGTAAATCTGTGAATGTATCAAAAACCATGGCCGTTGAGTGGGAACACCCACCGCAACATCCATGGCACACTGCCCCGAGGCAGCGTTGCCTCACACCATATCAACAAGGCCATGAAAAACCATGCAGGGTGGCTTTCTGTGGCCTCGTAGATAGGGTCTACACTGTGCCCCCACCGGAACACAGTGATGACCCGTGAGGCAGTCCTTAGCATACTCACTACAGACCTTTCATTAGCACAACTACTGCCTGGCGCTCTGCTCCCTCACGGCACCCGCTTCAGAATATTCATTCCAAACAGATCCTTTTCGTACATTTATCAATACTACTTTAAGGATATAGCCCAGCCGAGTAGGAATTATCACTGGCAGCGCGATTACAAAGACCTTGATGTTCTACATTCAGCCCTGAGGAAGCCGCGGATCTATTTCCACATGCGACGAAACACTTGTCGGCTGGTTTTGTTTTGGTCGAAAGAAACACTGAATTAAAGACAAAGCAACATTTTCTTTATCACCCACTGATCGTTGAATTTATTTTGCACTAATTGTGTCGTGACTATGCATACTGTTTATTGACTCTGATGTGTGCCTGGACTTGGATGTACATTATGTTAGTGTGAGAACCTCTTCCCACACAGTTTTGAGGGGTTATAGGGCTCATCCCCTTTCCCAGTAGCACCATCCTAATACTTCTTTCAAACAACAAGTTGCGTTACACAGCTGAGCGCCTACATTCCCTGGCCTTCAAAAACCCTTCTCTATAGATGGATCAAATAAGTGACTGCCAGTGGTGCACTGTGCTTGTAAATACACCCCATGGTGTCAGTCAAAGTATTGACATTCTAGGTAGGCCTATTAGATAATGATTTGTCATTTAATATTAAGATCTTAATATGTATTCTGATGCAGTACGAAACAAATGGTGTATAGCACAGATAAGAAAGGACTACTAGAAGTAATGTTTTCAAGCCTATTTGAAGAATTAAATCTGAAATAATACTATTTTTGGTCTAGCCCGCTCTCTTACAGAGCTTTTGTGGGGGGATATGGGGGTAGGGGATACACCCTTTAACCAAAGGCAGGTTTGAGGGGTCACGAAGGGCTGATATGCCTCCTAATTAAAAAAAAGAAACCATTTTCCATTTTCCCTTTTCAGATACACTTGAAGGTTGGGGTGAGGGCCACTTCCTTGTTGAAGGATTTAAGGAGGAATTGGAGTAGGGTTTCCCTTGAGTCCCTTACCCCTCTCCTGAAGGACTCCGAGCCCCCCCTCTCAAATAACCTTGATGACAGCATTACAAACCTGAATGCTTGGTTGAGTGAGGCTCTGGATATAATCACGCCATGGAGGCCTATTAACTCCTCGAGAACTTCCCCCTCCGCCCCTTGGTACTCCAGGGATATTAGAGCCAAAAAGGTGATTACAAAAGACTGGAGCGCAAATGGAGAACGTCATATTCTCAGGAGGACAAAACTGGTTATCGAGCGGCTTTGAAAGAGTACAGCAAACTCCTCATTGTAAAGAAAAGAGATTACTTGGCCGATTGTATTGCCAGTGCCAAGATATCCTCTAGGGAAGTTTTTAAGATTGTGAAATCCTTCACTAATCCATCAGCACTCATGCACCCGATTACCCCTTCACTGGAGATGTGCAACAGCCTTTCTAATTTTTTTAAGGAGAAAATCTCCCAGATATATGCTTCATTCCCAGCGGAACCCCAACCCATCGGAGTGGCCACATCTGGTAGCTCTTTCATAACCAGCCAGTGTTCTCGGAATGTGCGACGATTCCCATGGAGGCATCCCTGGCTGAACTCCAGAAATGTAATTCCAGGTCACCTGGTGATCCCTGGCCAGCGAAACAATACAGTTTACTGGCTGAGTGGCTTAATCCATCTCTTAATGCCATCTGAAATTCCTCACTCAGACAGGGGGTTTTCCCATCGACCTGGAAACACACGTTTCTGCTCCTGATATTGAAAATATCTAACGTTGACCCTGAAGTCACCAGCATCTTCAGGCCCATTTCTCTGCTCCAGGCTCCCGCTAAAGTCTTAGAGAATTTAGCCCATCAGCAGCTTGCAGTTTTTATTGAGTCCAATGGGCTACTGCATGACTCCCAGTCTGGCTTTTGCCCTGACTTCAGTACTGAATCCGCGTTGATTGAGATGGCGGACTCCATTCGCTGGGCGGTGGATGGATGGTCCGCGGCCATGCTCGTGCTCCTCGATCTGTCAGTGGCATTTGACACGGTGTCCCACCTCATCGTACTGGATCGCCTAAAACAGTCGGCATCCAGGTTATGGCGCTGGACTGGGTCGCGACCTACCTTTATGGCCGAGAACAACAGGTCTCTCTCCACCCCTTTACTTCCTCTGCTAAACCATTAAGATGCGGGGTGCCTCAGGGCTTGGCTCTTAGCCCGCTACTCTTTAATATCTATTTGACACCACTGGCGGAGTTGATTGCTAAGACTGGGTTCAAGGTGACATCCTATGTGGATGATACCCAACTAATGTTTACCTTCAGTGGAGTATCGGCATCTATCTTTGACTCCTTCAAACACTGCCTTAAAAGCATTTCTGCCTGGATGAGCAGCAATTTTCTAAAGCTCAACACCGAAAAGACAGAGATATTGTTTTTCAACCAAGCTGTACCGCCCCCGACAACCATGTGGTGGCCAGCAGAACTGGAATCTGCCCCTACTCCCAAGGACTCAGTCAAGAATTTGGGAGTTAGGTGGGACAATGACTTGTCCCTCACTACCCATGTTCAACTTGTATCTGCAGCCTGCTTTGGCAAGATGAAAACTATCAGAAAATGTATTGATTTCTTGCCAGGGACAGCACGCAAAACCGTTGTCCATGCTTTAATCACCTCCCATCTTGATTACGCTAATGGACTCTACATGGCTCTACCAATTGGCCTGACCCATAGGCTCCAGATAATACAAAATGCTGTAGCTAGACTGGTCTGCAAGGTCCCTCTCCATCAGCATATCTCTCCTAATCTCAGACAACTCCATTGGATTGCGGGAGCCAAGTGTATCGAATTCAAGGCCCTTACATTTGCCTTTCGGGCATATTAGGGCAGAGGGCCCAACTACCCGAGGAAGATACTTTGCCCCTACCAGCAGGACAGATCACTACGGTCCAATCATAAATGCTACCTTACCATTCCCCGTTTTGTGAAGGCGAAAATTGGGGGTAGGACATGTGAGGTGGGTACCACTAAATGCTGGTGCAACTTACCTATTCAATTACATATGATGCATTCTGAACATGAATTTAGAAGGGCATTAAAAACCTGGCTATTTAGTCGTGATGACTAGATTTGCACCTCTCACTGCTTTGTTGTTGTCAGTGCTAGCGCTGGGACACCCTAATTGGAATAGCTGTGCGATTTATAAATATCTTTTAATATTATTTTATTGGTGGATTTTGGGGCCCATGGACACATTTTTGTATCCCTTTTTAGCGAATTTCGAAAAAAAATTGTAAAGTCTGTAACAAAACTGGGAACAATCGAGAGCGTGACTAAACAGTGTGCACTTTGTGGACACCATGCCCTGCACGTAGAAGATGCTGAGCTTGGTTGATGGGGGACTTGCTCAGGCTTGTACAGGGCTGGTCTGCATGTGAGACCCTAACCGCAGAGTCTAATGCGGAAGGCACCGGGCCTGGCCTCAGTAGCAGTGGGAAGTGGCACAGAGAGTGGATCAGGGCAAAGGTGCAGGCCAGGCCTTTTGGCAATAGCCCATTGCCTGGGGTCAAATATCATATGCAGCAGCTTTGGTGGCATGTTGGATGGAGAAGGGTCTTGAGGTTCCGTGGTTTTCGGGACCGGACTCCATTTTGTTTGCGTTGCTCGCGACGCCATTTTTTTTGTTGTCCTCACGTAGGCCGTAGTGGTAAACGAACAAACAAAGTTGCATGGGCTTCGTTGTTCATGTACGCATTAACTGGCCCTTTTCGATTTGCGAGTGAACTGCAAAGACGCTGATCCCATCACCTGAAACTGACCTTTTCGTGAAGCCGATTCCTTTAGCCGATTGTTGTCTGAGATTGGCAATCAATGTTCAGGATATCGTTAACTTTTAGTTGCCTTACACATATCTTATCCTATTCAGCATCTTAACTGTTCCTTTTCTTATGTCTTTTCATTACATGCGTAGTGCTTTCAATTATGGGTTTGTCCGGCTTGTGGTAATCGAATTTGGGACAGTCCTAATAATTAACTTGTGGGTTGGTACAATGTAAAGTGAGCTTTTTGGAATGTAATAATGTGTGTGAAACTGTGTTCTATTGGTCAGAATTTGCCGCAGTGGGTGTGCATTCGTAATTAATCGAAAACAGCATAAAAAGTGATGTCTTGCTCTATGAAAGTTGAGCAGTCTCCCGAGTCGTACAGCGTGTTGTATTGCTTGGTTTACTGTTACTAGCTGCAGCTAATAAATTTGATCTCTGATGCCACCTAGAAGTATTCCGTGTCTCTGTATACCAAGACAGGAGAACTCGAAGACTTCGGGTGTGTCCCTGGCACCGCCGGGTTCTAAGAAAACCTGGTTCTTCAGTTGGCGCCCAACGTGGGGCGACTTCAGCGGTACCGGTCCAAGCCCGAGGATCGTGAGGAGCCACGTGAGAGAATTCTGGAGGAAGGCCGCCACTTCATCGACCCCTGTATGTCGACGTGGCCCGAAAGTCTTTGCTGCGAGGCCTCCCCGCTTTCCGACGGCTACGAAGGACTGCTGCCCTGACTGTCGCCCTGTCTTGGACCCTTGATTGATCCTTTGTAAAGCGAGACGATAGACGGTCTTCTGGTGGCGTGACAGATACTTTGGTTATGTATAAGTGGGTCGCTCCCACGACTTTGTTTTGGTCCTTGGTTTTGATTCGGGTATTGCAATAGTCGAAGCCGAGGGGCTCGTATATTTACGATTGTATCGATAGTTGATAACCCCTTGAAGTTTGAAGCTAGATTAGTGAGCTATAAGATGCCTGGTCTTAGCAAAATTAGGAAATTGTTTAGTTGTGGTTGCAACAGGGATTCCCGATTGGAGCATTCGTGTCCGATACCTCCGGTTGGAACTCCGACTTATGAGTCCTATTCAAAACACGGAGTAGGTCCTATTACTTATAATGAAGTGTGGGTCCGCTATACGAAGAAAGATGGTGTTTTACGATGGCCCCAACATGGTAGTTTCGAATTAAATATTTTAGATAATCTGGAAGTTGCGCTATTTAAGAAGAAAGCCCGACCGGCAATGTT
This sequence comes from Lissotriton helveticus, assembly GCF_964261635.1. Taxonomy (NCBI): domain Eukaryota; kingdom Metazoa; phylum Chordata; class Amphibia; order Caudata; family Salamandridae; genus Lissotriton; species Lissotriton helveticus. The sequence continues at coordinate 362,566,391 of NC_136069.1, forward strand.
TGACTCTTTCCGCCTCTGGCGTAAGCAAGCCAAACAGCGAGAAATGAAGCAAGCAAAAAGAGATAGGAAAGATGAGAATATGTCAGTACTACAAGCTGCTAGGCAGTTTAAGACAGATATGGAAGATCGTGTGAGTGAAGTCCTAGATAGACAGCGTTGCATGGCCATAGATAAATGTTATCCGGCCTTGCCGACTTCTCCTCCAATAGTGTCTGAAGACCCTGAAAAAGATCCTTTGATCTCTCATTTACTGAGATTGCCACCCCCTTATGTGCAGGGTGCTACTGCGCCTCCATTACCCCCGGTTGTTCTACCCTTTGTTGTTCAACCTCCTGCTGTTGTTCAGCCACCCGGTGCTCCACAGATGGTTTTGCCTCCTACTGCGCAACCCACTCTAGGGTCGCAAACTTTGCTACCAGCTTTGCCTCAAACTCCTTTGCCTTCTACTTCTGCATCTCAGACTCCTACTGCTCTTGTTCCTACTTTGCCTCAAGATATTCATTTTCCTGTTTTTACACCTACTTCTTCTCCTTCTGCTCGAAAACGAATGACTGAGACTGTTGCTAATTTGTTGTCTCCACTTTTTGGGGCACTGAATATGACCCCTGTTTCGAAACGAAAGCAGGGTCGTAGTCAGTTTCCTGGTCCCGAAGAGCGGGAAGTGTTGGATTTATTGGCTCGTAGATGGATTTTAAATGTTTCCAGGTATAATTTGCAAACGGTTATGGATGTTTTCTTTCAGTGGGATCCGCCTAAGCAGAGGTACGTTTTTGATGTAATGTGTACTTTTCTGCGTCAGGAACGGGAAGATAATGAGTTGGGTCCGATTCCGCAGGAAGTGATTGATGTTCAGTCAGAGTTTGATAAAGGGACGATTGTGGAATCTGATGTTATAGATGCTGTAGAGACGATACTTGCTTTTAGATCTAGGCTCCCGTCTCAGACATTGTACGAACCGGATTCCTCTGTTAGGAGGAAAGTGAAGCAGTATCCTATGAGAGAGGTTCCTCCTGTATGGAGAGACGCAGTTCAGGCTGATGCCGCTCATGGTGTTGTGGCCGCACCGGCACATTTTCAGCGCGTATGGGTACATGTCCCTTGGAAGAGAGCAGAGGTCTTGGCTCTTAAGCAGACCTTACCTGACCCCCGTAAGAATCCTGCTGGTTATTATAAGGAGTTGTCCCAGACAGTTGAAGCGTGTATTATGAACTTAGCTGACATAGATATGTTGATGGGTAATGTAGTCCCGCAACCTTTGTGGGCCAAGATTCGTCATGAGAATCATGCGGCAGAATTGGGCGATACTTGGGCGAATATTGTTCTTGCAGATGGTCGACAGGTAGGTGGTGCCAAACCTGAGCCCTTAGTTGCAGAATTACCTGGTAGGATTATTAATTTGATGAAAACTATGATGCGTCCTTTGCATGTGAATTGGGATAAGTTAGCAGCATGCAAGCCAAAGAAAGACGAGAGTGTGTCTGATTTCTTCACAAGGTTTGAAGAATCGTTTATCGACCATAGTGGTCAGGACATGAGTACGGAAGGTGGTCAAAGATTGTTTGTGGACAAAGTTGTCTTTAATTTACTTCCCGAGCTTTCTAATAAGTTAAAGGACTCTGAGAGTTCATGGGCTGTTTCTTCATCGGCCCAGATGTTGGCTACTGCACAATATTATGAGAATAGGGATAAAGATGAGAAGGATAAAGCAGAGAAGAAGACTAAAGATCTAAAGACGAAAGTTCTTTTGCAGCAAGCTTATCCGCCTCGTCAGAATCAGCCTCAGTTTCAGCAACCTCCACAGTTTCAGAGATTGTTACAGAAGCCTGAGCCTTATGCTCAGCGATTCTTTCCTGGACCTAATCAGTGTGCTTATTGCAGAGAGGAAGGTCATTTCAAGAATAGTTGCCCGGCTTTGTTACAGCGTGCGAATGGCGTATCTGGTCAGAGAGGTCGTGGTGGTTTCCAGCAAGCTCCTAGGGGTAGGGGACGTGGTGTGTTGCCTCAGAATGAGCGTTCCTCTTCCCTTCAGAATTCTGCGAATTATTTTGACAGACAGAATGTTCCGACTGGTCAGTCTGCACAGTACTATGTTGATGATTATTATGTCGAGAGTGAGAGTGCTGGTTATAATGATAGTTAGGACAGTCATGGGCAAAGAGAGGGAGTAGTGTCAGTTCCAGTAGACCAGAGTGGACCTTATGTTGAAGTGATTACATCAGGTGTGGCAGAACCTTTTCTTTTGGATACTGGTGCGACAAAGAGTTCTATTATGCACTCTAAACTTCCTGGCGTACCTTTGTCTGGCTTGACCAATGTTTCAGTAGGATTTTCAGGCGCCCCAGTTTGTAACCCGATTTCTAATCCTTTGCCTCTTTCTATTGGCCCTTGTGAATTGGAAGCTCCCCTTATTCTGACGACTGGTTGTAATGAGACTTGCTGAAAAGATTGTATGCAACATTACATTGTTCTCCTTCGGGAGTACATCTTACCTTGGGTAAGAAAGTGATCTCCCCGATGTATTTGTCTAAACATTGTCTTCCACTGGAATTGCGTTCTCTTCCTGATACACTTTGGGCTACGGGTCCGAATGATGTTGGTCTCTTGCACATTCCACCCTATGTTGTCACCCTCAAATCGAATGCTAGGCTACCTCGTATTCCACAATATAAGATATCTAGTGATGGCGAGAGAGCTCTTTTGGCGATCGTGTATGATTTGGTTGAGAAGGGTGTAGTTGAAGAAACGAGAGGTAACGTGTGTAACAGTCCTGTTTTGCCTGTCTTTAAGCGTACTGATGCTTCTCATCCTCCTGTGTATCGGTTTGTGAGGAGGAGTGTGGCTCAATGGTTAGAGCGGCAGACCCTGATGCAGAGTTCTGGCCAGGGACGAGGGTTCGATTCCCACCTCGGCGGGGTCTCGGGCTCAATTTCCTCTGACCTGTTAATTCTCGCCTCGGTGCCTATTCTAATCACGGGCCCCACGCTGCAACTCTGGGCAATAGCTTGCTTAGCCTCCACACCGGCCCCAACAGCGCTAAGGATGCCTGGCTTCACCCTGGGGGTGCCCAGGAGTGGACACTTCACAGGGAAAGCCAGGAGGGGTTCCACAGCGGTATGAGTATTAGCGCCAGGAAACCGCATAGGCGACACCGCAAGGTGACCGTCTGGTGACAGTGCGCTCTATAAGTACCATGACATTTACATTTACATTTACATTTGTGATCGATCTTCTAGAAGTGAATAAGATTGTCGTGCCACAGTTTCCCGTTGTCCCGAATATCACTGCTTTGTTGACTCTGATTCCTGCTTCGGCAGCCTGGTTTTCTGTTATCGACTTAAAGAATGCTTTCTTTAGCATTCCGATTGCTGAGGAGAGTAGAGATATTTTTGGCTTCTCTTTAGGAGGACGAAGCTTCCGGTTTAAGAGAGCTCCCCAAGGTTATTGTGAAAGTCCCTCCATCTATAGTCAGGCGTTGAAAACTCAGCTTGATAGTTTTGTATTGCCTTCTGGTGCTACTCTTATTCAATACGTTGATGATTTGTTGGTTACTGCTGATGGCGAAGAGATTTGTAAAGAGGCTTCTCTTTCTTTGTTACGACATTTGTCTGACCTCCATCATGAAGTGTCACCTTCAAAACCTTCAAAGTTACAGTATTGCCGCCAAGAAGTGACCTCTTAGGTCATCTCTTGTCGAAGGAGGGAAGAAGGTTGACCCCAGAACGAATTCGAGCGATTGCTCAAATGACTGTACCTTCCACACAGAGAGAAGTGCGCGCCTTTTTGGGTATCACTTTGTATTGTAGGCAATGGATCCCCAATTTTTCCCTGCTAGCGAAACCTCTGTTGGCGCTGACTCTTAAAGATACTCCGTATCCTCTCCCCTGGTCTGATGATTGTCAGAAAAGTTTTTCTGAATTGCGTGATGCATTGTGTTCTGCCCCGGTGTTGGGTACTCCGGATTACAGTAAACCTTTCACATTGTATGTACACGAGAGAGAAGGTTGTGCATTGTCAGTTTTGACGCAACAATTCGGAGACAAGCAGCGTCCATGTGCATATTTTTCAGCTACGTTAGATCCGGTAGCTAAAGCGTTGCCGAGCTGTTTTAGAGCTACAGCGGCAGCGGCTGTTTCTATCCGACAGTCTGCTGGTTTGGTATTGGATAATACGTTGATTGTGATGGTCCCACATGCAGTGGATACCTTATTGAACAGGACAAAGACACAGCACCTTACTAGTGCACATTTGTCAGGATATGAGTTGACGCTTTTGGCTTGCCATGTACACATCAAAAGATGTAATGTGTTGAATCCAGCTACGTTGTTACCGATTTCTGTAGAGTCAGATGTTCAAGAACAGCATGATTGTTTTCTTCGGACAGAGGAAGAAACAAAGGCGAGAGTTGATTTGAAAGATACTCCTCTTGAGAATGTTGATGGTACCCTATGGGTAGAAGGTTCGTGTTTCAAGCTTCCGAATGGTGGGACAACTGCAGCATATGCCGTTACAACTTTATATACAGTTGTTGAAACAGCACGTATAGTACAGAATTCTGCGCAAGCAGCAGAGTTGATAGCATTAACGAGAGTGTGTGTGTTGTCAGAAGGAAAGCGAGTGAATGTCTATACTGATAGCCAGTATGCGTTTGGTGTTGCCCAGAGTTTTGGGCGTTTGTGGAGAGAAAGAGGATTTCTTACTTCTCATGGGACAAAAATTCAGCATGGGCAGTTGGTGAATGAACTTCTGGAATCACTTACTCTCCCAAAACAGATTGCAATTGTGAAGTGTAGTGCGCATAAGAAAGTTGTGGATGATGTAGGTTGAGGGAATGCATTTGCTGATGAAGTTGCGAAGGAAACAGCGAGAGACATGATGAGCCGTATGTATGCTGCAGGCCCTGCTAACTGGGTCATGGCTGGTGGAATGTGTGAAGTCACAATAGAAAGTGTGAAGATGATCCAGGCTGAAGCTACTGAGAAAGAAGTGAGTGTGTGGAAAGAAACTACGGGTATGTTGGATTCGACGGGTTGTTGGATTGAGTTGTCAGAACAGCAGCGATGGTTGTTGCCAGATGCATATGTGTTCCCAGTGGTTACTATGGCTCATGGAATGGCTCATATCAGTTCGAAAGGGATATGCAAGTTTTTGGCTCCAGTATGGCAGAAAGCTGGAATTCCTAAATGTGCTGAGAATGTGGTGAAGCATTGTATGATTTGTCTGAAGTATAATCCTGGAAAAGGAACTCCAACTCCAGCTGGTCATTTTGCTTCCTCCGACGTATCCGTTTGAAGTGATACAGTTAGATTACATACACATGGAGAGATGCAACAATTTGAAGTATGTCCTTGTGGTTGTTTGCGCCTTTTCCAGATGAATAGAGGCCTACCCCCTAAAGGATAATACTGCCTTGTCTACAGCCAAGGTTTTGCTCAAAGAGTATTTCACTAGGTATGGTTTGCCGAGAATTGTATGGAGCGACAATGGGAGTGAAATTGTGGGTCAAATCATGAAGAAAGTGTGTGCTGGTTTGGGTATCAATCAGAAATTCCATGCTGCGAATCACCCCCAGTCAGCAGGTCTGGTCGAGTGCTATAACGGCACGCTGAAGCTGAAATTAGCTAAGATACAAGCGAGCACTGGTCTTACATGGCCGGATGCCTTGCCGTTGGCTCTTTTGTCAACAAGGCCGACAGTGCATTCTCGTGTGGGACTTAGCCCATAAGAAATAGTTTTTGGTCGTCCAGCGAATGTTTGGAGTGTGCCTTGTCCTAAAAAGTATAGCGAAATTGAGTACCCTATGTTGGTGGATTACTTACATGACTTGACTGCTTAATTACATGTTCTCCACCAACAGGTCTATGACAGTTTGCCGTCAGCTACTGCAGATCCAGGTCATACGATCCAACCTGGCGACTTCGTATTAACGAAGAATTTTCAGCGAGACAAAAATTTGGAACCGAGATGGACTGGACCGCGTTTGGTTCTCTTAACCACTAGAACTGCTGTTGAAGTAGCTGGTAAAAAAAACTGGGTGCATGCCACCCATTGTAAACGAGTTCCATTGCCTTTAACGTATGACAAGTGGGTGAGGGATGGAATAGCTGACTCTGAATGTGAGAGAATTCCTAGATTTGTACCTTTTAGTGATGCACATTTGACATGGACTCAGTCAGAACGTGCGGATGACGATATTCTCCAAGCTGCTGTGCCTCCGCACCTACGACTCGACACTACGAATCCAGAGACACTTTTTCCGGATCACACTGTGTCTGGCAAGGAGCGTTACAATCTGAGATCGAAAAAGGATACACAAATGGACAAATAAAGACAGAATTTTTTTTTATTTAGTGAATTACACCTTGTCAGATCAAGAAACTTTTTTTTTGCTTTTTTCTTTTTCGAGTCACCTTCCGGACTCAGCTGCAGGGTCGAGGTACAGCCTTAAGGGGTGAGCCGCGTATTGACACAAGGTCTGTGGTTCATGGTCGTTAGTACGATCTTGACGCACACTTAAGTGAAGAAGGTAATAGCCGTGAGCAGCACAATAGAGGATGGAGTTTTTTGAGTCTGATAAGTGTGTTGAGAAAACTGATTTTAAAATAAGAATGTGTACCTTGATTCGTAGCAAATGTTTTTTAATAATGTGTTTTCTAGTGCTTTTGAATATTACGTTGGTTTGTGTGGGTTGGATTATCTATGTTTCACAACAGACGCTTGCATCTACCTCCCAACCTACTCTTTCTTTTTCTACTGTTTCCCCACATGAGTCTCATACGTTGCCTGAACATGAACAGACACGAAAATTAGAATTTGTGAACAATTCGTTTATACAGATGTTGCATCAGCATCAGCTAGTTGTAAATACCATGAATTGCTGGGTGTGTGGTCTTATGCCACATACGACAGATAAAGGAATGCCATATCTGGTTTTGCCTTTTTTGCCTAATGGGTCAGTGTGGGCACTCCAAACAATGTTTATTTATGCGAATGAAGCATCTCCTGTACGTTCCGTCAAAGATAATGCGAATAATAATGCCTTGATACAGGGAACAGTAGATATGGTCAGAGATATTGATGCGTATAATGCTATCCCTAAAGATGTGGTACGAGCATATGTTGGTTGGAACAAGACGAGATATAGTATTAGTCTGACAGAAAAAGAGAGACAGAAAAGGTCTCCTCCTATTTGGATTGTACCCCACCGAGGTCATTTTTGTCTGCAAGGTAATGGTCAGAATCCGAGAGCTCAGCTTGGTAAGAGTGTGTGTGTTCACACCTATGTTTATACGTCCCAGAAATCTCCACCGTTCGTGCCAGCTAAAGGCACGTATTTTGTTTGTTACGTTAGAGCATATACATGGTTGCCTTTTGATTTTTCAGGCACATGTTATGTGGAATTTTTCTTCCCCCTACGTATTCAGCTGCTTTCAATTACCATAAGACAAGATATGGTAGAGGTGTTATCGATGCGAAAGATACTGTCGCACAAGAAGTTGGAGACTTCTTTAAGGGTTTCCTACCCTTTTGGGGTCCTATGGCTAATAGTAGGAATATTCGTCAACTTACGAGAGTGGTCGAGGCCACCATAAATGAGACTGCAGGTGCCCTTAGCAATATTACAGCTGAGCTTTAAGCGGATCGCCTTATGACATTACAGAACCGTTTTGCTTTAGATATTATACTTGCAGATAGAGGTGGAGTATGTAAATTGATCCGGTCTAGTTGCTGCGTTTTTATTCCAGATAACGGCCCGACAGTGTACCAAGCCATCTTGAGGTTACATAAGTCCGCTGAGTCTATACATGTAGACGAAGGGAACTGGTCGTTGATAGGATGGTTTTGGGAACTGCTGTCCAAATGGGGATGGAAGATTCTGATGTTTTTTGGTATGATTTTAGCAATCCTTTTCTCGTGTTGCTCATGCATCCAGTGCGGTCCCGCCATTTGTGGCCTTTGTGCTACAATCTGTGTGAGAAGACCTCTCCCGAGAGAAGTGAAGGACAATAAGATGATGTTACAGCAACCCCTTAATGACCTGATGAGAATAGATATAGACCCGGATTCAGATTGACGTGAGTTTGGGTCATTGCCTACGTAACGGCAAAAGGAGGGTCTGAGGTTCCGTGGTTTTCGGGACCGGACTCCATTTTGTTTGCGTGGCTCGCGACGCCATTTTTTTTGTTGCCCTCACATAGGCCGCAGTGGTAAACGAACTAACAAAGTTGCATGGGCTTCGTTGTTCATGTATGCATTAACTGGCCCTTTTCGATTTGTGAGTGAACTGCAAAGACGCTGACCCCGTCACCTGAAACTGACCTTTCCGTGAAGCCGATTCCTTTAGCCGATCGTTGTTTGAGATTGGCATTCAATGTTCAGGATATCGTTAACTTTTAGTTGCCTTACACATATCTTATCCTATTTAGCATCTTAACTGTTCCTTTTCTTATGTCTTTTCGTTACATGCGTAGTGCTTTCAATTATGGGTTTGTCCGGCTTGTGGTAATCGAATTTGGGACAGTCCTAATAATTAACTTGTGGGTTGGTACAATGTAAAGTGAGCTTTTTGGAATGTAATAATGCGTGTGAAACTGTGTTCTATCGGTCAGAATTTGCCGCAGTGGGTGTGCATTCGTAATTATTCGAAAACAGCATAAAAAGTGATGTCTTGCTCTACGAACGTTGAGCAGTCTCCTGAGTCGTACACCGTGTTGTATTGCTTGGTTTACTGTTACTAGCTGCAGCTAATAAATGTGATCTCTGACGCCACCTAGAAGTATTCCGTGTCTCTGTATACCAAGACAGGAGAACTCGAAGACTTCGGGTGTGTCCCTGGCACTGCTGGGTTCTAAGAAAACCCGGTTCTTCAGTCTGTTTGCAGGCAAGGCCCTGCTCCTGAGTCAACTTCCCTTCACAGAAGGCCCTACATATCTGGGACTGAATGCACAGGTGGTTGGATACAGGAGCATTGACTGCTAGGATGCAAAGATAGGTAGCACCGGATATGACCTGCAGATTGGCCTGCGTCTCATCCACAGTACTATCAGTTGAAGGCCATGTGAAATAGGGACAGCATGTACAACTATTTGGGTACAGACCTTAATCCGAACTTTAGGATATATGGTTGGGTGGGTGCAGGTAGTAGCTGCAAGTACCCTGAGTCCTATGCACAAGACCACAGCTCAGTGCAAAGGTGTTGCAGTGTCCCTGTTCCCAAGGCCTGCTGCATATGCCCTAATCTCAATCCCTGCATCCAACCACTAGAACAAATATGTCAGTGGGAACAGGACGAAACCAAGAGCGAGGATGCACAGGAGGGTGGCACTGAGCTTGGCTGCAGACCTCGCCCTGCATTCAACCTTCGGTGCACACAGCTGTAAGCCATATTCTACAGGGGTTGCATTCAGTAGAAGTGTTCCTGTGTCCAGCCACTAATGTTCCTTTAAGAAAAACTTAGTAATTCACTAAAGGTAAGTTTTAGCTTGGGCATAACTAACGCGTAAACATTGCCATGGCAAATAAACGAAATTCTGTGGAAAAAAATAGAGTTAATTTAAGATTATGTTTCCAAATCAAAAACTAAAAGCCTCTGAACTGTGTCAGTAATGGTTCACTGCACAAACGTTAACGTGCTCTGGATTTCTAGTACTGCATGTGGATTAAGGTTATGCCTACTGGTTGTTCAGATTCTTCAAAACCGTGAAAGATGTTAAAAACAATATTATTTCATAGATTCCTCTATTTAATGCATCACATGACAAGACGAAAACGTCGACCAGTTTAACCCATTTTCATCTATGAAATATTATTATTGTACAAGAATTTTTTACTGAACGTTAAAGAAAAATTTATTGTTGTAATAGGTCTTTGAAATGGGTTATTTACTTTAGTGACTAGCAGATATAATTTTAAATACTGTGAAAACTGTCAATCTTTGACTCTTCTGTATATGTGAATACCGTTTTGTACCCTTTAATTTATTTTATCTGATTATAAATCTTTACAAAAAAAGAATTCACCTGTTGTTCATTTCTTCTTTTGATTTAGTCACCTCCTAATTATACAAATGGATTTATAAAGTGCATATGTTTGAGGCCACTTATTTGGGCACTCATAAACGATTCTGTCAAATATTGTATCATCATATTGAAATAAAATCCCTTGTAGGCACTTTTACTAGATATAATACTTCTAGAAAGTTTGCCTTTTTCTTGCCTTAGGCATACTCTGAAGGGCTTCTGCCCTGCGGTGGTGACCTGCTGCCTGCTGCCCTTGTGCCTGGGTAACAAGGACTGGACCTACATCTGTTGAACCCAAGATCACCAGAGTGATTTCCAAGGGCTAGTTGGCTGGTCTCCTGACTTGAGCATCAAAAACAGAAGGCTACAACAACCTCGACCTCAGCACCTGGACGCTGCCATCTGTGAGTCTACATTGCCAAGAGGTGCCACCCCAGTCCTGGACCATTGGAAGTGGGCCTAAGGTGCTCTGTCGGCCTCAGTGGACACAGCAGAACTGACATATCTCGTCTTACTGCAGTATGCATCCTTGACGCAGGCCTTCGTATCCATCATTGACGACAACTACAACAATGATGTTGGAGTCTGCATCGCAGCTCCTTGGAACCGACGCATTGACCCATCTGCGCAAGTCATCCACGTTACCAGAATTCGTATCGCGAATCCTTGTCGTCCACATCTCGGAATCTAGGCATTGCTTTGGCTGCGTGATGCATCTTCGACCGAGACCGTCACAACAGTTCTAAAAATATAAGATGAAACAGTGTACTGTTCAGCACAATTATTCAAATATATTGGCTAATAGCCATATGATTTGACGTAATTCTGAAAGGGACCTAGTAAAATAGCCCTATTTGTCAGTCACCACATTACAAGGAGATGTGTTACTGCACATCATCAGACGCCTATTAGAAAAGTGTATGCATGAGATGATCGACCCTTTAATGAGATATGAGGGGATTTCCTTACCTTGCATCTTCAGCACGTCTCGGTGGATCCCACAGAACCATTAATGAGGGGTTTGCAGACTACCTGGATTGTACCTTTTTCTTTTCCGGATGGCCCTACATCCCCTTTACTAAAGAGCCCATGAATTTCTTTACGTTGCATCTTAAGGGCTTCTGGTTGGTGTCAAACTTATCAGAAGACACCTATGAGTGGCTTTGCTCACTTGCTGTATACTGCGTTAGACATGTCCTTTAGAAATAAAAACCATAAAAGCGTTCTACTTTTAATTTGGAAGCAGTGTTTCATTCAGCTGGTTTGCACACCTGCGAATGACAGTCACGTGCTGCAGGGTGAGCGCAACAGTGATTTCCAGAGCCTGGAAGCTGGCAACCGCTGGTGTATAACTGGTGCATTTAGAGTGAGTGTCTGTGCTACACGACATGCCTTGTCATGCTGTAATGTTTAACACAGAATGATAGACAATGAGCGAAAAGTAAACATCTTCATTAACAATATAAACACTAACAGGCACATGCATCAAAGGATTTTGCAATCGCAAACGGTGCGAATCGCAAAAATCGGCCGTTTGCGATCGCAAAATCTGCTTTTGGAATGCATGAAGGGTGAAGGCCCTCGCAAATTGAGAATTCGCAAATATTTGCGAATTCTCAAATTGCGATTGCATTTAATGAATCGCATTTTGCAATTCCTTAAATACAATGCATGAAACTTAAAAAAATTACAATTTCGCAATTTGGGGGAGCAAATTACCATGAGGTTGAACCTCATGGTAATTTGCGAAAACTTTGAAAAATGCACTTTTGTGCATTTTTCAAAGTTTCATGTTGTGCACACACATGCCCTTAGGGCATGTGTGTGCACAACATATGTGCACAGATTGATTTCAGGGGTGCAACAGGGTGTCCTTTGGACACCCCTGCACCCTTGAAATCACATTCTAAATTTCGGTAATTGCTAATCGCAAATTGAGAATGTCTTCCCATTCCTCTAGGCCCATAGGAATGAATTGGGAGGTATTCCTTAATTGCGACTCGCAATTTGCAAGTCACAATTAAGGAATATTAAGAAATCGCAATTTTTTCAGCGATTCCTTGATGCATTGCATTTTGCGATTCCTTAATTGCAATTCCTTATTTTTCGCAATTAAGGAATCGCAAAAAGCAATATTGATGCATGTGCCTGTAAGCCCTTCGTTTTCTACTTTAACATACAGGCTTCATTGCAAGATATGTTCTTGTTGGGGTCCACTTTGGAAACCATCGAGTGGCAGACGAGCTTTGAGCTGCTAGGAGACCTGTAATTGGGAAAGGGTGCTGGTGTTCAGTGCATCATGGGCTGTGGGGGGGACGCCTACTCGCACAATTTAGCTTTCATGTTTAATGTGACCTTGACAATAACAAGATCCAGACCCTAAGAAAAACGAAGAAAATATTCTGTATTAATGGTTCTCAGGGGTCTCACTCGATGCTCTAGGCATTTTTATTTAAAACGTATGCGAACAGAAGAAAACAATCACATATGAAGTAATTGATCTAAGTGACCTCATTTTAACTAGAACATGTAGTCCCAGTGAATGCGCTGAAGGAGGGAAAGGACAGCTGCAGAGTAGGAGGAAGAACAATGTAAAACCACCGGATATCATTATGAGGCTGGCTGGGAGGTTGGTTACATGTTCTTCGGTTGATGACTCCCATTGCATACTTTTATTAACTCTACTTTTATTAGAGTTATCATATCTCAAATTGTGTCCATTCTGTCCTTTGTTTTCTTTGGCTAGTGATATGTGGGAAGCAGGGAAGAAGTTTACTGGACTGAAATCTTCAATGGTTTGACGGCACACAGATGATGCACATAGAGGCGCTTGAACAATGAGTGACAACAACACTGCCAGAACCAACTTTGAGTTCCTAGACTGACTACTTACCTGGAAATGTGTTTATTAGGGGGCTAAAATACTATGGTGCCGCCCACCCTATCTACAAAGCTCGTTTTGGTCACAGACCCTGCTGCAAGCCATAGTCAGATCACTTCCACAGGGTAAATTGCTAAGCTAGAAAAGTAAAAAATGTTATCTGAAATTACAAACAGTGAAGTGTTCCTTTTTTTGGGAAGAAAAAAAATATTTTCCTCACATTTTGAACTGGCAAAATTCATAAGTATTATGGAGTTGAAAGAGGAATCCTAAAAAATAACAAAGGCCTTGAAGCCTCATCTAGAGTGTGCCAAAGGAATAGTGCTGTAAATTCACTGCGCGCTCTCATCAGCAGATATGCTGTTTTACTGTGTTTAGAGTCAGGGAAGCGCTGTGCTTACAGAGGCGGGGCCAACTCTGGTTCCGACAATGTGATCTTCTGACCTGGCAGCTCATCCACCAAGGGGCCATCAGGACTTAATTAACAGCAACCTACTCTATTAAGGCGAGGGTGGCCACCACTCATGTTCCCTACCTTTGATTGCCATGATGGACACAGGCAGAGAAAACATAGAATTGCCCCATGAACAGGGATAAAACTCCCTGTGTGTAGGGGCTACTTGTTTTTTTCTATATTTATAAAATAGGCTTCTGCTTTGGATCTTTATTTTCTCAATACAAAAACATTTTCTGAGTTTTTAAACACTTTTAAACATAGTGCCCTCTCAGAAAGCCTTTAGTGCTGCAAGTAGAGCTGCCAGGGTGCTCTCTTCACAGCCAGGGGGCCCTCCTTTGGAGCAGAGGAGAGTCACCAATTACCCATGGAGATGAAAAATAAAAAATGAATTGGTAATACATAACCATTTTATTTTTCATCCTCCTGTCCTGAGCTGAGCATCAGGACACCTGCTGAATGACAGCAGCAGGGAGGAGGGTGGGCTGGGCTCTTTGTGCACTTTTCAAAGTGGGCATGACCCTTTGGCTGGCAGTCATGCAACAGCTAAGCAGACATGCGCACTTTGAAACCTCTAACCCAGCTGTCTGGGTTACAATGAGTTCAGGCCTCCTGGGTAGCACCAAATAAGGTTGCTCTGTCCAATCAGGGCTCTGCTCTCACAGCATGAAAGCAGCACCAGGATTGGTGCCTGTACTGCAGCATCCGGTTCAGAAGGGGTCAAGTTTGGAAGCTGTGCAGAGCGGAGGCATTGGAGGACGACGGAGGACATCGGTTCAGGTAAGTTAAAATAAAAGTTTAAAAAAATATATATATATATTTGCATACATCCCCCCCCCACCCTCTCATAGATGCCAGCCTTCTCTGCTCACTGCACAGTTGCCCCCGTAAGAATGATGGGGATATCTGAATAGGGCAGACGGTCCTTTATGATGGTGGAAGAGGTCACCGCACCCTGGCTGACCAACAAACTATCCTCCAGGTTCTAAATGACCCTGCAAATCCTAAATATATTCATGATTTTGCGGTTGCAAAGGATGGAGTTTGCAAATTCGAAGGATCTGCAACCCCAACATCCTGACTCTGTGTTCAAAAGGTATGTCATAAGTTGCAAACGTGTTTGAGGCTCGCAGTATACACATTAATACTCTTGCAATTATGATGGCAGAAGGGGATTTGAAAGGGGTTCCCCAGCTCCCTACAAATCACAATAAAATGTATCATTGTTTTTCTACCATCTTTGTGGTCACAAACCACTGAATGGAAACGGACATCTTAATGAAGGTGATATCCATTGACAATGTGGAATCTGTCAATGATAAACAGCTTCCACTCTTTGAATACCATATGCCAGAATAGGAGGGAACAGTGGTCCAGTGTAATGCTGCAAGCTCCTCAAGAGTTCCATTCATAATATGTCTAAATGTTTTTGTTCTGCCATAGGTGTCAGCTGGCACAGCTTTACCAGTCTGTCTGCTAGACCCATGTAATCTCTAAACATAATGACATATTAAAAAAATAATTCACATGCATAGGGGAATTTGGGTTTACCCTGTTACCCAATTGCTTAGTTGAAGATTCACACTGAACTATATAAAAAGTGATGGATGGAATGCTTGATTTACCCTCAGCCACTGGTAATCACCGGGGCCACATCCCAGTCTATCATTGTTTTGCACACCATGCCACCTCAGTTTGGAAACACCCATATGCAAATCAGTCTTGACCCTGCTCAAGTGGGCATAGTCCAGCCTGAATTACCAGGCCAGGGCCTCCTCGATAGCCAAGCTGGATCCACCCAGAACTGGAATACATGCAACCTAGGACCGGGTTGCCCTAGTTAGGGTCATCAGCCAGGTATGGCTTGGTTCCTGTGACGCAGTGGGCACTTGGCCCACGTCTGGGATTAACACCTGTCCAATTACAGTGACACTCTGAAGAATAACAAAAGTGATGAATGCAATATTTGAATTAATCTCAGCCACTAGTAATCACTTGGAGCCACATCCAAGTCCATTGCTATTTTGTACACCAGGCCACCTCAGCTTGCAAATCAATCTTGACCCTACTCCAGTGGGCACAGTCCAGGGCGAACTGCCAGGTCAGGTCCTCCCTGTCTTGGAACACAAGCAAGCAAGGACTGTTTTTTCCCTAGTTAGGGCTTGTTACTGAAGTGTCTGTCATGTTTTGGAACAGCCCACCAATAGCGTAAATAAAATGGAGCCAAGGATCACCTCTGTTCAGCCACTCAGTTTTTGCCAATGTCATTCACATTTTGATTAGCCCACCCTACAGCAGCTTGGTGTTTGAAGTGTGAAGCATTCTGAGTGGCCGGATTTTGATGCATTATGTCTCCATCCACCTTGAGAAAGGTTGTACATTAGCAAAGAAGTTTGTGTCAGTTCAGATTGTGAGGCTGCATGGATTATTCATTCATTTATTTATTTATATATTTAAGGATTTATAATGTGTGCAACTACCCCCAGGGCTTTACTGGTACAGAAGCAGCAATTTAGGAAACTATAAGAGTAACAGAATAAAAAAGCCAGGTCTTTAAACCGTTGTGAAAGGCAAGCAATGGCTTGCAAGTTCTCAAGTGCTCTGGAAGGAAGTTCCATAATTTCAGCTCTAAGTAGGAAAAGGAATGCCTTTTCATACAGGCCAGGTGAAATCTGGGCACATTAATCAAGGCTCGATTCAGGGATCTTAGAGCTCAGGTGGGCTGATAAGGCACTACCAAAACCTGGATGTATTGGGCTCCCAGTTCAGCTCTAGCCTTGAACATATAGCACAGGGCTTTACATTTAATGTGCTTGGAGATTGTGAGCCAGTGCAACTCATGCAGGAGAGGAGAGACTGAGGCTGATTTTGGAAGTTGATACAGGAGCCTAGCAGGCGCATTCTCTACTAATTGCAACCAATGAGTTGTTATATTTGTTAGCACCCAGGTATAACACATTGCCATAGTCTAATCTGGATAAAATAAGGGCCTGAATCACCGTCTTTTGGGCTGAAACTGAGATCATCCAGATTATCTTTCTTAGCCCCTTACGCACAGCAAAACACGTGGCAGTCACCATGATCATGTGAGGCTTCATGGAAAGAGTGTCATCCAACACGAATCCCAATTGTTTGACCTTTGTTGAAGGAGTTGGCAGAGCCCAAAAGATGCTGGCCAATGTGTGGGTCCCAGAGAGAGGAGTGCTTGCCCAGAATCATGACTTCCGTCTTTTATTCATCCATGCAGAGATGCGACTCAAGCCCAGGTTAAGGTCAGAAGGTGCATGATTTTGTGCAGATGACAATCAAAAGATGATCTGTGTGTCATCTGCATAGAAAAAAATGGTCAAGTCGCAGCTTTTCGCTACATCAGCCAAAGGGCGGACGTAGATGTTAAACAAGCATTTGCAATGCAATAGGTCTCGCATGTGTGAGAGTTTAAGCTATTGACATTGTAACTGACAATGCCTTTTTTATCTGTTTTACTACTTAACACATAAATAAAAGGTATTTTCATGTACAATGCCAATAGCTCAAACTCTTGTAAATGCAAGACCTATTCAAAGAAGTGCCACCATTGTCCCAGCTGCTCAGATAGTGAAAGCACGCATGGTGCACTGCATGTTACAGGAAAGCATATTGTGCCCGCAATAGGAGAATCTCATTAAATAAAATAGTGCATACAGACGAAAAAAGACACACTGTGTAACAATCGAAGTAAAAGGGCAGTCCTCATGGGAGGTTACAAATGAAGACAAGATGGTACAAAGGAGGGACTAGCAAGCCTATTAACGTATTAGAAGCCAGCATTTATGAAGGACACTGACACAAGCCAATGACATATATGAGCAGAGAATGGGCGGGCTTCTATGCCATACACCAATACTGTATGCCGCAGTTCAGCGCGGGCGCAGCCAGGCTCGGCCTAAAAACAAGGACCTCAAAACGGACCCCCTGTGAGACACCAGCGGTCAAGGCTGGCAGTTCAAATCTGGCAATAGATTACAATGGTGTTCAGAGGGTGTGAGTCCTGCTTCTCTACAAAACAGCGCAACAAAATAATAAAGCAGAGTTAGCTGGCAACATGCTGCAGCAGTGCCATTTGACACGTAGGAAGTGAGTAATTACCCACACTGCCTTTTTTTCCATTATAAACCATGTAAAACACATTGCTTGTGGCGGCTTCTATGAAGTTCTGGGGTTTCACCTGTGTTCCACGTCCGAATTTGTTTTGATTATGAAAATGATATACATATGTAGGTGGCAGTTGAGCATGCACAATGTGGTGTAAAAAAGTTGCACATGCTCATTTGTGCATTGGAATGATAACAAAACATGCGTTAATAGAAAAGAAGTAAGCATTTGTAATATGATATCGTAGCATAACAGTTGTAAAAGATTACTTTATATTATTTTCCTACTTCTATTAAAATATGGTGTCCCCTCTTTCACACAATCATACCATCCATTGGCTGTAGTTCTGTGGTTTTACATTAGCACACTATTTCAGAGAGAGCCAAGCACGTTACATATAAATAACCATGTAAAAAACTTTGTGAGAGGGATATACCACTGAAGTCAATGACTCTGAAGTAAATAGGGGCGACCCTTTATCGTACAGTGATGCAGGTCTGCAAGCTGACTGTTGATCTTTTTTTGTTTGTTTGTTTGGTTAAGCGCTTTGTAGTTGAAGATGAGTCCAAAAGTGGTGGCACTTTATTTACATGGCTCAGTTCAGTCGAATCCCCTCCCCTCACTTTCTGTACACAGAAAAGCTATTCACAATGGTATATTAACATGTTACTAAATTTACACATGTAAATTTACTCTTCCACTTTGTAGTAAATTTACTAGTTTTGTGTATTCACCCTTTCTGAGTGTAAATTGACTCCATAGAGAATACTTACATGTCTCCACCCCCTGAAACTAGGGGACAGCATCAATTTATTTACTACTACTATCTTTTAAGATGTAGGCGAAGATCTCTGCCACTAGGGGGGAGATCACTTTATGGTAAAATATAGAGAAGAGTAGAAAAAAATGTATTACACTGAAAAAAATCGTGACACATTTTTATGATAAACCTTAATTTAATTTTATACATTTATTTTAAATGTAGAACAAAATAAACACATGCTACAGCACTATTAACTTAATATTGTACACAATATTTAATTAATTTAAATATTCCAAATTATACCAGCATTATTTTGTAAAGATGTAAAAAAAAGAATCCCACATATGGTAAACAAAAATATATATTTATTCTGTGAAATCTGAAATTTGGGGTATTTATGAAATAGAGACACATATTATGCAAGTGCGCTTCACTGGCCCTGCACATACTCAGATCCACTCAGACAGATAACCTCCTACCATCTGTCTCGATATAACAATTTTCTAATAACAGGAGCCAGACATTTAAATCTGTAATTTGGGGGCTAGTACAAATGATCATACCAATGCTGTTATTTAAAAAAGTTTGTATTTGTATGTATACAAAATTCTATTTAAACAGTAACATATAATTATACCCTTAGAATTTCTTTCATTTGTATCAAAACATTCTTAATCATATGTATAATCACAAAGTTTATTTCCAATTAAAAAACAGCACTGGCGGCTGGTGGCAAGATGGCCGCTGACAGCCCGTAGGGAGAAGTCGCACTCCCCTCTCTCCCACGAGGAGCTGGCGTTTTTACTCAACGCAGCGCACATCGGTTTTCTACATCGCATTTCTCTTTAAAAAAAGGATATATGTTTGAGCAGGGAGAAAAGAGCAACGTAATTGCTTGGAATATATGCGAGGAGGAAGAATGTTTGAGAGCTGACATGCTATCGGAAAAGAAGGATTATGCTCCGGGTTACGGAACTCCACCTACCTTCTGAAAACACTGTGGGCTTAACGTCGGCTGCTGCTTGGGTCTCCGCGGTTCTTAAAAAAAGACTAAAGCATTTCTCCCAGCTGATAGAGTTAATTGCTCAAGGGGGCAGAGTCTGTCGGTGTAAACTGAACTGGCCGAGGAGCGTGATGGCTCCGAGAGTTCAGAAAGCCCAAAAAGCCGCAAATGAGTTAAAGGAGCAGAGGGACGAAATGGATTTAGCGGCATCAAGCGATACAGGGGCCCCGGCAGCTAACCTGCGAACGAAAGTACATGCTCGAAGGCTGGAGGAGAGGACAGCTTTGAAGGAAGTAATGCGGGATATTGAAGCTGCTAAAGACTTGGGCAGCGCTGCTATGGCGAAAGAAAAGGAAAAAGAAAAGAAAAATAAACAAAAGGAGAAAGTTATAACTGCCAGGAAAATTAACGCAAATGTTAAAAACAGTTTTGAGACAGCCTACCTTGCTGGAGGCCTTTACTCCTGCAGTGAAAGCTTGTGTGACTGTGCGAGCTCAGTCTTCTTCTGCCGTCCCCACGATACTGGAATCACCTCACTGCATTCATGAGGGAGGGGATGGGACGGAGCAGCGAGGTACCGCAACACAGGCTTTGGAGGCACAGGAGGATGAATTGGGTAAGGAGCAACGGAGTAAGCAGGCTCTCACGGAGAAGACCGATGAAACATCCAGGGACACAGAAGAAACACTATCAAGCACTGAGCCTAGTAATGAGCGGTTGCCAATTTCAAAGGGAAATAATCAGATTGACTTGATCGATAATATGGAACTCAGCCGCCGTCAGCTTCCACCTCAGGAAACGCAAGGGCAGAATTCTAGCAGTGAAGTACAGCATACAGAGAAGAGAAGTCTGGAGAAGATGATGAATTTAGAGAAAGCCTTACCAAGTAAGACATTAACACCTGTGGGGGTTGACCAGATATCTCTTGACGGGCTCAGGGGGACAGAAATGACAATCGAGGGGATAAGTGAAGACACTGGTGATACCCTCCATCCGGAGGAGCAAACTGTTGGAGGGGAGGAGGAGGTGGATAAGGTCAAGGGCCCCTAGATTGATGGGACTCCCCCAGATCTTAGTATACAAACCGGTGATATTGCAGCGCCTCCCGGGTCACCTAGTGATGATTGCTTCTACTCAGTGAATGAGGGTGAGGGGGAAGATGAGGGATCCGACTTGGGCTCCGAGGTAAACTCAGGAACAGGCTCAGGAACAGGCCCAATCTCTACAGGTCCTGAAGACGAACTGAAATCTTCCAGACAAGATTTGGATACTTCAGAAGTCGAAGGGGATACAGTTCAAAAACCTTCCCCCCGTAAGAAGTCAAAGGCTCTGGTACGTAGGAGTAGATCAAAGGTGGCTATAAGCTCCCCGCAGACGGATGTGGTAAAGAGGCTAGATTGGGATTACTCTGCTACCTCACAGCTATACCAGGATGGGGGAGGGTCTATGCCATCCCAAGAGCTTTCACACGGAGAAGATCAAGCGCAGGCCTCGGGGTTTGACTTATTATTCTCTACCTTAAAACAGATGCAGGGGGAGGCCAGGTCGGAGAGTCGAAGAGCAAGACAGGAGAGAAAAAAGATACAGAGATCCCTCCGGGAGATGAATAAGATGTAGAAGGACTTAGTGCCCAGAGTCACAGAGGTGGAAGAAAGAACAGGGAGTCGGAGGACAAGGTTGGCAAATGGGAAGAGTTCAAGCAGGAGCAAGAGAGGACCACGTCAGATGTACTATGGAAACTCGAGGATTTCGAGAACAGGCAAAGAAGGAACAATATAAGACTCCTTGGTGTTGCGGAGGGGAAGGAAGGGCAGGATATGAGGGCTTACGTGATTGAATTACTGAAAGGGGCATTACCTGACATAACAGGGTGGAATTGGGAAGCTGAAGTTCAGCGGGCACATAGATTTCCGTTTGTACAGACTAAGGGCAGCGCCCAAGGCAAATCAAGAGCAATACTGATTTATGTAGGTAATTATCTTTTGAGAGAGGAAATTATGGCAAAAGCAAAACCACAGGCCAAACGCCACTATAAAGATGTAGAATTTTTTGCAAGACCCGACTTTTGCCACACCACAGTGGAAAGGAGATGGCGGATGAGGGAGCTAATAACTCCATTTCGCAACCTTGGCTGTGAGGCATATTTAATGTTCCCCAGCCGTCTCAAAACCATTAGGAATGGGCAATTCAAGATATTTTATTCAGAGATAAAGGTTCGAGAATATCTGGCGCGGATAAAAGAAAAAGGGGTATGGCCAGACGCGCTTGCTTTGGTGTCTCAAGGCATTAGAAAGACAAAGCAGTAGAACTAATAAAGGGTCAGATAGTGATGTAAGCAAAGTGGAGAAGGAAATATGGTGTGTCAGCATCAGCATGTGGGGGGAGATAGCATTTTCATGAGGTAGGAGTTGACATAGGGAGAGAGTGGGGGATGGGACAGATCCGGGGTCACAGCTGTCACACATAGGTCCGTTGGACCTATTTGCCAGTAGGGGGGGGCACGTCAGGGTGGGATCCACTGGGGGGGGAGGGATAAAGGGGAGGGCATGGGGCACAGCACAGCAATAAAATATATAAAATACATAAAGCACACAAAAAAATACAGGGGTGTAGGTAATAAACAAGTTAAGAATTTATACGTTTCCTTGAATTTTTTCAGAATAATGTGCGGGCTTAAGTGGTTAGGTCAGACACCTGATGTATTTTAATGGGTATTCGTATATTGACATGGAATGTGTGTGGACTAAACGATAGACAGAAGAGGCAAAAAGTATCCATTGTATTAAAGAAGATGAGGGTTGATTTCATACTTCTCCAGGAGACGCATATAATGACAACAGAAGTGGCACTATTGGATCAGTTGGGGTTTACAGTCCTAGCCTCCTCGAGACAAGGTGCTAGAAATAGAGGTGTCGCCATATTATCTAGAGGCAGGGGCACTGTGATTGGAAAAAAAACTGGAGGATGCATGGGGTAGGTGGGCCCTTGTAGAGTGTCTAATTGGTGGCGAATGGATTACTCTGGGTTCTGTCTATGGCTCGACGGGGGATGACCCGGAGATTTTCGAATTTCTGGACCTTGAGTTAGCTACTTGGGCCCCACGTATCGTATTGGCAGGGGATTTTAATATCAATGGGGCTGATGGGTTAGGTTTGGGGTTAGGAATGCCCTTTACTTATCAAGGTAAGAAAAGGAGGGTTCTTCGTGCAATCCGTGATCTTGCAAGAAACAATGCTTTAACAGATGTTTGGGATAGTCTGAAGCCAGGGGAAAAGGGGTTTACTTATTATTCAGCGCCGCATAGGATTAGTGTACGGTTAGATTATTTCTTGATTTCAAGGGGGTGCCTATTTACATCTGAAATCGAGAGGCTACCACGTATACTCTCTGATCACAACCCCTTAATATTAAGTTTATCATCAGTGCCAACTAATAGCGGGGCAAGAGTATGGACTTTTGAGAGAGGACTTTTAGAAGATGAGAGTTATATTCAACATATGACACAATGGATTGAAGGGTTTTTAGAGATAAATAGGGAGAGTGCAGCAGCTGGCATGGTTTGGGATAGTCTTAAGGCGGGAGTAAGAGGGGAAACTCTGAGTTATAATTGTAATAAACGAAAGCAGGAGCAGCTGAGAAACCTTGCACTAAGCCATGCGCTGCTACAAGCAGAGGGGGAACTGAGCGAATGTGCTGCAGCAGGTAGATCCCTGGAACAGGCTCTTAATAAAGTAGCAAAAGCAAAAATGGATGCTGAGCAGGATATAGCAGTAAAAGCCGCAAGGATATATGCGGCAAATAGGGAAAAATGTCACGAGGTTAGTGAAATGGTGGGGCGTACATTAGCAGTAAGGGCAAGGCAAAAGGCCGCGATAGGGGAGGTAAGGGAAATCAAGGATAGGTCAGGGAATTTAATTACGGACACTCAGGGGGTCAGGGAGGTATTTAGGCAATTTTACTCAGATTTATATGATGAGCAGCAAGGGAAGGATATTGGGGCAATTGCGGCATACTTGCATAATATTCCCCTTGTGGTTCTAGATGAGATAGAGCGACAGTCGTTAGATTCTCTATTAGAACCAGAGGAGATAAAAGAGGCCATGATGAGCCTCCCTTCTGGAAAGGCAGCATGGCCAGATCAAATTCCGTTAGAATTTTTTAAGGTGTTTTGGAAGGTATTGGGTAAAGATCTGATCAATACAATACAGCAAGCACAGATGGGGGTATCTATTCCTGGCTCCTGGGACGGGGCAGAGATAGTTATTATACTAAAAAAAGGGAAACCTTCGAATGAGCCCGGATCCTACAGACCAATAACGTTAATGAATGCCGATACAAAGGTCTATTCAAAGGCACTGGCAATAAGATTTGCAAGGGTTATAGCTACGTTAGTTAGTAGCAACCAACATGGTTTTATACCAGGGAGAGGCACCACTCATCATACGCGGAAGTTGATCACGTTATTTGACACCATGGAGGTCACAGGGGGCCCGATGGCGACAATGCTTTTAGATGCTGAGAAAGCGTTTGATCGGGTCTCCTGGGATTATCTGTGGTGTGTTTTAATAAGGGCAGGGTTTGGGGAGGGCTTTGTCAAGGCAATTACAGCACTTTATAGAGACCCGGTAGCAGTCATTAGAGTAAACGCAGGAGTAACTGTCCCAGTCCAAATTAAGCGGGGAACAAGGCAGGGATGCCCGTGCTCCCCCTTGCTCTTCGCCATGTATTTGGATCCTTTGATTCGCAGAATGGCAACAAATGAGAACATCACTCCATTAATTACACACAGGGGGGAGTGTAAGATACTTGCATATGCCGATGATGTGGCGGTCCTTACACCTAATCCCACGGAGGCTATTCCATATGTGGAATTAGAGGCTCAGGAATTTGGCAATGTGTCAGGATACTCTTCAAACACCTCCAAGACACAAATTATTAAGAATAAAAATGTGGTATGCCAGGATTACAGGGTAGTACAAGCGGGCACATATTTAGGGATTACAGTTATAGCAGACCTAGATAACTTGGTGGAATTAAATATAACCCCTATAATTGTTAAAGTGAAAAGGGACCTAGACAGGATACATAATTTGCATTTATCCATAGTAGGACGAACTAATATCATAAAGATGTTGGCACTTCCGAAATTCTTGTATATATTTAGGGCAATTCCGTTGTTTTTTAAGAATATTTGGTTTAAGAATTTAGAGTCTATGATTAACAGATTTATTTGGTCTAAAGGTAAAACTAGAAGGGCACTTCGATTTATGGTACTCCCAAGAGATAGAGGAGGTTGGGCATTACCAGATTTAAAGCTATACTATTGGGCGGCTGCTCTCCAGTATATGACAGGACTGATAGGGGGCGCAGAGGTGGAAGGGGAGAATGACCTAGGAACCTTAGCAATTTATGCCCTGGCATTGGGAGAAGAGGCTGAAAATGTGTTACTGAAACAAATTGACGGGAGTTACTTCAAGAGAACGAGATTTAAAACGATTATTTCAGCATATAACATTTGGAAGGCTTTTTGTAAACGAAATGGGTTAGGGAAATATAATAGATATACGAGAATAATTAGTAACCCAGATTTTACACAAGATATCTTTGCAGATACAGTTTTCAAAGAATGGGGCAGAAAGGGAATCATAAAGGTTGGTGATATTATGGATACTCAGGGTATGATGCAATTTTCTGAGATTCAATCAAAATACGGAGTGGATACAAGACAGTTTTTTAAATACTTACAAGTAAGAAGTTTTTTGGTTAACAAAACAGGTGGACCCGCGGGCTTTGTTAAAAATTCTATACTGGAGGTGGCACAGGGAGGGATAGACTGCACAATCAAGAGATTTTATCATGAATTAATGGAATCCAAGCAAGATGATTTGGAGAAATGGGGGGACACCTGGGCAAATAAACTAGAGATTGGAAAAGAATGTTTTAAAATTTCATTAGAGATGGGTCAGAATATTCTGTGCTGTGCTGCACTTCAGGCTCAGCACTATAAAACATTGTACCGGCTATACCATACACCGGCAAAAATAGCACAATGGGGGGGCTTGACGGGTACCAACTGCCCAAGATGTGGGAGCATGCAGGCTGATAGTGTTCATATCTTTGCAACATGTCCCCACCTTTCTATGCTTTTGAAGGGCGTAGAGACATTTTTACAGAGGGCATTAGAAATACAGATTGCTCTAACACCGTCAATAATAATGCTGGGTGTGAATGCGGATGGTATCCAGAAGGAAGGCGGGTACTTTGTTTTTGTGGCTATGGCAATCTTAAGATTATGTATTGCCACAGCCTGGCTAGATCCATTGGCACCGGTATATCAGCAGTGGTTAGCCAGAGTACTCAGGATATATAGTTTGGAAAAGGCAATATATGCTAGGAAAGGAAAGAAAGGGAGGAAGCTGGGACTAAAAATCTGGGAACCGATAAAAAGATGGAAGGAGGAGAATACTGATGTTTAGTTTTATCACTTATATTTTTATTAATTCACCTTCTATTGCTAAGGTGCAAGAATATGTACCTGTACTATAATAGAAAATGCTAAGACAGCACAGATGTAACGTATATTGTTTTGCTTGTTTTGTATGTAATGTGTTATTTGATTGAATTTATGATGTGCTGTGCTCTATAAAAAATGACTAATAAATACATTTTAAAAAAAACAACAACAAAAAACAGCACTGGCTATAGTTTTTAAATCATTAGTGAAGATCAATGTATTGTGATGAAAAGTGTTGTGTCTTGATTAGAAATTAATGTTGTGATAATACATATAATTAGGAAAATTGTTTGTACAAATCAAAGCGATTCTAAGTAAATCATTATTTATTGCTCATCAAATAGAAACTTTGTATAAATAAAAATAGGATGTTTGATAACAACATCATTATGATAATTTGTACTCCCCCAATACCAAAATTACAGAATAAAATTTTTGGAACTAAATATCTGCTCCTAAACAGACGGAATTAGCTAACCAGCCAGCACAGGCTCTTTTGTCCAAAGCACTCTTCAATCTAAAGATGCTATTTCTAGTTCCAATGATAAACACATTTTACAAATATCAGAATGAGAAGAGACATTAGATGAAGAAGAAAACACACCAAGTTGTGTTGAATCTGATCCGAGCTGAATTTGTCCTATCTCAATTTTATTTGCCTGTTTTGTGCTTCCTGTCCTTTTTGATTCTAGTATCTGCAGTTTTCTTTTTCACATTATGAATGAAGGCCCTCAGGTACTCTGCAAAGCAAAATGAACTGCAGAGGTATCATTGGCTAAAAGTCTGATCAGGCCTCACTTTGTGGGTCGCATTTTAAACAGCAAACACTGCAGAGTACCCTGTCCACCATATTCGTGCCTCCCTCTCACTTTATATAGAGTCGGGGAACTGCCATGATTCTTATGGTGGGGCCTCAGGCTGTCTCCGCCATCTGAACTTGTTTACTAACATTAAGCCATCAGTCAAAGTACCACAGACTGTTTGCCCTATTTCTGATATTTTCTGGCTTATTTATTTCCTGTTTGGGACCGTCAAGGAAAGCCGGGTAGTCTGGAAAAGGAAAACGTAGAAATGACTGTGACAGGCTGGGAGATAACTATGAGTCTGTCAGGGACATTTCTGTTTTCAAAAACAAACTCTTGCAGTGGAAGGCAGCAGCTCCTCTAAAGGTTCAAAGAACTCTTCCTGCCTTGTGGAGATCTCTAAATATAGTGGGCTATAGTCCAGCAGCAGGACAGTAGAGTGTATCCCTCACTGGCAGAATGGAGTACAGTCCACCAATCTCTAAATTATGGATTACGTCTTTCCTCCCCCAGTGGTGGCTTCTCTGCTATGGTGGAGGAGCATCACCCCACTGCTTTTTAGCAGTGAAATGAAGGGAAAATAAAATAATAAGAACTGGATGTTATTATCATTTTATTTGTTCTTGCTGCAGCAGCTTTGCAGGGCGGGCATGGCTGCTCTAACGACAGGAGCTGGGGGAGTGTTGAGCACACTTTGTAAGTGCGCATTAATGTTTGGCTGGCCATCTCGTGCCAGCCAAACATACATGGCTTCCACTACCTGTCTGAGCACGGAACCACGGTGCTCAGACCAGTGACAACGGTGCATTGCAGCATTGTGATTGGCTATAGCGAGCCTGGGTGCTCTTCCCGTTCCCGGCCGCAGCGAGAGACTACGGAGGATAGACACGGCAAGAAATCAGCAAGAAGGTCTGTTTTTTCTCTCTTTTTTGACACTCACTTCCCCCGACTTATCCCCACACCCCGTCACCCCCGAACTGTGCCGGCCGCCACTGTCCTTCCCCGTAAGTCGTCTCCTAGGTACTTACTCCATTCCCCACCCTGGACCACTCCACTCCTGTATTCTCCCAGACAATAGACTCCCTGAGTGAAGTAGAACACGCAGCCTGACATGTATGGGGCTGGTATTTGTTACTCCAGAGAGGAACCCCAAAACCAAAAAAAATCCAACAGAGAGGTTCTGACTAGTAACTAGTGGAAATGAAAATACAAGTGGAGGGGTTACTTTGCATGCATTGCCAGTAGAAGGGTTGTTTTGATGGTGACTGGTCAGTGGCCTAGCAAGGAGGGTGGTCCATCCTGGGCAGCATGAGTTTTGGGGTGGCGGCCTCCCCCCTCCCACCCGCGGGGCGGACGTCGAGGCAATCGCCAGCATCCCACCCCTCTTACACACGCCCGTGTGCGGCAAAAGCAGGGGTTGCATGGGTGGGCATAGATCTAGCTACGCCACGGTGACTGGTTCTTAGTTTTCCCAGATAATAGCCTGGGTGTGCTTTTCCGCTTGTCAGGAGTCGTTTCCAGAGAAACGCTAAGATAATGTTTGCGATCAATGTGAATCTGCAAAAATGGGCAATGTTTACACTGGAACATAGATTTTTCTAGCATGTGGTGAACAAAACAGAGGCCATCTGCGTAGTACAACTGAAATTCTGAACACCCAAGCCTGTGGAGTGTGTGCTAAATGAGGGTGGCACTCACATTGCTCAGCATGCTGCCTTGATTTTTTAACAACATTCAGATAATCTAAATATAGATCATAGCTTTATATAATAATTTCTTAATGTTCGGGTTACAAGAAATGTAAGGGTCGTAAATTATTAGACGATTAATGTTTCTGGATATGAAAGTTTTATTACAAGCTGTAAATCCACACCCTGAGCTAAACTAAGTTTTCCTCTGTGTTATTTTTTTAAGGTCTATGATAAACAACTCTTTGGAGACCCTTCCCACAAAAATGTGTTCCCAGATGCCAGTGATTAATTGGATGTGAGTAGATTTTCTTACATTGTAAAGTGTTTGTAAAAATTATAATAGCACATGCAGGGTTTTCAAATGCAGCGCACAGATGTGGTGTAATATATAACTAAAAATGTCATAACATACACACTGAACGTGCCCGATAGCTTCATGTGATGCTTTGCGTGATGCAAAAGTAAGGGCTGAAGTATGATGTTACTGTATGTAGAGGGGATTCCAAGAGCTGCTGTGTAGTTGTCTTCACCATTAAGTATCTTGGTTGACAGCTAGTAACCACGAGATAATGTCCACCCTGATTGGATCACAATTGGCTATCCGGGGATCATATCCCTGGGATACACAGGAAGAGAATTACAAACTGTGCACCGAAATCTTGGTGCAGAGTAAGATCCGAACAATCCAGGTCGGGGGAGATGGGGCGTAGGTGGGTGTTAAACCCTTCTCTTTCTGTCACATAAATCTGCTTTAAAGCCCCTTATTTGCATGGAAAGTCTTGTCCTCGGCTGGTCTTATTATTTCTCTCCTCAGTGGGGCTGAGCAGTATTCTTGGGTGAAGTAATATTCGGTCCAAATGCAAATGCACTGGTGTTTTACTGGTTAGAAAAATAACCGGAGCATCAGACTGCAAGCGAAACGAGGCCTCAGCCCACAGCCCCGTCTGAAGCCCTCATATGGCACAGGGTGATATGCACCGCTCCTCGTATGCCACCTGAAACTAGCCTCCCTTGCCTCCGAATAGCCTCCCTAATATAGCGTCATGTTCCATCAGTATTTTTGAGTCTGCGTATTATTCCCCCTTACAGGCACAAAAACAAAAAATATCAGATTTAGGTGCAGGTATATCTGTTGAAAATATTATTTCTGGCCACATTGTATCCCGCAATTAAAACCGATCTACTCGTAATCAGGGCCTAAGTATGATGGACAATTCTCCCTGAACGCCCATCGGGCCCAAAAATGACACTTTAATTATTTCACAATTTTAGGACCTTCGAAAAATAGAATTTTGAAATGACAGTTTATCAAATGTAGTTTGCAGCCCCGGTGTACACGTGGTTTATGCATTTCTTTTTTGCATTTTCAACGCATACATTAACTTGAAATATCTCACAGTTAGTGCATCTTTTGCTGAATGCAGAACTTGGTAGCACACAATTACTGCCCTGCATTTCTAGGTTTTGTTGTTAACGGAACATATATCTGCCTGAAGATATTTTGAGTGAGTATATGTCTAAAACGTGCCCAAAAACATGCACAGGTTGCTTCTGTGCCAGCGCATTGTAGGCAATGGGACAGAGGCGTAGCTAGACCTTTGGCTGCCCATGGTGGCCTCGGCGTTTGCCGCCCGCGACACAAAATAAGAGGTAAAAGCGGTGTAGGGTATTGGCAATTCCTGCGACGGCTGCAAGTACGAGTGAGGGATGGGGGAGGCTGCTGCCCCCAAGACTCGTGTCGCCCGGGGCGACCCACCCTACCCTCCCTTTCCACGCCACTGCAACGGGACCATGATACTACGGTCCAAGGAAGTGTTTTCCTTTTGGATCAGTCATCGGAATAACTAATTCATCACAAATTATGGGGATACACTGTGTAGCAGTGGAGATTGGCATATCGATTACACATTTTTGCCACATTCATCATGCATAATGCAGTAAATAAGTCTGGGTGATAATGTTCTTCTATATATCTTTTCATATAAATCTACACCTCTGTCATATTTGCCTTTGCCTCTCTTGAACAATGCAGCAGATGGTTAGCCAACCACTGGTGATTCATAAAACAGCACATCTGAGGATGAATAAACTGTCACAGATGCTGTCCTGACCAACACCTGCAGCCCAGTTCAGCATCCTCCACTCTCCCATATCCTTGGCCATGGACACTTATGGCTGCCTTTTAACTGAACGACTAACTATCCACAATTGAAGACTGACCTAATTGAGCATTTGAAGGGTGGTACGCTGTCCATCAGGGTGCTGGAGGAGACTACTTACCTCCACCATGCTGCCAGAATACCGCCTGTCAAATTTAGACATGGCCACTGGCCAAATGATCATCTCTGTACATTGAAAGAAACCACCATCATTGCTGTTCCTTTCATTATGCAAAAAGTATGGTGGATGGCTGCCATTGGTTTTAACAGTTATTCACCAAACCTTTCGAACATTTCTATTTTTCTGAAACAAACTCCTAAAGCAGGAGCTTGTTTCAGAAAAACAAAAAACTAATGACCGCCAATGACCCGGAAGTTTTCTTCCAAAGGGTGGTGAGCATTCTTTTTTGTTTCTTTCCCTCACCGCCAGGTTTTTCCTGGCACTTACAGACAGGAAAAAAAGACACTTAACCATCCACTCTAAATAGGGTGGACATTGTAAAGTACTTCCTCCGATGGCACATAGTCTGTCAGGCTGTTGGCTGTCTGTCTGTCACTAAATGAGTAGGGTGGATAGAGGGTTTTTCAGACACGGTACTCTGTTGCATTTGCAACATAGAACCTGTCCGCCAAACTCTAAATCGGGCCACTAGTGCTATTAACTAATACTGAAATTACAGTGGTACACCTTGTGTTTCACTCTCTACAGAGCACCGTCTAGCATCTAAGAAATCATCTTTCCAAGAGGCGTCACCTCTAAAATAGGGATTATAAATTCTAGAAAAATATCACAGGTTGTAAACCCTGAAACTCTTCTTGGAGTAGAAGAACAGATGAGTGCAAAACATTCCACCCACTTGAGCATGAGCAAACACTTATATTCTTCACTGGAGTGCAGTCAGGGTCCAACATGTACATATACCTAAACATGATAAGCTGCCTTACTATTAGCTGTTTTGAATATAACACCAGTTTTGATTTAAGTCTGTGAAAGGTCACACTGGTCTCAGAAGCGTTGTTTTACCATATAAAGTTAAAAACAGGTGCAATGTTGTTGTACCTTACTGTCCATGTGTGTTCATAATCTCAGATAACCAAGCAAGTAGCATTCTCTATCTGCTTATCCCTCAAATTCAATCAGACAATAAAACTTTGGTCAGCTCATTTTCAACACCAACCGTTGCCCCAGATATCAAGGAGCAATGGAATCACTCCACACACCTGTGTGTTTCAAAGAAACCCAGAATATCTGTCAGCAACTGACTACTGATTATTCATTCTTGCTGCATCTCCACATTCACTCCCAATCTTCCTGTGAATCCTGCTCTTACAAACCACACCCAAAAGCCTACTACCACTAGAAAGAATACTACAGACCCATAACCTTTATCGAGGGAACAATATTAACATTGATGAATTCCATCAAGATCAATTTGAAAAGTGCCATGTTCTTAGTATTACAGAGATGTGATTTCATACCATTTCTTTAACTATTTTAACAAACATATGATCTATTCACAAAATTGTGTGCAACCACAATAAGTTAAAAAGTAGTGGCAATGCATGTGGATGGCATCCTTTCCTCAGACATTGATGCTTTTTTGTTTGTATTGCTTGAGTACATTTGCATGTACTTCTCCTCCCCCCTAATCATTTCCTACTTCCTGGCCCTACTCTCCTTGAAGCTAGGGTACACTAAGAACTTGATGAAAGAGATTACTCATTTGCCCTTTTCACCAATCTGTCTAAGGAAAGATTCTCTTCATGTGCAATTTCATCCTCTAGTTGGACATGCCAGGCATTAAACAAGGCACTATGGAGACTGAATGTCTTGAATTGTTGTGATGTTATAGAAGCTCTAATGGTAATGTTGGAACTGGCCCTTTTAGCAGAGTACTGCCCAGAGTTTTCCTGTTTTTTATAGTATTAGGACACCGTGCACTTTTCCCCTGCTGACCATTCGTAAAAGTGCTTGCTCTCGGTCTCTCAAACATGGTACAATTGGCATTCACCTAATTGGCACACATCATTTACTTGTAAATTCCCAGTAAATAGTACTACATGTACCCAAGTCCTGTAAATTAAATGCTACTAGTGGGCCTGAAACACTCTTTGTGCCACTCAGTAAAGTAGCCTTTTAGATATGTCTCAGGCCTGCCACCACAGCCTTTTGTGCACTTTTAAAGTTTCAATTTAACCTGACAAAATAAACCTTTTGGCAGACGTAAACCTTCCTTTTTAATACATATAAGTCACGCCTCAGGTAGGCCCTAAACAGCCCATAGGGCAGGGCGCATAGTATTTAAAACGTATGACATGTATTTTTAGGTTTCGCATGTCTTGGTGGTGAAAAACTCCTAAATTTGTTTTTTTATAACTGTAAGGCTTACCTCTCTCATTGGCTAACATTGGGCTACATTATTACATTTAATAAGTGTTAACTTTTGATTGGGAGCAGGTAGGAATGTTATGGTTGTGCTCAAATAAATGTTTATTTAAAATCCTATTTATTAGTAAAATTGGATTAGAAATAGGCCTGGGCAGTAAATGCTGTTCCGCTCATAGAATTTGCGGAATTTGGGTAATTTTGCGTTCCACGGAGAAGGCTGAATTGGCAAAAATTCCACGATCCGTGGCTTTGCGGAATTTTTTGCTTGTTTGCGTTTTCAAAATGCGTGTTCGCAAGATATTTCTCCCCCAGCACGCAAACAGCATTCGCGAACAGGAAAAAAGCATTGCGAATGGGCGGAACAAGCAATTCCGCGTATTCGCAGAACTTTTGCATGCTCACAG
Source organism: Lissotriton helveticus (assembly GCF_964261635.1). Classification (NCBI taxonomy): domain Eukaryota; kingdom Metazoa; phylum Chordata; class Amphibia; order Caudata; family Salamandridae; genus Lissotriton; species Lissotriton helveticus. Next base: position 362,599,602 of record NC_136069.1, read on the forward strand.
AGATTTTTTTCAGTTTTGCAGAGCTTTTTCTACGCAATTTCCACCCACCCCATAATCGGCGCCCAGTCCGTCAAGATGATTATCCTGCAGAGATTGGCCCTCAAAACGCGATGGAGTTAAAATGTTAGGGGAGTTGATTTCTGGGTGCGAACGGCGGCCGGAGTTCTCACGGTGCACTTCTTTCAGCACCAGGCATGTCCTCTCAGCTCTTCAGGTGCCATCTTAGCTTGTTCCAAGTCGGGAACATTACGGCTCATTTCTCCGCGATGCTATATCGGAGCAGGACGAAAATGAGCTACAGGTATCCAGCCTGTATTCTGATATGGTTCTTCAAAAATAGGGGAAAACCCGGTAAACCTTTGGCATCTGGATAAATAAAGTTATATATCAAAAAACAAATGATGCCTTGGACACCAATAGAACACTTTCAGTGTTAGGTGAGATAGTTAAATTGTCCCATCCTATGACACATATATTGTCTTTAGCAGAATGTCTTCTTATATTTCTTTTTGTAAGGCTTCCCACCTCCACACAGAGCACACAATATATTCTTTTTTTCTTATTTGTTTTTCAATTTAATTGCAAAAGAATTAGATTTAGGCTAATCTTATTTTTAAGCCTATTTCGTACGTGTAAACAAACAAACACATGTATATGTACACAACACTTTTTGCATAAATAAATACAAACAAATATACATACATTGATCCATTGGCATTTCTTTTTCAAATATTGTAGCCCAATTTCTATCTAAAGGATGCTTGCTACATGTAAAGACTCAGCATTCCTTCTCAAGTAAGATCAACCAGACCTATCAACAAGGAGTATAACAAGTCTATATCTTTTTTTAGACCTATCTTAAGTCCTTTGCTCCTTGCAAAAAAAATGTTTTCTTCATAACTTAATATACTTTGGCTGGAGTCTTCTTTAAACAAACTGTCGACGCGTTTCAGCCCTCACAGTATGGGCCTCATCAGGACTCGGGCTAATAGGACATTCCGTCTTTGTATTTGCCTTCGATAATGGATGTGTCCTCTTAAAATGGACTTTCAAGGAAACGCTTTAATTCCGTGATGGAGAACTAGAAAAAACTATTGTGTCCGTGGGAGTCACTGGAAATTACTCCGTAGCTGATTATCTTAATTATTGCGAATGGATCCCTTTGCAATGTGGTACCCTTTCAGCAATTTCCAAGCTTTTGTCCTCAAAGTACATTAGTATCCTCCGAGAAAATCCAGCTACTTAATGTGCACACTACCATACGAGGGTGAGCTTGATCATCCTGCATATAAATCGCATCCCGGCTCTTCCTCTCTACGAATTTATTTTATTTCGGAGCCGTCCAAAGTTAGCACACCTTTACTCCAACGCGCGTATTCTGATATGGGAATTGATGTTCACCATTCCATTCCAGATTGGACCCAGCCACATGCAAATCAGTATGGACCCTGCTCCCCATGGGAATAGTCCAGTCCAAACCACAAGGCAAGGTCCTTCCTGGACTGGAAGCAAGCATCCTGGGACCGATTTCCAGGTATCACCCCCTCATCAGCCAGGCTAGCCTGAATCTAGTGGCATGATGAGCACGGGACCCACGTCTGGGCACACCCTTCCCACCCAGGTGAACTATAGCAACACATAAAAGAAGATGGACGGAATGCTGAACATTGTCAAACATTCACCACCAGTACAGAGATCTGGGCCTAAATCCATAGTTTTTTTGCCCACAATGCCATTCTAGTTTGGACCCAGCCACATGCAAATCAGTCTCAGTTGCTTCTGGTTCCTGTTGGACTCAGCCCTCACTGCAGGGTCACCCCTAAACATTTTGCCTTTTATCCTCCACTTTTTTCTGAATTTGTTTTTGTTGGTCTTTGGACTACTAATCAGTGCTAAAGTGCTTGTGATCACTCTACTAAACACGGTTTAGTTCCCTTACACCTAATTAACATATTTACTTCACTTATAGGTCCCTTTTTGAGTGGTATACCATATGCCCAGTGTTAGAACTGGGGTCTCTAATTTGCGGAGGTAGGTACCTTTGTCAAAGTAGGGACCCTGGCTTCTACTCAGGAAAAGGAGTATACACACTTTAGATAATCCCTGCTCGCCCGCTTGGTAGCTTGGCATGAGCAGACAGGCTTATCCCAAAGGCAATGTATGAAGTATTTATACTCCAAACACACAGTAATATAGTGAGAACACTACAAATGGATACAACACCAGTTTACAAAAACAAAATATATCTAAACTAAACAAGACTAAAATGGCAAAGATCCAGCATACATGTAGTAAAATAGCATTTAAAAACAATTATTTTAAAAGTAAAGATTGTAGAAAATAAATAGCTCCACCTGGGGCTATTACGACGTTGTGACAGCAATAAATCCAAAGTACTGTGCCAACCGCGAGGGGGGCGGCATCAGGCACGGAGCCACTCTGACCCCCAAACAAACGGTACCTTGGAAAATGAAGTCTATGAGGATGCACAGTGCCTTGAACGTGAGGCGTCGGTATTGAGGTCGAGGCAGGCTCCCTGGCTGCCACAGTGGAGGCGAGGCTTCGTGTCCGCGAGGAGGCGACGTGTCGAATCCAGTGCAGGGAAAGTCCGTTGCGTCAGCAGGGAGGCATTGCATCCGGTGAGGCAGTGCGAAGTCGGTGAGTATGTGGAGTCATCCTCGACAATTATTAGCACTGCGATAACTGGACGCAGGTGCTGGCGGTTAAGGAGTCAGTGCGAGCCCTGGCGTCGGGAAGGCCGATAAATGCTGCTGTTAGCAGGCATCGAAGGGCGTCGGAGTTGCGGTGCTGGTGGGGCGGTACGTTGTGCACTTCACGAGCGGTGCCCCTGGTCTCGGTGCAGGTAGCAGCATTTCTGGCAGTGTTGGTGACGCCGTCAGAGTTGTTTTTCTTGCTTTCTTTAAGCTTCTTCCAACTCCCAACAGCAGGAAAAACCTCCAGAGACACAGAATTTGAACAGGCACCTCCTTGCAGGTCAGAACTCTCAATAGTAGAGTTCAGGGGTGCTGGGGGTGAAGTCTTAGTGTCCCTAAGACTTCAGAACAGTAGGCCAGCATGCACACAAGCCCTTCGAGATTCTTCTTCGAGCGGGTTTTGCAGCAAAGTTCCAGTCTTTGTCCTTTTCTTGGTAGTAGCAGCAACTGCAGGCCAACCTTTACAGCACACAGCAAAGGGACAGTACTCTGCTCACAGCTCTCCAGCTCTTCTCCTTGGCAGATGTTCCTCCTGAGTCCTAAAGTGATGTAAAGTTCTGGGGTTTAAGGTCCATTACTTGTATCTATTTTGTATTTGTTCTTCTTTGTGCCAGGGTCTCTGAACCCAGTTCCGTTCTCACTGGTGCAGTATGACCACAGGGAGTGCAGACAGCATTGTGCAAGGAAAAGTCCTCCCAAAACTCTAAATTCAGCCAGGGCTAATTTAGCTCAGCTCTGAGTCATCCAGGAAGGGCCAGGCACATCTCAACACCCCCTCAGTGGCTGTGTATTATTGTGGAAAAAGGGTTCAGGCAGATCAGGTCGTTTACCCCTTTTCTAGGTTTGCCCGGCGTTAGCCGCTTCTCACCCAACTCACGATTACCCAGACTGGAGACTGGAAGGCAGGAAACAGGAGTTTATTTCCGACGGAACAGAACACGTCAAATCAGACAACAGGGTATCTTCTCGAGGTGCTCTAACAAGTTTCTCTACGGCTCAGTCTTTTATACACAGGTTTATGATGTACAAACATTCCTTATTGCAATAAAGACACTTTGAAGTACAAAAAGGGCATGTTTGGGACCCCAGCTCCAGGCCCATTCCCATACTGACCGCTCTGATGTTGTTTTCCCCTCCCAAATGTGACATGTGATTGTAATCTGCAGCCGGACATTCCAACAGGGCACGAGGGCAGGAGGGGGTGGTCCGATCTAAGGTTGGGCAGGCGATAAGATCACGTTTCGCTATGCGGGGCCAGAGGGGTACATCCACGAGACCTAGTTTTATGATGTGGGACTGGGTCGAGAGGCCAGGTGTAGCCGGGGGGGGGGGGGGGCATCAGAAGAGAGGAAGGGTGTTCCTGGGAGGGATGTGGGGGTGTCGGTCAGGTCTAGGGGTGTGAAGGCCTTGATTAATCACCGCTCCTCTGATGTGAGGCGAGGTCCTACTGTAGGAAGCAATAAACTGTATCTGTTGGGCTAGGTGATGGCCTGGGATCAGGCCGGGCAATCGGGCAGGGAGGAAGAGGTTACCAAAAGGGCCCGTTCTATGAGTAGGATGAAAGAGCGAGGGGGCAGGGGTTCAGCACGGAGACAAGGTCGTGTTTAGCGGTGCGTTTATGGCCCGAACAGGAGAGACCGGGGGCTGTCGGGGCGCGGGGTGCTTGCGGGGCTGGAGAGAGAGAGAGAGAGTGAGAGAGAGATGATGGCTATCGGCAATGGGCAGGGAGGTCATGACACAAAGATGGATACTATCTATGTTCAAGATGGAGCCTAAAAGGGAACAAGATGGCGGGGCCACTGTTTCGTGACTTTCTTTACCTTCAACAGTGGCGAGGGTGAACACAAATGAACGCCGCTTATGTACATATACATTTTGTCTTTTTCCACATTGTGAATGCACATTTTCAGGCCCTGTCACTCCAAAACCAGACAGTCAATATACAATACAGCAGAGGCACACAGAATGGTTAAATAAGAAAATGCCTACTTTCTAAAAGTGGCATTTTCAAACACACAAATTAAAAAACAATCTTCACTAAAAGATGTGTTATTAAATTCTGAGTTCAGAGAGCCTAAACTCCATTTCTTCATCTTGTTCCAATTGGAAGTTATATTTGTAAAATATTACTAAGTAAACCGCAAAGATAACCTATTGGACAGACAGCCTTTCAATAGTGAACAACGAAATACACATTCTTCCCTATCAGGACACGTCACACAAACCAGTACTTGGCCTTCCTTTTACATACACTGCAGTCTGCCCATCGGTATACCTTGGGCCTACCTAAGGGGTGCTTTACATGTACGAACAGAGAAGAGTAAGGCCTGGCAAGTGGGTGCACTTTCCAGGTTGTCATGGCAGTTCAGAACTGTGCGCAGATACTGCAGTGGCAGGTCTGGGTTACTTAGGTGGGTGGTACAATCAGTGCTGCAGGCCCACTAGTAGCATTTGATTTACAGACCCTGGGCAAGCACAGTACACTTTACTAGGGACTTAACAGCAAATCAAATATGCCAATCATGGATAACCAATTACAATAACAATTTATACAGGGAGCACTTGCACTTTGACACTGGTCAGCATTGGCAAAGTGACCAAATCATCTAAGCCAGCAAAAACGAAATCCAGCACAGCATCAAAGATACAGTAGGTGGAGGCAAAAAGTCAGGGGAACCCACGCCAAGGATGCAAAGTCTAAAACCCAGGGTCTGTAAATTAAATGCTACTAGTGGCTGAAGGTGGCTGATAGCCAGAAACCGTTCCTAGGATGCTTGATTCTGGTCCAGGGAAGACATGGCTTGGCATTTCTGTCTGGACTGTTCCCATGAGGCACAGGGTCAAGACTGATTTGCATATGGCCATGCCTGAACTGGGGTGGCTTGGTGAGCAAAATAACGATGGATTAAACCCAGATCTGTGACTGGGGGTGAATGTTTTGCCATTGTGCAACTGTTCCCATGAGGCACAGGGTCAATACTGATTTGCATATGGCCATGTCTGAACTGGGATGGCTTGGTGAGCAAAATAACAATGGATTAAACCCAGATCTGTGACTGGGGGTGAATGTTTTGCCATTGTGCAACATTCTGTCTATCATCTTGTGTGTTGTGCTGTTTACCCTATGTGGGAAGGGTATGCCCAGACGTGGGTCCCGTGCTCACTAGGTCACTGGAGTCAAGCTATCCTGGCTGATGACGGCTGATAGCCAGAAACCGGTCCTAGGATGCTTGATTCCGGTCCAGGGAAGACATGGCTTGGCAGTGTGGGCTGGACTGTTCCCATGAGGCACAGGGTCAAGACTGATTTGCATATGGCCATGTCTGAACTGGGGTGGCTTGGTGAGCAAGATAACGATGGATTAAACTCAGACCTGTGACTCGGGTGAATGTTTTGCCATTGTGCAACATTCCATCCATCATTTTTTGTGTTTTGCTAGTGGGCCTGCAGCACTTATTGAGCCACCCACTTAAGTAGCCCCTTAAAACATGTCCCAGGTCTGCCATTGCAGCCTGAATGCAACATTAAACTGCTAACTCGACTTGGCAATATAAACCCCTTGCCAAGCCTTAAAATCTCCTTTTAAGTCATTTAAGTAACCCCTATGGTAGGCCCTGGGTAACCCTTAGGGCAGGGTCCATTGCAATTAAAAGTTTGGACATATATATTTAAATCTTACATGTCATGGTAGTGAAAAACTCCTAAATTCATTTTTTCACTACTGTGAAGCCCACCTGTCTCATAGGCTAACATTAGGTTGCCTTATTACATTTAATTAATGCAAACGTTTGATTGAAACCAGGTAGTCAGTTCATGTTTGGTATCTATGGAATTGTAAAAACAAATCCTATGTAATGGGTAGTTCAGATTTTTTTATTATAATTTAGAAAATGCTACTTTTGGAAAGGTGGCATTTTCCTGCCATTAACCTTTGGTGCCTGCAGCCTGCATTGGGTCACTTGACTGGGTATAACTGACAGTTAGACTCTGTGAATTTCTCCCAGACAGCCACACAATAGAGGGATTAGGTGTGCGTGAATGGGCTACCTGCTGGCAGCATAGGGGTGGAGTTGAGCACAGCCTCCCTTGCAACTGAAAAGGCTGTGCACTGCCTTCACTCAAAGGACTTAACATCTCCACATTGTCACTGCAGACAGCTTGGAGCCAGGGTAGGGGAGTCAGGAAATTCCATGCACTTCAAAGAGACTTTCTAGAAGCTTCTCCCACCTTCAAGAGGAAGGGCACCAGGTATAAAAATAGGACGCTCAGACCGACTCCTTAGTTCACTCCTGGACCTATGGACTGGCTCTCAGAGGAATTCCTGCTGCTGTGACCTACTGTTCACTCTGCAAGACTACTTTGTTGTACCTGGAAAGGCTGCTTTGCTGCCTGGACCTACATTGAACCCTAAGAGGCCAGCCCTACTATTGAGTCCTGCATCTCACCTGAACCCAAGACTACCAGAGTGAATACAATGGCTATTTTATTCAGAATCACAGGGACACAAAAGGCTCACACCAGCTTGAACCTGCACCTGGACCCAGCCTGAGTAAGCCCTGAACTCCCAAGTGTCCCGCCTGTCCTGGGACCTTGTTTGTTGTGCTAAAGATGCGCAGATGGCCAAAATCTAAAACTGAGGTAGGTCTGACTTCGCAGCTGTTCCCTCTCTCTGCAGCAGTAAATCATTTTCAGTGGTCCTTCACCAAAGGAGTGTCCGAGCGTCCTGGAACTGTCTGCGGCTATAACCTCCTATTTCACCACGCTGGAGGTTTTTGGCTTTCAAAAAAGAGACTAAGGCCCCCATTAGGAAAGCAGGCGGACTTCAGCTGGGACCGCTCGCCAGTGGTGCGGTGGTCGTGCACTGCCAATTAGGATGTGACTGCCACCCTGGCGGTCGCATCCCGCATTTTCAACATTGTGGTGGGCGGTGCTGTGAGCAGCACCCACCACAATGTTGAAAATGCATGTTGTGCATTGGCATGCACAACGTGAAAGGCACCGCACGGTGCCTGCCACCTTCTGAATGCCAATGTAAGGGGGTACCATGGGAACCTCCAAGGTGCAGTCCCCCACCCTCCCCACCCCCTGGGGGCCCGCAACTGTCCCCCAAAGTAAACACTGCATGCCTTTCCATGATGGAGTCTCCGCCATGGAAAGGCATTTCTCCGCACACATCATAAATGGATGGCGGTGCCTGCAAGACCCCACCACCATCTTATAGGCTTTTTCCGCCTGGTAGGCAATCGTGACGATTTCCTTCCAGCTGAAAAGCAGAAGACTGTCTGTCTGTCCACCGCAGTACCCCGCCACATTAGCATGGCCGTCCGGCGGGGTGTTTTGGTGGGTGGATGCCATGCTAATGGGCCCCTAAGTCTGAACATAGAAATCTTTACCACAATTTCAACCCAAGACTCCCCAGCAAACTGCGCTCCCTCCTTGGATACCGCCTACAGCCTTGCGCCTCTGAAGTTTACCTTATCAGAATTTTTATTTACAAAGTTTTGTCAAAGCTCGAAGATAAGCACTGACCAGCCCCAGTCCAAAACTAGGCAACAATTTTTATTAAAAAAATGAAAAATTCATTACTCCGGTTGTACTGATTGGATTTTTGTAATTTGGGTGCCAAATAATGTACTATAATTTTCTCTACATTTCTAAATTGGCATTACTGTTTGTGTGCTGCATAAATACCTTACACGTTGCCTCTACATTAAGGCTGAACCAGCGTTTTGACCGCTCCCCGCCCAAGCGGTTTTGTTCTCCTGACAGACGGAGGAGGTTTGTTCCAGTTCCTATGAGCCCACTGTTCTCTTTACATCACTGTTCTTGGCTGTTTCACTGTCTTGGTGTTCGACCAGTTGTGCATACCGGCAGTGTATCTCCTCAAACAGGTTGTGCCATTGTTTCCTGAAGTTGCACTGAGGAGCCCCCCCTCTTTTCAAAACCATAGTCTTCATTTTAGCAGCACTGCTCTGAAACCTTGTAGCGTTTACTTATCTGACCGTCGTTAGCACTGTTTATTATTTGCGGTCTCTATCAGGCATTTCCTTTTTTTGCATTTTCATAAAGCCACTTGTGTTTTGTTGTACCAGCTTGCCTGGCCAGGAACTCAGGCACCATCCCACGGCCACTTCCTTGGATTCACCCACCCTGAGGAAGGTGAAACCCACACTGGGTTGATACCAAAACGCGAGTCGACGTTACATTTTTATGGACCACATAAAGTTTATGACCAATGCTTCTGGTTGCCTCTATAGCGTAATTTTAACCTGAAGGCTGATGGTACATATGGTGTCACTCTGAAAAAGGATCTATGTACCTACAGAATACCACCATATGTTATTGTCTCTTGGTTATTTTGGTCCATTTGTCCATGGATTGCCTTTGTTGCTTTGAGTATGGCTGGATTCCTGAGTTTCAGGACGTATGCGTATGTGTGGATATGAGTTTGTTGGTTTGAATGATTGAGTGAGCGTGGTTGTGGTATGTGATCCGTTTCTCCTTTTTTCTGTCTATTTAAATATGTAAACTAACTATTAATACATTTATACATATTTTACATTTTTATTGTGGCATGACTTTGTTCATAGGCCAGCTTCTTGGGTGTCTGTATATCTGTGATGTATAGCGCCAGTTAATAATATAGGTAGAGAATTTTTGTTTGAGTAGTCTGTATCCCCCCTGTTTTTCTCTACCTCTATTCAATTTCAGTGGCCCCCTCTGTTTGAGAGGTACTGACTCCTTTGTGTGCCAAGCTACCCAGGGTTAAGCACAGGTTAATTTAGTAACTTTTTGTGGCTCACCCTGCAAGGGATTGTGGCTGTTGGTTGACCAGGGCTCACACCCCAGTCAACCAACAACCCAATTTCTCACAATTCCCCAGGCCTGGCTTGCTTGAGGAGGAGGCTGGGAAATAGGACAATATAAAAACATTGGGGGTCATTACAATAGCAGATGGACATGAGTTTCTCCGCCATCGTGGTGGGGATCGAGACTAGCTACCATGCCTGCGGCGGTCCCGCACACCAAATTAGTATGCAACCGACACCATGGCAGTCGCATCTAGCAATTTAACATTGCAGCTGGTGCTGCTGCCTGCAGCACCCGCCGTGAGGTTAAAAAAGCAGGTTGTGCATTTCACTGCACTATATGGCAGGCACCACACGGTGCCTGCCACTTACTGCAGTGAAATGTAGGGGGGTATCATGGGTACCCCCTAGTGCACCCACACCTCTCCCCAACACAAGGGGGCCCGCAACGGGCCCCCAAAACAAATCCCCATCAGCCTTTCCATTGCAGTTTCGCCGCCATGGAAAGGCTGGCTGTAGCCTGCATCATAATTTGACGGACGGCGCCTGCCAGGCACCGCCACCATTTTACGTATGCAGACCCCTCCGCTAGGCAATCATGAGAATTGCCTGTGGCAGATCCGTGGTGGGCGGTCTTCACGCCCGTCACTGTCGTGGTCAGACCCAACGCCATTGTAATGTGGCGGGGGGAAATTGCTTTCCAATGGCAGAAGGCCCGCCACCGTACTGCTGGAGGTGGCAGGCCTTCTGCCATCGTAATGAACCCCTTTGCCTTGTTGTTCAGTGCTCTGCAGCCCCTGTACTTTTTCAATGTCTATTTACCTCACACTATTACAACCTGGCCTACCCCTTTTAACATGTTATGTATCCCATTTAACAGGATGCTAGCACTGCTTTCTGCAGTGGTATCACCCCAGAGCTGTAGCGATGTACTGCCCTGGAATATCCCATGATCCAGCATACCCCCATTTTGACTGGGTTAACAGTCCCATATATGCCGGAAGGGCAGATGTGAGGATGGATCTCAGCACCCACATCCTATACAAGTAACTGTCGAAGCACAGTGGGCCTCTGTGAGATGGGTGATGTGTGGATTAGTTGCTCCCACTACCTCCAGCAGTGTACAATGGTAGATCATATGCATTTAAAAAAAAAAAAATTATACGTTTTTTACCAACAATTGTGCCTTTCTATGGTCAAAGGTATGTTACCACAATGTTCATAAATATCGCAGTTTTATCGAAACAAACTATAACTCATGTATTTGTCATGCACTGCTATTGATCTCACATATTACATCACTCATGACGTTCTGTGACATCATTGATACCATCACTGATGACATCTGAAATAACATCATTAATTAATTTATATATTTATAAATGTTATATAGCATGAACATGACCCTAGTGCGTATCAAAGCACTTTACAAAGGGTCAGGGAAGAAGAAGTAGGTAGAACAAACAACAAACATATACGCTAACAGTACACAGTGTAACTAAAGTAAAGACCAATATGTTAATAAGCAAGGTCATAACAGGAGAGTAATGAACCATGGGTGTAGAAACTATATCGTGTTGGTGCCCGGAGAGAAGAGCAAGTGGGTTCTACGGTAGAAATGTGTTCATCAGACGCACTTTGACTTCCTTATTGAATTATGTAGTTGTGGGGTTCAATCGGACTTCAGGGGCCAGGGAGTTCCAAATTCTCTGCGCCATTCCAGAGAAAGCTCGATTATAGGTTTTCTTTTTATGACATTTCAACAATCAGGTGCTGGTGCTCCTTGAGGATCCGCAGCTGCCAGACAGCTTCAGTTTTTCTGCTAGGTACTTTGGTGTGTTGAAGTGTACAGCTTTATGGGTCATGCAAGCAATTTCCAGCTGTATCATTGCCTCATATGGGAGCCAGTTTATAAATTTCAGATCAGGATTGATGTGTGTAGGACTTGGTCCTTTTTGGCTAAAGTTCCCTAAACTTTTTGCTTTCCCCCTAGACCTTTTTTGTGACATGGTGTTGCCAACTTAGATGCTTTGGTCACTTTGCCACTGCTGATCAGTGTTACAGTGCAAATGCTCCCTGTGTGAAGTATAATGGTAATTGGTTGTCCATGATTGGTATGTTTGCCTTACTAGTAAAGTCCCTAGTAAAGTGCACTATGTGTGCCAGGGCTGGGAATCCAAATGCTACTAGTGGTTCTGCAGCACTAATTGTGCCACCCACACAAATAGCCTTACAGAGAGAACTCAGGCCTGCCACTGCAGGGCCTACACGCAGTTTGTTAAACTGCCATGTTGTACTGACAAGTGCACCCACTTGCCAGACCTTACCCTTCCCTGTCTATGCCCATCAGACACCCCTATGGTAGGTCCAAGGTACCACCTGGGCAGGGTACAGTGTATGTGAAAGGTAGGACATGTACCGAGGTGTGTACCATGTCCTGACAGTGAAATAATCTCCGTTTCGTTTTTCACTGTTGAAAGGCCATCTTGCCCATAGGACAGAATGGGTAGGCTGTGTAATATGTTTTCCAGCCTATCTTTCCAAAGGCTTAAGATGGAGAGGTGACGTTTTGAATGCCTGAACTCACAAGTTAATAACACATCTTTTTATGAAGGGGGGTTTGCATTATGTGTTTAGAAGCCACTCTTTTAGAAGTGGCTGTGTTTTTGTGCTCTAACATTTCTGTGTGTCTGTGCTTGGTTGTGGATTGAAAGTGATAGGATCTGGGGAATGTCCTGACCCAGGGGAGGAGGTGAGACAGCAACAGGCTTACCTGCATCTGGAGTGTAGGGGAAGGAGTAGCTCCTAGAGGTGAAGAGGCCTGGGTTGCTACCATAAAACAATTGTCCAATCTCCTGCTGAGTGATTGAGAATCAAGGCCCCCACTAATCAAAGGGAGAAGGTGTCACTGCCAAGGAGGCACCCAGAACTTGTTTGAACAGGGGTCAGTGCCCCCCTGAACACAAAGACTTCAAAGACTTTTAGGGGTATAACTATAAGAGCTGAAGCCCCTGAAGTTTGGAGAAATGGATTGATCAAGTTTGAACAATATTGAAGTTACTGCGTGGTCAAGAGGAATCGTTGCCAACGAAGTAACAACTGAAGAGACTGAAGGAAAGGACTGACCCTTGCTGTGTGTTGTGGGGCTGGCCTGCAGTTTGATTTTTTAACCAAGGAGAGGGTAAAGGGACTTTGCTGTGTACTGTGTTCCCCTGCTTGAAAGGAGTTTGATGTGCTGTGGCCTGAAGTAACTTATGTCCAAGGGCTTGACGTGAGCTGGCTCCCTGTTGCCGAAACTCAGGAACTCAAACATTTCCAGGAGAGTCTCAGGGACGCTGTGTGCATGTGCTTTATCCAGCCTGAGACCTTAGAGAGGATTGCCTTGTTGAATCTATGACAGAATATCGAGGGTTAAAATATCGACAGACAAAATATCGACGCTGGAATATCAAAGGCAAGTATATCGACACCCTATCTACAACATGGTAAGTACAAAAATATCGAAACTAAAATATCGATGTTAAAAATATCGTAATTAAAAATATCGTTCTTTTTCTGTAAAAAAAAAGTTACATTAAGTAATTAATACTTATATATAATTTAAATGTATTTAAAAATTTGTTATAATGTTTAAAATGAATAAATAATACATATTTAATATTAAACATTTAATTAAAATTAAACATACAATATATAATATATACTTAATCATTAATAATATATATATTATTTTTTAATTAATTAAAAAATATTAACAAATACTCTAAATTAAAAATACATCAACACTCATAAAAAATAACATAAATAATAAAAAATAATTATATTTAATAAATAACAACAATTAAATATACTTTCAATATTTTAAACATTATTTAAATACAACATTATGTACCAAATTAAATAAATAAATATAAATAATATTGGATAGCGTAAGGGTAAACATTACTATTCAAACTCCAGAGGGTGCAACAGTAGGGAAAACGTTGGATAGCGTAAGGGTAAAAATTACTATTCCAACTCCAAAGGATGCAACAGTAGGGAAAGCATTGGATAGCCTAGAGGGAAAAATTACTATTCCAACTCCAAAGGATGCAACAGTAGGGATAGCGTTGGATAGCGTAGAGGGAAAAATTACTATTCCCACTCCAGAGAGTGCAACAGTAGGGAAAACGTTGGATAGCGTAGAGGAAAAAATTACTATTCCCACTCCAGTGAGTGCAACAGTAGGGAAAGCGTTGGATCGCGGGTATGTAAAAATGACTATTCCCACTCCAATGAGTGCAACATTAGGGAAAGCGTTGGATAGCGTAAGAGTAAAAATTACTATTCCAACTCCAAAGGGTGCAACAGTAGGGAAAGCGTTGGATAGCGTAGGGGGAAAAATTACTATTCCCACTCCAGAGAGTGCAACTGTAGGGAAAGCGTTGGATAGCGGGTGGGTACAAATTACTATTCCCACTCCAGTGAGTGCAACAGTAGGGAAAGCGTTGGATAGCGTATGGGTAAAAATTACTATTCCAACTCCAACGGGTGCAACCGTAGGGAAAGCGTTACATAGCGTAGGTGGAAAAATTACTATTCCAACTCCAAAGGATGAAACAGTAGGGAAAGCGTTGGATAGCGTAGAGGGAAAATTACTATTCCCACTCCAGAGAGTGCAACAGTAGGGAAAGCGTTGGATAGCGTAGAGGAAAAAATTACTATTCCCACTCCAGTGAGTGCAACAGTAGGGAAAGCGTTGGCTCGCGGGTATGTAAAAATGACTATTCCCAATCCAATAGGTGCAACATTAGGGAAAGCGTTGGATAGCGTAAGAGTAGAAATTACTATTCCAACTCCAAAGGGTGCAACAGTAGGGAAGCGTTGGATAGCGGGTGGGTAAAAATTACTATTCCCACTCCAGTGAGTGCAACAGTAGGGAAAGCGTTGGATAGCGTATGGGTAAAAATTACTATTTCAACTCCAATGCAACAGTAAGAAAAGCGTTGGATAGCGTAAAAAGAAAAATTATTATTCCAACTCCAAAGGGTGCAACAGTATGGAAAGCGTTGGATAGCGTACGGGTAAAAATTACTATTCCAACTCCAGAGGGTGCAACAGTAGGGAAACCGTTGGATAGCGTACGGGTAAAAATTACTATTCCAACTCCAGAGGGTGCAACAGTAGGGAAATCGTTGGATAGCGTAGGGGGAAAAATAACTATTCCAACTCCAAAGGGTGCAACAGTAGGGAAAGCTTTGGATAGCGTAGGGGGAAAAATTACTATTCCAACTCCAAAGGGTGCAACAGTAGGGAAAGCGTTTATTAGCGTAGAATTTTATTTTAACATACTTATAAATAATGTTTATATTTGAAATAATGTATATTAGGTTTTTTAAATACATCAACATCAATAAAAAACAATTAATAATTAATAAACCAATGACATTTGTATAATTAATAGACAATAAATAAACAACAAACACCAATAAGTAATAATTATTAAATATTACTCACCAAATAATAAATATAAAAAAATTAAATATTTATCATAAAAAAAGAATATTTTTTACATTTTAATCACGATTAAAATTAAAGAAACAATATACAAAATATATATTTTTTTTTAAAAAGTACCAATTAATTAATGATTTTTTCTAGTTAATAAAAAATTATTACGAATTAAAAATATTTATTGCCAATTAAATGAATTAATTATGTTTTAAAATAATTATTTGCCAATTAATAAAGGTAATAATACATTAATTATACCTAACAAAAAATGTATAAATAATTAAATATTTACAATTAAATTACTTCCCACCCAATACCCCTATAAACCCACAACACGCTCCCGTACTAAAACATAAAATTTAATAAAAATTAACAATAATTACCATTTAAATAATTATTTTATCAATTAAAATAATTAATTGCCAATTAATAAATAATTACAAAATAAATTATACATAAAGAATAATTATTTAAGTACAATTATATTACTTCCCAGCCTATTCCCCTATAAACCCACAACCCGCTCTGGTACTAAAACATAACATTTAATAAAAATTAATATTAATTACCAATTAAATAATTAATTTATCAAATAAAATAATTAATTGCCAATTAATAAATAATTACAAAATAAATTATACAACATTTTTTTTATTAATTACAATTAAATTACTTCCCACCCTATTCCCCTATAAATCCACAACCCGCTCTGGTACTAAAACATAACATTTAATAAAAATTAACATTAATTACCAATTAAATAATTAATTTATCAATTACAATAATTAATTGCCAATTAATAATAAATAAAAAATTAATTACACATAAAAAAAGCATTAAATATTTACAATTAAATTACTTCCCACCCTATTCCCCTATAAACCCACAACCCACTCCGGTACTAAAACATATAATTTACTTAAAAATAAAGTTATTAATACATAAAAATAATACACATATAATATAAATTAATTTAAATACTTAACAAAAACATATAACACATACATAATAAAAAACATAAAAATAATACAAATAGTGACATCGAAATTAGTTACATAGATATATATGCTATCGATATTACTAACTTCGATATTACTTACATCGATATAAATAAATTCGATATTACTTACCTTAGGGTCGATATTCTGTCCAACGATATTCTTGACATCGATAGTCTGTACCTTCGAAATTTCATACACGATATTTTGGTAGGTCGAAATTTAAAACTCGATATTTTGACTGTGTACCTGCCTTGTTATCGTGTACCCAGAGTTCAAGTGAGTCTCCGCGACGCTGTGTGCGTGTGCTTCGTGCAGCCTGAGACTTTCGTGATGAGTGCCCTGTGATCGTGCACCCGAAGCTCAAGTGAGTCTCAGCGACGCTGTGTGCTTGTGCCCAGTGGCAAAAAACACAGTTGATGGACAGAATGTAGAACAATGTCACACATTAACCCCTGTACAAGGATCTGGGCATAAAACCATCGTTTTTTGCACTCCACACCACCCTGGGTTAGACACTGGCTATATGCAAATCAGCTCTGACCCTGTGCCTCATGGGAACAGTCCAGTCCGAACTACCAAGCCATGTCTTTCCCAGACCGGAATCAAGCATCCAAGGACCGGTTTCTGGCTATCAGCCTTCATCAGCCTGGATAGCTTGACTCCAGTGGTGTGGAGAGCCTGGGACTCACGTCTGAGCATACCCAGCCCACTCGGGGTGAAAATTGCAAAAAACACAGTTGATGGACAGAATGTAGAACAATGTCATACATTCACCCCAGTACAAGGATCTGGGCATAAATCCATCGTTTTTTTGCACTCCACACCACCCTGGGTTAGACACTGGCTATATGCAAATCAGCTCTGACCCTGTGCCTCATGGGAACAGTCCAGTCCGAACTACCAAGCCATGTCTTTCCCAGACCGGAATCAAGCATCCAAGGACCGGTTTCTGGCTATCAGCCTTCATCAGCCTGGATAGCTTGACTCCAGTGGTGTGGAGAGCCTGGGACTCACGTCTGAGCATCCCAGCCCACTCGGGGTGAAAATTGCAAAAAACACAGTTGATGGACAGAATGTAGAACAATGTCATACATTCACCCCAGTACAAGGATCTGGCCATAAATCCATCGTTTTTTTGCACTCCACACCACCCTGGGTTAGACACTGGCTACATGCAAATCAGCTCTGACCCTGTGCCTCATGGGAACAGTCCAGTCCGAACTACCAAGCCATGTCTTTCCCAGACCGGAATCAAGCATCCAAGGACCGGTTTCTGGCTATCAGCCTTCATCAGCCTGGATAGCTTGACTCCAGTGGTG
Organism: Lissotriton helveticus; assembly: GCF_964261635.1. Taxonomy (NCBI): domain Eukaryota; kingdom Metazoa; phylum Chordata; class Amphibia; order Caudata; family Salamandridae; genus Lissotriton; species Lissotriton helveticus. Next base: position 362,616,938 of record NC_136069.1, read on the forward strand.
TGGAGAGCCTGGGACTCACGTCTGAGCATACCCAGCCCACTCGGGGTGAAAATTGCAAAAAACACAGTTGATGGACAGAATGTAGAACAATGTCATACATTCACCCCAGTACAAGGATCTGGGCATAAATCCATAGTTTTTTTGCACTCCACACCACCTGGGTTAGACACTGGCTATATGCAAATCAGCTCTGACCCTGTGCCTCATGGGAACAGTCCAGTCCGAACTACCAAGCCATGTCTTTCCCAGACCGGAATCAAGCATCCAAGGACCGGTTTCTGGCTATCAGCCTTCATCAGCCTGGATAGCATGACTCCAGTGGTGTGGAGAGCCTGGGACTCACGTCTGAGCATACCCAGCCCACTTGGGGTGAAAATTGCAAAAAACACAGTTGATGGACAGAATGTAGAACAATGTCATACATTCACCCCAGTACAAGGATCTGGGCATAAATCCATCGTTTTTTTGCACTCCACACCACCCTGGGTTAGACACTGGCTATATGCAAATCAGCTCTGACCCTGTGCCTCATGGGAACAGTCCAGTCCGAACTACCAAGCCATGTCTTTCCCAGACCGGAATCAAGCATCCAAGGACCGGTTTCTGGCTATCAGCCTGGATAGCTTTACTCCAGTGGTGTGGAGAGCCTGGGACTCACGTCTGAGCATACCCAGCCCACTCGGGGTGAAAATTGCAAAAAACACAGTTGATGGACAGAATGTAGAACAATGTCATACATTCACCCCAGTACAAGGATCTGGGCATAAATCCATTGTTTCTTCGCACTCCACACCACCCTGGGTTAGACACGGGCTATACGCAAATCAGCTCTGACCCTGTGCCTCATGGGAACAGTCCAGTCCGAACTACCAAGCCATGTCTTTCCCAGACCGGAATCAAGCATCCAAGGACCGGTTTCTGGCTATCAGCCTTCATCAGCCTGGATAAATGACTCCAGTGGTGTGGAGAGCCTGGGACTCACGTCTGAGCATACCCAGCCCACTCGGGGTGAAAATTGCAAAAAACACAGTTGATGGACAGAATGTAGAACAATGTCATACATTCACCCCAGTACAAGGATCTGGGCATAAATCCATCGTTTTTTTGCACTCCACACCACCCTGGGTTAGACACTGGCTATATGCAAATCAGCTCTGACCCTGTGCCTCATGGGAACAGTCCAGTCCGAACTACCAAGCCATGTCTTTCCCAGACCAGAATCAAGCATCCAAGGACCGGTTTCTGGCTATCAGCCTTCATCAACCTGGATAGCTTGACTCCAGTGGTGTGGAGAGCCTGGGACTCACGTCTGAGCATACCCAGCCCACTCGGGATGAAAATTGCAAAAAACACAGTTGATGGACAGAATGTAGAACAATGTCATACATTCACCGCAGTACAAGGATCTGGGCATAAATCCGTCGTTTTTTTGCACTCCACACCACCCTGGGTTAGACACTGGCTATATGCACATCAGCTCTGACCCTGTGCCTCATGGTAACAGTCCAGTCCGAACTACCAAGCCATGTCTTTCCCAGACCGGAATCAAGCATCCAAGGACCGGTTTCTGGCTATCAGCCTTCATCAGCCTGGATAGCTTGACTCCAGTGGTGTGGAGAGCCTGGGACTCACGTCTGAGCATACCCAGCCCACTCGGGGTGAAAATTGCAAAAAACACAGTTGATGGACAGAATGTAGAACAATGTCATACATTCACCTCAGTACAAGGATCTGGGCATAAATCCATCGTTTTTTTGCACTCCACACCACCCTGGGTTAGACACTGGCTATATGCAAATCAGCTCTGACCCTGTGCCTCATGGGAACAGTCCAGTCCGAACTACCAAGCCATGTCTTTCCCAGACCGGAATCAAGCATCCAAGGACCGGTTTCTGGCTATCAGCCTTCATCAGCCTGGATAGCTTGACTCCAGTGGTGTGGAGAGCCTGGGACTCACGTCTGAGCATACCCAGCCCATTCGGGGCACAGTGGCAGCCTGAGATCTTCTTGCAGTAGCAGCCTGGACCGGCATCCCCGGAGGAACTGAGCGGCCGGCCCGAGCCTGCCGTTGCCAGAGTGGGACCTCAAGCCAACCTCGTCGAGGGAGAACTTGGCTGGCCTAACAACCGGCCAAGAGGAATATCACAAATACGCATATGTGGTCTTACCGTATATCTTTTTATATAAATGTATACTCGTTTTTATGAAACTCATATGGAGTCCATTTGTAGTGTCATCATTGGGTTGCTGTGAGCGTGGTTGCAAATACCTTACACATTTGCCTTGAAGATAAGCCTGGCTGCTTGTGCCAAGCTACCAAACGGGTGAGCGGGGGCTATCTGAGAAGGTGTCCTTCCCTTCCCTGATGTGGCAACGAGGGTCCCTATTTGGCCTAAGGTACCTACCTCAGCCAACCAGGGATCCTGGGTCTAACAATGTGGTTGTTTCTTTTGGATCTAGTGAGGAGCCTGGCAGCAGAGTTAAGAGATACTCTTAGTGGAGTCAACTTGAATCTAGGCAGGCCACAGAGGGTTACACTTCCGTAGTCCAACCTGCAGATCACTAGAGCTTGCACAGCTGACTTGAAGTCATCAAGGGAGTGATCTTGTGGAATCACTAACATGTGGAAGGCAGTTAAGGGCTGTTAGTTGCTTCATCAATTCTTCAATATCATCCATTCTTCATCCATTCTACGATATCAAGTGATTTTTGGGGGATTTCGGATTTGAGAGCATTTAGTTTGAGGTGGTTTCTGGTCAGCCAGTTATGTTGAGGTATCGGATATCTGCAGGGGAAGAGATTTTTAGGTAGAGTTGTGTGTCATCTGCGTACGTATAGTATTGGATGATTTCAGAATTTCAGTTAAAGGCCTCATGAACAGGTTAAAGAGAGTAGGTGTGAGCTTGGACCCCTTTGGGACCTCTAATGTGACCAGAGTGGAATTGGACAGGGACTGTTTAACCTTGATTCTTTGAGTTCTGGTGTGGAGAAATGAAGCAAACCAGTTTAGAACGGACCCTGATAACCCCATCCTGCTTTCAAGTAAGTCTACAAGACTGTCGTGTTTGACCATATCGAAAGCTGAGGAGAGGTCTCAGAGGATTAGAAGGCATGTGTGTAAGAGCAGATTCCATGCTGTGGCCCTGACGGAAACTGGATTGGAATTGGTGGATCAGTCAGAATTAATCTATGTTGTTGCATAATTGGACATGGGCACATTTTTCAAGGAGTTTTACAGCAGAAATGTGCCCCTGTCGCCCATGTGCCTAGGGGAAGAATGGTAACAAGCATTTGCAATGCATTATGTATCGCCTTTCAAAGAGTTTAAGCTCCTGGCATTGAAAACTACAATGCATTTTATTTATGTTTTCAAAACCAACTCATAAATAAAAGACATTCTCATTTACAATGGCAAAAGAACAAACTCTCGCAAATGCGATACCTATTGCTTTGCAAATGCTTGTTATATCATGCTAGCTGCCTTGTGGCAACTACTGTGTTAGACAGAAGTACATTTTCTATAAACTGATGGGTATTCTGCCCTTTTACCACCAGCTAAAATGTATCCTGTCATTCCACTCCTAATATGTCCAGAGTGCAACTGTAATATGAATTATGCTGTTAATTGTAGCAGCCCCTGTTCTGCACCTGTTGAATATGTCCAAGATCACACGGGATGCAATGCGTCCGATAGGGCAAACTGGGAGTGTGCGTGAGGGAGGCGAGTCCGAGCGAGAGAGAGTGTTAAGCGGTGTCTATGAGAGAAGGGACCGTGTCTGAAAGCATGTGTGTGAGAGAAATGTGTGAGATTGCAATATATGCGTGAGAACTTGGGTGCGTGTGTTTGAGAGAACGTATGCATGAGAATGTGTGTGATAGACAACTTGAGAAAAAGTTCAAAAATGTCTGTGAGAAAATGTGTGCGTGTGTGAGAGAGGGGTTAGAGGTTGAGCGGTACAAGTCTTTTGAATGAAAGTAATCCCACCCCCAGGGGCAGACACTGAGCACCCCCTGTAGGGCGCCTCCTTCAGCACTTCACGAGACGGGTGCAGACGCAGGCAGCAAAGACCAACGTACACAGATAGTACAGCAAAGGGGCCTTGTGCTTGAATGGAACATAGTATTATCACAGGGAAGAAAAGGAACACAGAGGAATGCTGATAGATATTAAAAACAAGTAGAAAGCTTAGAGTTTTGAAGTGAAAAATAGAGGAAACACATTGAAAAAATAAAGAAACAATTAGAGATCTGAAGAAACATTGAGGAAGCAATTTGGAGAGAGAGGGAGAAACAGAGAGAACATAGGAGGCAGGGACATGAGAACGTAGAGAAGAGGAAACATGTGTAGAAGAGTGAGACATGAGGGAGACTAGGGACCTGGCAGAAGCCCCCCAACTACGTACTGCATCAGCTGGCTAGGCATTTCGAGGTGACAAAGCCCGTTTACCACATCCCTCTTCCCAGGAACCCTCATCTAAGTTTGCCGCTCCTGCTTCCTGTGAGGGCCTCTATTTGCACGCTAAGAGGCTGCACCAGAAAATAGGGAAGGAGTTTACTTGATGTGCAACTTGGGCCACCGCCTCATCAGCCCTTTGGAGGCAACAGCCTGGGCACAGCGAGCCACAGAGGTTGCAAGTGAAAGCCCAGGAGAGGGAGTGACACGAAGGAAGCACCAAAGTGGCGTGGGGCTGGCAAACGGCAAGGAGGGTAAACCTTCCACCTAGGAAAAGCGATCGCAGCAGCTGAAATTGAAACAAGACTGCTGTTTTTTTTAATATAAGCTCTCTATTAATCGCCAATAAAAGGGTGCAATAAAGTGCCGGAAAAAGCTTAATATCTCATAGGGCGGTTGGCCAGCAAGAACCAGGAAGCAACAATATATGTCCTTGTCAACAAGTTTACAAACTTCTCCCTCCACCCCAGATTTTGAAAGCAAACATTTCAAGCTAACCTGACGGACATGGATGCTGCACCTTGTTTTATAGCACTACATTACCTTCTGTACTAATAAACGTTGTGCGCAATATATATATGTCAAACCAGCAAGTGCGAGGATTATTATGAGACCGGAAAACATTGTGATCACTTAACACAGCAGTATCTGTGAGACTGTGCTGCAGAGAGCTGGTGGTACTTACTTGCTCGACATCCTGGCGTGCATGGAGAGTGCGCGTCCCTTCAGCGTGCGAGTCTCAGTTCAGCCTCCAGCTCAGTGTTTATCCGGATTCAGATTCCAGCAGGATGAATAACCGTTTTAACAACCCCAGCTGTCCAATGAGGGAAGCGGACGCGAACAAAGTTGTATTCATGGCCGGAATCCTCTTGGAGCTCCGCTTTTATTGCCTTGTTTCTTTATGCGCAAGGTCAGCTTTGTAAAGTTTGAGATCTCTAAATCCAATGCACCCACAAAGGGATTACAAAACAAGTCGGCCTGGAGCGCAGAACAGCATTGGAAGAGACGCGGGAGGGCAGGAGCGTGATGCCGTGAGCGTGCACGTTGGCGTTCCCTGCGGCTCGTGCCAGTGGCGGCGGCTGCAGTCTTCGCCCGCTGTGCTTGAAGAGTGCTGTGAGGCTGTGGGATGGGGCCGTGCCTTAGAAGCGTGTTCACAGACCGAAGTCTGCTCGTGCACCGGTCTGTACCACTTGGGGAGGCAACACAACGACAATAAGGCTCGCTGGCGGCAGCGCTTCGCGCTGCAACGCCATGCGAGCCCTAAAAATTGGATGGAAGTTTTTTGGGTCTGCATGATCTGTCATGGGGTTTTTCAAAATAGGGTTGAGCCTGATTTTAAGCAGTCTGGTATAGTGCCTTGAAGCCTTCACTATCTCGGTCCAGAATAGGAGTATAGACACTTTAATCTCACTGAAGATGTTAGATAGCAGAGGGTCGCAGAAGTGGTTTGACGGTTTTACTGTTGTTAATTTTTTTTTTAGGAATGGCGAATGCCGCTTTCATTCAATCTTTCAAATATGTTCCATGAAGCATTGTTTTTGAGTGTGTGCCTTGGTAGACATGGGGGCTGAGCGATCAGCGGCGGGGGCTGTTTCGAGTTATGACTGGAAGGTGCTCTATTGCTGTTTGAAGATCACTTTCAATCTATTTTTTCTTTTCCAGGAAGAAGGAGGCAAATTCCTCGCCTTTTGGCTGCGGATTAGACCCAATTTTGGATGGGTTGTATTGCCTATTAGTTTGTAGTCTTACATTTTTTAACAGTTTTTTGGGCGATTTCTGGCTTTGTCTTGTTGGTTCCTAAAGAAATTTGCTTTTGAATTTTTCATGCGTTTGTTATAGATGTTTCTCAGTGATCTCAAGTGTTTAAGAGGTTTTTTATATAGCGCTAACTAGACCCAAAGGTATCCGGTATCAGAGTGCTTTACATGAGCACCAGTTTCATTACAGATGGGCAGATTAATTTTTGTTAGGCACAGGGAGATTAAATGATTTGCCCAGAATCACAGGATGTTGAGCGTCGTTGCTGAGACTTAAATCCGGTAACCCAGCTTTGAGGTCGACCGCTCTAGCCGTAAGCCTACATCCGCTACCATGTTTTCGATGGCTGCTGAGAATTACCACGCTCATTCAGCTACTCTCAAATTGCATCTTTCTTTGTTAAGGCTACCATTGTACCATGGTTTGGAGTCTTTAGTGGATATTCCTTTCAGCTGTAAGGGTGCAATTGTGTCAAGAATGTTCGTCATGGAGTTATTGTAGTGGTCTGTAAGGTCATGAATATCTGACATGTCCACAGGAGGCGGTAAGAGGTTATTGCTGAGGGATCTCAGTGTGTTATGGTTTATGTTTTGAATGCTCCTTTTCCATTGTTTGCATTTCATTAGTTGATCCTTCTGTGTGCTCACTGATTTAGTGCTGAGGAAGGTCATACGGTGGTGGTCTGTCCAGTTGCAAGGGATGATAGACTCAAGTTGAAAGGAATGGGCCTTAGAAATGATTAGATCCAAGGTTGCCCCCAAGTTGTGTGTAAGACTGTCACAGAGTTGGATCAGGTTGAGGTCTGCGAGGAAAGTTTTACGTCTGTCAACTGAGGGATCATTCAGGTCATTCCAATGGAGGTTAAGGTCTCCGAGGAAGCATCTGGGTATACTGTTGCCCCATGTTGGTTGAAATGATTTCCATAATTTGTTTTGTTAATGAGAGGTTGTCTCCTGGTGGGTGATAGATCGCGTGCAGTTTGCATAGTTGCCTGTTCTTGCTTGCAATGTTTCTGCATAGATATTCACAAGTAGTTAGCACAATGGTTTGTGACTGTTTAACCACAAGGTTATTGCGCTGTATGCAGGAGATGCATCTGCCTGGACTGCTGGGTCTGTCTAATCTGAAGATATCGTGGCTAGGTGGGAATAATATGTCAAGGATTGGAGCTGAGAAGTTTTTTAACCATGTTTCAGTCAAAATTAATAGGTCAAACTTGTGTGCAAGGATGAGGTCAGCGATGTCCGCCACATGTTTCATTACTGATCTGCAATTGAGTAGCATACATTTCAGGTGTGGTTGGTGTCTGCTGATGTGTGATTGGAATTTGGTTATGGTTGGACTTGTTTACGTCTCTAGAATTGGACCTAGGTTCTCTATATGGGTTTGAGGGAATTGTTTGGATAAGACCCAGATTGTCTGGGTTATTGTGGTATGTAGGACTATATGTGAGGAGGAGGGAGTGAATGTCGCTGTCTGCTAGATGATCTTTCAGCCTGATAGGAAAAGCGGAGGCGTTGGAGTAGGGTATAGTTCACCATATCAGGTGATGGGGTGGCAAAATTGTTGAGATCATGTTGGCAGGGGTGTATGATGGCAATCGCGAGTGATGGTTAGTAGGTTAGGAGTGGGTGTGTCTATTATTATCGGGAGTCCTGTTGGGCCATCAGTAGTATGCCAACTCCGAGGTGATGTTTATTAGGTTCTGTAAGTCTGTCTTAAGTTGTTGTAGGTCTAGTGTAATCTTACGAAGTCTGGATTCTAGAAAGATGTGTAAAGAGGTGGTTGTGGGTTGGGACAAGGGGCTGGGTGGTGGGGGGAGCTCTGGACTGTGGTGTTAGATTAGAGCTGGCATGAGAGAGCCAGTGGGGGGAGGTCAGGGTGGAGATGAATTTAAGCTTGGGGTGTGGAGTTGTAGAGCACAAGAGCGTGCTGAGTAGAGGCGCTTGGATCGTGTGGGTCATGTTACTAGTCGGGTTTGGGCGTTCTTACTTGGAGAAGGTCATCATTTGGGTCATGGGGAGTGTCGTAGGCAAGCTAACAGTATCCAAGAAGGTGTATTCAGTGGGAGAGGGTAGAATCAGGGTGATAGAGTTACTTTTGTTGCTGTGTATCTCCGTGACCCCTGTTCTAGCGGTGAGGTTTGGGCACAGTCTGGTTTGGTGATTCAAGGGGGCACTCAGCCTCACTGGGTGATGTAGGGGAGTTGGTATTGTGTAAACTGATCACCATGAAGGGGGCGAAGGGGGAAAAAGGGTAGAACACTTAATGTGGCTAGGCTATGCGAGGACACTGCTGGGGTTCCTGTGAGTGGCATGAAGAGCTAGGATGACCTTTGTAGAGGGCAGATTCCTTACTAGACACAAAGGGCCACATGTAGGTAATCCTAATTTACCGATTCTAAAATACAGAATTTTACCGATTCGGTATTTTAGAATCGGTAAATGCTATGTAGGAAATAATTCGGTAAGTATTACCGAATCGGTACGATTCGGTATTTACCGAATCGGTATTTAGCGATTCGGTAATTCCCATTCATTCTTATGGGCCTGGAGGCCCATAGGAATGAATGGTATTTACCGAATCGGTAAATACCGATTCAGTAATGGGGGAACACATTCAAGGGTGGCAGGGTGTCAAATTGACAACCTGTTGCACCCCTGAATCGTGCATGTGTGCACATGTGGCACACATACATGCCCTAAGGGCATGTATGTCTGCCACATGGCACTTTTGGAAATGCACAAAAATGCTTTTCCAAAGGTTTTTGATATTTACCACCAACTTTTAGTTGGTGGTAAATACCGAATCCTTAACTATGCAATTCACTCATTCGAGTGCTCCCTACATTGCAGATTCGGTAATTTACCGTTTCGGAATTTTAAGGAATCTGTAAATTACTGAATCTGTAAATTGGCCACCTACATCTCAAAAGCCTAATACCGGTCAGTAACGGCCGAAATTCTGTAATTTCGGCCGTTACCGACCGATATTAGGCTACCTACATCTGGCCCAAAGTGTTTAATGATAGAGAAGATTTAATCAAATATTTCTAGGTTGCGGTCTCCATTGTAATAAATGGAGATGGTTACCTCTGCTCTGAAAGCAGCTGAGGGAGCTATGGAGAGTTTTAGACCATGAGGCGTTTTCCTGGATACAGTGATCAAAAACTGTGAGTATAGGGCTTTCCTCCATTGGGCTCTTCTTTTTGTGTAGACAATAAGATCACATATTAAAACTCCTTTAGACACGCAGAAGTAGGGGTCTGAGATTAGAGTCTCTGTTTGAAATTCAAAAAGTCTGTGTTTAAAGCTCTTGGAAGAGTTTTTTGTTAGATTGGGAGGCTATTTAATTTTATAGGCTTTGCTGATGGCCAGTTATAGTTTGGTTTCAAGTGCATATTGTGAATCAAGATCCATCTCTGAGCAAGGAGTGAGAGCCAAATAAATGAATGGGGAGCTATAGCATGTGGATGAGGGCAGGAAGGAGAAGGGTCAAATAGACTATTCTAGGCTGACCACCCTCACAGTAGCAACAGGACGGAGGAAATCCAGGGAGATGTGGTTCAGCTCACAGATTCTGGGTTTCATGCTTGCTGTTTTCAGGGTTACAGGCAGGTTAGAGATCCATGGAACTATATACTCATTGGTGAACCTCCTTCCAATGTAGGTAAGGTGGCAGAGTAGTGTCCACTTACACTAGTCACACCAAACCATTGAATTATAGTCAGGCAGGGTTGCCGTCTGTCATGTTAGAGGAAAGGGATGTTGTGTGGGTCAATAGAGCTGCGATGGAGGGGGAACAAACCTCTCAGCACAATTTAATGGGGAAACATCCTAATGCTGTTCATAAATGGCTGCTCCATTACTACAAGGTTTGAGGGCTAGGAGTCATTCCTTGGTTTCAATGAAACTGCCTGTTAATAGAGTCCTTTTTTACTGTCATGAGCCTGCTGGTAAACCAGTCCTCTATCTCTTTCAGTTGGTAGTAGAATTGCCATCTTGGGATGAAGCCAGCATACTGGCTGACTGACTACAGCCCTGCAAAACTCCTTATGTGACCAACACCCTGAAAACAAGGACAAGTGCCATAGACAACAAGCGTCCAATGTCAGCATTCAGCAGTAGGGGAAAATACCTTGCACTCTTCGAATACAGCCCTAGTCAATATTCCCACCATTGAACGCTCTAGAGTTGATTATTAATTAAAACACTGTGGAGGTGAGGTGTGGGTTAGAGTTACTTCAGTTAACTATACCTGGCAAATTTCAGTGTTTATTTTTATCTCAAAACAATACATTTTAACTGACGTTTTCACCAAAGTATAACATCACTCTAACCTTTGTTTATTCAGTGAATATACACATATATATGTGCACACAGATTTATATAGAGATATATATATATATATATATATGTTTGTGTATATATATATGTGTATGTATACATATATATATACCATCGTAGAGTTTAGCACTCGAAGGAAGAAGCCACAAGATCGGAAAAATTTGCATCCATTTCATTAGGAATCAACTGCAACAGGAGACGCAGAGAAAACAGTCACCATCTGTTCTTTTCATCCAAACCGGTTTCGGAAATCTTATCCCTTTCTCAATGGCATCTGCTGGCAATGATGATGCAGCACGCACTGTGATTTAAAGCGCCCACCTCCAAGGGCGTGGTCACATGAAATGGCCCTCTGGGTCTTGTAGTGCATGAACCAATTGTCTCGAGTGAGTTCATCATTGGAGCAGTAAGTAACTGAATATTTAAAACCCCTGTGGGCTGGTGAAAATGTTGCGCTGGGTGTCCTATTGTCTGTGGTCAGTTGTTCCTGGACACCAATCTCCCATATATTGATATCGCCATTGGGCGCCAGTAGGTAGTTATAGTTAGGACCTAGTTACCATAGGAAAATCGCAACATTCTATTCCCAATAACTTTGGCGCTGATTAACGAATCTTCACGAAATGTTCAAAACTTATGGCCCGCTCCGGTCTGCTCCTATCTTGAAAGTTTTGGGGTGATTCGGCAAGTGGGGGCTGAAAAAACGTGTTTTCCCCATGCAATTTCCCATAGGAAACTTTAGACACGGCTACAGCCCGAACTGCTGAACGGAATTACACCAAATTTGGCAAAAAGGTAGCCCTTGGTTCAGAAAGATCCCTTTTTGTTAAATGGTGTAAATCCGTTCAGTAGGTGCTGAGAAAATCTAAATTAAAAAGTTTTGATACCTAGAGGCACGGAGGATCTGCGCACCCTCCCGATCACAAGCTGCATGCTAATTGGCTGTCAACACTCCAAACCAGGAAATGTTGGCAGCCAACTTGCGCCTTGGTAGATCCGAGGCACAAGAAAAAGAGAAAAAGAAACGCACAAAACATGAAAAGGGGGCAGGGTAGAAACACCCTGACCCCATAGGCCTGCTCAGGGGGTCCCACAAGGACCCCCAAGGCCCCCCCAATTTTTTTTTTTAAACTGTGGGAAGCGCAGAGGATCCGTGGATAAGGCTGTGAAAAAAAATGAAGTGCCGGCTCCCGCGCTTCGTTAATATGTAGCCCCTGGGTGGGCCAAGTCCCGGGGGCAATCTTTATATTGTAATGGGGGGCCCCTTTGGGCCCCCCCGCCCAGGGGACCACCACCCCCCTAGGCTTTTCAAAAATATTAGGGGGTGCTCATGGTGCCCCCCAGTCCCGGAGACCACCACCCCTGGGGCTTATGAATGAAATGTTTGGGGGGGCACATAGGCCCCCCCAAGCTCCGAGGGCCGCCACCCCGGGGATTTTGTAAAATTATTGCGGGGGGTTCACGGCCCCCCCGAAGCCCTGGGGACCGCGAATCCCGGGGCTTGTATTTTAAAAAAAAACATAACCTGTTTTGAGGGGGCTTAAGCCACCCCCAAGCCCCGGTGACCACCACCTCCCCAGGGCTTTATAAATGGTGGCCCCCCTCCTGGAGCCCTCGATGGCCCTGGGGACCGCCACCCCCGAGGGCCGGCTCCTGCAGTGTCCTGGGCTGCCCACCTCCGGGACACCGCAGTTTGCTATGGCAGGGCGGGAGCCTTGCGGCTCCCGTCCTGCCATAGCAAACTCTGCTTTGGTTTTTGGAAGAGAGAGCAGGAAACCTGCTCTCTTCCAAAAACCAAAGCAGATTGCTTTTCCACATGGGAAGCTGCATCTTAGCAGCTCCCTGTGTGGAAAAGCAATACCGGCTCCCGCAAGAAGCGCGGAGCTGGTGGGACCATGGGGGGATTGGGGACCCTCCCACGGTCCCCAACGAAGAGGGCCAGCCCCGGGATGGGTTCCCCGGGGCTATTAGTGGCCTGGGAGGGGGGCGACGCGGCTCCCCTAACACATTATAAAAAAAAGAAGAAAAAAAAAAGGAAAGGCCGGCCCCGAGGAATTGGGGTCCTCGGGACCATAAATGGCCTAAGAGGAGGGCCACGCAGCACCGCTCCAATAAAAAAATTACATTAAAAAAATGGCCATGCCCCAAGGGATGGGGTCTCCGGGGCCGATTATGGCCTTGGGAGGGAGCCACACGGCCCCCTTCCAATTTAAAAAAAAAGAAATAAATAAAAAGGGGTCAGGCCCTGGGGATGGGGTCCCCAGGGTCAATACACTAGGAAAATAAGGGGGGGGGGCACACAGCCCCCTTCTTAAAAAATAAATTTAAATAAGAGCAGCATCGCGCCACGGAGCTGCGTTGCAGAGTGTTGTAAAAAGGGGCCTGGCCTCTGAACACCTCTCTGCAACGCAGCTCTCTGGTGCATACTGGAGGTACCTGGTGGGCTAGTTGGCCCAGAGGGAGCCTCAGGATTGAAGAGGAATTAATTCCCCAACTTAAAACGCGCCACAGGATGTGTTTGCAGACATGTCATCACAGACCCCACCCCCTTCGTTCACCATTGTGCAAACGAGCCCCCTGGCGAGTTTTAAGTTGGGGAATTAATTCCCCTTAAATACTGAGGGTCCTTGAGGGCCAACTAGCCCACCAGGTACCTCCAGTATGTGCCAGGGAGCTGCGTTGTAGAGAGGTGTTCAGAGGCCACGCACCTTTTTGCACCTCTCTGCAATGCAGCTCTGTGACGCTTACTGGGGGTACCTAGTGGGCTAGTTGGACCCCAGGGACCCTCAGGATTCAAGGGGACTTAATCTCCCAACTAAAAATGGCCACAGGGCATGTTTACACAGTGGTGAAGGGAGTGGACGGGACCTGAGGTGACGTGTGCAAACACGCCCTGTGGTGCATTTTAGGTTTGGAAAATAATTCCTCTTCAATCCTGAGGGCCCCTGGGGGCCAACTAGCCCACCAGGTGCTTCCAGTAAACGCCACTGCATTGCATTGCAGAGAGGGGCCATCCGAGTAGGTTTCGGACGCTGCAGAAACTGCAAGGCTTGCAGTAACAGTATTGATTGTACGACACTTTCGATCGCAGGTAGCAAAAGGGAGGTGGTGATAAAGAAAGCATAACCTCTTATTGTGTATGTGCACTAATATATCCATGTAATAAAGCCTATATAGGCAGCACAATACATCGTGCCAGAAACGTGTGTTAGAACATGTTAGGGCTATTAGGCAGAATAATAGGCAATATCCTGTTGCCCGACATTTCTTTGAACACCACTTTTAAAATGAAAAACAACTGCGAATGGTTGTCATTGATGATGTCCCCGAGAATGTGCGTGGTGGAAATAGACAACTCTCACTGCACAAGTTAGAATCCAAATATATCATCGATTTGGAAACCATGACTTCGCTGGGATTAAATTCCAGTGAAGATCTTTCTGTTCATCTGCACTAAGTAAAATTATAAAATTCTAATATGAAACTGTTAAAGTTATCTGCATTTTCCGTCGTGTTTTTAAATACACATTGTTTTAATATTTTATTCTATTTTTAGGTATCAGCAAATGTGTGTTCTTGCGGCACTCAATATCACGGCTTTAAAGCCCACTTGGTCTAAATTGTTTGGAAATTACGACGTTATGCAAACAGTAATTGATTTTACTCAACATGTGCAAATTAAGTGTATACTACGAACATATGCATCAAAGGACTATTGCCCACTGGGGCGTAATCAGCAGGCTTTTCATGAGCTCCTAGAAATCAGTATGCACAAATGTGAATGTCAGACACTCAATAAAGTATCAGTGTTTGAATTCGGCACTTTAACTTACACGCTGGCAACTGAAAAGCAGCGATTTGTAATGACATACTCAATCATTTTTATTTTATAAAAAAAAAATTGCACGGAGTTTGTGATTTACTTATGTCATATATTGATCCTAAATGCTTTGTTTAGAGTTTTCATGCAACGCTGTGTTTAAAACCTTATATTATGGTTATTGACATGAAGTTATAAATATGTATGTTGGTTAATCTACCTTTTGTCCAGTGAGCATGATGAATTACAATGACTCTCTGCTATTGTTGCATACAAACTGAGATGTAGCCTGTGATTAGATGGCTGCGACGTTACACTGGTTTTATTTGCTTTTCACAAGGGTGCAACTCACAGTCTATTCTCTATGTTTAGTAGAACTGCTTATATGTGTGTGATACACCTTTTGTTTTCATGGCGTGATCAAGACGAAAGTCGAAACGCATTGCTGCTGTGCAGTCATTAAATATATTCACTGCAACTACCCAAAGTGTCTGTCACGTTTCTTGATATAGAAATACGTGGCCTACTATATATATATATATTCTCCTCAAAGACCACACAATAACTCTGCAGGGCACACCTGAGTTGCAGGAGCCAGTCAGCCATATCAGCTCAACAATGATTTCCAATCTTTTATAAGAAAGGATAACAACACTTGTGAAAATAAGCGCTATTACTTTTATTCAAAAACGTGAATTTTCACTTTAAATATGATACATTTCAACGTATCGTCTGGGTATGATCACGGCAAATATTAGCCCCTTTTTGCCTTCAATGATGTAATTCCAGATTTCATCAGTGACGTCATCAATGATATCATTTAACATGTCCTGAGTGATGCAACTTGTGAGGTCATAAACAGTGCATGACGAGGGCGTGAGTTGTGGTTAGTGTACCTAAACATATTTATTTTTTGTTTTGTTATTAGAACTGTACTTTAACTGTGTTTCATTGGATTTCTGAGATTTCTTTTAAGGTAAAATAAGGTACACCAGAAATGCTGTTCTCTCCATTTTACTCTTGTACATGTGGCTTGTAAGTGTAAAGTGAAATGCCTCCTTTTAAAATCCCACTGACTTGTGTCGTAGGCCCAGGCTCCAGTTACCAGTGAGCACGACAAACGGCCACTAAGAAAGCAGTTACTTATGTGTGTAATCAAAATGGAAGATGGTTAAGACACATATGGAAAAAGATTGTTTTAATACAAAACAATACAAATATTCAACTGCTGATTGTTTTCATTGTTCTTATTTAGGGATTTTGAAAGCAATCATATCAAGTATCTGACAAATTCCACGTTCATTACCTGTGGCGAACTCACAGTACTGTAAGTATATTTGTGATTTTTTTCTGTTTTAAATACCTGTCCACATAAATTGGAGGCAGGAAAGGTATGTGAAGCCTGATGTTGCAAGCCCATTTTTCTTACCACCCTACTAAAATTGGTAGTCTCTAAAAGGGGGCTGGCCTATCAAATTATATGAGGCGGCTTAAATACATTAATTAGATTTCTGTGATTCTCATAGTGGGCCACACAACCAGAACTACTGGTTTTGTCAATGTTTGTTAGCTATTTCAGATACATGAGTAACAACAATGATTTTGTTGTCAATAAGATATCTTTAAAATGTTTCAATTCTGAAATTTGTTGAGACTGATTTAAACATTACTGCGGCCTGTGGAAGGATTGCTGGCCTTCAGAGTGAGTCAATCACTCCCATTATGGTCACTCTATGTTAGAGATGTATGTCCTTGTTTTTTTTTTATTGTGAAATGTTTAATTTTTCAAAACTCAACATTACATACAAGAAAACAGCAGCAATTTCACTTCTTTCCCCACCCCCACCCCCACACAGTCCAAAGATTACTACTCAGTTCGAAGAGTCGAATGCCCAGTGCCCAGTGGCACCCATCATGGTCATCTTGTTGCACCCCATCATAGCATCAACAACAGAATTCTCTCCGTGACCCATACCCAGAACTCCCTCCCCTATATCCCTCCCTCCAGCCCGTGGTGTTGTTGCCATTTGGACCAAACTTTCCGAAATTTCTTGGGGCATCCCCTTGCTTTGTAAGTCACTCTCTCGACTGCCATATATAAGTCCAACCCCTTTCGCCATTCCTCCAATCCCGGGGATTCCGGTGCCCCCCAGTACTTAGCAATGTCTCTTTTTGCCACCACCAATGGAAGAACGAGAAAGATTGTAAGCGGGCGGGTCAGGTCCACTTCCGTTGTCATGCCCAGCAATGCCGGCTTAGGGTCCCAAGGGAGCGGAACCCCCAAAACTTCCTCTAGCTCCTGGAAGACCTGTGCCCAGTAAGTCTGTATTCTGTCACATGCCCAGATCGTATGGAAAAAATCCCCATCGCATTGGTGGCATCGCAGGCATCGAGGGTCGTCCACTTTCCCCATCCTACTAAGTCGTACTCTGTCATAGTAGGTTCTATGAAGCACATTAAATTGAATAAGCCGCAGTCTCGCTTTGATTGCCACCTCCCGGGGATGCATCAGCACTAGTTCCCAGTCCAGGTCCTCCAACTCTCCCACCTCCGCCTCCCACCGTTCTCTGAGGTGCGCCAGGTCTCCCAGCATATTATTTGTCAAGGTTTTATACGTTAAGGAGACCGCCTGCCCCGGTACCTGCTCCTGGAGGAGTCATCCCTCTAATGGTGCATACTCTGGGATGTCGGTAAGCGTGACGTTTTGGGCTCGCCATGCGTGTCGTAGTTGGATATATTTAAACTGCTGTGTGTTGTGAAGGCCAAACTCGGTTTTAAGGACTTGGAAGGACTTCAGCTCCCCCCTGGCTATCACGTCTCCGATAGTAGAGATTCCAATGTCATCCCACCTCTGAAAGCCTCGTAGCCTGTTTAGTTCAGCCAGCCATCGGCAGTGCCACAGCGGGGTCTGTTGTGTGGGCTTCTTTTCCCACCCCATCCGTTTAGTTACCTTAGTCCATGCGGCGAGTGTGAGAGACGTCGCCAGTAGGAGCGGGGCTCTTCCAGTGCCACCATAAAGATACTACAGTATGTTCTTCGACGACATTTTGGCTCTCTCTAGGGCATATGTCGGGTGGTCCGCCGGGGCGTGCAGCCAATCGTTAATAGGCGTCAAATGTTCCGCCCAGTAGTAGGCCTCTAGATTAGGAAGCAAGATCCCCCCACTATATTGGTGTCTCTGGAGTGTAGTCTGGGCCACCCTGGGATGTTTGCCTAGCCAAAGAAAGGACCGTAGATCGGCATGGATCTTAGTGAAGGTCCCGGTCGGGAGTGGGTAGTATTCGTTCTGCAGGGCGTAGAGGAATCTAGGTAAGGTTATCATTTTGTACATGGCCGCTCGGCCCAGAATTCTGACTGGGAGCTGTCGCCAGCAGTCCATATCCACCACTGCATTAAGCCCGACCCGTCCCACGTTCCTTTGGAATGATATATTCCTGTTCAGGGTTATATAGATCCCCAGGTACTGGAAGCCTTCTGTAGTCGTCAGCAGTCTCTCAGGTAGACATCCCCACCGGTCCCGTCCCCCCGGGTCGTAAAGGATGGATTTATGCCAGTTGATTCTATGACCTGCCTGCCCACCATAGCGATCCAATTCCCGGAATAACTCCGGGATGGTGGTCTCTGGTCTCGTAATGTATAGCAAGACATCATGAAATGGTAGAATTATCGTGCCTATTTTAAACGGATATATTTTAAATCAAAATTATTTTTGCAATATTGTAATTTTACTTACTTATATGCACTGATACTCCCAAGGAGTCTGGGCTCAATTGTCAGCCTGCACGCCTCGTTCCGACTCGGTAATTAGCACCGTTGAGCGGAGGGCGGACAGGCAAGAGCCACACACACTTCCGGTTGCGAGCGGTTAGCGCTCTAGCTTTCCACAAGTGCGAGGGGCATAAAGGCAGGAAGGAGCAGCCGGCGCTTGCGGTAAAGGCAGAGACGGTGGCAGGGTCTCCCCTTTCCGCTTGAAGAACCAGCTAGCGCTGCTGCTGCATAAAAGACTACATGAAATGGTAGAATTATCGTGCCTATTTTAAACGGATATATTTTAAATCAAAATTATTTCTGCAATATTGCAATTTTACTTACTTATATGCACTGATACTCCCAAGGAGTCTGGGCTCAATTGTCAGCCTGCACGCCTTGTTCCGACTCGGTGATTAGCACCGTTGAGCGGAGGGCGGACAGGCAAGAGCCAGACACACTTCTGGTTGCGAGCGGTTAGCGCTCTAGCTTTCCACAAGTGCGAGGGGCATAAAGCTCTCCTCCCACTCTGAGCGCGCAGCGGTCGCGCGCAGGGGATCGCCTAAGGGATCACCTAAGAGGAGCCAAAGAGCAGCCCGTCTGTGCCCGTCCGTGTCAGGACGGGGCCAGGAGCTATGGGCTCTGCTCCTCGAGGACCATCTACACTTACAAGGGCGCCTAGACTAAGGTACTCCAGTAATGTTTTAAAACACTTATGTCCCGCCCCTTCTAAAGGATGTAACAGAGACTCCTGGCCATGTCCAGAGGGCCCGTTTTCTTGTATAAATTGTCAGTTTCAGGCATCCTATATTGCCCCAACGGATAGAGTTAAGCCTCTCTGTTAGAATGTGGCTTGAAGAGTTTTTTACTGAATGTGCGTTCTTTGCCCAAGCATCATTTGGAATTGTGGGATCTTGTGTTCTCCTTACAGCCTGATATATGCTTCCTAACTGAGTCCTGGATGAAACCCCATACTGTTCCCGCAATAACATTGGGGGTTCCCTCAGGCTATACATTTTTACACCTTGACCGGCCAAATAAAATCAGGGGTGGTCTAGCCATCCTGCACAAGGAAGAGTTGAAGGTTGCCATAATGGAGCAATTTCTTTGTGTATCTATGGAAATCATGATTTTTAAAATTAGCTCTGATGCTAAAACCTCCTGGAAAGGAGCCTTGGTGTACCGCCCCCCTGGACCCATGTCGGGTTTCACCCTATGCCTGGTGGAAATACTAGCACCCCATTTTAAAGCAAAAGAAAATGTTATTCTTTTGGGTGATTTTAATGTTCATGTTGATATCCCTTCTCATCCAGAAACTTCAATATTCTTACCGGATCTTTCTACTTTAGGCCTTGAAATGTATATTAAGGGCCCTACACATAAAGGAGGCCACACTTTGGACATACTCTTCTCTAACTGCCCTGATATACGATGCTATCCTGCCACCCAAATAAGCTGGTCTGACCACTATTTAGTGGAATTTTCCTTATTGGGTGTCTCCAAACCTTCCCATAAGCCACCGCTCCCATCCATCTGGAGACGACAGTGGCATAAAGTAACAGTAGAAGAGTTGGGGAGGGTATGGAAGAATTCTCACTGAGATAGATAACGTGGATTTGGCTCTCTCCAATTTTGTTGATTCTCTCATAATGGCACTAGATATTTTAGCACCTCTAAAACTGCATAAACAGCATCCCTCCTCTAAGCAAGAATTATGGTACACCGAAGCACTTAGAGTAGAGAAGCAGGGTTGCAGAAAGATAGAGAAGAAGTGGAGTAAAACCCAAACAGAGGAGAATAAAAGAGCACATCAAGAGGCTCAATCAAATTATTATAAAAACATAAGGCTGGCTAGGAAAAACAGTCTTATCCAGCAACTTGATGAAGCAGGCAACTCCTCTAAAGAGCTTTACAAGATACTACAGACTTTTGTAAAGCCAACGGCTTGTGAAAGTTCGAATGATTTTTCACAGCCCCTTTGTGACGACATCTCCCTGTTCTTTGAGAACAAAATAAATACGATCTATGACAAAATCATGATAGCCTCCAACAATATGAATAGCTCTCCTAGTCCAACTAAACCATCCATTCGTGGGGACCACTCATTCACCACTTTTCCATCTATTAACGATACTGATTTCTTCAATCTTATCAGTCATATAAAATCTGGGTCCCCGGATGATTTTATGCCTGCCAAAATGATCGCCCCCTTGAGTACTCTGATTGGACCTGAGGTTACATTTGTATTAAATCTTTCACTCAAGGAAGGTGAGGTATCTATGGAATGGAAGAGAGCGGTGGTGAACCCTATTCGTAAGAACACGGCATACCCATGGACGGATCTCTCCAACCTCCGACCCATCTCCCTTCTGCCATACTTTAGCAAGATGGCTGAGAAGCATGTGAACACCTGTCTGTCAAAATACATCGAGACAGCGGGAGGTCTGGACCCCTCGCAATCGGGGTTCAGACCCAATCACAGCACCGAATCTGCCCTCCTCTCAGTGACCTATACGATCAGGATGGCACTAGATGGAGGGGGCTCAATGATTCTGGTGCTGTTAGACCTGTCCGCTGACACGGTGTCAGATGAGATTCTTCTCGGCCGCTTGCAGGAGATGGGTACAGGGGGTGTGGCGCTGTCCTGGGTAGAGAGCTTTCTCACAGGCCGCTCACAAAATGTCAGATTGGGCTCTCTTCAATCCATCTTTAGGGAGCTCACCAAGGGAGTGCCACAAGGCTCATGCCTAAGCCCCACACTATTTAATGTGTATGTGGCACCCTTGGCTGGCATTGTGAGAGAATACGGGTTCACCCCGGTATCCTATGCTGATGACACCCAGCTTTTGTTCCCTTTCCAGTCCCTTACTCCAGCTATAAGGAAATCCTTTGCGGATGGTATGAGGGCGGTCTCTAACTGGATGGCTGCAAACTGCCTTCAGTGTAATGTAGGCAAAACAGAGGTGATGTTATTTGGAGAGGCTCCGCTTCTGTGGTCCCCCGAATGGTGGCCTCTAGATCTCGGGCCAGTGCCAAGTCCAAAACAGACTGTTAAAAACCTTGGAGTACGCATGGATCAAGCATTGGTGCTTAAAGAACATGCCAATCATGTTGCTGGTCTGTGCTTTCATACCATCGGACTTCTGCGGCGTGTTTTTCCACTCTTACCTGACCATCACCGCAAGACGCTGGTCCAGACGTTGGTGATCAGTAGACTGGACTACTGCAATGGCCTGTTCATCTCGGCCAATGAGGAACAACTAAATCGTTTGCAAGTAGTCCAGAACACCGCAGCAAGACTGGTACTCAATGCCTTACCTAGAACCCCCCCCCGCCCGCTTTTGGATAGCCTTCATTGGCTGCCTGTTCGGCAGCGGGTGAAATAAAAAATCTGTTGTACCATTCACAAATGCCTCTACGGCACAGGCCCTAAATACCTATTAGACAAGTTCATTCCTTACAATCCTGGACGTTCCCTGCGTTCAAGTAACCAGCAATTGCTTCAGGTTCCCAGGATCAAGAGGATAAGACAGGGAGGGCCCTCTCCTATAAGGTCCCATTCTTTGGAATTCACTTCCACTTGCCCTAAAGACCAATCTAAATTTTCAATCCTTCAGGAAGGTCCTTAAAACTCATCTATATTCGACATCGTAGTTTACTGGTAGTCCTACTATTCAGTTATAAGTCTGGTTTCTGCACCTATGCGCAAGCGCGGAGATACCCCTATGGGGGTCGATTCCTGCGCTATATAGGAAATAAATAAATAAATAAATCATCTGCATAGAGCGAGATCTTTTCTTGTGCCGGGGTCGTGGCATTGCCTGCGAAACCAGAGATGCCCTCGTTCTGTCGAATCCGCGCAGCTAGGATTTCTATGGTGAGTGTAAGTAGGAGGGGGGACAGGGGACAGCCCTGTCGGGTGCCTCTTTGGATCTGGAATTCACGTGACAGCGTCTGGTTCACCCGTACCTTCGCTTTCGGGGTAGAGTATAGGAGTTGGACCCATTTCACAAAGTTCGGCCCAAAGCCAAACCTGTGGAGGACCGCAATGAGAAAAGGCCAGTGCACCGCGTCGAAAGCTTTTTCGGCGTCTAAGGAGAGGAACCAGTGTGGTTCCTCCCAGTCCCGCACTTCCTGTAACCAATTGTGGGTGCGCCTGAGGTTCAGTTTGGTCGCCCTGTCAGGCAAGAACCCCGATTGATCTGAATGTATGAGGTCTGGGATAACCGCTCTGAGGCGGGCTGCCAAAATGGTTGCTAGCAATTTTAACTCTGTGTTAAGGAGGGAGATAGGGCGGTAAGAAGCACAGTCCTCCCGCGGCTTACCCTCCTTGTATATCGGGACAATCGTTGCCATGATGAGGTCTGGGTGGAGCTCATCCTCCTGGTAGGCACCAAGAAAGAGGCCCTTAAAATGGCGTGTCAAGAGGTCCGCAGAGCGCTTAAAGAATTCGGCCGGGAAACCATTCGGACCCGGGGTTTTGCTCGGCCTCAGCCTGGCAATGGCCTCTCCAATGTCGTCGGACGTTATGTCCGCCTCCAGACCCGCCCGAGCCTCCGAGGATAGCACCGGTAGGTCTACCTGTTCCATGTATTGTGATGCTTCCTCGCGGGTCGCTAGTTCCCTAGCTGTATACAACTGTTCGTAGTGGGTAGCAAAAGCCTCAGCTATCTCCGCGTCCGTATGAACAAGTGTCCCATCCGTTTCGCGAATACTATCCACCCACCTAGCCGCCCGCTCCTTTTTACTGAGCCATGCTAGAAGTTTGCCTGACTTGTCTCCCACGTCATCTAGGCGATGGAGGGTAGCAAGAGCTTGGGTCTTCGCCTCATTAGTCACTAACTCCCGGTATTGCCTCTGGGCGTCGAGGAGTTTCCTAAGGTTCTCGGTATTTTTGGAGTTCTGATATTCCCTCTCCCGCCATAGGATCGTCTGTTCCGAGGCAGCGACCTCGGCCTGGAGTTTACGTCTCTCGTCTCCCAGTCTGCCTGTATCCTATCACGCAGGACCGGCTTCAGGGCTTCCCAAAAGGTGACACTTGACTCCACCTTACCCTCATTTTCAGAAATATAAACCTTAATGTCAGCGCGGATGCCTCGCAGTACGGCCATATTTTGTAGGTCCCAAGCTGCTAGGCGCCAGGCCCCTCTCGCAATGCCCCGGGTACGCCCCACCGTTACCAGTAGTGGCGAGTGATCCGATAATCCCCTGGCCTTATATTCTGCGCTATCCTCCATCCTCAGGTGCTGTCGGGACATGAAAACATAGTCTAGGCGCGAGAACACCTTGTGGGCCCCGGAATAGTAGGAATAGGCCTGTTGCGTTGGATGTAACCACCTCCAGGCATCAGTGAGTCCTATATTTGCTATCTGGCTGGCTAGTGCGGTCTGGTGCCCATTTCTATCTGCCTCCCCAGATCGGTCCTGTGCTGTACTCATAACGTCATTAAAATCCCCGCCCACCACTTGAACCGTGTCCGCCATGTCTAGTAGGATATTCGCCAGCGCGGTAAGCATTCGCGCCTGCAATTTGGGCGGCGCGTATACCGAGATCAGTGTGTAAGTGCGCCTATTCCAGGTCCCATGCACTCCCGCGTACGTCCCTTGCATATCATTCCATGTGCGTGTAATGCAGAATGGAGAAGATTTTTTAATGAGGACTGCCACCCCTCTGGAGTCGGAGGTGTACCCCGCATGCGCTAGAACTCTATGCCTGCCCCTAGCAATGAAGGCACACTGAGTACCCTTGAGATGGGTCTCCTGTAGGAAAGTAACATCCGGGTCCACCCTTTTAATGTAGGCATTCACCAAACCTCTCTTAACCTTGGAGCCCAGACCATTGACGTTCCATGTCAGGATGCTGACTCCCCTATCTCCTCCTTGTGCAGTGTCTACTGTACCTGCCATTCAAAAAGGCGCTGGCTGTATTTGAGTAATCTCAAGCATGCATATGTGGTGTGGAGGTTTAAAGTGCGCTGCTGTTTCTTCCCAACTATTGTCCCCACCCCCCCATTTTCCCCGCCCATTCTGTGGTAAATAAATAATTAATTACCGGTTCTATTTTTCAGGATACTCATATAAACAGATAGCTCAATAAATAAGAGTCAAGATACGAGGTAGCTAGAGTGTACAGGCTTTAATCAGGCATAAAAGGACAGGAACAGGACAGCCTGCATGGGAATGGGATGGCAGCTGCCGGGGGCAGGATCTGGGAATTGGCTAGCTTTTAATAACAGTGCATTAATATATATACTAAAAACAATTACATTGCATTCAATACAGTAGGCGTAGCAGTAGGCGGAGTTTGTAGCAGTCGCGAAAGATAAGGCATAAAGTGGGTGTAACAAGAGGTGTGTACAGGGCGTATACATAGACATGTGATGCAAACGTAACAGAATATGTCATAAACGGGGCGGAAACATGGAGGGGGCTACCTGAGCAGCTGGGACCTCTAACCTAGTGGTGCGCGTAAACTGGCAATGACGTGTTACCAGGGAGAACTGGGGGCTATGACTTCTGCACTAGAAGAGGAGACGAAAGTCTGGAGGGTCAGAGCGACATGTACCTAGGCATATCTAGTATCTGGTGTTTATAGTACATGTTGATAGAATCCAAAAGTTATCAGGGTAAAGGCTAACAGACACTAAGACTGGTGCATGCATTATTCTAAATGTATTGCATGTGCGAGGAATATTCTATGAATATGAATACAGTATTTCTCTTACATGGAGACATAAAGGCTAGACCATGACGGAAACTATTGATGCGATTCAGTAGCTTAGGAATGCAGAGAAGGAGGGCTGAACTGATAACTAGAAACATAACATACTCTTGGCAGACTGGGAGGCAGAGCCAGGCCGGGCCGGGCACTGCGTGGCAAGAAGTAAGCTAAGGGTCAGGGATATAGGTGGGGCTGTATCGCTCCTCGGGGAGTGTTCAGGAGACAGGAGCTGAATCTGAGTCCGGGCCCTTTTGAGGCCTAGGAACGGGGACAATTCAATGAATTAACGTGCACACTATAAAACGTGGCAACGTAGCTTTACATAGGCCTGATATTCGTTGTATTCACGAGGACTGGAAACTGACATACTAGAGATGGACACAACTGTAATTGCGTCTTTAATTGATCAGAAGGGAATACATGCATATCGATCATGCACATATGACATAACATGGGGGAACACGTAGGCACATATAACATGGCAAAATTTACTTTTCCACATTCCCTCCTTGTGTCCTACGTTTCCATCAGGAAACATCTATATTCATGATACCATCTATCATTTCATATAGCATCATTTGCTCGTCTCGAATTGTCTTGGAACGAGACTTAGGACTAGGGCCACATTGTATACAGAGGCAGCAACTGAATATGATCATTACTGCAATACCTAGGAATGACAATACTTTCCATCCCCAAGCAGATATGATACTCCAGAGCCAACCGGACCATGTCCAGGTGCCTGGATTCTGGTGTAACTGATGGGCAATTTTATGAAGTCTGGTTATAGCTGAATAAACAGACGGCGCGTTATTAGGAATGAAAATGCAGCAACTAGATCCAATGACTCTACATGCTCCTCCTCTATCGGCCAGTATGACGTCAAGAACGAGACGATTTTGGAGCACGACAAATCTCATAGCAGATTGCTCTTCGGTTAAGTTACCTAGAGCAGAAGTAGTCTCATTCACTACTGCTTCAAGGGTTCTGGTTAGTCTACGTATTAACTTACTATTCTGGATAGGTCCTATAAAGAAGAAGAAACCTTTATTGAAATCTTGATATTGTTCTAGAGTAGTTTCAGTTTGATCGACAATTGGGGACTCAATCTCCCGTCTATGTCTGACGTGTACTAGATGTGTGTTTCTGTGATAATCAGATGGGGCTAGAAAAACTGGTGGCAGTAGGAAGGCAACGTAACATGTTCCATCCCAATCGAGGGGCAGACGAACATATGCGGTCTGACCACAAACAAAATAAGAATGACGTGAAGCTTTGAGAATAGATTTCCCACTGTCACTATACTCGACAGTAGTAGTACAAACACTATGTCCTACATGTGCGGAACCATTCTTTCGGACACATAATTTGCCTTTGACTGGTAGTACTGAAATAGCAGGCAAGTCTGG
The DNA here is from genome assembly GCF_964261635.1 of Lissotriton helveticus. Classification (NCBI taxonomy): domain Eukaryota; kingdom Metazoa; phylum Chordata; class Amphibia; order Caudata; family Salamandridae; genus Lissotriton; species Lissotriton helveticus. Next base: position 362,643,191 of record NC_136069.1, read on the forward strand.
AGTAGTATCAGACTGAACATTCAGGATCATAAAATTCGAAGAATAATTACCTAAATTATAAACTTCATTTTCTAGATCTAACCCTGTTCTATGGGGAAGACCTTGCTTGTCTGGAAAACATGTTCTATTCAGAAGGGACATATCATTTGAAGATGACGTTAACATGGACCATGCTCCACACGAACCATTATGTGAAAACGGATAAGGAAAGAGTGGCAGAACTCCCTTCGGTGTCTGGAAAGGGGGGAGTCGACCACACACCCAACAATTAGTAGCATTGCTGGTCTGGTGTGAATAATGTAACATTCTGATGAATGTGTTATTTCTCATAGCAAGACGATAGGATAGCTCGTGAGGAGGCAGATCACTAAATGTGTGCTCTACTGTAGCATTAGAAAACTTATTTACATGAGGAATTGGGAAACATAAATGCAATGCATAACTTGTGCAGGTACCCATCAAACTTAGAAACAATATAAAACTTAGAAAAACGATACATCTTATAGAGTTTTGACTAACTCTCTCACTATGGGGGTCTATCTCATACATGTCAGATACCTGTCTAACCGTTTCACCCGAGGGGGACTTAGACAATTAAACTGGCTGACTTATTTTACTAGACCGGAGCTTCTCTTTATACTCCTGCTGTGGAGTTTTCTCTAACAGAGGAACTTTCAGTTCGGGATTTAGATCAATGTCTGGTTTCAGGCAGTCTTTAGAAATGGAACAGTCTTTAGAAGTGTCCTTTAAAAATGTCTTTTTCCGGACTCCATGGAACTTCTTGATATGGGACAGATGGACCCATCCCTTGCGGCCTTCCAACTTCACGGCCGTACGGGTGGTCAGAAGGACAAGTCTCGGCTCCTTCCAACGAGGCTCCAGCGGACTTGAACGATCAAAGTTCCTTACGAGAACAAGGTCCCCTGGAATGACCTCGTGCGGTTTCACTTCAGTATTGTCTGGGAATGCAGCGGCAACCTGTGAACGACAAGAGTATAGGGCAGACATCAAGGAAGCTAGGTAATCTGTCAGCATATTACTGGAAACATCTGTAATACTGCGGGGTCTAGGTGTACCCCACATGTTTGGGGGGCGGCCGAATACGACCTCATAAGGGGACAGACCTGATCTGGAATGTGCGACCATGCGCATAAAAAATAAAGCAACTGGCAGGGCAACTAGCCAGTCTACACCTTTCTCTTGACATATCTTGGCAATACGGATTTTCAGGGTCTGATTATGTCTCTCTACGAGACCGGCTGCTTCAGGATGGCGCACACAATGGAACTTCCACTGGTACCCTAACAGAAGGGAAACATGTTTCATTAACTCAGATGAGAATGGCTGGCCGTTATCAGAATACACGACCCTAGGGAGTCCATAACGGGGAAAAAATTCACGAACCAACTGCTTGGCAGTGGTCGCTGCTGTATAATCTGGAACTGGATATGCTTCTGTCCACCTGGACAAAGCGCATACAACTACAAGGACATACTTGAAACCTCGACATCGCTCCATCTGAATGTAATCCATCTGGAGGACTTCAAAAGGGTGGTCAGGGGGTTGGAATCCACCTTGTTCCACCGGGACACTTTTACCTGGATTGAATTGACAACATATCATACAAGTACGGACTTTCTGCTTGGCTGCAGCTCGTAAGTGCTTGTTGAACCAAAGGTTCTGTATACTATCTAACATGGCTTTTTCTCCTAGATGTGCTGGACTATGTGCGGTATTGATAATGACTTGAACCATAGAGTCGGGGAGAAACCATGTGGCTTTTCCCTTCGTCACCCATCCTTGATCTGTCTGGACCCCTCCTTGTTCGGACCATTTCTTGATTTCTTCGGGAGTGGCATGTAACTGTATGTCTATGACATCTTGTGTAGGGTCCTTAACTGTCATACAAGTAGTCGGATCTGAAGTGAGTGTCTGTGTCGTGTTAACTGGAATGTCTGGTGTCTGAGCTGTAAGCTTGGCTGTTCGATCTGCTAGATCGTTACCTTGGGAAATGATGTCAGTAACTTTCGTATGTGCCTTGCACTTCATGATAGCGATAGCTGTCGGTAAATGTATTGCATCTAACAGAGCTTGAATGAGGAGACCATGCTGAATCTTGGTTCCATGAGAAGTCATGAAACCTCTCTCCTGCCAGAGCACTCCGAAGTCGTGGACAACTCCGAATGCGTAACGTGAATCTGTATATATGTTTACTTTCAGGTTCTTGGAACGTATGCAGGCTTGGGTCAGAGCAACTAGCTCTGCTGCTTGAGCAGACAGGGTGTCAATACGGTATGTTTCAATAACTTCTGTGTCAGTAGTCACTGCATACGCGGCTACTAGTTCTCCTGTACTAGTTCTCATACATGAACCGTCCACATAAAGTGTCAGGTCGGGATTAGGTAATGCAATGTCTGTCAGGTCTTGTCTCGGCTTAGTCATAGTGTTAATGACTTCCACACAGTCATGTGTGGCAGGATTTGAAGTAACTGACGGTAACAGTGTAGCAGGATTTAGAACGTTGCAGCGTCTGATTTCTATGTGTGGCTGGAATAGTGTCAGTTCATAACCTGTTAAACGTGCAATGGTCAAGTGCTGAGTCTGTGTTCGGTTTAAAAGAACTTCCACGGAGTGTGGAACTTGTACTGTCAAGGAGTGTCCTAATACTATGGAATCACTTTGTCTGATTGCTAGAGCTGTGGCTGCAACTGACTTGAGGCATGCAGGCAAAGCCTGGGCTACTGGATCTAATGTGCTCGAAAAATAAGCACAGGGCTTGTACTGTCCTGCTTGATCTTGTGTGAGAACAGATAATGCAGTACCATCACGTTCTGTGACAAAAAGTGTAAAAGGCTTACTGTAGTTCGGTGTTGCTAGAACAGGTGCTTGGCATAAGGCTTTCTTTAACTCATTAAAAGCAAGTGTATGCTCAGATGTCCAAGGGAGAACAGTCGATACGGCTGCCTCCTGTGTCGTTAACTGTATCAGCGGTTTTGCCAGAAATGCATACTGAGGAATCCATTGTCTGCAGTAAGAAGTAAGGCCAATAAAAGCACGTACCTCCTTCTGTGTCTTGGGCTGTGGAAGACTCGCTATTAACTGGATACGGTCTGGTGTCAACAGCCTACCCCACTTGGACAGTAAGTGGCCTAAGTAGATCACTTGCTGGACACAGAACTGAAGCTTCGAAGGGGACACCTTGTGCCCCATCTCGGCCAGGAAATACAGAACTGTAAGTGACGCACGCTCGCAGTCACGTTCAGAACGGGCTGTGATCAGTAGATCATCTACATACTGGAGCAGGGCAGTGTCAGTTGGCATGTGAATATTGTCTAGTTGTCTTTTAAGTGCTTGACTGTAAATACTAGGACTTTCTGTGAAACCTTGAGGAGCTCGTGTGAATTTATAGCTCCTTCCATTTAAACAAAAACCAAAAAGGTACTGGCTGTCTGGATGAATGGAAACACTGAAAAATGCATTCTTGAGGTCTATTACAGTAAAAAATGTAGCTTCAGAATCAATAGCTGTCAATAGGGACGAAATATCTGGGACTACTGGATACTGGGGTATGATACATTTATTAAGTTCTCGAAGGTCAATCACTAATCGATATACTGGAGGTGCATTTGGATCAGTACGTTTCATGACTGGAATGATAGGAGAATTACATACATTGGAGTCAGTTTCTACAACCACTCCTTGAGCAATAAGCTCGTCAATAATTTTGGATAAGGCTGCTACAGCCTCAGGCGGCAATCTGTACTGTCTGATTCGTGGCAAGACTATACCTTGCTTGAGAGTCACACGATGGGGTGTGATTTGCATACATCCTACATCAGTTGGACCTTGTGCCCATAGATGCTGCGGGACATTTAGTAACCTTGGATCAAAATCACGTAATACATAGTGACCTTTAAAGTCTCTCAAAAACAATCGGACTCCTTCTGGAGAACAGCAAATAACTGCAGCTAATTCTTTTAACGTTCTGATGCCTAATAAATTTTCTGGACATGATTTCGTAAGTAACAAATCAGTAGTTCGGGACAATGGACCAACTTCTAGGGAAACTGGCTTTGAAATCTCGTTAACAATAGGCTTTCCTGAAAATCCAAGGGAAACATTTTTAGAGCCTGAGAGCGGAGCCCCTGGAACCTCGTCATGACTGATAGTATCCTACTTGCCCCTGTATCAATCAGAAACTTTCTGTCTTTCCCTAATACTCGACTGTGTACATAGGGACCCTCTTGATCTACAGGTATCTCGATGAGAGGCAAGCCTACCTCCCTCTCTAGGCTGTTTCATGAATACTGTTGATACTCTGGATACTCTGACTGAGCATACTGGTACATTTGCTGTGTAACATGCTGTGTTGCAGTGATAGGCTGCGGTGCTGGAACTGGCTGTTGTGCATTCTGTGATGACGGTGAAGTCTGTGAAACTTGTTCTTGTCTAGGCGGACGTGGTCTTTCTTTAGTTTTACCAGTGGCTATGTTGTGTTTCAGAACTGCACACTCGTTTATAAAATGACCTGGCTGTTTACAATAATTGCAAGTCCCTTTAACGGGAGCTGCTGGATGACTGGCTTGATTCGGACCCCTCTTCTGACTGTCTTGTGGAACAGATTGTGCAACTAATACTTTCATTTTCGTGTCTTTCATACGTCTCCTTTCGTGTTCTTGCTCTTCCCTGATTCTATTCTGGTGATACTGGAGCATCTGTAACATTTGGGACGGAGTGTTAGCTTGCCAACTACTTTCGACTTTCAGTACTCGATTTTTAACTTGTGGACTTGAATTCTCGACTAGTTTGGTAACAAAAAGATGAGGGTATGACTCACTACCTGTCTTCAGACCACTGTTAATAATAAAACATTTTTCAAATCTAGAATAAAAATCACTAGTGTCTTCATCCTGTTTCTGTTTACAAGCTGAGATTGCATCCCAATCTTCCTTTTTCGTGGCTAGTAACCTTGGCAAAACCTGAATCAATAACTCGGGCAATTCCTTACATTTGTCCCCAAGACCAGTACCTGGTACTCTGGAATTATCTTCAGCTTCTAGAGCTGTCCAATCTATCTTTTTCTCTCCCACCTCCCATTCTTTTTCCTTGAGTTTTTCATATACCCCTGCGGGCAACAGGACCTTTAGCATTTTAATGATATCTGGATACGTGTATTCTCCCATACGGAGCATGTCTTTTAATTCGCGATGGAACCCTGCTGGATCTTTGTCGTGACAGGGAATTAGCTTCTTCATCTCTAAGAGTTCCATCTTGGTGATAGGGGTGTAAACAAATACTCGTTGCATTTCACCACCCGCTGTCCTAACTGGATGTACTTCTCGTAACGGATGCTGTCTATCTATGTAAAATGATTTACTTTCTGGGGGTGAGACATGAACAAAATGCGGATTCAGAAACGATCTATATTTGTGGCGCTGTTCCAGAATGATACTAATTAAATCGGTACCTAAACCTTTCCATCTATACTGGAGTAACTCGTTCAGAACATCATGTAACGGACCTGGATCAGAATGTTGTCCCTCGTACAGTGTAATGAGGTGCTGGATCATATACATACCCACCAGTCGCTGCTCGGCTGGGGGCAGTTTCAGAAACATTTGTGCCACTATTTCGTCTGGAAAAGTGGTAGAATCAGTAATCCATCGGACTGCTGATCGGGCTAGTTCTTGTTCATGCATGGTACTAAGTTCACTATAACCGATTCGTGATTTCAGAATGTGATCGGTAGCTTGAAATACTTGCTCGAGAGAACCTTGTTCTGGTGCTGGAGGAGGAAAAACTTTCTTGTGTTCTAGGCGTGAATGTCGGTCAGGAAGTCTAGTTCTACCTACATACGCTATTCTGGTGGGATTCTCGTCGTCTACCTCTTCAGTAGAAGAGTTGTCTTCTTTCTCGCTTACTTGTGCTGCTTTTCGTTTCTCGTGTAACTTTATTATTTCTTTACGAATTTTCTTGTACATACTCTCTATACTAGCTAGTGTCTTGTGTCTTCCCTCGGCTATATGGTCACTCCACCTGGTCAGGACTTTCATTTCTTCCGGATCTTTAGTTGGATAATCTTGTTCCCTTATTAAACAATTAATTAGAAACTTTAATAGCATGAGCTGGATCTCGACTTTTCTTTGAGACATGGCTTCGCCAATACTTTCTGGATCTACTCCTGTACGGATGAAACGATATATTCTGTCTAGATATTCTTTCATATTCGGTAGGGTGTCCAAATATTCGGTCACCCGCCTTACACGCAATGAATACAGGACCATACCATCATCGCCTGGGACTGGATCATAACGGCATTCTGTAAGAGCTCGTTTGATATCTGCAACTGACTGATTTTTGGGTGACCGCTGTAACGCTCGGGCATGTAGCTCGAGTAATGTCACACGTCTGTGTTGGGGCGGGGTTCCAGGAGGACTTCCTCCCGAGGCCCCTAAACTAGAATCGTCGACGGGTATCGTACGGGCTGGCAGAGTGACTGATGTAGCGGGTACTTGTACTGTGGGCTGGACCGGGGGTACCGTAACAGGTGCTGTAACGGGTGCCCCGGTGGCTGGAGGAACAGGAATTACATTATTTACGGGAGCTGGCGGAACAGGATTTGCATATTCTGGGACTGTATCGTCCAAATAGGACGAGAGAAAAATATCAGCTGCGGTCGGTTTGTGACGTAGCTTAATCGGAACTAATGGCGGCGGAAAATTACATGGTACTTCCGGGGTTGCTTTCGGCAAGCCCTCGGCAAGAAGAGGATACATACCCTTAATAAGGGCATTTCTCTGTCTGTCTGACTGTTCGGCTTTTACTCGTTCACCTATTTCGATTAATTCCCTTTCTTGGGCTCTTTCTGAGGATTCCTTACTTAATTCTGTCTTTCTGATTTCTTTTTCGGTTCTTTTATGAGATTCTTTGCGCCATAACTCGATGGCATCTTTCTGGGACTGTCTGGCTTTCTTTTTCCATAATGCTTCTTCTACTCGCATGATGCACTCGGCATCCCACGTACCTGATACAGGCCATCTATATTTCTCTTCTAGATCTTTAGTATACTCGACCCATAAGTCTAGATATAATATGGCACTTATGCCATGCTTATGATACATAAAATGACCTGGACTGTCCCTAGGCGGGACAGGAACCGCTTCTTCTAGCAGACCTTTTCTGGTTCTTAACTGACGTAATTTCGAGAACAAAGGCATAATTTAGGCTGGAGTCTGGACACAATACAATACACAATAAACACAATAATAACTGAAAAACGAATCACTCATACCACGACATTGAAAACACATGGAATAACATTTAGAATAACAGTTCGGACAAAATATTACCTGGAATACTGAGAACAGAAGCACATGAATTTCTCGAGAACAGAACTTACTAGAATTTACTAGATGCACTGCTAAAACAGTACGAAACTTACCGGTCCCATAAAGAGACACGTCAGGACCCGCATCCACCTAGGTGGACACTTCGTGTTGGATCTGTGTACCCAAACCCACGGACCAGAGACAAATTACTTTTGACCCTGTCTAGATACTACCCCAGCAACGGTACTCGCCGGGCAGCAAGAACGGAAGGCCTCGGACTGGACTGGACTGCTACGACGACGGACTACAAACTTCGGACTTCAGTTACAGGTGGGCCTCCGGATACCTCGGACCTTGGACTCTCAGCTTGGGCTCTGGTCGGGACTCGCCGCGTTCCTCCACCGCCTCGTCTGGAAGCTGGACCGCAACCTCCGTCTCCTCCGTGGGCCTGAGGGATACTTGAAGCAGAAATATCTGCACGTGCACGGTATGGTTCCGTCACGGCTGCAGAGGATCAGGGGGCCTGCGTGGCTTCTCCGGCGCGTGGGGAAAGGGCAAGTCCCTATTTAGGCGCCATTATGTGGTAAATAAATAATTAATTACCGGTTCTATTTTTCAGGATACTCATATAAACAGATAGCTCAATAAATAAGAGTCAAGATACGAGGTAGCTAGAGTGTACAGGCTTTAATCAGGCATAAAAGGGCAGGAACAGGACAGCCTGCATGGGAATGGGATGGCAGCTGCCGGGGGCAGGATCTGGGAATTGGCTAGCTTTTAATAACAGTGCATTAATATATATACTAAAAACAATTACATTGCATTCAATACAGTAGGCGTAGCAGTAGGCGGAGTTTGTAGCAGTCGCGAAAGATAAGGCATAAAGTGGGTGTAACAAGAGGTGTGTACAGGGCGTATACATAGACATGTGATGCAAACGTAACAGAATATGTCATAAACGGGGCGGAAACATGGAGGGGGCTACCTGAGCAGCTGGGACCTCTAACCTAGTGGTGCGCGTAAACTGGCAATGACGTGTTACCAGGGAGAACTGGGGGCTATGACTTCTGCACTAGAAGAGGAGACGAAAGTCTGGAGGGTCAGAGCGACATGTACCTAGGCATATCTAGTATCTGGTGTTTATAGTACATGTTGATAGAATCCAAAAGTTATCAGGGTAAAGGCTAACAGACACTAAGACTGGTGCATGCATTATTCTAAATGTATTGCATGTGCGAGGAATATTCTATGAATATGAATACAGTATTTCTCTTACATGGAGACATAAAGGCTAGACCATGACGGAAACTATTGATGCGATTCAGTAGCTTAGGAATGCAGAGAAGGAGGGCTGAACTGATAACTAGAAACATAACATACTCTTGGCAGACTGGGAGGCAGAGCCGGGCCGGGCACTGCGTGGCAAGAAGTAAGCTAAGGGTCAGGGATATAGGTGGGGCTGTATCGCTCCTCGGGGAGTGTTCAGGAGACAGGAGCTGAATCTGAGTCCGGGCCCTTTTGAGGCCTAGGAACGGGGACAATTCAATGAATTAACGTGCACACTATAAAACGTGGCAACGTAGCTTTACATAGGCCTGATATTCGTTGTATTCACGAGGACTGCAAACTGACATACTAGAGATGGACACAACTGTAATTGCGTCTTTAATTGATCAGAAGGGAATACATGCATATCGATCATGCACATATGACATAACATGGGGGAACACGTAGGCACATATAACATGGCAAAATTTACTTTTCCACAATTCCCCAACCTGAATCAATAACGTGGCATCCCCTCGTCCCCCACCCACCCCACCACCCTCCCCTTCCAGTCTCATCCCAACGCAGGACAGAACTTTCTGTAGGAGTCGGTCTGTCGCCCACCCTTGCCACCCTCCCTTCAACTGATCTTCACCCTCCCCACCAAGGCGGAAAAGGGTGTGGGATCAAGCGCAATCTATACACCCAGAAACAAAAAAACAAACAACCTAAAAAAACTGGCAAAAACAAGGGGCAGTGTCAACTTGCGTGATTCAGGTCGCCCGGCTGCCATCTTAAGTAACCCACTCCACCCACGTTCATGAATGTGAGTCTTGTGTAGACGTCCCGAGCAAACTGTTCTTTTTTCGAAGAGTTTTCTCGAACGGTAAGGGAAACTTCGTTTTAAAAGTATTTAGCGCCACTGCAGGGCCAGTGGGACGATGTCGCCGCTTCAGGAGATCTTGCTACACGTTCTGGATGGTTTGGTGGAGTGGGTCTCGATTGTACGGCGGATATTGATTGTAGCTTGCCGGGAGCTCCTGCGCCTCACGTCCTAGCTCGCCATGGTGCTAGCCACCCAGATGTATGTCCTTGTTTCTGCACATCTCGTCCATCTGCATATCTTAGTCTTCAGCTCGCTCTTTCTAATCCCTCCTGAAAGCACTCTGTACCTCCTCCACACATATTTCCATAGAATCACAATAGTAACTGGAATACATGAACATTGCTTTATGGGCTCTACAGAGAAGTTAAAGATTGGATGACCATGTGTTCTGAACAGCTCTCTTTGAACCACTGACATGCGCTGTAACTTGCAATGCTTTCAGCATCAACTCCAGATCTCTCCCATTCATTCATTCAGTTCATTACTAACATCTGGAGGCGACTCCGTTCAAAGTACAGACAAACAGTATTATGCTACACAGAAACACATCATAGAAACAGCTAACTCAGTTAGGGTATGCAAGATTAAGTAAAGCATGTAAAATATAAACAGGATCTAAATCCGTGACATTGATTATCCTAACTGTTTACAATCATTGTTCAGAAATCGATCAGTGTTTTATGCCACTTTAGTTAAGGACATGAATATAGGGCTCGATACACATGTACTCGGTCCACTCAAAGCCCTGAATTTGTGCAGGCGCTTGCTCAATGCAAGTTGGCAGTTCACAGCACAAATTGGTGCAAATACCATGGCCAATTAACTGTCATGTGCAGTAACTATCGAAAGTTAACACGAGCATAGTGCCAACATTGTTTTCCATTGCAGAGCAACAACTTGTCATAATGAACTTTAAGATAGATAAAATAAGATTTCGAGCTTTAAGTAACTTTAGAGGCAATTCTAAATTGGTATATCACCCACTTTCTACCTTAACTCAAAATACTCACTCTTTGGTTCGTTTTGTGACTGGCATGTTGCAGTATGAAGGTGTCGGATTTGTAAAGTACTGTGAGTAAAAGTTGGGAGAGGTGTTTGTGTTGTAGTGTACTTGTTCATATCCTGCTCATATTACTCATGTGCAGAAAACCCTTATGCATGGGATTTAACTATGGCTGTTCCTGCACAATAGCTCTATTGCACCAAGAGATGTTTGTGCTTTTGCCTGGCCGTATTTGTACCTTCCTGTGTATAAGAGCTCTCACAAATATACTTTATTCAAACTGTTCAAATACAAAAATGCCTAATCCGTCGGCATATGCATGTGCAAGGAGCGGGCCTTGAACGGGCTGAGAAGTACCTATGAGGCCCTGCCCACACCGCCCTAAAGCCCCTTACTCCCCCCCAACAAAAATAAAAGCATGCTACGACTTGTGCTGATGTCCTGGAGTCTTTCAACACCCTTTAATGGATGTCGGCGGCTCTAAGCCGAAGTAAAGATCTGGAAAAAACCTATTTTCAGTTGTTTTTCAGCTTATTTTCCCTGTCACCGTGTAATATTGGTTCCTCACTGGGAGACCGTAGGGTGGGAGCCGATATTGTGTCACACAGTAGCACCATGTGAGTTGGCAGGTATATATGTATGTGATTCTACCATGTCCCTACTCTCATACATATTCAGCATCGTTGTCATGATCGTAAATATCTAGAGTGAAAAGTAGTGGTCTATGTAGGCGCACCACGTGTGCTCTACAAGCACCAGAAAATGATCTGTGGGAGACAAAATGTCCTCTTTCAAGATTTGCCATGTATCCATCAGGACTAGGTGGATGGCATCGGTCCTCATGTTGTCAAAGGATAACCTGTATCCCTTGTGGAAGGAGACACGCACTTGCACTTATGCACTTAGCTGAAAGTAATGCGGATGCAGTGATGTTGAAGACATTTATTTTAAACAGTACCAATTTTATGGCCCCTGGAACTAAATGTAACAACATTCCCAGGTCCAGACAGAAATACTACTTGCGGCTATTGAACAGAATATACAATTGGAATATTATGAATTAAACAACTTCCAACCAAACTGTCTTTAGCAACATATCAATAAAGTAGGTATATATAGCTACGTATAGGTTTACTATACTTAACTCGACATATATGTAACTTGATTATATGTATATCTACAAGGCACATGGATATGAAGCCAAGAGTAGAAATCTATACTTACCTATATTACACAGTGGTAGTCACCTCTGAATAGTTATGGTTCAACAGCATTTGGCATGACAAGGGATTTTTTGATTTGCCTATAAATTTGACACTCATGGAAGGATCTGCACCAAACCTGGAATTTTCTTAGTGTAGACAGTTAAGGTCTGTCATGCAAAACGTACATGTAGTGGAAATAATTTGAGGGTGGGAGGAGTAAAAAAAAATGTGTTTTCACATTTTAGGGCCCTTATGAATTTTTGTGTGCAACTAAATGAAAGGCTGCTGCATGGATTACACCAAACTTGGCATCAAAGTCGAATTTAATCATAAAGGCATGCTTTTCTTGGTTTTTTGTACATCAAAGCAGTAATCTTTTGAGATATTTGCATTTAAAATATGTGCTGGTTGGACTTGAAACAGTTAACAGTTTTCTATACATTGGCCGTTTTAGGCTGCGGAAGGTACTCAGACCATTCACGGACTAGCATTAAAAAGAAAATGCCTCCGATTGGATAAGGCCGCTTACAGCCAATGGGAGGCCTTCCCATTGGACCTATCTCCTATCATCCTTTTTGGGTGTGCAAACCCACCAGCTCTGATAAGCAGGGATCAAGGGAAGATTTTCACTTGAGGTTGCCATTTCAGGATGCACAGCCCAGTCCCTGCTCCCCTGAAAGACTTCATTTTCTTGGACTCTTGACCTAAACCTCCAAGTCTTAGATTTTCATGCTCATTTCTTTGCTTCCATCTTTGCCAAGCATTGATGGAGAAATCAGTTGTTGCTAGCTTGATAGCACTCAAGATGTGTGATAAATGCTGACCTTTTTTAAACCTCTGTTTCCTTCAGTCTATTGGTAGTCATTGTGGGAGTGTTCCTATTTGACTGACCATCTACTTTTAGAAATGCCCTGTTCCTGAGCTATTGCTAATCCTTGTTTCCTGGACCTGCACTATATTGTGCTGCACTCCTGCTTCTAGAGCTAGCACTGGTCTTCAATGTTTTCTCTCATTCTTGAACTAGCTATATTGAGTGTAACTGCAGTACACCATAATGCCTGCCTGCCGGCTTGCTTTGCAGCCCAGGACACTGCAAAAGCAGTGGTGACTTGAGGCCTGTTTCATTTTCTGCAGAAGCCGTGACCATGACCAAGGCATATTTGCACATTAGTAAACTGTAGCTATGTAGGCTCTGTTATTAAATTAATATTTTGTTGATATTTAGATTTATTTTTCACTTGAATATTTTTTGTGACACAAAGATACTTAGGGTTAGAGTTACCCTAACCCTAAAACTGTATGTGTGCTACTTGCAGCTGTTATTTAACGTTAGTGGGCTATGTGTAGCTACAATTTCATAGAACGTGATAAAACATACAGTATATTCATACACTTTCCCTCCTCAAAATGTATAATCAAATTATACACCTTTTACCCCATATGTAGACAAAACAAGTTGATTATTATAATTGGATATGGGTAAAATGCATTTCTAGTAGTATGTTTAATCAGTCCAGTGTGCATTAAGTCCTGAAAAACGATATATATGTATTTCCTTGTTTTCTAAAGCGTGGACAAGATCCATGATGGGTGGCAAAGTTACATTCAGCATTTGAGAGATATCTAACAGTGTTAGCATTGAATAGTGTCTATATGAATTTATACATTTCTATACGTGTATACAGTAGTTCACAAAGAAGGTTCGAAGGCATTGGTTCAGACAGGTGGTCAGGGTTCTAGGAGAAGATTCATTGCCTGTACCAGGTAGTTGACAGGTGCCAAGATGAACAAGGCTTTATCTCTTGTTTAAGGTCATAGAAAGTCACGTCAGGTCCGAGAAGAAGGTGGTGCTTGAATAGTATGGGGTTGATTACGATGTAGGGCAGATCGCCACCGCTCGCATGGTGATCCGCACTACATTTCCCTCCGCCCGCCACCCATTTCCCCCATCATATTAGTATGGTGGTGGGGACCCTGTCCCCTGTGAGCACTGCCCGCCACAGTGCTGGGAATAGAGGATGCCACCGCCACAATGGCGGTGGCATCCTAATTACAGGTGCGGGACCTCTGCACCACTGGCGGCCGGTCCCAGCACCGCCATCCTAATCTGGCCCTAAGTGTCTTAGGTTTTTTTTTAAGAGTTTTGGGCATCTCATCCTAACTATAGGTGGAATGAAGTTCCATATTCTTGGGACTTGTCTTGCACATACCTTTGCCGCCACCACCGAGAGTCAGACGCTGACACAGCTTGAGGGAACACCGCCGACACCGCCAAGAGTCCAAAGGCATCGGACTCCGCGCCACCGCTCCGGGAGACCACAAATCCCGGCAGGCCTCGCGGCGGCGCGTGCTGAGTGACGCGGCTTGCGCCCAGAGAGCGCCAACGGACAGTTAAAGGCCGGGAACTCCGGCAGAGCGGGGGGAAGCACATACCTTTGCCGCCACCGCCGAGAGTCAGACGCTGACACAGCTTGAGGGAACACCGCCGACACCGCCAAGAGTCCAAAGGCATCGGACTCCGCGCCGCCGCTCCGGGAGACCACAAATCCCGGCAGGCCTCGCGGCGGCGCGTGCTGAGTGACGCGGCTTGCGCCCAGAGAGCGCCAACGGACAGTTAAAGGCCGGGAACTCCGGCAGAGCGGGGGGAATCACATACCTTTGCCGCCACCGCCGAGAGTCAGATGCTGACACAGCTTGAGGGAACACCGCCGACACCGCCAAGAGTCCAAAGGCATCGGACTCCGCGCCGCCGCTCCGGGAGACCACAAATCCCGGCAGGCCTCGCGGCGGCGCGTGCTGAGTGACGCGGCTTGCGCCCAGAGAGCGCCAACGGACAGTTAAAGGCCGGGAACTCCGGCAGAGCGGGGGGAAGCACATACCTTTGCCGCCACCGCCGAGAGTCAGACGCTGACACAGCTTGAGGGAACACCGCCGACACCGCCAAGAGTCCAAAGGCATCGGACTCCGCGCCGCCGCTCCGGGAGACCACAAATCCCGGCAGGCCTCGCGGCGGCGCGTGCTGAGTGACGCGGCTTGCGCCCAGAGAGCGCCAACGGACAGTTAAAGGCCGGGAACTCCCGCGTCGCGGGACGCGAGCGGGACGCCCGGGGCTAAGCCCGGGCAAAGGGCGGGCCCTCTACGGCCCTCATCGGCACGACCGGCCAGGCTAGGCCACCCCCCTTACGCTTCTCACACGGACTATAAGGTACTGTTTCCTGCTAGTTCTATTTGATTAAATTCTTATAGAGGCATTGGCCTCCCATTCCATTACTGGATTTTATGATTGATTCGCATGGTACATTGTTGCCAACATTGACTGTACTCACCTGAACTGAGCCCTGAAGGTTGTCTAAATTCACCATTTCAATTATGGGGAAAAAGCCGGTTCCTGCCCCAGCTGAGACAGTGAATACTATTGATTCATATTTGGTACAAGTGGTCAGTAACATCAATAATAAGAGGAGGCAATCTCTTGGCCTAAGTCAATCACCTATTTTGCCCACAGATAGCCCCTCTACAAGTATTTTAAGCACAGCGACATCGGATTCACTCACAGAAAAACCGCCGTCAGTTTTTGCAGACCCTAATCCTCAAAACAATAGCATTGAGGTAGCTGCTGCTGCTGACGTTGACTTCCCAATAGATAGAACTGATTTAATAGATCTATCAGATAGTGTTTTTATTGATGTGAACCAACAGCCAGCTGTTACGGAAGAAGACCCACTACCTCTGCAGCCTTCGACACGGGCTGTTAGAGCCTGTAGAAGACTCCCAGTAAAGAGGGGGGGGAAACAACTAGGAAGGAAAAAACCCGCCACACCACCCACTAGGTTGGGGGGGAAATATGTAGAGTCCGACATTGACATAGAGTCCAAACGCATTGTCGATGATGATCTTTTTAATAGGATTCAAGAAATGATAGACATTAAGATCAGGACTATAATTAAACCCCTGATCGGGAAACTAGATAAACTAACATCTGAGGTTAAAAAACTGGGTGGGGTACATATTAAACTAGTAGATGAGGTAGAGAATCTATCCTCTCTCGTCACAAATTAACACCCACGGACGTGGAGGTTACCCCAATCGTAAGTAATTTACAGCCCATTCAACAAGGGCCGGTGCTCTTGCAAGCGTCGCCGTTAGTACCTATTCCTGGTCAGGATGCTGTTGTAGATGATGGAGACGCCCGAAACAGCACCACTGGCCCTACAGTGGCTGCGCAACAAGAGGACGTTTCAGCCCAATTTATAGTGGAAGCCTCGCCAGTAGTGCTGGTGCTGGCGAATGTCCCTGTTCTATCACAAGGAAAAAAAGAGTCCAATCAGGATCTAAAAGATAAAGCGTTACATTGGCTCTCTAACAATATGTATATGGCCCAACAAGGGCTCGATAAACTGGCAGGGGATATAGTTATGACCAGGAGGGTTTCTTGGATTGGCAGTAAGCCAAAAAAGTTCCAGGGGGATTGTATCATCCTAAACTTTGCCAATGCCGAGGTCCTTCCAGAAATCTTGAATAATGTTTTCCCACCCCAACGTCGTAGTGGCTCTATAGTTCCTCTTACTCTTAAGTTCTTTTATGATGAGACTCAGCTTGCTACTATACCCATTATTCCCAGTTACAGAAGAAATACTAATCCCAGTAGCTGGGGAGGGGGCACCAGATCTCGACATTTTAATGACTGGTTTCAGCCCACAGTACATCGAGAGCCAGGAAGATTCAATCACCAGAAAGAGTTAAATAACAGGCCTGTCCTTGCACATGAACCAAGGTTTAATGGTTGGGGTTCTGGCCTTATGGGCTACGAACATAGTGCGCGGGAAAATAGGCCTACATTTTGGTTGAGAAACGACCATTTTCTTACACGCCCAAATACCCCACAACCTATGTGGAACCCAGCTTTATATGGCCAGGGTCAGGCGGCTACTCCTTTTGAGTGGGGCTTTGCCACAGGAAATAGGTTTGGCCCTTTATCTGACCTGAATACTTGTGATTGACTCGAACCAGGAATTGACCTGGATAGGGAGATGTTGAACAACTCAATAGTAAAATGTGGAGATTTAAACACTTTTGAGCACTTGAATAATTCTGTCCCCAATGTAGCATCAGAGTCTCAAGCGTTAATGAATCCTGTACAGCAACTGCTTTCATCTTGGACTGTGGCTGTTGTAAATACGAGTACGTGGGGAGAGGGCATACAGAGCTCGTGTCAAGTTGACACCAGCGAAGGCCCATTATTGCAATCAGCATTCGAGGGCGATTTAGAGGATGTAAATGAACTAAGGCTATCCACTGATTCCTGTAAGATCATTAGTTGGAATGTAGCAGGCTTAGCTGCAAAACGTCAGGATAATGCCTGGCTGAGCTTTGTCACTAAGCATCATATCATCGCCTTGCAAGAAACATGGGACACATCCAACAATCTTTGGTGGGATGGGTTCACCTGCTTTACCAAACCCGCAGTGGCTAGCAGGGTCGGCAGAGCAAAAGGTGGATTGGTGATTTTGTTCGCGTTAGACTTAGTGGGAAGCTACAGGCAGATCAGTACTGATTCTGACAATATCCTAATGGTTGAAAGGGTGATTAATAAAACATGTAGGATTTTATATGTAAATTTCTACAATTCAGGGAATATTGATTACAGCGGTCGCAATATCTCCAGTTTGGATAATATTTTAAACTCAGCAGTACAGAATATCGAGTTAGCTTTTGAGTTCATTTTATTAGGTGATTTTAACATTCATTTATGTAATTTAGCATGTAAGGGAAGAAGTACAAACGAGTTTGATGATGCGGCCTTACAGGGACCTCATTTTGAACACTCTGCAGAGGGCCAGGAGCTTGAAGATCTGTTGGCTAACTATGACTTATATGAACCTGATTGTGGCCTGAGATTGCCAACTTTTACCGGCGTCCAAAATGGTACAGTGATCGATTACATTTTTGTCTCACCAGGGATCTTAAATCGGACCATGGCTTATCGCACAGTTGCAACACATTATAGTGACCATAACCCAGTTTTACTCGAAGTGGCCTGGGGTGCCCAGATGGGGGCGCCACCAATGACAGCAAAACCGGCACATCCCCTGAGGACCACTGATCAAGACCGACGAGTGAAGTGGGCAAAAGTGATTCCGGAAATTTTTTATGAAAAATGCTTCCCTAAAATCAAAGACCATGTGGAGCTTTGTAAAAATCCGGGCACGCAAGGTATACACATAGTGGCAGCTTATGAGGCAATCTGTAACCAGGTATCCAAGGATCTTTTAGCGAAACCAATCCATGGAGTACAAGGACATAAGCGATGGTTCGATTCGGCATGCTCGAAAGCCCATAGAGAACTGTTGGCAGCCTTAAAAAATGCCCCAAGGGATAAAGATGTAATCTCGAGTTTAAGGAAAAACTATAAGTCAGCCATTAAGAATCGTAAAGACACCATTAAAAGCGAAACATGGGATAATCTTCTCTCAGCGGCAGTGCTGAAGGACAGCAGGAAATTTTGGGAGATTATCAAACAGCCCTTATTCTCTGATGACAGCAATGCACCTTTGGACTGCGTGATCACAGATGAGAAATGGTTGTCTTTCTTCAAAAATGTTTATGGGGGTGATGAAGACGGTTGTAAAAATGGTCCATTACTCAATGTGGATGTCCATCCCATCATCTTTAATCCCCAAGAAGTGGAGAAAGCTCTCTTGGCAACCACCAAACACAAGGCACCGGGCCCCGATGGAGTCCCTGCTGACTTTTTTATGTACTCTCCTAAACTGTGGGCTGAGGTTATGTCTAATGTGTTTAATGCAGTTAATGGTAACTCAGCTCCCGCCTCGTGGGCCAGATCCACCATCGTCCCCATTTTTAAAAACAAAGGTCAGCGGGACGACCCCGCGTTCTATAGGCCCATATCCCTCTTGGACTCAACGATAAAAATTCTGGGCAGAGTCCTTTTATCCAGATTGAGGGAGAATGTTGAGGGCTGTGGTGGGTTGTCTGACCTGCAATACGGTTTTAGGGAGAGAAAAGGGACCATCGAACAATGTATTAATCTGCATTTACTCATCTCTAAGTATACGGTGGCCAAGGAGGGTTCTGTGTTTTTGGCATTTATGGACCTCTCCTCGGCCTTTGACCTCGTTAATAGGGCAAAACTTTGGTCAATTCTTTTGGAGATGGGTATTGATGAAGCTTTGGTAACGTTCATGGCCACCATGCATCAGGAGCTTTTCGCAGCTGTCCGAGTGTCAAACAATGGCAGATGCACCCCACTTTTTAAATCTTTAAAAGGGGTTCGGCAAGGCTGCATCTTAGCCCCCACGCTTTTTACCATCTATATTAATGGCCTGGGGGAATACCTGCGAGACCAGGACGCGGATGTGCCACGTGCAGGAGATGCCCATATTCCGGCACTCCTGTACGCGGATGACGCCGTATTGATTGCCCGCACTGGTGTAGGTTTGCAGCGCCTCTTGGACGCTTTTGGCTCCTTCATGGATAACCTAGACCTTAGGGTTAATGTTTCTAAATCACATACTATGGTTATGGGCCGTGAGCGTTTAAAAAAAAGACATAAATCTTTCTTCTGCAGAGGGGCCCTGGTGGCCAAGGTAACCACATTTCCCTACTTGGGTGTATTGTTTGACCAGAATGGAACGTGGGGGCCGCAGATTAGAGCAAAGAGGCTGGCGGTTATTAGATCTTCCTCAGCGCTCCTGGGCTTTGCTGGCAAGCTGGGAGCCAGGCCCATGGAAGCCCTCTTAAAGATCTATAAGTGCAAGCCTGTTGCTATTGCACTATAGGGATCCCCTTTGTGGGGGTATGTAAATCTCGACCCCATTCAAAGGGCAGAAAATAGATTCATAAGATCTCTTCTCTCTATCCCCCAGTCAACTCAGACTTATTCCATACATAAAGAGGTGGGTTTATCCTACCTGTCAGACTCATTGAGTTTAGCACCCTTAACCCTGTGGCTGAAAATGTGGTTGAATGAAGATCTTCCTTTGAACCACATAATATTGAAGGATGTCTTATTACTTGATAAATATAGTAGCATCCCTTGGTTGGCCTACCTAATTAAATCATTCACTGACTTGGGCCGCCCAGAACTCTTTTTAAGCCCAGATAAAATTAGAGCTCTGGACATAGACCTTATAAAAAAGTCATTCAGGGATATGAAGGAAATGCGCCGTGAGGAAGCGGAAATGCAGAAGCCAGCAGTTAGGGCTCACAATCTTTTGGTGAGCGAATCCTCCCTTGCACCTTATCTCGCTTTTGTTACAGTCCCTTACCACAGGTTTTTACTAACTAAATTTAGGTTTAACCTGTTACATTTTTATTTAGGTTCTTTCACGGCTTGGCAGAAGCCAGACCTAGCCCCCCCATGCAGTTGTGACCATTTTTCTGTGCAGGACACAATTCATTTTATTATGTTTTGTAGCCTATATCATGAGCAGAGAAAAAAATATTTGCTCCCTATTCTGAAAGAAGCGGGCTTTACTCAGGTGCGTCCGGCGTTGCTTTATTTACAACTCCTGACAAATCCCCGTACAACTTTCTGTATTGCTAACTTCTTAGTGGCCGCTGCGAGGGTAAAAATGGGGGGACAAATCTCGCCTTAAAAAAACTTTTTAAAGTTGCTTGTTTTTTCTTTGATATGAACTGTAAAATGTATTTCCTATTTATTCTTGTATATAGTATTTATAATATGTATCTAGATTGATGTTTTTAGGTCATTGAAGGGCCATTTATGTTTATATCCCTTCTCAGGGTTTTATTGTTTTGTTTCTTTGTATGACTTGTAATAAGTCGAATAAAGATATTCTGACTGACTGACTGACTTGTCTTGCTGATGATCGCTTTATATTTCTCGTTATTTTAGTGGCTCTTCAGAAAGAGGAATCTAGCACTTCTAAGTAATCAAAAGAATCCCAATATGACCAGTTTGTGAATCAGGTATTTAGTTGTAATACTGCATTGACAATCAAGGCTAGTTTGAATATGCTCCTGTCTTTAATAACAAGTCATTTTAGGGTGATCCGAAATGGTGAAATGTGGTTAAATCTACTTGCCCCTCATTCTAAACTTGCCTCTGCACAGTGGTGGTCGGCACTGATCAGGGGTGGCGAGCAGGACGGAAGCGAGGGGTAAATAAAAAAATGAAAAAGTACCTCCTGTCTGCATCCCACGTTATCCTTGTTGCGTCTCTCCACACCGGAACAGCTAGAACAGGAACAGGAAGGACACCGGAAACACCCAGGCTCCCCTAAGCCAATCACAATGCTGCACTGCAGCGTTGTGATTGGTCTGAGCGCTGTGGTTCAACACTCAGATGGGGGTCTGGCCATGTTCTCCACCCAGGCTGTAATACAGTCTGGGAAGAGAGCATGATATGTTCTGATGAATTTTTGGCCAGCCAAACATTTCTGCACATGTAGGGAGTGAAAACACTCCTCTCCTCTCCTCCTTCAGCAGAGCAAGCCTGCCCGCTTCCCAAATCTGCTGCACCTGTAAGAAGAAAACATAAAATGATAACATTGAGTTATTATCATTTTGCCTTTCACTTATCTAGGCTCTAATCTTCTACAGCTGATTCTCGTTATTTGATAGCGCCAGGAGACTCCGGTGGGAGTGACAGTTTGCGCTCTATAAGCAACACCTTTAATTTCATTTCATTACATTGATGAATAGCAGTGGGGTGATGCTCCTCTGCCTTAGCTTAGCAGCCTCCAAGCTGTTTTAGTGGTGTTAGGTAGATTTGGGCAGGGCGGAGAGTTGTGAGTTATCTTAGTCTGTCTAATCTAAATAGTACCAGGCATTATACCATTGTTTAGTGGTACTCTTCAAGGATGTGGTCTTTGATTCTTTTTTCCAGCCTTAGCCAAAACTGACCTATTTTCACTAATGTGTTAATATTGTCTTGAAGGTAAGTATTTGTTGAGAATGAAACCTTAGGATGTTGTTGTGTTAAATACATATGGCTTGTAGTCCGAATGCTTAGAGTATTGAGGTATGCTTGGATGGGATGTTCCAGTGGGAAGCAGTGATAAGCATAAATTCCAATTTTAGTGAATTAAACTTTATGTGTTGTGAATGCATCTAAGATTTAATGTTTTCAACGTTAGTGTGCTACTGTCAGCCCTCAAGGTAGTTTTCAAAAGAGCTGCATGTAATTCATATAGAATTGAAATGAGATAATTAATCGTCTCCTATGAGTGTTAGAGGTTCCATATAAAGGTTGAAGAGCATAGAGGGAGGATGGGGCCTTGTGGAACCACCTAGTTAGAGGTGTAGGGTGTGGGCAAAGAGTCCATTGATTTTATTGGTCTCCTCACATGAGAGGAACCAGGTGAGTAAGGAATTTTTGAACCTCATTCTTTCTTTAAGGATTCTTGCAAGGATTTTCAGGAGGGTGATGTCATTAACCACGGCAAGTGCTGCTGAGAGCTCTAGGATTATGAGCAAACAAGAACTACCTGTGTATTAACCAGGTTGCAGACACAGAATATCGACACCGAAATATCGAATTGCATGAATAGCGAGTTAAGAATGTCAATAGTGTAGAACATCAAGGTGAGTTTTTTCATTGTTAAAAATACTGATTTTTGTGTAATGTAGAAACATCAATGTTGTAAATATCGATGGCAAATATATAGTTGTAAATAATATTGATTTTGTTTTTTTTGTTTGTAATGTGTTTTTAGTGAATTTTACATTAGTTATTTTATATTTTTTTTATGGTCAAATATTTGTTTTTATTGTTTTTTAATATATGGGGCTATGGGTGAGGAGTAAGTTAAACCTTTTTGTGTAAAATGTAAATACTTTTCAAATTTATGTACAATGTTAGTAGTGGGATGTTGTGTTTATACGGGAGAAGGCTGGGGAGTAATTTAAGAATGTTAGTTAATAATGAATGTTTATAAAACTAATTGTGGGTGCTAATATGTTGATGTAAATTGTGTAAAAATACTTTAGAAATATTTTCTTAATTAAAATAAAAATTGAAAAAAGATATGATTAGTTTATTATTTTAAAATGTAAGTTTATAAAATCTTATTTTATTTTTTCAAAATTTTTTTAGTTTAAAAAAAGTAAAAAAATTGGATAATTTTGAATTTTATATTTAAATTTATTTGTAATATAGAATGTAAAATGTGTATGTTTTTATTTTGTAAGAAGATGTCTTAAATCTTTAATTATAATTTTATAAATAATTATATTTGTTAATATTTTTTAATTAAAATGTTATTATTTTTCGGCGGCCGGTGGTTGGGCCGGTCGGGCGATTCCCTGGCCGGAGACTGCAGCGCCGGAGGTTGGAGGAGTCACTGTGGGGCCCTGTGGAGCGGCCTTGCGTGCCGGGGCGACCCCTAGACGACGCAGAGTTGCTGCGGCCTGTGCGGACCCCGAGCAGCCGGGGCCTTGAGTTTCGCGACCCCGGACGGGGGGCGGCCCTAAGGGAAGGTACCGTTAGTTGGGGGGAGTAGTGGGATCCATTGGTATGGGTGGCTTTGGGCGCTCTGTTTTGGGCCTGAAGCTCCCCATGCCGCGACAGATACTTCAGTGTTTCATGAGGTATAGGGGTGGGGGAGGGGGGATAGACGGACGTTGGGTAGTTGGGGGGGTTGTGTTAGTGGGCAGGGATGGGGGGGTAAGGGGGGTCTTGACGGGGATGCACGATATTTTTGCTGCAGTGCTATACATGGTACTAGGCGCCTGGGCTGGGTCCTGGGGTTTTCAGAGACTCTCCCATCGAGACTATGGGTGATTTCCCGAAGCAAGCGCTCGCTAGTGGTTCTATGCGAATCTTAAGTTGGAATGTAAGGGGGATGTTGGACAAAATTAAGCGTGGGGCAGTGCTGCGCTGGGGTAAGAGGGACTCAGCGGATGTCATGCTGTTACAGGAGACACATATGTTGGGAACGAAGGTACTGAGTCTACAACGTTTTGGATATACCCAGGTGTTTCATGCAGGGTTTTCCAGGGGCTCGAGGGGGGTGGCCATCCTCATTCATCGACGACTGTCATATACTCACGAGCGTCATTGGCTCGATCCCCAAGGTCGATATGTGTTTGTTAAAGGTATGATTGGTGCGGAGCCAGTGGTGTTTGGTAGTGTGTATGCTCCCCCTCCTCTACAATGGTCCCTGGCAGAGCGCCTATTTGAATTGTGGGCCGAGATCCCAGATTCCTTGGCTGTGATAGGTGGCGACTGGAACGATGTGGTGGATGTGGGCCTGGACAGACAGAGGCTGCAAGGGGCCGCGGTGACAACCTCCCCTACACGCTTGAAAGCGATGATTGATGGGTTGGGCTGGGTGGATGTCTGGAGGCATTTGCATGTCAGGACGCGTGAGTACACGTATGTGTCTGCTGTACACGGCTCCTTCTCCCGGCTGGACTGTGTGTTTGTCCCAGGGGCCTTTCTCGACAGAGTGAAGCAGGCCGAGATTCAGCCTCGGGGGCTGTCTGACCACTCCCCGGTCGTAGTACGGATTGAGCTGCGCAAGTCGCACCAGCCATTCCGGTGGCGGATGTCCTCGTGGCATCTCCAGCAGGCAGATTTTACAACACACATGCGCGGAGCGATTGCCCAGTACTGGCAGGAGAACCTGACGGAGGGAGTGGATGGCATGACGGTCTGGGAGGCCATGAAGCCCACATTGAGGGGCGTGGATATAGCCTGGTGTGCTGCTGCCCGCCGAAGTCGCCGAGAGGCCACAGTGGCAGCGGCGGCTAGGGTGGGAGTATTAGAGAATCGGTGTCAGGAAGACGGTGACGGTGTAGCGCTGAGACTGCTCCTGCAGGCGCAGCAATCCTACGCCTCGGTCCTACTAGACGAAGCTCGACAAGCCTGGCTAGCCACACGGAGCAGGGTTTACCAGTGGGGCGACAAGTCCTGCACTATGCTCCATAGGCTGTGTCTAGAAACTCTACAGCCGACTACTCTACCGGGCCTCACGGACGGAGAAGGGATTGCCATGACAGATCCTGCTGCCCTTGCGGCGAGCTTTGCTGGCTACTATGCGGTACAATACGCCCCTAGGGACAGTCTCCCACCGGAGGCGATTGACAAGTTCATAGCTGACCTTCCCCCCCGTGCGATATCGGATGAAGCCAGAACAGCCCTGGACCTTCCCTTGACGGCGGAGGAACTGGGTGATGCACTGGGACAACTCAATACTGGTAAGGCGCCCGGACCGAGCGGATTCCCCAGTGAATTCTACAAGAAATTCCACTTGCAGCTGGGACCGCACTATCGGCGGGCCTTGGAGGCAGCGCGGGAACGTGGTAGCTTACCGGCGGACTGGCGTCAGGCTGAAATCGTAGTCTTCCAGAAACCGGGCAGGCCTCCCGACAGACACGAGTCATATCGCCCAATATCTCTAATCAACTTTGAAGCTAAATTGTTGGCCAAAGCGTTGGCGAATCGCCTCCTTCCGTATATAGTGGACGGGGTCCACCCGGATCAAGCGGGCTTTATGCCGGGTAGAGCGACAAGACACAATATCAGACGTGCACAGGTGGCGGTGGACGCGATGGGAGCGACTGGAGAATAGGCGGCGCTACTGCTGGCGGACATTGACGGGGCATTCGACTCTGTCAGCTGGACTTACCTCTTCGCTCTTTTGCCGCGTCTCAATCTGGGTCCGGTTTTTGTCTCGTACGTCAGGCTGTTATACACGGACATCACCGCCTCGGTGCGTATTTCAGGAGCCATTTCGGAGAGATTCCCGGTTGCTAGGGGGACCCGGCAGGGGTGCCCCCTATCCCCTTACCTCTTTGCATTGGCCATGGAACCACTGGCCGCGTGGGTGCGCATTGATGCGCAGCTTCGTGGCTTTGTGTGGGGAGCGGGACTTTCGGACAGGATCGCGCTGTACGCGGATGATGTCCTTTTCTTTATGACCGACCTTAATCGCTCGGGCCCTCGAATCTTGGAAATAATGCACATTTTTGGAGAAGTTTCGGGACTCTTCCTCAACCCGCGCAAATCGACTCTTTGGGTACTGGGGGGAAGGTCTGAGGCATTCTCTTGGGCCTCGGCTCTACAAGTGGCGGTCGGTGGTCTAAAATATC
Source organism: Lissotriton helveticus (assembly GCF_964261635.1). NCBI lineage: Eukaryota > Metazoa > Chordata > Amphibia > Caudata > Salamandridae > Lissotriton > Lissotriton helveticus. Next base: position 362,668,958 of record NC_136069.1, read on the forward strand.
TGGGAGTTTTCCTCTCTGAGTCTGCTGCAATTGCATGGGAGCGCAACATACAGCCGGTATGGGACAAGGTTCAATCGGACGTCAAAACATGGTCGCGCATGCCTCTTAATATTTATGGCAGGTCCGCAATTTTCAAGATGGTCGCACTTCCTAGACTCTTGTACCAACTGCAAAACCATCCACACAGGGTCGACCCGCAATGGTTCCGTCGAGTAAATTCAGTGCTGGGTCGATTTTTATGGGCTGGGGGCGCTTCCAGAGTGGCGCTGCGGACCTGTTTCTTGTCCACGTACTGTGGAGGCCTCGCAACATCGGACATTCTATCCTACTATCAGGCCTCCCATTTGTTGGTTCTGAACGAGTGGTGGTACGGTGGACATAGCGATCCGGCATACGCCCTAGAACATCTTCTGATGGGGGACGCCACGCTTCATACCCTGTTGTATTCGGCGGGGCGGCGAAAAAAACTGCCGCAGGCTACTCAGGTAGTCTTCATAATTTGGAGACAGGTGCTGCGCCGCATGGGCTGGTGGGGTCGGCTGACGGCGGAAACTCCACTTTGGAACAACGGACAGCTCCCTGCGCTGGCCTCGTTGCGGGGGTTCGGTGGCTGGGACTCCATAGGGATCTCGTCACTTGGCCATGTTCTTACTGGGAATACTCTCAAATCCTTTCAAGCTCTCAGTGCCGAATTTGACATGCCCAAGACCCAATTTTTTAAATATTTACAGCTTCGTCATGCTCTTGCACCGAGTCTGGTGGGGCTGGACCGTCTTCCGGAGTTTAGCCCCGTGGAAGCTAAGCTCTTCATGCGAGACCTGGGGGATAAAAAAGTCTCCAAAATTTACCAAACGCTAGTCACTCATTGCTCCTCTTCCCTCCTGTCGCTGAAGGCCTCCTGGGAGGTGGATGTTGGTCCTTTGGATGACGATGACTGGAGGGAGGCTCTGGAGTCCCCCCGTGGGGCTGCAATAGCTGTGAGACTCCAGTTTATACAGTACAAATACCTGCATAGGGCCTATTACACCAGAGAGAGACTGTGGAAGGCTGGCCTTATTGCTACCCCAGACTGCCTGCGCTGTGGGACTGAGAGAGGCACACTGGTACATACTGTGTGGTCGTGTGTGGGCCTGACCCGGTTCTGGAATGGAGTGTGGAACTGCTTGTCAGAGGTGCTGGGGTGGGATCTTCCTCGTACGCCCAGACTGGGTCTTCTACATATCCTGGATCAAGTGGGTGGTAACATTTATAAGCGTCACCTCCTTCTGCTGGGCCTAGTTGTGGCTAAGCGGGATTTGGCAAGGGCATGGAAGAGTGACCGTGCCCCCCCCACTTGGCGCCTGGAGGGCGGGCTTGGATTTCCTCATGGGGTTGGAATTGCCAGTGTTTGAGGCCAGGGGCTGCCCCCGAAAACATTATAAGATCTGGAAGCGGTGGGCGGACTATAGGGAGCTGACCTTGGAGCCTCCCGTTGACATGGATGATGGCCTGCCTACCGGTAGAGACCTCGGGGACTAGGTGGCTCCAGGACGCCTCTTTAGCTTTAAACTGTATAATGCAGCTGACAGTGATCACGTGCACCGGGATAGGGTGGGATAAGGGGTGGGTAGTGGGGGATTTTGGGGTTGTTGGCTGGGGGTGGGGGTGCGGGAGGGGGGCCAGTTGAACGTTTAGGCTGTTCATGCATTCTGTTGTATGTTGACCACTGACAGTGCCCTCCTGATTATGGAGAACTGTACATATGATCTGCTTAAACATCTAATAAACACGGTTGTGAATTTTTTTTATTATTTTACAGTTTTTGTGACAAATTTTGAAAAACATAGGGGCTCATTATGGTGTTGTGACATTCGTCACTGCCGATCCGGTGGTGGTGAACCGCCATGACATTGTAACGAGTGAAACCCCTCGCCATATTACAATGGCGGGGGTTTCGCTGTGGACGCAAAGTGCCTCCGCCGCTTTTCTGCTGGTCGGCAATAATTCCGATTGCTGGCAGGGCGGAATTGACCCCTAATATGGTGGCGGTGCCTAGCAGGCACTGCCATCCATATTAGGATGGTGTGTTGTGAAGACCTTTCCATGGCATAGGCTGGCGCGGATGTTCCTTGGGGGCCCTATGGGGGTGGGGGGAGGGGTGTGCACCCCTCCATTTGCACGCACGGTGCCTGCCACGTTGTGCATGCACATGCACAACATGCCGTATTGGCATTGTGGCGAGTGCTGCTGTATGCAGCACCCGCCGCAATGTCAAATATGTAGGATGCGACGGCAAGGGTGGCGTCGCATCCTAATCAGGGCTGCGGGACCGCCACTTGTCTGGCGGCCGGTCCCTTTTCCACTAAAGTCCGCCCACCATCCTAATTTGCCCCATAGTGTTGCATTTTAAATCTTGTTACAGAAATGTAAATTTGTAAACAAATTTTTTAGTTTTAAAATTATTATTTATTTTTCTATATTTGTAATTTTTTTATTGAGTAGTATTTTTACTTTTTTTTGTTTTTGAGCTAGGAATACAACATTATTTTGGGTTTATTATCCAGCACTTTCCCTGAGTTTAGTATGTTTTAGACTTGGATTACTACATTTTGTGGGCTTATTATCCAGCACTTTCCCTAAGTTTAGTTGGTTTTGGAGTTGGAATAGTAATTTTTTGGGGTTTATTGTCCAGGACTTTCCCTGAGGTTAGTTGGTTTTGGAGTTTGAATAGTAATTTATTATGGTTTTTAATCCAGCACTTTCCCTGAGTTTAGTTTGCTTTGGAGTTGGAATAGTAATTTCTTTGGGTTTATTATCCAGCACTTTGTTTAGTTGGTTTTGTAGTTGGAATAGTTATTTATTTGTGTTTATTATCCAGCACTTTCCCTCCGTTTAGTTGGTTTTGGAGTTGGAATAGTAATTTATTATGGTTTATTATCCAGTACTTTCCCTGAGTTTTGTTGGTTTTGGAGTTGGATCAGTAATTTTTGGGGGTTTATTATCAAGCACTTTCCCTGAGTTTAGTTGGTTTTGGAATTGGAATAGTAATTTATTATGGTTTATTATCGGGCACTTTCCCTGAGTTTAGTTTGTTTTAGAGTTGAAATAGTCATTTTATGGGGTTTATTAGCCAGCACGTTACAAGCGTTTAGTTGGTTTTGGAGTTGGAATAGTAGTTTTTTAAGGTTTATTATCCAGCCCTTTCTCTGAGTTAAGTTGGTTTTGGAGTTGAAATAGTAATTTTTTGGGGTTTATTCTCCAGCACTTTCCCTGAGTTTACTTGGTTTTGGAGTTGGAATAGTAAGTTATTATGGTTTATTATCCGGCGCTTTTCCTGAGTTTAGTTGGTTTTGTAGTTGGAATAGTAATTTATTATGGTTTATTATCCAGTACTTTCCCTGAGTTTTGTTGGTTTTGGAGTTGGATCAGTAATTTTTTGGGGTTTATTATCAAGCACTTTCCCTGAGTTTAGTTGGTTTTGGAATTGGAATAGTAATTTATTATGGTTTATTATCGGGCACTTTCCCTGAGTTTAGTTTGTTTTAGAGTTGGAATAGTCATTTTATGGGGTTTATTAGCCAGCACGTTACAAGCGTTTAGTTGGTTTTGGAGTTGGAATAGTAGTTTTTTAAGGTTTATTATCCAGCCCTTTCTCTGAGTTAAGTTGGTTTTGGAGTTGAAATAGTAATTTTTTGGGGTTTATTCTCCAGCACTTTCCCTGAGTTTACTTGGTTTTGGAGTTGGAATAGTAAGTTATTATGGTTTATTATCCGGCGCTTTTCCTGAGTTTAGTTGGTTTTGTAGTTGAAGTCGTCATTTATTAGGTCGAGCCTGTCCCATTCCGCAAGGAATGGATAGGATCGAATTCATGTCGGCAAAATCCTCTTCAAACTAAGGGGTTTCAGCCCGGCGTTTTCTTGCAGTTCACGTCAACATGCACGAGCATTCACGGCCAGGGCTTCTCCTCCCCTAGCAGCACTCCTCCCACACCAGCAACTCCCCCCTCCCACACCAGCACCTCCCCTCTCTCTCCCCGCAAACACAGCCTTGCCGTAGCAGCACTCCTCCCACACCAGCACCTCCCCCCTCCCACACCAGCACCTCCCCTCTCTCTCCCCGCAAACACAGCCTTCCTTTCATTTCTCCTCCCCCTCCCCAGCCAGCTTCCCCCAGGCCGTGTTCCCTCAGATATGCTATTGCATATCGTTTGCTACCTCTTGTATTTTGTTGCTCTTGATACTTGCACAACTGTCACTATTGTCTCATGTAACGTAACGTTTGCTTTTGTAACATGCTCACTTTTCCTGTCCCATTAGTGGATTATTGGCTTCTTTCCCTACATACCGTTCATGAGCATACTGCTCCAGCTCATGACGTAGAAAGGCACACACGCCTGCATGCTTTTAATTTAATTTCCCGGCCGCTTTTGATTTCATTTTGCAGCCGCTTTTATTTTAATTTAATTTTGCGCCCGCCAATGCATGTTCAACATCTGATTCACCCCCCCACCAAACTCGTGTGTGCCGCTTTCTACTTCCTCTCCAACAGTTTCAGTGGTAATCAGAGTTTGCTGCAGCCATGTGGCTCCTCTCACCCAGGTATGAATGGGCAGCCCCAGCGTCTGATGTCCCAGCCTCAGGCCTCCTCATACCGCACGCCCTGCTGCTTTGTTGCTCCAGCGCCCTCCCAGCACTTTACGGACCCACTGAGGCTCCGTCTTCCTCTCACCTTTATGCAGCCATTGTGGTATATTAACCCCTTCCAGCCTCAGCTCTTCTGGGACCGAGCCACTCTATTGCCTCTGGGCTTTTCCGAGCCCCTCTTGTGAGCTCCCCTTTCACCTGAACCCCGCTGCCACCCCAGTAGTCCTGTAGTTCTGTGCTCCGTTGCCCCCCATCCCCCGCGGCCTTAGGGCCCCTTTTGCACCCCAAAATACCCTCGCGCAGCTGCCTTGAGCCCCCTGCAGGTACGTCAAGTACATTATACTACACTTCTTTTGCCATCAAGGAAATGCCCCATTTGCACCATCACGCACATTCACCGGGCCTCTTGGCATTCTGCAGCCTCGCCAAAGGGCGGCGTTTCTGTTAAACAGCCTCCTGTCATATAGTAATCTGGTTATGGGTGCAGTATAAATCGATTTATAGAGCTCCAACAAATCTGAATCAAGGCGCTCTAGATAAATACGAACACTTAGTTTTTTTTGTTTTTTTTACTAGCGCGGCCGCTCCCTTCTAAAATGTTGGCTTCTTGTTACATTTTGAGAGCCAAGCACCCGCACCCGAAATCTAAGAGACACACTAAACACAATAATGATTTACGTGAGATTACACTCGTGTAGAAAAGTCACCTGGGACTACTTGTGAAAAGTGCTAGCTGCAGTGAGTTAGAGGCCAATTCCTTTATCGTGGCACTGCAAACTCCTCACATTCTCTATCATTTTGCTCAATCACCTCACCGTGGCCTATCATGTACCCACAGCAATTCATAACTTCTTGTTTGTGTTTGGGTCTTAAAAGTAAATGAAACACAAAGTGTGCTTTGGGGTGCAGGCATGCCGAGAGCGCCACTTCCATGCTGTTCCCTTACAATGGGCCAATTAACAAGTGTTAGAAGTAAACAGACCAGCGGAGCCAGGAGAGCACAAACTAGACATTACTCCTCCTTTAATCCTGCATCCTTTCGGCAGGGCGCGCGCCACGCTCTCTCTCTGTTGCCACACGCATGACACTTAGTAGGCAGACCACCCCCTCCTCACTAGGCTCGCTCGAGTTGCAGCAGCCCACCCCCTCCCTGTCCATATGGACACTCGACTTTACTTTAGCTTCGCGCGCGTTCTCACTGGCTCCTCTCTGATCACGTATTCCGCATTTTACATTTACTTACATGCCCCATAATTTACGGACAAATAGTCCTTCCTATGTTTTGATATGCAAGCATTTCTCGTGTGCTTTACATTTGTTTACTTACAAAACGTTTAAAAAAAAATGTAATTGACGCAACAAGAATAGTTTCTACTTGTTTATGTAAACATGCTGACATTCACAGTCACCTTTTACAAATCACTTTCACAACAAACATCACTCTGGGGCAACACTCATGGCAAAAACCGCATTACTTAGGCACACCCTAACCTCACTCATGGACACCGGCACACTACTTAGGGACACCACCACCCATCAATAAGGGACACACAATCACACTCAACTACATACACAACTACACAACCACACACATAATGCCACAACAACACACACAACCACAAACACACACACAACACCACACACACACACCCCACGCCCCCACACACACAACACCACACACACACAACCCCACCAAGCACACAACACCCCTGAAACACACAACCCCCTCCCACACACATAATACCCCCACACACATACAACCCGCCAACACACACACAACACCCCCAAACACTCAAACACACACACAACCCCCACACACACATACAACACCACAAACAAACCCCCCACACACACAAGCACACACACACAAAAACACACAAACACACACAGAACCCACACACAACACCACACACACAACCCCACACACACAAACCCTACACACACAACACCCCCACACACCCACCCACACAGCACCACACACACAAAAATACCCCCTAAAACACAACACCCCCATACACACACAACCACACAACACACACAACTCCACAAACACACACAACCACACACACTCCCCCTAAACACACCCACACCCACACACACACACACACCCACACACACACCAACACACACATGCCCACACATCCACCACAACACACACACACACACAACACCACACACATACACCACACACACACAACCACACACACCCACACACAACATCACACACACACAACACATACACAGCTACACACACACAAACACACACACAACCACACACACACAACCACACACACAAACACACACAACAACACGCACACAACCACACGCACACAAACACATGCACACAACAACATGCACACAACAACAAACACACAAACACAAGAAGACAACTACCAAAACACACAAACACACTAAAACACACAACCACGCACACAAACCCACAACCACACACACAACCCAAATCACAACAAAACAACAATACACACAAACTTGCAAGAAGGGTGCCTCCACTCGCAAGAGGGGTGCCTCCACTCGCAAGAGGGGTGCCTCCACTCGCAAGAGGGGTGCCTCCACTCGCAAGAAGGGTGCCTCCTCTCGCAAGGGTGCCTCCATTTGCTAGAGGGGGGCCTCAACTTATGGTCATTAGCTTACTGAGCAATCTCAAACCTGTGAGGCCTCGCATACATGCATGCAGTAATGTGTAGATATGCAATTCAGATAACATACCCGTGTATTTTCAATACATGCAGAGAAGCAATAGATTTGTGGGTTGCCTGTACAGAGCTCTGTGCAGCCCTCTGGCTAAAGGGTCGCATAAGTGGAGGGAAGGAGGGGCCAGGACAGAGCAGAGCACAGGGACAGAGAAGGAGTAAAGGAGCCAAGCAGGAGGAAGGCTCTTCCTTAACCTGCGAGCACCTCACCAGGGCACAGCAGGGCTTCCAGGATTGCCACGTGGCTGCACTCAGATGTTTGTGTGTGGCAGGGCCGGGGGTGCGCCTTATTACTCACCTCACACCCGGACACTCGCTTCAGGATCGTGAGACGTGGATGCTGCAACGTTACTGTCCACCCTGGAAATGTCCCCCATGAAATCTCAGGCCAAAGGACACCATTTGCCAATAACGAAGGATGTTAAGTCAGTCCTGTCTCCCGCTGCCCTTCACTACCTTACAGAACGGACGCGAACGTACACTTTGGACCGCGGATATTCCATCCGCCATTGCAGCGGATCTCCCCCCACAGGGAAGACCGCGGAGGAAAAGCTGCAAAATGTCGTCCACTGCATCACTACAGATGGAAGTCCTCAAAGGATGTGGCTTTAGCACCCAGGACAGCGCCTTCTTGGTGACGAAAACTGGTGGAAATGCACTCCTGTGTGGCAGCCAGCCAGTGTGGCCATTGGCAATCTAACCCCGAAATGGGGTACATAGTCTGTGCCCACAAATCTAACCTCGCCAACATGCCAGGGGTATGGCGAGGAGGCCAAGAGCACACGTCTCGCTGTCTGTGAAACTCTGATTCCCATGCTGCGCTGGGATGGGGGGTTGTGGTTACTCCCCAAGACAGAATGATGGTCAGGCAGTCGAAACCGAGCAGCTGAACCACCACCATCTTTGGTGAAACATTGTCAAGCACGTGGAGGCGCGGGGAGTTTCCGCCCATGGGACATCTACCAAGCTTCTCTCTGCAAAGGGTATCTAAGTCCGGATGGAACATCTGGCTGTTTTGGGAGATTTTCTGTTAACTGCTCCCTGTAAGATCAGACTCTTAACTCTCACAAAGGTGCAGGAAGACAGAACTTACAAGTTTACGAAAATATTAAACTCTTTCACAGCACGGGTGGTACAAGACGGTATCCTGAGTTACTATCAACTTTCTTCTTTTGCATATAGTCTACCAAATACTGCATCATTTGCACAATTCAACAGAAAGGTTTCTACTCCTAAGTGCCTAATTAGAGGAAGTGCTGCACATGAAATGTAGCCACTTTACAAAGGTAAATTGGTTTGGTGACCTTTCACCCGGTGGCTGACCTATCCAGGCATTAAAGAGGTGAGAATTTTGCACAGATCATGTTAATATCGTCCATCTGACATAGAGGGTAAAGGGCTTTTGTCTGCAGCAATAAACAGGGCTGTACCTTTAAATGTAATTTCAAGGGGGTGGAAAGAACGACTTTTTCTGCACCATAAAAGGGTTTGCTTCACTACTCATGTAAGTTTTCTTACTACACAGACACGGTGCTCATCAAGGAGTAGTTATCTCAGAGGCCATTCTGCTTGGAAACACATCCTATATTTTAACACCTGTTTTTTTAAGGCCTGGCGACTTGAATTGTAAAGCGCCTTTTAGAGAAACACCTGTGTGTATATATTGCTTTGCAGGGCTGTGTGTAGTAGGTGCTCCCAGCTGTTCAAGGTTTACAGCAGTGTCAATGCGACACTGAAGACTAGTTATAGAGTATTGGATGCACAAGGAAAATAAATCAGAAAACAAGCATTGGCATAGCCAATAGGTCTCGCTTGTGGGACCTTATAAGTATTTTGTTTTGCAGCACAATATCCTTGTAACTAAATACTTATAAGGTCCTACAAGCGAGACCTATTGGCTATGCCAATGCTTGTTTGTGTTTATTATCCAGCACTTTCTCTGAGTTTAGTTGGTTTTGGAGTTTGAATAGTAATTTATTATGGTTTATTATCCAGTACTTTCCCTGAGTTGTGTTGGTTTTGGAGTTGATCAGTAATTTTTTGGGGTTTATTATCCAGCACTTTCCCTGAGTTTAGTTGGTTTTGGAATTGGAATAGTAATTTATTATAGTTTATTAACCAGCCCTTTCTCTGAGTTTAGTTGGTTTTGGAGTTGTAATAGTGATTGTTTTGGGTTTATTATCCAGCACTTTCCCTGAATTTAGTTGGTTTTGGAGTTGTAATACAAATTTATTATAGTTTATTAAGCAGCACTTTCCCTGAGTTTTGTTGGTTTTGAGTTGGATTAGTAATTTCTTGGGGTTTATTATCCAGCACTTTCCCTGAGTTTAGTTGGTTTTGGAGTTGGAATAGTAATTTATTGTGGTTTATAATCCAGCACTTTCCCTGAATTTAGTTGGTTTTGGAGTTGGAATAGTAATTTTTTGGGAGTTTATTATCCAGCATTTTCCCTGTGTTTGGTTGGTTTTGGAGCTGGAATAGTTATTCTTTTGGGGTTATTATCCAGCCCTTTCCCTGAGTTTACTTGGTTTTGGAGATGAAATAGTAATTATTTTGGGTTTATTATCCAGCGCTTTCCCTGAGTTTAGTTTGCTTTGGAGTTGGAATAGTAATTTTTGGGGGTTTATTATCCAGCACTTTACCTGAGTTTAGCTGGTTTTTGAGTTGGATTAGTAATTTCTTGGTGTTTATTATCAACCATTTTCCCTGAGTTTAGTTAGTTTTGGAGTTGGAATAGTAATTTATTATGGTTTAGTATCCAGCACTTTCCCCGCGTTTAGTTGGTTTTGGAGTTGGAATAGTACTTTTTGGGGGTTTATTATCCAGCACTTTCCCTGAGATTAGTTGATTTTGAGGTTGGAATAGTAATTTATTATGGTTGATTATCCAGCACTTTCCCTGAGTTGCGTTTGCTTTGGAGTTGGAATAGCATATTTTTGGGGTTTATTGTCCAGCATTTTCCCTGAGTTTAGTTGCTTTTGCAGTTGGAATAGTAATTTATTTGTTTTATCATCCAGTACTTTCCCTGAATTTAGTTGGTTTTGGAGTTGGAATAGTAATTTATTATGGTTTATTAAGCAGCACTTTCCCAGAGTTTTGTTGGTTTTGGAGTTGGATTCGTAATTCTTCAGGGTTTATTATCAAGAACTTTCCCTGAGTTTAGTTTGTTCTGGAGTTGGAATAATAATTTATTATGCTTTATTATAAAGCGCATATAGGCTTCAAAGAAGAAAAGAAACTCCCAGATATTTGTATTCATTGACTTTATTACACAAGGAAAAAAGACATTGAATAAACAGATACATTTTATTACCTCCATTCTTGTGACTACTGATCGGTCATTTTACAGTTTCACTTTAATTCTCATTTTCCAGACAGGGGATGTGGATTCACTATTGAGGTTTCAGAACTCATTTGGGATGTTTGTCTTTCAAATATCATGTTCTGGCTGCCACTCAGGCACAGCCTTTGTGTTAGGAGATGACTCTCACAGGAGTAGCAATAATGCTGGCTCCAGGCAGAAGTATTTAAAACAAGGGCACAATGAACTTTGAGATCTCAGCCTTTCTGGGATGTCATCAGGCACAGACAAAAGGGCAGAAATGTTGACACCTTCAACAAGACAAAACTATGACTCATCCATTACTTCTACCATCTACCCTGTCTCGTCACTCTGGAAGAGCTAATCAGCAGTCCTTTGCTAAAAAAGACCTCACAGAACTTTTTGGGTAGCCTTTCCTCCATTCTCCCTCACTTCAGTTCTGGGTCTCCACCCTCTATCCACAGGGATGCAGTCATTATTCTCCCACTGTGTAAGGAAGCTACATCTACTCTCCATCGTGTCATGCAAAATGCATTCCACTGGTCCACGCACTGACTTTGTTCTCACAAGGAGTCTTACTAATATGCACTTAGGGGCAGATTCACTAGGGGCTTGCTTTGCCTTTGTGGAAGGCAGCACCAGCCCTTAAAAAGGATTTACTAAGTCATGCAAAGCAGGGAGTAGCTGACTTATGTAGACAGACTAGGACAATAAGAACTAGGTACAGGGAGGATCAGAGTTACCAATTCCAGAGGGGGCGGAACAAATAGACTATGAGGAACTGGAGAATGAAAAACAGCACTGGGGGTACCAGGACGAGGGCGAGAATGATCATAAGGGCCAGGAGGATGTTGAACAGGGGGGATCTGGACCCAGTGGACAAGGGCCTGAAGGAGCAGAAGGACCAGAGGTAGTAAGAACAGAGGGTCATGGACCTTAAAGACAAGGGCTAATATGAGGACCTCTGCACATCAACCAGGACCAGAGGGACAATGATAACCAGGGCCATGAGAAACAATCCCAAATAGACAGATCAAAGAGGACCAGTACTAGGAGATCAATGGAGAGAAGAACCTTAGAAAGGGAGGCCAAAGGACCAGAAAGACCACAACAAGAAAGGACCAGGGTTAGCAAGACCTGGAAGCCCTATGGTAGAATGATCAGGGGGATATAAAGGATGAGAGTGTCTAGGTCTAGTGGGATGAGGATCAGAAAGTTCAGGAGTGTCAAACTGAGGGGGATCCTAAACCAGGGTAGCAAGAACTACATGAACCAGGGCGGCCCATGACATTGGAACAAGGAGGACCTTGCGTGGCTCAACGTGGCATAGTAAAATCCATAGTAGCGCAAGGCAGCACACATCCCTAACTTACGTTACACTGTGTTGAGAAGGCATTCCATGTTTGGAGCACTGGCATTCTCATGCATCCACCCATGCATTCTGCAGCACATATAGAAAGAGGAAAATGCCTCAAAGGATTTTTTGTGCAGGAATGTGCCTCCTCCTGCACACAAATAATCATACCTGTAATGCAGGCCCCCTGGCACCATGGTGCAAGTGGACCTGTGTTGACGCTAGGCAGCACACAGTGCACCAGCACAGGGGAAGAGCAGAAATATGTCATATCTAAGTAGATTAAAGAGTAGTGAGATCAGTGGGTCACTGATCCCATCCTGTGGCGCACACACGTATTCCTCTCGTAAAAAAGAGGTTCCAAAAACGGTTTTTCAACGTTAAAGTATGCTTTTATTCAGCAGTCTTATTCTTGATTAACTATTCATTTCTGTAATAATCTTCATGGGTTTATTCCATTTTTAACACTTTGGCACTGTCCTTTGTTAACATCCAATGCATTTCGAGGCTTAAACTGTGGGAATTGTAATAGCATTATAAAAGGAAATGTAATCAACCACCCAATGAGAGGTAACCCAATAAAACTACAAGTTAATGCTACATGCCATTCAAGCAATCTCATCTATGCCCTGAAATGTCCGTGTGGAAAACTCTACGTTGGCAAAACGGAGCGAAAAATGAAGATTAGGATGACAGAACATAAGTCTAACATTCGACTGAAAAACAGCAAATCTTCCATAGCCACTCATTTTCAAGAACAAAAACACAACATTTCCCAACTGAAATTCATTATACTAGAAACGATCACGAAAATTGAAGGTAGAGACAATACCAAATATCTCCTTCAACGTGAAAACACCTGGATTCAGAGACTGTCTACCCAGAAGCCATTTGGGCTGAACGACAGAATCGAACTCTCTTGCTACCTATAAATGTGATTAATGTTATAAATGCTATAACTGGAGCACTACAGTGATACCTGTGTGTACCCACCTCATATAGTTATTTCATATTTCCTTTATATTTTTTGGTATTTTTTGAATTTTCCATCTCAATTTTCATTGCTCATTTTCATTGTGTAATTGTTATTCAGCGTTTATTTTTTATAACTGCACACCCCACTTTATGCACTCCACCCCAGTCACCCCGTCGTACTTTTACCCTCACTGCATTATTCCCCAACTAACAGACTACCGCACACCATCCCGCTTAGGCTTTCGTTACTTTCTATGACCACGTGATCGCCACATCCTCACATGATCAAATAATCAAATGCGGCAGTAGACGTCTCCGTCCTGACCGGCGATGAAGTACGGAACACTTACGAGCCACCACCACTTGTGACCAGGTTAGTTTTCCGACATATGGGCAGCTAAGCCGCACGATAGGGTTTTTGATTAGAGCCACCCAGGGCTCGGCGTAATCTCTGACTCACATACTTCTTACTTTCAGATTTCTCGAAGCATTAGAAATCCGGCGCACGTAAGCATTATTCCATACACTTCCCCACCCTTTTCACAGGCTGGGGATTTCTTAAGGTGAACCCATAACACCACATGTTCCCACCCCCTCCCCCCCACCACGCCTAGTTTTCACAGCACGAAGACCCCATACGTTTACCCCATCACTTACAACTTCTCATTTCACTTTATTTTAGTATCCTTTCCCTGATGAAGGGGCTGACATGCCTCGAAATGCATTGGATGTTAACAAAGGACAGTGCCAAAGTGTTAAAAATGGAATAAACCCATGAAGACTATTACAGAAATGAATAGTTAATCAAGAATAAGACTGCTGAATAAAAGCATACTTTAACGTTGAAAAACCGTTTTTGGAACCTCTTTTTTACTAGAGGAATACGTGTGTGCGCCACAGGATGGGATCAGTGACCCACTGATCTCACTACTCTTTAGTTTACAGATTTACGCCGCGGGACACGCGACGATACTGGGGCAGCACCCAAAAATTCAACCAACACATATTGAACTGTGCTGTGCATCTAGTCCATTTGCTTAGTTATATCTAAGTAGATCTCATGCAATTCTGCTCTCTCCCTGTCAGGCAACACACCGCAACAGGTTGCATTGCTGCTGTGCATTTCACTACTTCTTACTAAATCTGCCTGTTGCTATATACCCACCTCACATACACACAATTGGAATGTCAACACAAAGATGTGGGTTTCACTCAGAATTCCTTTTTGGCCATCTGAGATGATCTATCTGGAGTCTCTATCACCCACTCTTCTGCTCATCAGAGCCTTCTTATGATCGTGAGCTTAACTTTGCTGATTGCCAATTTCCTTTGCCCCCTTTGTTAGCCTTTAAATATTTTTCCTGACTTCAGGCATCTGAGTTTCTCAAACCCTTTCTGACGTCCTTTACATACCACACTCACATTGACCCATCCACCTTTAATCTCCTCTGCCAATGCTTCAGTCCTTATGCCCTCAGATCCGCCCTCAGACTAGTGCCAGTATCCAGCAGTGTCTTCTACACTGAAAGGTCAGTGTGCAACAAGCCTGCTTTTTATTCACTTTCAATGAACTGATTTTGTAGAGCATACTTACCAGTTCAATACGTGGGCTAAAGAGGTGGGAGTTTCTAGTGGTTGGCAGCATAAAAAGCATGAATAGGAACCATTTACAAAATGGATATCCTAATACATGTGGCCTAGATTCACATAGGAGTCCTTCTCCTTATTCAGGTCCCCCTGGTACTGGTTTACAGAATCTGGGGGTCCTAGTTGTAGTCTTTCCTGACGCTAGTCTTCCTGGCACTGCTCCCAGATCATCATTGTATTAGTCCTTCCTGGGCCTCCTGATCCTGGTACTACTGATTCTCATTCTGATCCTGCTGGTCTGCTGGGTTTTATCCACCTAGCCCTGTATTCCTAGTTATCCAACGGCTGGCACGCTTAACCTTCTTGGTTTGGGTCATCCTGATTCTCCTTGCCCTGGTCCTTATGGTCCACCTGATACTGCCTCCACTGGACCTGGTCCTCCCTATTAGCTCCTCTTGGTCTGGGTTTGGTATTTTTGTCCTGGTCTGGTCCCATTGGCCCTCGTAGCTCTGGTTGTTGTGGTTTCCATGATCATCGCTAGCCTGATCCCAATACCCCAGTTTCTAGTTGTCCTGCTCCACTTGGAAAGTCCTTCTAGTCCACCCAATCCTCTCCCATCTGGTCCCTGGTCTTAAAGGCCATAGTCAACCTACTCCTGACCTGACTAGTTTTCTGGGTCCTCCTCCATCATGTCATGATACTCTTGGCTCTGGTCCTCCTGCTCAGTGTCATACTGGACCAACTTATCTACTTTATTCTGATCCTCCTTGTCTAGGTCATTCTGTTCCTAGCAATCTTAGCCACCCAGCTTGGTATTCATGGCTCCTGTCATCCAGGCCTTCCTTGTCTTGGTCCTCCTTTTCCAACTCATCCTGGTCCTGTCGCATAGTTCCTAGAAATACATAGGATCTGTGCGTTTAGACAACATAAACTAAGGGATTGGTGTCCAGACTGATTCCGGACACCCCCAAAGGATATGTCAGCCTTTAGACCAGCTAGCTCACAGTGCCACCATAAGCCTCCTATCCTTACCAAGGAGCGAATCGTTTTTGGCAACTATCGAACATGACAACCCTTGATCCTTCAGGGATCGTGGAAACATTACAGTACTTTTCGCTCAGACAATCGTGCTCACTTAGTCTCAGAGAAATACACAGAATAAATGATGGGGACGTTTTCAATGAGCATTTATTAAACCAGCGCCATTCTATTATAAAATGTGTTTGCTGCGACAACCATTAGATAGAAACAGATGTATAAGATTACAAGCACCAACAGAGTAAATAAAAGGTATAATTCTACCATGGTGCTAAATCAGTGAGTATATGCAGGCATAGAAATACATGACAGTAATCAAGCGTACTCCTACGATGCAAACCCTACCTAAGTGTACCTAGCATGTATGTGGGTGTAAAGACCCAAGAATCCCTTACGGAAGAGGCAACACCATTACCTGATGGGAGAGAACATAGGACCCCATCTTGAACAAGCATTGGAAATGCAATAGGTCTCGCAGTAGGAAAGTTTGAGCTATAGGTGTTATTTTTTTGTTTTTTATTTATGTGTTGTTTTTTCTAAATAGCTAAATTAATAGCTTTCTTATTTACAAAGCCAATAGTTATAATTTTTGTAAATGTGACACCTCTAGCATTTGTAAAGCAACATTTTTTGTATTAACGGGACTTATATGTGACTTATATGTATTGATATAAAAAAAATCAATGGCTTTAAAAAACAATTAATAATTAATACGTAAATAAAATGGATTTTATTTTATATTGCCAATAGCTTAAAGTTTATTAAATATATTTAGTGAAGATGCTGTTGTTGCGCTGAGTGAGGGTGAGGGTGAGTGAGGGTGAGGGTGAGTGAGGGGTTGAGGGTGAGTGAGGGTGAGGGGTTGAGGGTGAGTGAGGGTGAGTGTGAGTGAGGGTGAGTGAGGGTGAGTGAGGGTGAGTGAGGGTGAGTGGGTGAGGGGTTGAGGGGTTGAGGGGTTGAGGGTGAGTGAGGGTGAGGGTGAGGTGTTGAGGGTGAGTGAGGGTGAGGTGTTGAGGGTGAGTGAGGGTGAGGGTGAGTGAGGGTGAGGTGTTGAGGGTGAGTGAGGGTGAGGCGTTGAGGGTGAGTGAGGGTGAGTGAGAGTGAGGGTGAGGGGTTGAGGGTGAGTGAGGGTGAGGGGTTGAGGGTGAGTGTGGGTGAGTGTGGGTGAGTCAGGGTGAGGGGTTGAGGGGGAGTGTTCGAGTGTGAGGTGTTGAGGGTGAGGGGTTGAGGGTGAGTGAGGGTGAGGGGTTGAGGGTGAGGGTGAGTGAGGGTGAGGTGTTGAGGGTGAGTGAGGGTGAGTGGTTGAGGGTGAGTGAGGGTGGGTGAGGGTGGGTGAGTGAGGGTGAGGGTGAGTGAGGGTGAGGGTGAGTGAGGGTGAGGGTGGGTGAGGGTGAGTGAGGGTGAGGGTGAGTGAGGGTGAGTGTGGGTGAGTGTGGGTGAGTGAGGGTGAGTGAGGGTGAGTGTGGGTGAGTGTGGGTGAGTGAGGGTGAATGAGGGTGAGGGTGAGTGAGGGTGATGGATTGAGGGTGAGGGGTTGAGGGTGAGTGAGGGTGAGGGGTTGAGGGTGAGTGAGGGTGAGGGTGAGTGAGGGTGAGGGATTGAGGGTGAGGGGTTGAGGGTGAGTGGGGGTGAGTGAGGGTGAGGGGTTGAGGGTGAGGCGTTGAGGGTGAGTGAGGGTGAGTGAGGATGAGGGGTTGAGGGTGGGTGAGGGTGAGTGAGGGTGAGGGTGAGTGAGGGTGAGGGTGAGTGAGGGTGAGTGAGGGTGAGGCGTTGAGGGTGAGTGAGGGTGAGGGTGAGTGAGGGTGAGGGGTTGAGGGTGAGTGAGGGTGAGGGGTTGAGGGTGGGTGAGGGTGGGTGAGGGTGAGTGAGGGTGAGTGAGGGTGAGGGGTTGAGGGTGAGTGAGGTTGAGTGAGAGTGAGGGTGAGTGAGGTGTTGAGGGTGAGGTGTTGAGGGTGAGTGAGGGTGAGGGGTTGAGTGAGGGTGAGGGGTTGAGGGTGAATGAGGGTGAGGGGTTGAGGGTGAGTGAGGGTGAGGGGTTGAGGGTGAGTGGGGATGAGGGGTTGAGGGTGGGTGAGGGAAAAATGTGCAATAGCCAGGAAAATCAGCATAGTTACTTTAAAAATGTCATTGAAGTGTTGCACAATATACGTGTTATAAATTGCGGACTAGTGCTTTATGTTTTGATAGGACGAGAATAATCTTAGGCAAATAATTAGCATCTCAAACTCAAATGGTAAACTATTTTAAACGCGAAAGGGTCTTATCGAGGTCTATATGTAGTCATCAGTTTTCCACAACGGGCTAAAAATAATACCCGCAGATGCAACCATTACACACAAAAGAGCATATGCCTGGCTGTTGCAGTAAAGAAAAGTTATTTTTTTCGATCTTCATGTTGTAGAAGTATAAAAAGCACAAAAACAGTATACAATGGCGGCCTGCAGCCACTACAAAAAGAAGGTGTCATCACTGAATTTACCCACCCCCATTTAGAAACTGCTTGTAACGTCTAATACAACCACCATCTGGCCAGCGACTAAAGTGTCAGCGGCTACAGTACTAAAATAGATTTAAGCCACTAATTCTAGTAGCCCTAATGCCGACATTTCACTTGTGCAAAACTATCATGTATCTTTAAGGGATTTTGAAACTTTTAATGCATGTATCTTATAACATTGTATTCGGGACTGTGCATAACGCGAGCAGCTTTTAACACAATTAAGGATCTACATAAAGGGCAAGGAGAGGTTTAGAAAATCGAACACTCGGTGATACTATGTCCTGATGGTGCTTAAGCCAGAAGTAGTATCCTAAACGTGAACCGTATGTGCGAGGTCATGTTCTCAGCAACAATGTTAAACAAAGGCATGCAACAGCTTGTGTTTAGAAGTTGAACATATCGAGGGGAAAAACACCAGAACCCACACATGTGAGTCCAGGTAGGCTTTACCGGAATAGTAGAGCAGACTGTCCTTAAGAGTAGATTTTGAATGACGGAGTGGTAGGCTAAGACAGCAGGGAGGCAGGAGTGAGATGGATGCATAGAAGAGTTGAAGAGAAATTCGAAGGAGTGGAATGAGTGGTACGAGTGGTAATGGGGAGGACAAGCACACGGAGGAGAAGCTCGCAAAGAGCGGATTATTAACTAGATACGAGGGGCTGAGGACGAACGCTTCTGAGTACCACCAAAGGGTCATTAATAAAAGGATTGCACCGGACCGGATACAAGCCAGCACAACCTGGCGGGTGTCAGTATGGCAGCACGTCTGTTCTTGGGCTGACGGGGAAAGGCGCAAACTGCAAGCAACGCAGTCTTTAAACCAGACATGGGTGTGCGATAAGGGTAAGATTATTTAAACCTACCACACAAGCCAATCACCACGAGAACTACCAACGTAAACAAGAGCTAAGCCTGTGATATTGCATTCTGGCAATTCTTCAGCCCACTGAGGGTGCATGGGGAGGGGGGAGGAGGGAGGAGAAATGCGTCTCGGCCGGAGCAGGGGGCGGAGCAGGGAGAGCGGGCTTTGAAATGCACTTCACACGGCCGGCCGGTCGTGAAACACGTTTGTTTCCAAAGGGTTAATATGTAACAGGCTTCCTTCAGTAACCGGTAACACCAAAAAATAAATTATAACAGGCCGCATGAAGCAACGCCTCAGTGTTTGTTGAAAGGCTCACAATGTCTGTCGTTGCAATAGGATTTCACAGACCTGAGCTATAAGACAGAGGAAAAGTAAACATGTATTTTGCGGGTTATGTGAGCGAACTTGTGTTTTATCTTCTTTGGGCAAAATACTTTAAAAAAAATACTGAGCGAAGATGTCCCTAATTGAATTGCTTTACTGCCACGACCATTTGCAAAAAGTTGATAGTAAATTGAATATTTAATAGATAATTGCGGTCTCTGCAGCTTTCACACAGTGGGCGACTTCGCAGACTCTATGATCAGTGATTAATATTGAAACTTGCCAAGGGGTCTTTTGTTAGTTTAACAGTACTTTGTCAGGAGGCGCTAGAGTTATGCTCCAGCCAGCTGCCTATTACATTACCTGTCCAAAGCATCACCCCTAGTTTATAAATAAGTATATTTAAGACTTAACTTGCTATGATGGCCCATTCATTATTATAATCCGTTGTTGAAGTGTTGTAAACGTTTGCACTCGCCCTGCCTCGTCCGGTTTATATGCAAGTCAGAATCCTTAGATATAGCTTGCATACGTAGGAAAGAAGCGTGTTTTAAAATAGCAAGCTGTTTGATGCGCTCTTAAACCCTGTGAGTTAGCTATTTACCCCAGGGGATAGAAACAACTACAAAATCGGCAACGGAACGTAAGGAGTACGGGTAATAGATTTAACATGGCCAAGTTAAAGCGCTATGAAGCATACTCACATACCCTGACGTGCTTCATGGTAAAGCGTGTGCAGATGGAGCGTGGTAAACAAAGATAGCAGGAATGGAATGTATGGAGTGCGGATAATAGATTTAACAGGCTAAGTTAAAACGCTATGAAGCATACTCGCATACATGGACACGCTTCACGGTAAAGCAGCAGGGAGTGTGCGCCATCATGTTGCCTTCCTTATCACGCTGCCCAGGAGTCAGAAGGTGGACAACATGGACAGCGAGAGGGGAGCATGGAATTTACAACTTGAATGGCTTGAGTAGGTGAGGGAAGGGCTAAAGGCAACAATGTCACCGGGTGAAAAAAAAGCGAAAGAGAAAGCAGGGTAACCTGACCCAGGAGGGGGGAGGAGGGAGGAGAAATGCGTCTCGGCCGGAGCAGGGGGCGGAGCAGGGAGAGCGGGCTTTGAAATGCACTTCACACGGCCGGCCGGTCGTGAAACTGAAAGCATGGCCGGCCGGCCGTGAAAGCCTTTGATGCCGCAGGGGGTGGAGCGGCACCAGCTGGGAGAGTAGGCAAGGCAGGCGGCTGGGGGCATGTGCACGCGCTTTTAAGCTCAATGCACATGCGCATTGAGTTTAAAAGTCACGGGCACTGCAAGGAATCGCCACGATTCCTTGCTTCTTAGTTAAAAGTTGTTTAAGCCGCAATAGGCTCGCAAGCTCGATGCGCATGCGCATCGACAGGCGAGACCTAAAAACCTGCAAGGGATGTCAGACCTCTGCGTGCTGGAGTTTCAGTATGCAGGGACCTCAGCATCTTGTGGCAGTGTGGAAGCTTCTCTTCTCCCTATCTAGTGTTGGTATGATTCTTTTATGCCATAAAGATAGCCTCTGGCTCCTTACACAATAAATATGTTGTGAGTATGATTATGTAAATGAGCCTAAATCAATACCTGCAATTATGCAAAGTAGTTGCTTCGCCCAAGTATGAAGATGACTATGACTTTTATACAGAGTATTTTAATCCTGTTATGTACATCATGTGTAGGGATTTTTCTATGAATCCTCATGCATAATAAATGAGGCTAGTCTCAAGGAAACCGATCAACGTTTATTCAGCACATAACTGGGTAAAACGTCAGTGCTAGAACTGTTATGCAGAGCAAGGTAGGACAAATGTAGGTAAAAGGCTGTGTAGCTTCTTAGGCCTTTATTGAGGTACATTGGGGTACATAACAGTCCTGCTTGTCCTGGTATACTTGGTCCTGATACTCTGGGCTTCTGATGATTGAGCTTCTTTTCCCCCTGAGTTGTGGTTTCACTAGTCTTCATTGCCCTGGCCCTGTAAGATCTTGTCCTGTTGGCTCTATTTGCCTTACCATCTCCTCTTTATTCTTCAGGTCATGTTCTCCTAGTCTTCCTTACTCTCAGTCTGGTTTGCCTGGCTATGGTCTTCCTATTCATGGTCCCCACAGTCCATGTTCTCTTCTTGGTTTGTTGCTCACTAGACTTGATCCTTTTGTTTCTGGTCCTCCTTGCGTGGGTTTTTGTATACCTAATCCTTTTGCTTCTTATCCTTCTGGCTATCCTGTTTTTTTCAGACCCCCTTCTTCTCGTTTTTTTTGTCTTCTCTGATCTTCTTCACATTCATCCATTTATGCTGGTCCTACTTATCCTTCTGATCCTGCTAATCTGATTCCCAGTACGTCAATTTCTTGTCCTTCTGACCCCTTTGGTCTACCTGGCCTCTTGTGTCCTAGCCTTTTTAGTTTTTACCCTCTTAGCTCATGTCTTCCTGCTTCGGATCATCTTTGTCCTCCTGGCCCTGTGACCTGTCCTCGTGGTCCTTATGGCACTGCACTCAATGGTCTTTGGCCAGCTTGATCCTGGTTCACTTTGTTTGGGTCCTTCTGAGCCTCATCATTTTGGTCCCGGTCCTCCTGGACAAGCAAGATTCAGCCTACCAACTCTTCCTGGCCTTTCTGATCTTCCTTACCCTGGCCCTGAGACCCCCATATCCTGGTATGTCTCCTCCACTTGGTAGTCTGGACCCTGGTCCTATAGTCAATGTCCCCCTGGCACTGCTAGGCCTGTTCCTGGTTCTATTGGTGATGATCCTTCTTATCCTCTTTGCTCTGGTCCTCCTCGTATTTTTGGTACTGACTGCCTCATTTTCCCTGCTTATTCTGGCTCCTGGTCCTATTGACCTGGATGTTGTCTTACTGGATCTCGTCCTTATTCCTAGGCCCTGGTCTTCTTGCTACTTGTCCTCGTGCAGCAATACAAACTTGTCATGGTCCTCCTCTATCCAGTCCTCATGGGCCTGGCCATCCTCACCCTGGTCATGGTACTCAGGGTCCTGATCCTATTTGCACTGATCTTCATGGGCCTCTTAGTACTTTCTGGTTCTCTTAGAACTTTCCTTCTGACTTTGGCTGCCAGTGACCCTGGTCTCAGCTACCTGGCACTCCTGGGAAAGGTCATGCTATTCTTGTTTTTTATAGTCCTTGTCATTCTTGAGATTCTGTGCCCATTGTCCCTACTCCTCTTGGTCCTGTTCCTTCTAGTTTGGGTTCTCCTGGACCTAGTTCTCCTAGGCTTGACCCACATGCTATCTTAGTATTGGTCTTCTTGGTCCTGGTTGTCCTGGTCGTTCTTGTCTTATTATGGTTGTAATCGTGAACTTTGCTTTGATGGCTACATGGCCCTTCCTGGTTCCTCCAGTCTCGTATCACATGGCCCTGTTACTTCAAAGTCCTCTTGGTTCTACCTTGTCCTGGTTCTCCTCACAGTCATCCTCCTAGCCCTGATCTTGAAGGCCCTCCTGGCCCATCTTCTTTCTTGTGTCCTTGCATTCTTAGTTTTTGTCTTCCTTATTTGGGTTGTCCTTGTTCTTTTGCGTCTGTTTCGTGTGTTTTTAGTCCTACTGATACTCCAACCATGTGATCATGATCCAGGTTCTCATTGTTCAGGTCCTCTTGAGCCTGGTCATTTTGGTCCTGGTCCTCTTGCCCTCCATTGTCCATTCTACCTGGTTTCCTAGATGCTTGTTTGCCTTCTTACCTCAGACCCCCCTCACCAGGGGTCCTACTACTTGTAATGATTGCTCTGTCCCACTTGGTAATAAGAGTCCTGGTCCCTTGGGTCCTGATCTTCATGACCCTGTTAGTCCTGATTCCTGTCCTCCTGGTCATGATCCTTTTAGTTTACCATGTCTACTTGCCCTAGATTTCTGGGTGCCCTTTGTACTGCCCTTCAGTTTTTTTTAAATCCCTGTCCTGCTTATCCTAGTATCCTTGACATACTGGCTATTGTCCTTCAGGCCCTGACCTTCTTAGCCCTCTTCAATCTGGTCCTGATCCTCCTGGCCCTCGTCCTCCTGCTCCATGCCCACATGGCTCTTCAATAACTTGTCTTGTCACAGATCATCCTAGCCTTTCCTAGCTCTTATGTTCCTTGATCTTCGGTTCATGCTATTCAAAGATCTTCCTGGCCCTATACTTCCTGGTATGACTGGTCATCATTACCATGTACTTCTACCCCTAGCCATTTGGATCCTGGCTCTCCTGTTTCACAAGCTGCTGGTCTTGGAGCTTTTCATCTTCCTCACCCTAATTCTCTTACATCAGTCCTCTGGGTCTGGCTCCCCCCGTATATCTAGTCCCCATGTTTGCCTGTTGCTAATCCTTCTGATCCTGGTCACCTTGGTCCATGCAGTCCGGGTCTTATAACTCGTACTTCTTTGTCTGGCCTTCATGGATCAGGTCTTCTGATGCTGGTTACACTAGCCTTGGTTTCCTAGCCCTCCTAGTCCCAAGTCATCCTGCCCCATCCTATTCTGACTAGTCATTCAGGTCTCCTGGTTTGCATATTCTACCTTATTCTTTTCCATCCATCCCTGGGGCCCTCTATCATGGTCCTCCTAGTAATGGTTCGATTGGGTCTTGTCTTCCTTATCCCTCTGGCACTGGTCTTCTTTGCTCCTATGTTGTTGGTCACCCTGGTTCATGTAGTTCTAGCACCATGGTTTAGGATCCCCCTGAGTCTGAAA
The DNA here is from genome assembly GCF_964261635.1 of Lissotriton helveticus. Lineage (NCBI taxonomy): Eukaryota > Metazoa > Chordata > Amphibia > Caudata > Salamandridae > Lissotriton > Lissotriton helveticus. The sequence continues at coordinate 362,692,966 of NC_136069.1, forward strand.
ACTCCTGGATCTTCTGACCATGGTCGCACTGGACCTAGACTTCCACACCCTTTATAACCCCCTGGGCATTCTAATATAGGGTCTCCAGGGCCTGCTAGCTCTGGTCCTTTCTGGTTGTGGTCTTCCTGGTCATTTTGCTTCAAGGCCCTCGGTCCTCTTTGATGTGATGTTTGTGGTCTCGGCCCTCCTGTCCCTGTTCCTTCTCTCTATTAGTCTCTTAGTAGTTGCCCTCTTTGGTCTGTCTACTTGGGTCAGCTACTTCCCACCCTGGTTGTCCTAGTCCATCTGGTCCTAGTTGGTGTACACATCGCCTCATAGCCCTCCTTTTTTTTTATGGTTCACAACCTTCTGTTCCATCTACCTTTGGTCCTTCTGTTTCTTCAGGCCCTTGTTCACTGGGTCCAGATCCCCCTGTTTCATATCCTCCTGGCCTTCTTGATCCTTCTCACCCTGGTGCACCTAGTGCTGTTCTTCATTGTCCTGTTCCTCATCGTCTATTTGTTCCTGTCCCCTCTGACATTGATAACTCTGGTCCTCCCTGTGCCTGGTTCTTCTTGTTTTGGTTCTCATGGCTCTGGTCATCCTATCAATTCTAGTGGCCCACCTCTTGGCTGTTATTCTCCTACTTTTCATCCTCCTCCTCATACTGATTTCTTCGCCAGTGCCACCTCCACAATGACTTTAGTCAGGTACAGCCTCCAAGCCTGTCACACATATTTTCTGTTTTTGGCTTCGAGATTTCTTTTGATGAGACAGCACTATCAAGTACAGAAATGAGGGCCCAGCAGAGACATGACTTGCCCACTGAAAACATTGCTTAACATCTTAAACATCAAAACTACGATTCCCAAGATGCACTCTGCAGGTGATTAAAATGTAGGCCTGGGCCGGCAAAAACACTCCGTGGAGTTCTGCAAGATGCGGAGTGCAGCGCTAACTGTCGTTCGCACTGATCTTCCTGCCGCTCGAGTATAAATTCAACCCGAGTGGCAGCTCACGCTCGCCAACTTACCATTGGCCAGCAGGGAACAAAATCTGCTGCACTACGCAGAGTGGAGTTTTGTGCTCTCTGCGAGCTCCGTGGAGCACTGAGTGAAGAAAACACCTCAAACTCTGCGAATGGAGCGGAGTTCACCGCCCAGGCCTACTAAAATGTCATTGTGGCTGAAGGGGCCGCTCATGACATGGTACCAATAAGCATCAATGCACTAAACCTACTCTGCTGGGTGAATTGTTTGAAAAGTGTGTTTATTCACACACAGCAGAGTGAACTCCTGTGAATTATCCAGATGCATTACGTACCTATCTCCTGCTTTCATTTCCACCTTCCACAGGAACCCCATTAAATGGTCTCACTCAATTTACCTCAAGCAAGTGCCTCAAAGCACTGTGCCCCAAAAATAAATACCTACTTTACATTTTCCCCCCTGTGGAGCCCAGATACCACCTATTTGTCTGCGTCCCCTGTTTGCTGCTTCTTGTTGACTGCTGTGTGTTGCCAGATTTGCAATACTGAACAAACACAATCCCCCATAAACAAAGGCGTAAAGCTAAACACAAGGCTTTCCATAAGAAGCCCAAAAAGATCCTAACCCTAAAAAAATCATCAAAAGGAGCATCATAAACATCAAAATACAATGTATTCTCATGAACCACCCTGCCAAGTACCATGCATCAGGGGTAAGACTAACGCATTTTAGTGTGGTGGTCCTCATCACCGCTCTAAAATACATAAATCATGTATTTACAGTGTCTCATGACACCTAAGGTCTATGAGGCACCCACAAGCCGAGTATAAGCCTACGGGCTCCATTAGAAGCTGTGTAAGCTGCGTTCTGCTTTGGCAGAATCAAGTGTACACTCCACACTGTGCTGCCACTAGTACCTCAATACTGTACAACAAATACTCCCAAAATAGTCAAGCTGGCACCACGCGCACTGGCTGCATCAATCAGCTAAGATTCACTCTGCACGGGCGGGCCACAATTTGAAAAATACATTTTCCAGAGATCATCGGAATATAAAACTGTGCCTGGTTTCAACAGCACATAACTTCCCACTGGACAGCAGTGCATGTGAATTGTTACTTAGAAACACCTCTCACTAAGGGTGCAGGAGTTGCATCCTCGTCAAATCATCCTTGTACTAATCCACATGCAGAGCTCTTTCTTTTCCCAGAAGACACTCAGAGGCAACTCAAATTGCAGCAGCAGACACACTGGCACTTTCCTCAGATTTATCAGTGAAAACCCAGACTGCTCATGGCATGAGGTGGTACCTTCGTTACCGGAATCACCGTTAGACAGCTAGTTACAGTCGTGGCAGGAGCATGTGTACTTCTATCTGTTCACCTATCAGGTATTTTCATGGTGCTTGTTTTTGTCTGAAATTGCCAGTAATTTGCGGATTTGTGTCAGGGCTGCACTTTTTTCTTGTGGGCGGTGGGTCTCATGGCTGCACAGTACACTGGGCCCAGCACAGCACTTCTTTGTCGGCAGTGTGTTGTGCCAGAGAGAGGGAACATTGTGTGGGTGCAGCATTGGTATTAAAATGAAGATACTTGGGCTTTGCTTGGCACACAGGAATGTTAAAAGTAGCCACCGACTTCCAAAGAAAATCAAGAGCTCTGTGTACTGTTCTTAAAATATTAAAACACTGCCCTGTGTCCCAGTACAGAAAATATGCTGTCGAGCCAGGTTTTTTTTTTTTTTTATACAGCGGTTTGTACTGATTTACGTGGCTTTGGGGGCAACCACTTGTTTGTTGTTTTGAGATCCAAAATAATAGCCCTAGAAGGATATTTTTCTTTCTGGTGAGTGAAGTGGGTGAGAACATGGCAATGCTAGTGTCTTAACCTCCGCGGATGACACAATCTTATGATGACCTATTGTATTGTAGTCACATTTATATAGCGCTTACTACCTCTGATAAAGTGGTGAAGCACACTGCTTTCGAATCCATGGTTAGTGATTAGTCCAGTAGTATTGGTTATTGTTGGCTGGTGGAGTTATTCTTGTGGGCCCATGCAAACAATTCCATGCATCACTCCAGTTCATTTGTGGTGGCTTCTGTTTTATTTCTATATATCTTATTTGAACATTAAAATAACATAAATGTTTTTATTCAAAATAGATGTTGCCGGTTTTTCATCTAAACATTAATTTATGCACTTACCTTTTTACAAACTATTGTATATTTGTATATGCACTTACTTTTATATGCTTTACACAAGTTGGATCCCCATTACAAGATGGCCACTGCACTACCATTGCCTGGATTCCCATTTTTCGTTATGGCTGGCTAAATAAAGACCTCCTTCATACTATTTATGTGGCCTCTGGTCAAATTACTATTTTGTCTATGGTGGCTAAACAGTAGAGAGTATGTACTATTTTGCTGGCCGCTGAGTAAATAACAGTGATTTTGTACTGTTTGGCCGGCGGCCGGGTAGATGGGTGCTCCCTTATTTAGTGATTTATCTGGTTCAATCTGACAGGGATTGTGATCATTATTTGAGGTAGGTTCTCAACCCAAGTAATGCTCCAATTTCTTACAGAAACAATACAAATACTGTTGGTTAATAAACAGCACAATACCATTCAAAACCTGAACAAAAAGACATATACTATAATAATTTAAAGTACTATGTTCCAAAACCTGTTATTCACAATGTATGTAAATATAGTCATTATTCCTAAATCCACCCATATATGCATTTGACATTAATGTAGACATGCACGAAGTTGAAACTATCATACATACAGTGAACATTGGGAACACTTGGCCAGGCATACTTTATTTAATAGCTGAGGAGAATCACATAAAAAAAGCACTAGGACTGAATCCAATGGTGGCTGGTGACATTTAAAAGTGATGGGATGTAATCTTTGGCTTGAATTCTAGTAAGCAAGCCTGACTTCTCAGTGGGTCTGAGGTAGGCTCACTCAGTCCCACTCTGACTCACTCATTCTCATTCGGTTTTGCTCCATCTCATTCTCACTTACTCACTCACTTAATCTCACTCATTCTCAGTTAATCTAAATCAGTTTCATTCATTCTCACTCAGACCCAAAAGCACTCTGACTCATCTATCACTCAATCTCACTTTGACTCTCCAAGTCTCACTCCCTCTCACTTTTTTCCACTCAGTGCCACTCATTCCGACTCACTCTGTCTCACTCATCCTCTGACTCATTCAGTCACACTCAGGGGCATATTCACAAGGAGCTATTGTGGAATTAACTGCACTTTATCGCAGCCAAAGTTGAGATAAATTTACCCCACCAATCACAAGCAGGTGCTAACAGCCCACAGCACCACTTTTCCCGCGATAGCAACTGCAAAAAACATCGCCACAGAGGACCCCTGCAACTATCAATAATGAGATGCAGAGTAGGCGTTCCCGTGCAAAAACCCGCGACAACACTACACCTCAACTTTCACAACGACCAGACAGATCGGCGATAAGAACACAAAACACGCAATAAGGCGCGTTATAAGCAGGAATTTTATACCTGCTCTGACCTGGTGTAAAAACGGACGGCAGTCTGCACCAGAAAAGGGAGCCCTGCCCAGGGTGTCATTGGAAGGGCAACAGACGTCATGGAGCAACTGAACATGCAGCCCGGACACCCAAGAGGGCCACAACACCCACCGACACAACACCCAGGACCACCCCTCCCTAGCACCACCACAGGGGCAGCGCAGACAATTACAGCGGCCCCCAAGGAAACGCACCTGCCTCAAAGGCCCAACATCTGACAATGTCACTGTCCACTACAGACTGAAAGGGACAAACATCTTACGCATCCTGGCCATCATCGTCTAACAGGCCTACAGCACCAACACAGCGGACAACCAACATTCCACCCCACACCAAGCTGCTGGCTGTGCACCACCTGTTGGCCCCTGGCACACCCCAAACAACACCCGCCAGACTCAGCGGAGTCTCACAGCCAGCCACATCTAAGTCCCCCACACCTGTCCTGACATCACCATCATCCTGGTACCCCAGTCCCCGTATGGGCAACTCAATGCGCAGGACCAGCTGGTGACCAAGCAAGGACCATACGCTATAGCCGGATGCACGGACGTGCAGGGGGCAATCCACTGCACACATGTTCCACCTGTGTCCCCTGGTGACACAGCATACAATCAGCGCAGCAGGAAGCACACGTCACACATCAATGTGCAGGCAACATTCGAACACCATGGGACTCTCACCAATGTCGCCTCCAAATACACAGCCAGTGTGGAGGATCCCTTCACCCTCCGACAGTCCAACAGCAACCAGCCGTCCCAAGATCGCACAACGGGAAATGCACAGCACCTTGTCAACTTCCCAATTAACCCCCTACTCACCTCAACGCCACAACCATACAATCCTAAACACTGGCAATGCACACATCACAAAATCACAACCAACATGCACAACAACATGCCTTGACATAAGCCATCAACGGCATGGCACTTCAGCAACACAATAGCCGAATGTGGGGAGAGGTGTCAATCAGGCATGTGTTTAGGAGGCCTTCGAAACATGATTGTTTGAGTACACAATGCCAAGAGTGGCGGTGAAGTACTGAACAAACCGCAGTATGCAGAACACACCCATATCCAAGGCTACATACACCTCTGGTGAATGGAGTGTAGTGGACAGTGGACGCAACCATGTCAACCCTGCCAGTGGGGGTCCTAGGGAAATGTTGCCTTTTACACCCCACCCGTAAGCGGGAGCGGAGTGGGATGGGCCAGCGTACGCCAGGCCAGCATAGGGGTGTGAATAAAAAGCATGAAGCCCTGGGCCTTGTCATCTTCCGGAAAGCCCAACCCCGCCAACAGGCCAATGCCGTCCTCGTAAGCGGAGTTGCCTGAGATCCCGTGTGCCTGACATACCCCGGTTTGCTGGACCACGGTCCCGTCAGGCCCGACCCTACGCAGCCATGCCACACTGATCAGCATCCTACACCGGCCTGTGTCATGGAGGGCCCACCACGTGCCAGTGTAAGCTCCAAGCCCGAGATTCCCTTCAATCAGTGAGGCATAGATCCATATGCGCTTTTTGCGACGCAACCTTCCACAAACCCTGTCCAATGTCATCCAGCGAGCCGTGCTGCCACAAACCCTGTCCAACGCCATCCGGCGAGCCATGCTGCCACAAACCCTGTCCAACGCCATCCGGCGAGCCGTGCTGCCACAAACCCTGCCCAATGCCATCTGTTGAACTGTGGATGAAGGACCAGGACAACCCTGCGGACCAGTAGGTCTCACATCCAGCACCTAGTCGCGAATCACGATTGGCTAAGTCCACACCAGTGGACGCATGGTGAGGAATAAGAGGAAGATGCGGCTCAGTCCAGACGACACATAGGTGACCGAACACGTGGTGCAACTGAACCTGGACTACGCAGGCCGGTGGGGCCACCAATCTAGGCCGGCGACACTCGGTGAATGGCCCGTGGTGTCCCTGCCTCCGGCCTATAGTGCTCTCGGCCTAGGCTGTACTTGAGTAGGCACTAAGAAGGGGGGCGCTCAAGACGAATGATAGGCAGGTTGGACAGGGGAGAACAACCAAATTAGAGATGAACCTGCCTATATATAGAATACACTGTGCCCATAAAGGGTCACTGAATAGTTAACAAAGCTGGGCTAACATATAAACATTTACCACAATAAATCCCAAAAATAATTTTTTACAAAATTTCCATATATTTATTTTCGTTTATTAACATTCAAATTATTTATAAAAGTTAGCAAAAACAAAACTAAAGACATGTATATAATGAACAAAAGACATATAAATATAAATCAGGTCCCACACATACGCACTCTTAACCAGCACCTATTCAATATTCTAGAAATACATACACACTCAAACAACCAATCAAAGACATTCTAACAACAATCAAATCCATGAGATTACAAGACAATAAGGGTTCCTATACTTCCAATAGATGTAAATATAAAAAGCTCTTGTGCATTCTCTTGATGAATATAATAGTTAGATCCAGACACACAAGGTTATTCTGCGCCAACGCGCGTTTCGGTGTCTAACCCAATGCGGGCTACATCTTCATCAGGGTAAAACGGATACATTATGTGGGACACAAACGAAGAGACCTTGTTATGGATTGTCCAACCAGATAAAGACACAAATTGTTGAGACCAGCTCAACAAAATATATCAATAACTAACGTAGAAAATTTGCATAAACGGGCTCCTAAGGCTCCAATAAATGTTGAAAAGTAGAAAGAGCAAACGGGTACTAGGGTCCAGGGTCCATGGGTTAATATGCTTTTCAGCGGTTACTCAGGCAGTTCCATTTGGATCAATAATAAGAACAAACAGCACCGAAGCTCGAGTAGGCCACAGATTTGGAACTGAACTTCGAGTGTGCTAAGGCTGATTACACATCATTGCACACAAGGGGAGGCCTAAGAGGATGTCGCCTTGCATTTTGGCAGAGAGAATATGATCATCATTACGGAGGTGTTCGTACACTACCAATCACTGCCCTGGTGTCACTAGCGCTGTGCATCGTGAGGCAAAAATACCTGGCTGTGGACCACTGTTGACCGCTGCCTACGGCCTACACTGCGGTCCAGTAGGTCACAGCGTCATGATTCAGCAATGGCAGAGTCCATATCAGTGTAGCGCATCATCGCAGTCTGCATCCCCACTCAGCGGGTGCCACTAAGTCTGCTCCCCGGCATTCATGGACACTCTCTGGTCGAACAGTGGTGGCGTCTGAGCCGATGTACTAGGGGGCAGTTTTCTCCCCCATGTAGCTGATACGGAATTGGTGGTGGCAACGGGCTGTTGCATTCCACTCCTCCATTTGCTGCTTACGGATAAAATCAAACCTTTCGGTGTCTGGACCTGGAGGACACCTTCCAATGTCCCCCGAAACACTCTGAAACCAACACCTCAGACAATGTTGGTTACCCGCTTAGGTCGCATGCCCCATCTGACTGCACCGCTAGTCATTGGGTGCCTAGGTGCCTGTGCCAGCTGCAGTGCATCCGGGCCACTAACTCTGTGCTAGTCAAGTCCGGGACCCCTTCTCCAAGGACATAGGCAGGGCCCTGAGGCGTGGGCCTTGGGCTCGTCAACGCCATGACTCTGTGGCCTTGTGCTGTACGCAGCCTCCGGGCCCAAATGCGTCCCACCAGGGCTCATACACCAAAGCGAGTCCAGACCAGCTCGGATGAGGCATCACCGCAAGAGCCACACACCACCACCGCAAGTACCACCTCCAAACACCATCTGCCAGAGTTGTAGCGGTGGTCCTGACAGACTTCGTGGTTGCCCAGGATTGTCATGGCTGCCATCATTGGCCTGTTACCCTGCTCAGCACTCCGGTGCCAGTGACTCAGTGCACCGCAGGCCATTGTCTGTAGCTGATTGTGTTTTGTGCTGTGGAGTGGTTACGCAGGTATGTTACCTCAAACAGTGTGGGGGCCTTGAGACATTGATGGTGAAGATGATGCAGGTCCGACACACCCCACTGCATCTGCATCAGGAATATATCGCAGGGACACAATCCGAGACTTTTTCTGCACATGAGCGCGCTCCTCTCTAGTGTCCACAGCCCAGTGCACTGCGACTCCCGGACACTTCTGTTTGCATGTTGGCTGTCCTCTGGACTTTATCCGGATCACCCCATGTTGCTCATTAGTTGACTCTGTATTGCATGTGTTTTCTGTGTGCGTTGCACTGGTGTCCAAGTGGTTGCCAACACCAAACATTCCGTGTGGAATGGCTTACACTCACCCCACACACATCCAGCACAGGCGGCACTGTACATGTGGACTTGCTAATAAAGGGTCCGGGCGCACGTGCCTGTAGCCAGTTCAACATGATCTCTGCGTGTGTCCCTGTGGTCTTATAGTATACATGTGGTCCCTGGGCCCTACGACTTTATATTGTGCGGTGTACCACGGATGCAGACATGTCACCGGAGGTAGCGATTTGGGGCCTGGACATGTAACTTTGTCGTCGCCCACTCCATTCATGAGGGGAGTGTCCAGGGCCGTCTTACGCACAGCCAACCTGAGTGTGCGACTGCTAATTGTGCGCCCCTGGGCGTGGTTCTGTGCTCTACATGTGCATCTGCATGTGTCTCTATGGCAGCGTGGGTCTCCTTAGTGGGGTGTGGGTGGGCCCTCCAGGGTGATAGACCCCTATGTATTGTGTCCTGGTTCGCGTTCCATGGGTTCGGTCCCCTCCGACACCTGTAGGGACACCTCCATTTGGCGTGCTGACACATGTCATTGGGGTGCCATGTGTGGATGGGTGAAGTGTCGTGAGCCATCTGTGCCTGCGGGTGCTTCCTGATGTGTGGTCTGTTGCAGGCTCGGTGTTCTCCTCTGGGTTTCTTGGCTGTCGGGGTCCTGGTGGGGGGTTGCGTGGGATGTTCATGGGCTGTTGTAGGGCATCGGTGTCGATGGTGTGGTGGTCCTCTCCGGCATCACTGATGCGTTGTATTATGTGCTCTGCTGCAGGTGTTGTGTGGCCCTCTGCAATGTGTAGGGGAGGTGCGTGTTGCCTTTGTGTTGGCATATATGTTGGCGCATTGTTCTAGTTTGCATGCAGACTGTATGGCGGTGTACATTGTGTTTGGGGGGTGCTGCATTCCTCTGCTTGTTGGTCAGTTGCTGGTAGGGTTCTGTCACCTCCGTGACCCTGGTCTTGTTTATCTGCGGTCTGCACCCCGTCTTCCTCTCTCTCTTCTCTTTGGCCTTCCCTGACCCCATTGGTCCTTGCTGGTAGTCTGTGGGGGTTGTGGGGTGCTCTGGGTCAGGGTGTATCCATGTTGCTATGTGCTTTGGCTAGTCTCTGGTGTGTTTTTCCTGGGGTTTTTATGGTGCATTGTCCCGCCAGACGCATGGGATTTACAGGACCTGTGGCCGGTTTTCGCTACTTTTTGTACGGCTGTTGGCCTTATCGCATGTTTACTTGCGTTCCCATATCACATTTTTGCGGCATGGCATTGATTTTCACACGGACATTTGTCGCGTTGTCTGGTGTCTATCGCATGCTACCGCCGTGTTGTGAATTCCACGTTGCCACAGGATTATTGTCCCGCAATGGGCTGAGATGTTTAATGTTGCATTACGCTACTCTTGAGGTAGTTAACACACCTTCTTGTGAATATACCCCTCATTCTCTGACATACTCACTCTCAATCATTCTCTGACTCCGTCAAACTGTGACTCATTCAGTCTCACTCATTCTCAGTCAATCTCCCTTAGTCTCACCCATTTTCACTCATTCTCAATCAATCTTACTTTGTTTAATTGAATCTCATTTAGTCACCTGGGCTCAGTCATTCTCACTAATTCCAACTTAGTCCCACTTATTCTCTGATTCTCACTCTGTCTCACTCAATATGACTCACTCAGAATGTCATTCACACAGTAACATTTACTGTTACTCTCCCTGACAGTTACACCAACCGACAGTAGCAATAAGAATTATGAGTCGTTGAACTCAATCACCAACCCATCCCCAAACACCATGTGATCCACTGGTCACAATAAGTGTTCTTTGACCTTGGGCGTTTTGGAGTCAGGATTCACTGGGTTTTCCCTGCCAAGTGAAGTTTGGGCTGAACTATCCCCTCTTTGCATTTAAATCCACCCTGAAAGACAACAGAATAATTCTTGAATATATGCCCAGCTGATTCTTTCCCAAGAACAAGGCCACCTCCTAGCTGATAGTTGTGCTAAGACAATTAAAGCACATTCATTCAGTAGTAACAGATATTTAATCTTCACATTTTCCACTTGTCCTCATAGGTCAGGTCCGTTGCTAGCCATCTTGTGGACATCTTTACATCCAATTAAAATATTTCAAATGGCTTTCACTGTGTCTTTCTTTTGTCTCAAAATAATCCTAGTATGTTTTTTGCCACAGTGCATCACCATGTTACTTGCCAAGCTGCTGCCACCGTCACTTTTGTTAAGCTGAAGAAAGGACACACTGAAGTATCAATACAATGTATGAATGCTCTCACAAGAGATATCCACACATTGAATGCCATTTGAGAATCATATTCAGTGCTACTTGAAACATTGCAAGTATTGTTTAGGATATTCTATCTCCAAATTGTGCTGCTATTTTTGTCATCAGTGACATCCATTTTATGTGCCCAATGTAAGTATCTGGACCAGAGTTTACCTCCTGAGGGTTAAAAATAATTTGCAGGACTGTTGGCCCCAGAAAAGGCTTCACCAACAAGGCTAGTACTATCTTAATCACATATTACAGTAGTGGTTGTATAGTAATGGTGATGCCCAGTTTATGGGATCTTTGTGTGATGCGCTTCTGGCTCCTTGCCATGAACTTCTAAATGCACCACGACATGGACATGTGGGTAGTTGGTTAAATGCCACTTTCCAACTCATGCCTTTCTTCATAGACTGCATAGAATTGCTTACATCAGGAAAAAATAAACCATGCTACATTAACATTAAAACACAATTGTGTCAGGAGATATGGAGCTTGTGTTATTTGCTACAGCTCTGCTTCTGCTTCAGTACCTGAATATTGGCTGCTTGTTTTTCTCAACCTTCTCCCAAGATAGTTTGTTTCTGTCTAGGAATATCTATGACATCTTGTTTATGCTAACTTCATGAGCAATAATATCAGTGGCTAGGTTTCTACCTGCACCTTCTTCATAAACAATAATATCAGCAGCTAGGTTTCTTCCTTATTGTGCAATTCCAATTTGCAAATCTGGGTCTCTGTTAATACTGGATGAGACATCACTTTGTGGGATCTATTATAAGCTCCAAAGACCCGTCCTAAATATCTGTTTGTGATGCTGCTACACCTGTCACAAATATTTACTGATTTTTCAATATCAGCACAGGAAACACCTTCCTTGAAATTTAACTGTCTGCTGAGTAGTTTAATCTTTTCCAGAGCAGTAAGATCTGTAAAACTGTCTTAACATTAAACGTTTAACACTACTAAATGATCCAATCTATCTTGTTGTGGTGACTGCCAGATTCTGACACGTGTTCTCCAATATAGTAGAGAATAATGTTTGCCTTTCTTAAGTTTTCTCTACAGTCTAGTTTCTGAGCCAGAATGAAAGTATATAGGCAAGGTCCCGTTAAGGGATATGAGCAAGACAGTGTTTGGAGGTGATTCTGGTTGCCACTCTTGATGAACTTAGGTTCACAAGTGAGCAAGGCGAGATGTAATACCTGCTGCTCTTGAAATATTCAGTGCTGTGCAACGATGTCAATCATACTATTTTGGTTGACTGTATAGGTGCTGTCAGATTGACCAGATCTTCATTCAACTAGAGTAGGGCTTTTCTGAGTCAGTGGCAAAGTTGACTATCATCGGGGTGGAGAGCTCCTTAAATCTGAATGCCCAATTTATGTTATATATTGGGGCAGCAGGTACACTTAAAATATGGTGGTCTTCTGTTCATCACTGTGGTGGATGTAATGTCTTTTGCTTCCGTGATGGACAGAGTAAAGCCCACCAATGGCTAAATCAGCTCCTGAATCCCACAACTATTGAAATTCAGTACCAACATTATGCAGTGCTTCATGGTGGAAATTAAGCCTGAGGTGAATATAGGGTTAAGGCATAGATAGAAACACTCATGAATAGCTATCTTCCTCAACAAAGTTGCAATATGTTTTGCAGAACATCACTATCATTTTACACAACAAACAGAACACTTACAGGGCATGGACATGATTACGCAAACAGTAATTATGTTTCGGTTTGTTTTTCAGCTTTCTTCGTGGAAATGAGATTACGTCTGTGGCAGAGAAAACCTTTTCCTCACTAAGAAACTTAGCAGAATTGTAAGCATTTTTATTATAAAATAGTTTTTTCATGACGTCGCTTTTTAAAAATGCCATACAAACTGTTTTATTGAAAGCATGTATTATGGTAAATCAGATTTAGCATTATATGATATTGTGCACTAAATTTGTGTATATTGTGTACACGCTAATATTGCCCTTAGTCCTCAATAGGGAGAAATCAGACTTGTCAGCTCTCATAACATCAATGTCCTCTTCTATGTCGATAGCATGAAACTCATTCTCTCTCTCATAGACAAGACGCCCTGTACCTAGATCAAGTTCAATGCCAACATGACTGAAATCACCCACTGAATGAATACCTATTGTCTAAGACTCAACACAGACAAGAACAAAATCATGTTCTTTGGGAAGAGCACTTGTCCATGGGACTCCACCTGGTGGCCAACAGACCTAGGACCAACACCAACCCACATCAAGAACCTCTAGATCATCATCGACAGCAAATTGACAATGACCGCCCAAGTCAACAGTCACTGCCTCATGTTTCCATACCCTGAAGATACTTAGAAATATTTTCAATTGGCTCCCAATCAGCACCCGCAAAACCATTACACATGCCTTGGTCAAAAGCAAGCTGAACTATGGAAACACCCTTTATTCCATGAACAACAAGTAATCTCACCAGATGGCTACAGACCATTCAGAACTCGGTGGCCAGAGTCATTCTCAACCTCCCACACCATACTCACATCACACAACACCTGAAGGAGCTCCACTGTCTCCCCATACACAAATGAGCACAATTAAAATTCCTCACCCATACTTTGAAGGCACTATATAACATTGGTCCTCCAGTCCGAAGTTTCACTACGTTCACACCTGCTCAGCACCAGGATACCCTTCCAGGTGATGGTGCGCTCAACATAATATAGCAAGAAATAACATAACCTAACATACCTTTAAAAAATTGGTTTTCTGGTTGAGGGGGTGAAACCCTACTCAAGCAGGAACTACACTCCTTGTAAGGGTAAAGTCATAAGCAGTCCGTAAATTAACCTGTGTTCAACCCTCTGGTAGCTTGGCACAGAGCAGTCAGGCTTAACATGGGTGCAGCTTGTGCAACACTTCAAAGAGTAAAAAAAAGAATAACACTTTACAAAAGGATCCCACACCAAATTTGAAGCATGGAGTAGATTAGATTTTAATTGATGACACAAGACCAAAATTACAAAAATCCAATCAGTAGAACCGGAGATATAAAATGCTAATGATGGGAGTGAAAATAGCGTGGAAAAGCACAAAGCGGGACCTGTGGATATGTGGCTGCTCAGGACCGGGACAAAGTCACAAGTTCAGTAAGACTGCACTTGAGTGCAGGTCAGCTCCAGCTAGGCCAGGGGAACAAGAGTACCTGGTTTTGAAGCATTGCAGGGTCCTGCGTTGATCATTCATTACACAGCCGAGGCGATGCGTTGGTTCCAGGTAACTGCGATGCTGAGATGCAAGGTCCTGCATCATCATCGAGGAGGCCATTGGTGAGGTGACCAGGGGAGCTTGTGGTGCAAAGTCCTGCATCAAGGGTGCATTGTGCACCGGCTGGTTCCTAAGAGACTGCGTGGCTTGCGATGCGAAGTCCTGTATTGTCGCCGATGAGAGGTTTGCAATGCAAGGGCTCGCATCAGAATGCATTGCACATCGGTGGTTCTGATGCAACTGCGAGGGGGATGTGCCATCCTTGCGATGAACAATAAGTTGCAGCAGAGGTGATGGACCTGTCATAGATTCCACAACTGAAGCTTGCTCCTTCCTTCCCCAGCACTGTCCAGACACAACTCATTAATATTTAAAGATGAAGCACAAGATTCCCACCACGGAAAGGTAAATAGAGGGAGAGAGAAACACTGAGTCTGGGAATCATTTATCATTCTATTGACTGAATTCACACCTGCCACCGTGTTCATTTTATTGAAATGATAAGAGGTTTAGGGACATATTCATAAATTGCATTTTGTAGTGTATAAAGTAGTAGTGCAACAAAAGGAGTGTTGCTTTCAATCAGTGGTACAGCCCAAGAGGCTGCAGTTCCACCCCACCCCAATATATGACAAAATAAACACTAACTTTTATTGTTCCTTAGGGAAGCTAGCAGGCTTGCAAGTAACATACAGCTAACATCGAGCTAATACGTTCACATTTGTTAGCATCACCACAAAAATGTTCCGGGGGTTGCAACAGAATGGTTGGTAGAGTTACAATCTGAATTACGGGATTACGAAAAGTTGTGGAATTTGAGGTTCCTTCTCGCTGGGGAATATTTTCTGTAGATTCCCTGTTATACTGAGAAGTAGCTGGCCGAATCAGAGGAGAGTTCATGGATCTTTGGTGGAGGAAGAGACCAAGGAATAAATGGTATTTTGAGGAGTTGGAAGCCTTTGAACTGATTAGAAAGTAAGGACCCGTAATTGTTTTAGGTCTCTTCTTAAAGCCGGATCATCTGCTGCAACAGCATGATCACTAAGCTAAATCTGCCAATTCAAAAGTCTTTGGATCCATGTTCACCTGCCAGGATTTAGTTTGTCTGCATGTCATTCTATCAAGCTATTCCGAGGTTCAATACACAACCTGCCAATAGATCGTGAGGTGCTAACAAGGATTCCACAGTTGAAGCTTGTTCCTTCTTTCCCCAGCACTGTTCAGCCACACACACTTAAGTATTTAAAAATGAAGCACCAGCTGCTCACTGGGGAAAAGGGGAACAGGATGGAGCAAGTTAGACACTTGACCCTAGAAAGGACAAGAGGGTTAGTTATGAGTATGTGCCTGGATTTACTGTTTATCCTTAAAGTAGTAATGCTAACCTTTTATTACCTTGGCATTATTAACATTTCAGTAACCAAACTCCTTTATTCTTGGACAGAGAATTAGTTGTACCTACGAACACAAATACAAGATTGAGTAACATCCCCAACAATTCTATATTGACCAATCAGGCAGTGTCACAGAAAATATTCCTGTAACTTGTGAATATTGTGGAAATTATTCCTAATAGCCACCCACATATTATTGTAATATGATAAATTACTAGAAGAGAAATGTATACAACATTAGTAAAGTTTTCAACACTTATAGTGGCTGTGATATGTTTAGTCCCCTGGTGATTTACACCTACAATAAACAAATCTTTTCCCCAGCCAGCACAGTGACCCTGCAGATTTTTAAAATGGCTTATTCAATAACATGTTATTTTCCATACAACTGTTATCCTTGATAAATGAAAGGACAATTTCCAGAAAAAAGCCTCAATTCCTGACTCACTTAGAACAGAGTTGGGACAACTTGAGGTTTTTGTGACTGCTCATATGACAGCCACATTGAGGATCCAAATCCACTCAAATAAGAAAAAGGATTCAAATGCATAACAAGGAAGAGATACAAATCCAAGCACTGAGTGACTGGGAATCAAAGAAACCTTCAGAAGAAGACAGCTTGGCGTGTGAACTGATGGAATTCCTTTGTTATGACTGAATTCCGTAAAACTCACGCTCTTTCAGGAATACACAAAGTTTGATCTCTGCACATCAGCCGGCTCACAGACCATGACATCCTTACGAAGATTCTGACAATGACCTATTATTTGTAGTGCATTACATGTTCTTAAAGTGAGCTTTTGGAAAGGCCCTTGATCATGTTTGGATGGCTGTGTTGTCTATCTCAGTTCCATATTCCTGATTCAATGGTTTTCCTTACTACACTTATGTTTATCCCATCAAGGAATATTTGTGTCTCTCCCTGTCTGATTGAATGAAGAACTGTCAATCAATCAATCAGGGGTTTATAAAGTGCACTACTCACCCGTGAGGGTCTCAAGGTGCTGAGGGGGGCTGGGGGTGCAGCTCTGGACTGTTACCTCAGACCATGCTTTGCAGTGCATTTTTGGGACTATTTTCTACTCCTCTATCACCCTGCTTCCCACTCTCTCCATTCCCCTCCCTTGTCATCTAACCTACCCCACAAAGTATCCTCTTGCCACGTGAGGCCCAATTTTCTTAAAAACTGTTCTTCCCACCTGCCATGCAAACTGAAGGCAGCTATCTTGAAATAGTTTTAATAGCATTCTAAGATGTATGCTCTCATGTACACAAGTGTACGCATGCACACCAGACAACTCCAAATGTGTTTGTTTCATTTTAAGAATACCATTCAAAGATGACTTCTATGGACGTCATACACATTCATGACAGCCATCTTTGAACCAGATTTCTTATAATCAAGCAATGCATTCAAAGATGGCCACTGTAGATGCATGAGCGTCATTTGCAGGCATTTTTTCATGTATTCCGTACTCTTGAACAAAATGTTGTTCCAAGATGGCCACCATCGGTGCTTGCTGGCGGAATACATAAAATATACTTTTCTTGTGGTAACACTGATAGACACTACGTACTACCGCATTATCACAAAGCTAGATCTGCCAGTGTAAAAGTCATATCATATCTGATATGAGAGCAATGTGAAGTCTATAGACTTAAGGTGTGTGAGGAACCTATTATACTCATGAAGTTCGACAGTGTTAATATCAGCATAAGTGATAATGATGATAGAATTGTGGTAGTACACGCCTTAATAGGGAAATTCGATTGACAAACTTAGGGGCCTAATTTTTGTCAGTAGACATTAAGGCTTTCATTTTTTGTGGGTTTTTTAGATTTCAGTGGCTTGGCAGCAGGAGTTACTGGGATTTTTGGAACTATATATATGTTTTTACATTTTTTATTTTTCATACAGCGATTTTGCCTAAAGCAGCAGAAATCAGTGTGTGAAACTCTGGGGCAAATCATACAGGAATCATGCTGGAAACACTGTTACTTGCATTTTATTCCTCAAAACATGTAGTTCCCCTTATGTCCCTGCTGCTGTAATTACCAGTACCCTGAATATGTCAGTCAGTCAGTCAAAAAGCTTTTATTATCGGTTAAAAACCATATGAAAGACATAGATATCACATCATATAGAACAATACTATGTACAATTAGATTAGTAAATAGATATAAAAAAATCATTAAAAGACATCAATACGCAGCGTACTTAAGATAAAACAAGCGTTGGTATCTCTCTATCGGACACAGTTTGGAATCTGCCCCACCACGCAAGATAAGTAGGAAGAAAAAAGTCCACCCATGTTATAACTGTTTGGAACCCTTTAGAATTGCGCACCTTGTGAACCACATTGACAAAAGAAATTTAGAGGTCACAAGAACAAACATGAAAGACGTATCTGATTTAAAAAGTCTAAAAGCCTCTCTGTAGTCTCTTATGCCTCTAATATGCTAATTGAGGGAAACAGAAGTAATGGAGTTTTGCTGGCAGCAATGACTTCAAGGTAGCAGCAGAAACACTAGTACACATATTCCTTTTCTACTCCTGAAGCCATCCAGGAGAAAACCTGCATCAGCACCAGAACAGGGCAAGCCTTCCATCGAGTGCTTTGCAAAACCTTTGTTCTTCAATGTACTTACATATATCCTTCTGTTAAGACCTTCAGATATGAAGTTAGACATGACACTTGATTCATACTATGATTTGTTGGAACCTGAGACTGAATGGCTTTTTGAATCAGCACATTCTGGCATCTGGGAGGTGAACTAGGAAACTATATTGACCTACCGAGAGACTTGGGAAACTGACCAATGTTAAGTCAAACTTCTAGGTTTCCGGCATGAGGTGGGATATGTGATCATAGCAATAACAATTCCTAAACTACCATCAATCCTTCCTTCCAGAGTGCCCCAAAATTAATTATCCAGAGAGATAGCAGCAAAGACACTAGATGAGTTGTTTAATTAATTTTGCAAAGTGCTAAATGATCGTGATGCAAGCCAAGCAACTTCCTTAGAGTATATTCGAGATCAATTAGATGTGACTGGAAAGAATACAATGTTTTCATTACTCGTGCTCTTGTTTATCTAACACAAACAAATGCTAGGTTCATATTACGAAAAGAATGATCCTTACACATTCAGCGTCTACACTAAAGCAGTTTGATCATAAATATAGGGTGTGTGCAAAGTCTCTCCCACTTACAATCTTTGAGTTCAAGTGTGTACCCTCAAGGGGTATGGGTTTTTAAATAATCATTACTAAGCACTTTCAAAGTGTCAACCTACCTTTTTTTAACTTAAACCTATCTATAAATGTCACTGGAAAATGTAATTCCAAAGCAACACTTGACTTCAAGGTTTAAGGATTAAATAAATGGAACGGAGGCTTGAATTTCAAAAAGAAAAATCCAACACTTTTATTAAATTACAGAAACTGTATATTAAAAGGAAAGGTTTGGTTGCAGTAACAATCATACAATAGCATATGGGGATAGAATGGTATAACATGCCCCATACCATAACAAAAAATAGAACCAGGTTTAGAGTTTGGTGGATGGTACTCGGCACATCATGGTGGTGGATGATGTTACGTCCGCCACTCTAATAGACTACTGTTAGACCTGGCTTTTTCAGTGGGTTTACCCCTAGACTTTTTGCTTTTTGGCTTCCTATTTTTGTTGGTTTTAGGACTCTGGGCACTTTACCACTGCTGATCAGTGCTAAAGTGCATATGCTGTCTGTGTAAATTGTTAATATGGATTGGTGTTTTCATGATTGGCTTGTTTGACTTACTACTAGGTCCCTAGTACAGTGCACTGTGTGGTGTGTGCCCAGGGCCTGTAATTCAAATGCTGCTAGTGGGCCTGCAGCACTGATTGTGCCACCCACACAAGCAGCCTTTCAAAGGGGTCTTGGACCAGCCACTGCAGTTTCTGCACGCAGACCCTCGTGCCATGCCGACCTGGCAACTGCACCCCCTTGCCAGGTCGTAACCTTCCTTTTTCTTACATGTGAGTCACACCTAAGGTAGGCCCAAGGTACCCCTGTTGGCAGGGTGCAGTGTGTGTAAAAGATAGGACATGTACTGATGTGTGTTACATGTCCTGATAGTGAACTATAGTGAATTTTGTTTTTCACCATTGAAAGGCTATATGTCCCATAGAATAGAATGGGAGTTTATGTATATCATCCTATACGCATGACTTCCGATTGGGACAAAATAGAAAGATGGAGTTTAGTATGCCTGAACTCAGAATGTAAAGATGCATCTTTTAGTAAGGATGATTTTTACATTCTGTGTTTAAATACCACTTTTAGAAAGTGGATATTTTCTTGCTTAGCCATCCTGTGTGCCTCTGTTGGTTTGTGGATTGACTGTCTGGCTTTGGAGTGACACGGGCTGGGGATGTTCATTAAAGGTAGCCAGCCACTTGGGGGGGTTGAGGTGTGTCCTGCCTCTCCTGGATGAGTCAGGGCTGGGCTGAATAGGCCTGGGCTGCAGTTCGAGTAGTGAGAGGAGATTTTGTTTCACCTGAATGGGCCTGGTCTGCCTCATACAATGCTGTCTCCACCTCCTGCCGGGAAGCTGGACCAGAGAGGACTCAACTGGTTTTGACTGAGCACAGAGCCTCTCTGCCACCAGAGAACAAAGAGAAATGGATAAATATTGGGGCCCAGACCCCAGAACTTTAGAATACTTCTGGACTCAAGAGGAATCTTTGCCAAGGAGAAAAGCTGGGGAAGCTGAAGGAGAAGTACTGCCCCTTTGAGTGAATGAATGAATGAATGAGTGATTATAAAACACCTTTGCTGTGTACTGTCTGGGGTTGGCCAGCAGTGGCTGTTTCTGCCAAGGAGAAGATAAAGACTTTGCTGTGTGCTGTGTCTCCTGTTTGAAGAAGATGTCCAAGGGCTTGAAGTAGAGCTTGCCTCCTGTTCTGAAGTCTCAGGGATACAAAGACTTCACCACCAGCTCCCCTAAACTTCCTTGCTGGGAGTTCTGACCTGCCAAGAGGTGCCTGTTGCTGAGTTGGGCCTCTGGAGGTTGTTCCTGCTGTTGGGAGTTGGAAAAGAGGCGCAACTAAGAGAAACGCATCTGCACCTGTTACTGTGGCATCACCGCTGTGCTGCTGAAGAAAGCGACGCAGCGCCTGCCAGTGGCTGGAGATGTCGCCGCACACGAATCCTGTCCAATTCTGACGCGGGCCCTGCTGTGCGGCTGCAAAACCATCACATTGTGGGACCGCGGCTGGAGAGATCAACTCAGCGCCGTTGCCACCACATCCAGAACCGACGTATCCCCGATCCCAATGCATCGAACCGGGGCGCCGAGTCTACATCAACGCCGGGGCCACAGTAGGGAACCAACACATCACCTCCCCTTTGTGGCAATAAAGAACTGACGCATCACCTCCCCTGGAGTAAGGAACCAATTCATCACCTTCCCTGCGGCTCTTTTTTATTATGATTTTGACGCATCCAAGGTACTTTGTGTTGAAAATGTTGCATCTATAGTTTGCTATGGACAGAACTGTTTTTATCTTCTAAGGGTTACATTTGTGATTACTGTATAGTGGTCTTTTGTCGTTTTTGGTCTTGTTTGGTTTAGATAAAGATTACTTATTTTTCTAAACTGGTGTGGTGTCCATTTGTAGTGTTTTCACTGTAATACTGTATGTGTGCACAAATACTTTACACACAGCCTCTGATACAAGTCTGTCTGATCGTGCAAAGGTGGTGAGCAGGGGTTATTTTAGAAGTGTATCCCCCTTATCCTGACTAGGAAGAAGGGTCCCTGCTTGAACAAAGGGGCAAACCCTTGCCAACGAGATACCCCCATTTCTAACAAATACTATCTGCCAAATTTATAGATCATCGCTTTACCAGCGGTGATCTTGGTAGCTTGAGAGGAGTTGCTGTCGTAGCAGTTTCTGTCATGCTACCAAATGTTTGGTAGATGGCCGCTGTTGGTTTTGACAGCCATCCACCAAACGTAACACTTTTTTGTTCATTAACAAAATCGTAAAGTGGAAGTTTATTATTAAAAAAGAAAACACTAATGGTCCCCACACCTAGGGAGTTTTTTCCCTGGGTGTGGGGGTCATTGTGTTTTTTTCTGCTTCTCATTGGTGGTGACAGACAGAAAAAAAGGATATCACCACATCCTACCTAAGTAGGGCAGTTGCATCTCTGGGGAAAACATGTAATAATTTGGAAAAAATCCTGCCAGCTTCAAGCTAATCCTGAGGATAAAGGGGTTACAGCATCACAACATTATGCCACATACTGCAAAAAACAAATAAAGTTCTAAAAGAAAATGAAGGTTGAAAACCTTTAGCAAGACAGTCAATGTGAATCGTTTGATTGTTTTACTGGGTGTACTATAAAACCAAGCATTGCTCAGAAGAGAATCTACATTTTTAACAATTTGGGACCATGAACGGGAGCCTGCATAATAGATGTGATTGCAAATCATATTGCTAATGAAATAGTAATGTTTGAAGGAGAGATTTAGATGTTTTAATCACACTTGACCCTTTGGCTGCTCAATCCATAATTATGGACCCACATAAACTAGACTGGTAATAACAGAGAACAACGCTCTCTTTTTAATGTATAGGCTAAGAGAACATTGACTCCATTGTAATGCTCAAAACATGATGGAAGCAGATAAGTGAAGACCTATGCCCCTAACAATATGAGTGATGCCATACATCCTGATGAGCTATTGCTTTTCTGAAAGCCAAAGTATTCCTATCTCAAACTGTCCATCCCACCAGATAGTTGGGCTAAGAACATGAGAAAAAGTTGGAGAACTGGCATTGCAATCTAACTAGCTAAATCGTAAACAAGTGTTGGCAAAACTAATAATTTTGGCTTAGAACTGAACTTGCTTCTACCCATGCAGTCACTCATCCAGTTACTGCAATGATAATAATAATAATAATAATAGTAATAATAGTAATAATAATAATAATAGTAATAATAACAATAATGATAAGTGAGACACAGTCATTCATACATCTGTCTACGCAATCACTCATGGCCTGTGCACATAGTCACTGACCCTCGCTGACATGCATCTATTCAGCCACTTGTTAACGCATGTGTGCATTCACTTTGCTACTCTGTGTGAGAGTGCGGTTAGTCGTGTGTCAATGCTGGTCTGAATGGGGTGTGAGAATACTGGTAGACTGAGGCTGCTAGCGTGTGAGGGGGTAAGAGGGCGGTCAGTCATATCAGACTGCTATTTTTTGAGGGGTGTGAATTCTGTTGATTATGTATCACTAAAATGAAGATGTTTTGTCTTTAATGTTTATATGTTGTGTTGAGTAGAGGTGGCTGTGTTTAGAAAGCTTGGATTGATATGTTGTCTGGGGTGTGTGTTTTTGGGTTACACTGGGCACAGGCTTCTGTCTGTGCAACATTAAATTTCTCCAAATAAAAGTTCGAGAATGCAACGGCCAAAGAAAGCCACTACACTTCACTTACTAGGCATTCGCAAGCGAGGGACAGCACAAGTTGCCAGCAAGCGAGGGGCAGAGGCAGCACAAGTAACCAGGCAAAGAGCAGGTGGCAGCCGTGCGGTGGTGTGGGGAGCGACCTGCCTGCAAGCAGGGTCAGAGGTCGTGTTTAGCATCCGGCTGAGGTTCCACAGACGCTCTGCCGTCATCGTTTCCCGTGGTTCTTGTATCATCATGTCGGAAGGGAGTGTAGTGCCAAGACAGGAATCACGCCATGCTGACATGCAACAACTGTTCTGCGATGAATTATCTCAAGTAAGAGCCAATGCTGCTAAAAACTGTATTTTCCTAACCGAAACCAGTTACCAAAAGTTAGTGGATGATGTGAAAAAGGATAAGACGACCATTAAGAAGGAACCACGGGACTATTGGCTGGTGAAACACTATGACGTAATGATGGTCGAGAATACGACTAAGTTGATCTATCCTGTTAAAGAAGGTACGAGTGCTATTCAGTTTTACGCCGCGGACTCCGAATTATTTGACGTACTCCATAAGGTCCATTTGGCTATTGGTCATGGAGGACGGGACAGGATGTTAAAAGAACTTTCAACCAAGTACAAGAACATTACCGTCATGATATTGAGCTGTACATTCACCTTTGGGAGCCTTGCCAGAAGAAAACAAAAAGGTGTTAAAAAAGGTGTTGTGGTCAAGCCAATGTTTTTTTCTGAATTCAACTCCTGTTGTCAGGTCGATCTCATCGATTTTCAGTCCCATCCTGACAGAGAGTACACGTTTATAATGGTGTACCAAGATCATCTCATTGAGTTTGTAGTTCTCAGGGCTCTGAAATTAAAGAGAGCGGAAGAAGTAGCCTACAAGTCCGTCGACATATTTACGTTGCTTGGTGCTCCAACGATTCTACTGTCCAATAACGGCAGGGAATTTGCAAACAATGGGGTAAGCAGCCTAAAGGAGTATTGGCCCACCTTGAAGATCGTCCATGGTAAGCCGCCCACTCACAAAGTGAGGGGAGCGTCGAAAGAGCTAATCAGGACATTGAAATTATGCTGTGTGCTTGGATGCAAGATGAAAAAACTAGCTGCTGGAGTGAGGGATTGCAGTTTGTCCAACTTATGAAGAACAGAGCTTTTCAATCTGGGATTAAGAGGTCACCATACGAAGCTCTGTTCGGCTGCAAAGCTAGAGTAGGTCTCTCGACGTCGTCCCTGCCTGACGTCGTTTTACAAGACGTTGAGACTGAGGAAGAGCTCAAAAAAATAATAGAGAGCGTACAAACAACACAACAGCATGAAGAAAGATGAGATGAATCAATGCAAGAGCCACAGCTCCCTGCAGAAGACATAGCTGAGAATGCAATCCATGATGGAGGAAACTAAAACAGTGATGAAGCCACGGTTATCAAAGAGCCTTCCATGTCCGTGGTTACCGTAAATCCTTCTTTTTCCGCATTCTGTTGCGTCTGCTTAAAAGAAACCAGCGGTGCTCATACTTGTCGAAAGGGTGGCCGAAACATTCATGCCATCTGTGGACATTCTCCTAAAGACGATGACGGCGATGAAGTAGAAGGTTATGGGGTTAGCATTTTGTGCAATGTTTGCTTCAATATTGAGAAAGCTATCCAAAGTAAAATGGAATCGAAATCGAACCTTGAGATTCAGGCCAAAAAAATGAAAAGGGATTCTGACAAAAAAATTCCTCCTGTGCCTTTGGGTGCCACTGTGCGAGTTCCGATTCCCGATGTTGACAAAGGGCGGGGTGACTCACGCAATCTCTTGGCAGTTGTTATGAACGTGACGGAAGATGGCTTTTACCGACTTGGAACTGCACAAGGAATCTTGAAGCAACTCTACGCCAGATCACAATTCACCGTATGTCCAAAGAACTTAATGAGAATTGAAGACGTTCCTGACCACGAAATACCTCTCCAATCTGCAG